>NC_045602.1:138049514-138728264 GCF_009762305.2 Zalophus californianus | reverse complement strand
ACTGTGGAAACCTCCTGTTTGCTTATTAAGGACCAGGGAGGCAGCATGGCCCGTGTCACCTGCCACGCCGCTGGCTGTGGGGACCACATGGGTTGGTGATGAGGACCCAGATTCTGGCTCAGAATCTCTTGACATAAGGTGGAAAGGGGTAGCTATGTCTTATCCCTCCAGGGGCTGGGTGATAAAACCCACAAACTCTCCTTGGGAGCTTGAAGGACCCCCTGTTTAGACCAGAACTTAGCAACCTCAGCACTGGATCATTCTTTATTGTGGGGGGACATCCTAGGCATTTAAGGTGCTGAGCAGTGTCCTTGGCTTCTGCCCACTAGACGCTGGTACCCCCCACCCCCTGAGGCGTGACAACTAAATGTGTCTACAGGCATAGTCCAGTGTCCCTGGGGGAAAGATTCACCCCTCCTTGAGAACTGCTGATTTAGCTCATTTTGCATGAGGCCGTCCCAGCCCTGAGCTCACCTGGTTCTGCCTGGAGGGTAAGAAGGAAGGGCCCAGAAGCACCTCCTTTCTCATCTTACTTGGGGACCCTGATGAGCTGGAGGTGAGGACGGGAGCTATCCCAAAGCCACCTCCGGAAGCTGGTGGTCTCAGTGGTCCCCCTTTCTTGGTCCCTCCAAAGACAAGGGAAACAAGTAAGTGGAGCCCACACATGCAGACCCGTTCCTATTCCTTAGAAAAACACAGGTAAGCAGGTTCTGCACCCTGACCCTAGCCAATTAAAGGGAGCCACCCAGCATTCGAACAGTTTCCCTTCCCTTTCTACCCCAGCTCACAAGCTCTGCATGCCAGCGGCCCATCATCCTGCAAACACCTCATTCAGAATTAAATGCATCCTCTTTATGCTTCTTCCTACTTACACATCCATGGTCTTTATTTCAGGGAGGACTTAATTTGCTCAGATCAAGTAAACACAAACATCTGGCTGATGCCAGGCTCCAAGCCTCCCTGGGCAGGTGGGGGCTGGCCTTGGCACTTGAAGCTTTGTTCTGGGCGGAGCTGGCAGGACCCGCTGCTCAGCACCCTGCCCCAAGGACCCCTCTCTGGAGAACCTTCTGTGGGCTCCTTCTCCGGGGACTGCTGGGGGCTCTGGGCAGTGAAGTCTCCACAGCTGACCTCAGCCCAGGCCAAGCCTAGACAGGTACAGGCACAGGCACAGGTATAAGTACAGCTACAGGATAAGTGTAGGTACAGGTACAGGTGCACTTACAGGTATAGGTGTTTATAGCACAGATGTAGGCACAGGTGCAGACAGAGGTACGGGTGTAGGTGCAGGTGCACTTACAGGTATAGGTATTTATAGCACAGATGTAGGTACAGGTGCAGACAGAGGTACGGGTGTAGGTACAGGTGCACTTACAGGCACAGGTGCAAACAGAGGTACAGGTGTAGGTACAGGTGCAGACAGAGGTATGGGTGTAGGTACAGGTGCACTTACAGGCACAGGTGCAAACAGAGGTACAGGTGTAGGTACAGGTGCAGACAGAGGTACGGGTGTAGGTACAGGTGCACTTACAGGCACAGGTGCAAACAGAGGTACAGGTGTAGGTACAGGTGCAGACAGAGGTATGGGTGTAGGTACAGGTGCACTTACAGGTATAGGTGTAGGGACAGGTTGTTATAGGTCTAGGTGTGGTTGTGGATTCAAGTGTAGGTGCACGTGCAGGTATAGGTGTAGGTACAGGTGCAGACAGAGGTACGGGTGTAGGTGCAGGTGCACTTACAGGTATAGGTGTTTATAGCACAGATGTAGGTACAGGTGCAGACAGAGGTACGGGTGTAGGTACAGGTGCACTTACAGGCACAGGTGCAAACAGAGGTACAGGTGTAGGTACAGGTGCAGACAGAGGTATGGGTGTAGGTACAGGTGCACTTACAGGCACAGGTGCAAACAGAGGTACAGGTGTAGGTACAGGTGCAGACAGAGGTACGGGTGTAGGTACAGGTGCACTTACAGGCACAGGTGCAAACAGAGGTACAGGTGTAGGTACAGGTGCAGACAGAGGTATGGGTGTAGGTACAGGTGCACTTACAGGTATAGGTGTAGGGACAGGTTGTTATAGGTCTAGGTGTGGTTGTGGATTCAAGTGTAGGTGCACGTGCAGGTATAGGTGTAGGTACAGGTGCAGACAGAGGTACGGGTGTAGGTACAGGTGGAGTTACAGGTGGTTATAGGTCCAGATGCAGAGGCACAAGTATAGACGGAGGTATGGGTGTAGGTACAGGTGCACTTACAGGTACAGGTGTAGGTACAGGTGGTTATAGGTCCAGGTGTGGATATAGGTTCAGGTACAGGTGCTCGTGCAGATGTAGGTAGAGGCACAGATGCCAGTATAAGTATAGGTACAGAGCCTTTGTAATTATTTTATGTAGATGAGGTCACTCTGCTTGGTTATTCTGCGGCTTTCTTTTTCACTTACTGAGGCTCTCTGTATAAATTCTTAGGTGTGGGCCTTATTCTTTCAGGAAGCACACAGCATTTCATTGCATGATTACACTGTAATTTATGGAACTGGGCAGAGAGAACTTTTAAATACGTTCTCTTCTTTCATGTCTTTTAAAAAAAGATCTCCCAGATGAGAAGGAGGGATTCAGGGAGTGTGCAATGGGTTGTTTCCTACAAGGAGAGGTCCTGGTGGGGAAGGGGCCGCTGTGGCTCAGAGTCGGGGTCCGAGGAGTGACCCCAGAAGTGCCTGTGAGGACTGGCACACAGGATTTCACTGTGGAGTCCTCTTGGGTGTCTTCCCCCTTAATCCGAGTTTATTCTAAGCTCAGAAACAACATACAGTGGGTAATTAACAGAGGATTATGAGCAATAATGGCCTTGACCTGAATTGGGAGAAGGAAACCAAGTTCTAGAAAATAACCATCCTATTTCTCGATGATTGCCCATGGTTTGCTAGGACATGGACCGAGAGAGGAAGAACCCCAGCCTCTGCCAGGAATCAGCCTGTGCTGTGTTTGCGGTGGGCCACCACGTGGCCCAGCCTCTGCAGTCAGGTAGAGAGGGGGCGTGCCTCCCACTGGCCGCCTCAGGCCAGTTCCAGCTCTATGACTGGCCCTTGGCCCCAGGCCGTGGGAACTTGCTCCCTGCTCCAGGGCTCTCGGGCTGTGAGAATCTAGTGCTGGCTGGGAGGAGGTGAGCAGAGATATCAACAAAGGTCTTCTTGCCTTGAACCTGACGCCAATCCATGTCGGCTTCCTGGACTTGCTGCCCATCCTACACTCTGTTTCCCAGCCTCTGCGGATGCCCTACCAGGTCCTCTCCCCTCAGCTTTGACCACACATCCCCTCCTTCATGCCTCCCAGACACACATCTCAGAGATGCATACTAGGTGGGAGCACACTACAGGTCCAGAGAAGTCCCACAGGAGGGACATCTGCTTCACTCTGGTCAATCCAGCAACTGCCAAAGGAATCTGACCAGTCAACATCCTGCTGACCCCACCAAAATAGCCATTATCATACCATGGTTGCTCTGGAGCACATACTTTGGGAAAAGCCCTTGTGAAATAAGCTTTCATTAAAAAATGGTCTATTAAAAATCAGTACAATGCAGTCTTAAACAAATGTAAATGTGTTTTTCCTTGTTCACGTTTTCAAGTTATCTGATTCTCTCAAAGGGCTGAGAATTGCTTGTACTGCTGCTTTTCATAAGCTTTTTTAAAAAATCAAATTTTTGTGCTGGCAGTTGTGCATAAAATGGAAAAGTAGACCAATTCCTTTTCCTCTAGACAGTAATAAGAAGAGCCACAGAAATGGTGCCTTGTTTATCCTGTTTATTACTTATGGTGATGACGATGATGGTGTTGATGGTGATGGTGATGATGACGATGTTGGTGATGATGGTATTGATGGTGAGGATGGTGATGGTGTTGATGACGATGATGTTGGTGATGTTGGTGATGATGGTATTGGTGGTGAGGATGGTGTTGGTGTTGATGAAGATGATGTTGTTGGTGATGATGGTGATGGTGTTGATGGTAATGATGATGATGATGATGGTGATGGTGGTGATGACAGTGATGATGATGATGGTGATCATGATGTTGGTGATGGAGATGGTGGTGATGGTGGTGGTAATGGTGGTGGTGATGATGATGGTGGTGATGGAGACGGTGATACTGACGATCATGATGATAGTAAAGGTATGTTTGGGAACCAAGTGGGCAGCTGACAATGTAATGGGGATGCCACAGAGCTAGTTGGGTAAGAGTCAACTTTGGGCTCAGACCACTTGGGTTTAAATGCTATTTTCTACCTTCTGATCTTGGGTGAGTTACTTAACTTCTCAGTCTCAGTTTCCCCATTGGTAAAATAGAGATACATGTAGTACCTACCTCCAAAGTTTGGGTGAGTTTTAAAGAGGTCTTGTATGTGAAGCATGTAGAGAGTGACTTGTCCACAGTAAGTGCTCAGTAAAATGCTTATGAGTGAACCTGGTGTTGAGGTGAGAGTCAGAGGCTGGACCTATAACTTTTTAATGATGTGTCATCATGTAGAGAGTTGTGGGGTAAGTCATGGCGTAAAGGAATAAATGAGGGAGGAAAGAAAAGGATTTACCAACTCTAGGATCTGCAAGTCAAGTGAGAAAAATCAGCTGTTATGCCATAAACTCAAACATTAACTGTGGCTGTTGGATATGAAAATGGCCAAGATGTTTCAGGAGAGGGTAGGGCTTGGAGAGACCCAACTTTTAAACATCCTGCTTGAAGAAACCTTGTGGTTAAGCTGCCTACACTCAGAAAATTTAACTCCATCTTGTGATTTTACGGGGGTTAGGGCTTTTCTTATAAGGTAGTTGGCCCCAGTGTCCTCACACAACATAATGTTTCCTTTACAAGCATAAGTGGGAAGAAGACTGTAGATCAAAGAACCTTCAAATGAAAGGACTCTTTTCCCCTTCTAAATATCCCTACAATTGGATTAAATCTGACCTGGATCTCTTGTCTGGCACTGGCTTACTATTTCTTATCAAGACCTTTTTTCTCCCAAGTTTTCATGCTGGTTAATTCCAAATAAAATAATGAGGTCAGTATTAGAAATATGAACACGTGTGCACACAGGCTCTCATAACAGAGGCAGATAGCTCAGCACTGGGAAGAAAATAATGGGCCTTCTGCCTCCTTAGGTAAGACCTGTGGCTCTATAATGATATTCCCCAGGAGTCTCTCTGTTTTAATTCCATCCTGCCTCTCTACCATCATCAACTCACTTAATGCACGCTGTGGGGTCAGGGGGGAAGGAGACCATCTTTTCTGTATTCTTATCCATCTCTGTAAGATTCAACAGCCACTACTCATTTCAAGCCATACCAGTTACCCATGAATCCAGCTACCCCCCAGCAACCAGCATTTAGCAGTGGAGATGTCTTTGCAGAGCCACGCTTGATGGGACCACCCTGAGGTGCAAAGGAAAGCTGGCAAGGCATAGAGCCACAATCTTAGAGCTATGGAGTGCAATGGGATTCTCTCCCTGGGGGCACTATTGCTCCAGATATTTGCTGGAAAATTATAACGAAAAAAAGAAAGTAGCTGATGTGTTTGAGTATGGCAAACAGAATAATGGTCCTTAGAAACTTGCCTTCTTCCAGCAATTTCTTCCCTACCCTACAGACATCATCTCTTGAAATCTTCTCAATAAAACACACTTTTTACACCTAAGAAAGCTGGCCTACAACAGAGTCTTTATTGATTGAGCCATGCTTTGGTATAAAATTTACTTAGTGGAGAAAAGCATGCCTTATTTTTTAAAGACTTTACATGAACTGGTAACATAAATGTGTTACATGAGTTTATTCTTTGCTGCCAAATATTTCAGTGGACATCGAGGGAGTTAGCAATTCAACTGAGTACAGAACGCACAAATTCATGGTGAAGGTATCATATCGGCAATGATAAGCATGGGTTTGGGAAGCAAATAGTTCTGGGTTCAAACCTTCACTCTGCCACATGTTAGTGCACCTTTGGATAAGTCTGACCTTCCTAACTTAGTCTCCTCATCTATAAAGGGATGGTGATGTCTACTGTATAAAAATTGTCAAGAGGATCAAAACAAAGATGCTTAGAACTTAGAAGACTCATACAAAGTGTTCAAGATATGGTGGTTGCAATTTCTGCCTCCTCTATGACCTTCATCGTTACCATCATCATCAAGTTCATCACCATCACCACCACCATACCATTGTCACCATCACCACCACCATCACCAACACATTTGTCACCACCATCGTTATCATCACTGTCACCATCATCACCACCATCACCATCACCACCACCATCACCACCACCATTATCACCATTGTCACCATCACCACCACCATCACCACCACCATCACCATCATCACCATCATCACCACCACCATTATCACCATTGTCACCATCACCACCACCATCACCATCATCACCATCACCATCACCACCACCATCACCACCACCATCATCACCATTGTCACCATCACCAACACATTTGTCACCACCATTGTTATCATCACTATCACCATCATCACCACCATCACCACCACCACCACCACCACCACCATCATCATCACCACCATCACCACCACCACCACCACCACCACCATCACCACCACCATCACCACAACCACCACCATCACAATCATCACTATCACCATCATCACCATTCATCACCATCGTCACCATCATCACCATCACCACCATTATCCCCATCACCACCACCATCATCATCACCACCATCACCACAACCACCACCATCACCATCATCACCATCGTCACCATCGTCACCATCACCATCATTATCATCATCACCAACACCAGCACCACCACCATCACCGCCATCATCACCACCAGCATAAGAGTACGAGGGGCTCACTTGCCTAAAAGGAGGGAGAGCAAGAGACACAATATGTCACCTAACCACACTGAAAAAACTAATGAAACCCAGAAACAGATGTATCCAAGAGGACTTGTGGGGCAACTCAGAGCATCTGAATATTTTCAGAGTTTCAGACTTCACACTTCTCAAGGACTCTAGACATTCTGTCTGCTATCACAAGTGATGGATGTGTAGCCCTTCTGTGATGAATTAGAATTTTCTTTATTTCGTACCTGGAGGCCAGCATGTTTGCAACTAGGAGAGTGCCAGGTGGTCCAGAGGAGGAATTCCCCCAGGTGCTCGGGTGGTGAGTTCAGCCAATGGGACAGGATGCCCGGCGGCTCTTGCTCACTTCAACAGGGCCTCCTACAAGTGGCAGCAGCTCCAGCATATGTCCTTGGATCTAGCAGGAGGCCCTGTGGGCTGGGGTCCAAGGCCAGGATGCTCACCCACTAACACCTGGCCGGTGACCTGGGCAAGTCTGCTTACCTTGCTGGCCCTTCATTTTCTTGCCTGGAAAGTAAGGGTGTGGACCAAACCATCTCTAAAACCCCTCTCTTGCCTCTAAAGTCTGCTTTTATGATGACACAAAATGCAAATTTGGGGAAAGAAGAAATTGATGCATCTCAGCGGCAAGTGCATGCTTCTGAAGCAGAAAGTTTTAAGACCTGCTTTATTTCTCCCAGTATCCAAGTGACAGTGTAATCGGGAGTGACCTTCACTGGCTTTAACTCAGCTGGCCTGGCCGGAACTCCACCTGTGTCATGAAGAAAGCCTTCACTCCCCCTTTGGAGGGGCAGGGAGACAACAGGCCTTGTCGGGGAGCCTGAGGGGCTGCAATTCTACCGAGAACGGCCATGTGGCCATGCTGGACTCTGGACAGCTCTGACAGCAAGCTGGGCAGACACTGGCTTCTGAGTCAGGGTGTGTGCAAGGGGGATGGCAGTGCCATGTCTGTCCCAAATGGGTGCCCTGTCTCCCGCCTCGAGGATTGCAGAGCTGTGAAGGTCTGAACAGACCCAGTACTTGGAGGCCTCAGGGTACAGCTGCGTTTGTATCCGGACTCTGTGCCAGGAGCCAACGTGGGCACCAGCACTCTGTCTGGCCACCTTAGCCCTGCTGCCGCCACCCTGGTGGGTACTGTGGCAGGAGCGTGAGGGGGGCACGATGGGGCTGGGAAGAGCAGAGCTAAACAAGATGATGCTGATGCGGGAGGCGGAACAAGATGGCGGAGGAGCAGGAGACCTGGATTTCGTCTGGTCTCAGGAATTCAGCTGAATAGGGATCAAACCATTCTGAACACCTACGAACTCAACAGGAGATCGAACAGGAGAGTAGCAACAACTCTCTGAACAGAGAAGTGACCACTTACTGGAAGGTAGGGCGTGCGGAGAAGTGAATCCGAGGCGATATTCGGGAGGATAGACGGCGGGGGAGGGGCCTCCGTCGGCCGCTTCTGGCAAGTGCTAGAGCCGCGGAGCACAAAATCGGACCTTTTAGAAGTTGGCTCGGCGGAGGGAGGTCGCTGCAGTGGCTAAGCAGGGAGTGGAATCCTCCCGGGACAGTGTGGTCTCAGGACCCTTGGGGTCACAGAGAGACCGGGGGTGCCTGAGTGCGGCAGAGCTCCCAGGGATCGGAGCGGGGAAGCCGGCTGCAGAGACGGAGCCGAGGCGCGGGCTCTCAGCTCGGGGTGGCCATAAACTGTGATCTGCAGCCCAGTCGGGGCACGGCTCCCCCAGCAAGGACCCAACAAGCAGCAGATCCGGGGAGACTCCCCTCCCTCCCCCGGGGAGGAGCGGCGCGGGAAGGCACCGCAGGGATCTGCTGGGTTTGGAGACTCCGCGCGGGGTCGGGTGCCAGAGATAGAAACGCTCGGTCACAGGCCGGGTGAGCACGGAGTGCGGCCGGAGACCGGGGACACAGGAGTGACTGCTTTTCTCTGGGGGCGCACTGAGGAGCGGGGCCCCGAGTTCTCGGCTCCTCCGAGTGGAGATTGGGAGGCCACCATTTCTGCCCTGGTCCTCCAAAGCTGTACGGAGAGCTTGCAGGGAACAAAAGCTCCTGAGAGCAAACCGGAGCAGCTTGCTTAGCCCGGACCGACAAGGGCGGGGCAATTCCGCCTCCGGCAAAGACATTTGGGAACCGCGGCAACAGGCCCCTCCCCCAGAAGATCAGCACGAACAGCCAGCAAGCCAAGACCAAGTTGATCGATCAAGGAGAATAGGAGAACTCCAGCGCTAGGGGAATACTGCACATAGATTCATGGCTTTTTTTTTTTACCATGATTCATTATTTCATCAAAGTTAATTTTTGTTGACTGTTTTTTTTTTTATTTTTCTTTTTCCCTTTTTCAACCAACATCTTATAAATCCCTTTTTTTAAAAAAAAAACATTTTTTATTTTTCATTTTTAGAGTCATATTTTATCCCTTCATAGTAGTTACCCTTATTTTTGGCATATATATATAAGTTGTTCTCTCTTTAAAATTTTGAGGTGCAGTTTCTTCTAACAGATCAAAATATACCCTAAATCACTAGTGTATGGCTTTGTTCTAGTCTCCTGCCTGATCACATTCTCTCCCTTTTTCCTTTTTTTTTTCTTAAATCTTCTTTCTTTTTTCAAACAACTTATCTTACCAAGTCCTTTTATAAAATCTTTTATAATTTTCATCTTTACAGTCATCTTCCATCCCTTCATTGTATCAACCCTTATTTTGTACATATATGTCTTTCTTCCTTTAAAATTTTAGGAGGCACTTTTTTCTAACAGACCAAAATACGCCCAAAATCTAGTGTGTGGCACTGATCTATGCACTAGCCTGATCATATTTGATCATATTCTGCCTTTTTTGTATTGTTTTGTTTTTGTTTTTATCTTTTTTTTTCTTTTTCTCTTTCTTTTTTCTTTCTTTCCCTTTCTTTTCCCCTGGTTTCAGGTCTTTTCTGATTTGTATACAGTATATTTGCTGGGGACGTTGTTAACCTGTTAGCATTTTGTTCTCCCATTCATCTATTCTCCTCTGGACAAAATGACAAGACGAAAGAAATCACCTCAGCAAAAAAGAACAACAGGTAGTACCGTCAGCCAGGGACCTACTCAATACGGACATTAGTACGATGTCAGACCTAGAGTTCAGAATCATGACTTTAAAGATACTAGCTGGGCTTGAAAAAAGCGAGGAAGTTATTAGAGAAACCCTTTCTGGAGAAATAAAAGAACTAAAATCTAACCAAATCGAAATCAAAAAGGCTATTGATGAGGTGCAATCAAAAATGGGGGCACTAAATGCTAGGATACATGAGGCAGAAGAGAGAATCAGCGATATAGAAGACCAAATGATGGAAAATAAAGAGGCTGAGAAAAAGAGAGAGAAACAACTACAGGATCACGAGGGCAGAATTCGAGAGATAAGTGATATGATAAGACGAAACAACATTAGAATAATTGGGATCTCAGAAGAAGAAGAGAGAGAGAGAGGGGCAGAAGGTATATTGGAGCAAATTATAGCAGAGAACTTCCCTAATGTGAGGAAGGAAACAGGCATTAAAATCCAGGAGGCACAGAGAACCCCTCTCAAAATCAATAATAAGAGGTCAACACCCCGACATCTAATAGTAAAACTTACGAGTCTCAGAGACAAAGAGAAAATCCTGAAAACAGCTCGGGAGAAGAGATATGTAACCTACAATGGTAGAAACATTAGATTGGCAACAGACCTATCCACAGAGACCTGGCAGGCCAGAAAGGACTGGCAAGATATCTTCAGAGCACTAAACGAGAAAAATATGCAGCCAAGAATACTATATCCAGCTAGGCTATCATTGAAAATAGAAGGAGAGATAAAAAGCTTCCAGAACAAACAAAAACTAAAGGAATTTGCAAACACGAAACCAGCCCTCCAAGAAATATCGAGAGGGGTCCTCTAAGCAAAGAGAGAACCTAAAAGCAGCAAAGAGCAGAAATGAACACAGACAACAGACAGTTAACAGTCACCTTACAGGTAATACAATGGCACTAAATTCATACCTTTCAATAGTTACCCTGAATGTAAATGGGCTCAATGCCCCAATCAAAAGACACAGGCTATCAGATCGGATTAAAAACCAAGACCCATCGATATGCTGTCTGCAAGAGACTCATTTTAGACCGAAAGACACCCCCACATTGAAAGTGAGGGGGTGGAAAACCATTTACCATGCTGATGGACACCAAAAGAAAGCTGGGGTGGCAATCCTTATATCAGACAAACTAGATTTTAAACCAAAGACTGTAATAAGAGATGAGGAAGGACACTATATCCTACTGAAAGGGTCTATCCAACAAGAAGATCTAACAATTGTAAATATCTATGCCCTGAACATGGGAGCAGCCAATTATATAAGGCAATTAATAACAAAAGCAAAGAAACACATTGACAACAATACAATAATAGTAGGGGACTTTAACACCCCCCTGACTGAAATGGACAGATCATCTAAGCAAAAGATCAACAAGGAAATAAAGACTTTAAATGACACACTGGACCAAATGGACTTCACAGACTTATTCAGAACATTCCATCCCAAAGCAACGGAATACACATTCTTCTCTAGTGCCCATGGAACATTCTCCAGAATAGATCATATCCTAGGTCACAAATCAGGTCTCAACCGGTACCAAAAGACTGGGATCATTCCCTGCATATTTTCAGACCACAATGCTTTGAAACTAGAACTCAACCACAAGAGGAAAGTCGGAAAGAACTCAAATACATGGAGGCTAAAGAGCATCCTACTAAAGAATGAATGGGTCAACCAAGAAATTAAAGAAGAATTAAAAAAATTCATGGAAACCAATGAAAATGAAAACACAACTGTTCAAAATCTTTGGGATACAGCAAAGGCAGTCCTGAGAGGAAAGTATATAGCAATACAAGCCTTTCTCAAGAAACAAGAAAGGTCTCAAATACACAACCTAACCCTACACCTAAAGGAGCTGGAGAAAGAACAGCAAATAAAGCCTAAACCCGGCAGGAGAAGAGAAATCATAAAGATCAGAGCAGAAATCAATGAACTAGAAACCAAAAGAACAGTAGAACAGATCAACGAAACTAGGAGCTGGTTCTTTGAAAGAATTAACAAGATTGATAAACCCCTGGCCAGACTGATCAAAAAGAAAAGAGAAATGACCCAAATCAACAAAATCATGAATGAAAGAGGAGAGATCACAACCAACACCAAAGAAATACAAACATTTATAAGAACATATTATGAGCAACTCTATGCCAGCAAATTAGATAACCTGGAAGAAATGGGTGCATTCCTAGAGATGTATCAACTACCAAAATTGAACCAGGAAGAAATAGAAAACCTGAACAGACCTATAACCAGTAAGGAAATTGAAACAGTCATCAAAAATCTCCCAAGAAACAAAAGCCCAGGGCCAGATGGCTTCCCAGGGGAATTCTATCAGACATTTCAAGAAGAATTAATACCTATTCTCCTGAAACTGTTCCAGAAAATAGAAATGGAAGGAAAACTTCCAAACTCATTTTATGAGGCCAGCATTACCTTGATCCCAAAACCAGACAAAGACCCCATCAAAAAAGAGAATTACAGACCAATATCCTTGATGAACATGGATGCAAAAATTCTCACCAAAATACTAGCCAATAGGATCCAACAGTACATTAAAAGGATTATTCACCACGACCAAGTGGGATTTATCCCTGGGCTGCAAGGCTGGTTCAACATCCGCAAATCAATCAACGTGATACAATACATTAACAAAAGAAAGAACAAGAATCATATGATCCTCTCAATAGATGCAGAAAAGGCATTTGACAAAGTACAGCATCCTTTCTTGATCAAAACTCTTCAGAGTATAGGGATAGAGGGTACATACCTCAATATCATAAAAGCCATCTATGAAAAACCTACAGTGAATATCATTCTCAATGGGGAAAAGCTGAGAGCTTTTCCCCTAAGGTCAGGAACACGGCAGGGATGTCCACTCTCACCACTGCTATTCAACATAGTATTAGAAGTCCTAGCCACAGCAATCAGACAACAAAAAGAAATCAAAGGCATCCAAATCGGCAAAGAGGAAGTCAAACTCTCACTCTTTGCAGATGATATGATACTGTATGTGGAAAACCCAAAAGACTCCACCCCAAAACTGCTAGAACTCATACAGGAATTCAGTCAAGTAGCAGGCTATAAAATCAATGCACAGAAATCAGTGGCATTCCTATACACCAACAACAAGACAGAAGAGAGACAAATCAAGGAGTCGATCCCATTTACAATTGCACCCAAAACCATTAGATACCTAGGAATAAATCTAACCAAAGAGGCAAAGGATCTGTACTCAGAAAACTATAAAATACTCATGAAAGAAATCGAAGAAGACACAAAGAAATGGAAAAACGTTCCATGCTCATGGATTGGGAGAACGAACATTGTGAAGAGGCCAATGCTACCTAGAGCAATCTACACATTCAATGCAATCCCCATCAAAATACCATCCACTTTTTTCCAAGAAATGGAACAAATAATCCTAAAATTTGAATGGAACCAGAAGAGACCCAGAATAGCCAGAGGAATACTGAAAAAGAAAAGCAAAGCTGGCGGCATCACAATTCCGGACTTCCAGCTCTATTACAAAGCTGTCATCATCAAGACAGTATGGTACTGGCACAAAAACAGACACATAGATCAATGGATCAGAATCGAGAGCCCAGAAATGGACCCTCAACTCTATGGTCAACTTATCTTTGACAGAGCAGGAAGGAATGTCCAATGGCAAAAAGACAGTCTCTTCAACAAATGGTGTTGGGAAAATTGGACAGCCACATGCAGAAGAATGAAACTGGACCATTTCCTTACACCACACACAAAAATAGACTCCAAATGGTTGAAAGACCTAAACGTGAGACAGGAGTCCATCCAAATCCTAAAGGAGAACACAGGTAGCAACCTTTTCGACCTTAGCCGCAGCAACTTCTTCCTAGAAACATCGCCAAAGGCACGGGAAGCCAGGGCAAAAATGAACTATTGGGATTTCATGAAGATAAAAAGCTTTTGCACAGCAAAAGAAACAGTCCACAAAACCAAAAGACAACCGACAGAATGGGAGAAAATATTTGCAAATGACATATCAGATAAAGGGCTAGTATCCAAAATCTATAAAGAACTTATCAAACTCAACACCCAAAGAACAAATAATCCAATCAAGAAATGGGCAGAAGACATGAACAGACATTTCTCCAAAGAAGACATCCAAATGGCCAACAGACACATGAAAAAGTGCTCAACATCGCTCGGCATCAGGGAAATCCAAATCAAAACCTCAATGAGATACCACCTCACACCCGTCAGAATGGCTAAAATTAACAAGTCAGGGAACGACAGATGTTGGCGGGGATGCGGAGAAAGGGGAACCCTCCTACACTGTTGGTGGGAATGCAAGCTGGTGCAACCCCTCTGGAAAACAGTATGGAGGTTCCTCCAACAGTTGAAATTAGAGCTACCCTTCGATCCAGCAATTGCACTACTGGGTATTTACCACAAAGATACAAATGTAGGGACCCGAAGGGGTACGTGCACCCCAATGTTTATAGCAGCAATGTCCACCATAGCCAAACTGTGGAAAGAGCCAAGATGCCCATCGACAGATGAATGGATAAAGAAGAGGTGGTATATATACACAATGGAATATTATGCAGCCATCAAATGGAATGAGATCTTGCCATTTGCAACGACGTGGATGGAACTGGAGGGTGTTATGCTGAGTGAAATAAGTCAATCAGAGAAAGATATGTATCACATGACCTCACTGATATGAGGAATTCTTAATCTCAGGAAACAAACTGAGTGTTACTGGAGTGGTTGGGGGTGGGAGGGATGGGGTGGCTGGGTGATAGACATTGGGGAGGGTATGTGCTACGGTGAGCGCTGTGAATTGTGCAAGACTGTTGAATCACAGATCTGTACTTCTGAAACAAATAACGCAACATATTTTAAGAAAAAAGAAAAAGAAGAAGATAACAGGAGAGGAAGAAAAGGGGAGTATGTCAGAGTGGGAGACGAACCATGAGAGATGATGGACTCTGAAAAACAAACTGAGGGTTCTAGAGGGGAGGGGGGAGGGGGATGGGTTAGCCTGGTGATGGGTATTGAGGAGGGCACGTTCTGCATGGAGCACTGGGTGTTATGAACAAACAATGAATCATGGAACACTGCACCAAAAACTAATGATGTAATGTATGGTGATTAACATAACAATAAAAAAATAAAAAAAGAAGATGATGCTGATGCACGGTGCAGCCTTATGGGGACACTCCTGATGGGGACACTCCTGTTTCCCACCAGAGAGGCAGAAGCCCTGCCGCCCCGGGGACTCAGGCACTTTCGACAGCCTTTATCTGCCCCAGTGTCAGACTTCCGGCTGCTCTTTAAAAAACTGGGACATCTGGTCACACTGGGCACATGGCAGCATTCAGGGGGCCTGAGACTATACTTTCTCTAATGGGAGCACCTGCTGTCTTGTCCACCGTGGTCCCCACTATGCCCTGTTGTCTCACACCCAGACTGGCTCCAGGCACTTGACCTTGCAACAGCAAGCCCGCAGCCGCCTCGACTCCCCCAGTGCATCCACTCAGCATCTCGGTTCTTACGGTTTAATCCCAGATGGGTGGCTGTTGGTGTGAGGGAAGCTGGCCTTGTAGGAGCTCCTCAGACGGGGCCAGCACCAGATGGGGGCAGCTTAGAACCATGGTCACATGGTCACATGCAGACACAAAACTACCACTGCTCTAGCTCCGCTCTCAAGTTTGGAGAAACCATGGGACATTTTCTCGTCCAGTGCTCTCAGCTATGATGGGTCTGAGCCTCACATAGGGAGGCAGAAAGTGTCTGCGCGGAGCATTGGGGATGGCTGGGCTGTGGGGGCCTTGGCAGGTGCACATGACCTCCTGCCCTGGATGCACGCCCCTGGACAGTGTCCCTGCCGAGGGTGGCCTGTGTGCCCCACTCGGTCCCTAGAGACAGCCCTTTGCTTCTGCAGACAGCCCGGCTGTCAGAGCCTTGGTCTCCATTCCCTTCCTGCTGACAGCCCGTCAGATGGTGCAGACGGCGTCTAGTGACCCCGTCTCCCTTCTGTGTCCTCCGTGTGGCCTCCAGTGACCTCTTTTATGGCTTTGTTTTCATGCCCCCACTCCATTCTGTTCAAGCCCTCCCAAACGCCCTCAGCTTACAGAATTCTTTGACTTTTGCCACACTTGTGTGGATCCGAGCGCAATATGCCAGTCATGGCCTGTCAGGCCAGAAGGGGAGGGACTCTCACCTCCTTCATTCTGGACCTCATACCTTTATTAAGGCAGTCTCTGGTGATGTTCAATTTCCCCAGCACACTGCCGGGCTCAGTGTCAATCAAAACCTCGTGTGTGTTTTATCCGGGTGCTGCCAAATGGGTCACAGTCAGCGTGATGCAGCCTTCTGGAATGGGGCAGGGACGAGTGACCCAGGGCAGGCCGCTGGAGCCAGTTTCCACGCGCCTGGGACTCTGATCCCCCACCTGTGCTGGTTAACTTTATGTATCAACTTGTCTGGGCCACAGGGTGCCCAGATGTTTGGTCCAACATTCTTCTGGGTGTTTCTGGGTGAGATTGCCATTTAAATCAGTGGATTCTGGGCAAAGCAGATGGTCCTCCCTAAGGAGGAGGGCCTCCTCAAACCAGCTGAATTCTAAGTAGAACAAAAAGATGGGCCTTCCCCAAGCAAGGGGGTGTTCTCCAGCAGATGGCCTTCAGCCTGTCTGCCCCACCAGCATTCCCCAGGCCCCAGCTGCAGCTCCTTATCATCCTCCTGGTTCTGTTTCTCTGGGGAAGCCCGAGGAATGCACCATGTTCTTTTCCCACCCACCGCGGACAGGTAGATGGCACAGGTGCCGGCTGCCGGGTGGGTGACGCATGACGTCCATCCTGCTGCTCTGGCAATGTTACGTTCAAAGATCACAGAGGGCCGGAGCCGTCTGCTTTGTCCAGGGTCCAAGCACAGGCAGGCGGCCCTCGGCATGTGGGAGAAAGCAGCTGGCCGTCTCGACGAGCCCAGTGCCCGGACTGCTTCCCAGTGACGGCCTCTGTGGGGAACACGGGGGTTTCGGGGGACAGGCCCTTTAGTGCTTCCTCGGAGATGTTTCCACTGACCAGCTCCTTCCTTGGGCCGTCCACAGAGGAGGCGCCACTGAAAACCGTGGCGAGGAATGGTTGGATCAGCCCTCTGTCTCACGGACCCCGCGAACTATAGGTGTGTCAGCCAACACCCGCCCTTATCAGTTTTCATTTTAACACCCTAATAAAAATGCTGATAATCTAAACATGGCAATAACTCTGCTCTATAAAGATGACTGTCTCCTCATGTTATTGCTGTTATCAGAGGCTCCATAACACTCACAACACGAGACAAGATGGTTATTGTATTAAAATGCATAAAGGACAAAGGTTTTTATTACATGAGTGATTTTTCTGGGCATCAAGATGCTTTTTATGCTGTACTCGAGTAATGAACACATAATTCACCAACACACTAGAGCACCGACCTTAGAGTCTAAAGGCACAGTCACTGCAAATAAGTAAATTATTAATGAGATGATATCTAAAAATATTATCACAAAGCCCCACCTTCCTCCCTAAAGAAGGAAAAACATCTGGTAACTATTGAAGCCCAGGGAGCTAGGAAGAGACCCACCGAGGAGCTTCCCTGCGTGTCATGATGGATGCCACGATCAGCCGAGCTTGCTTCTCCTCCCTGTCTCCCGCCTCCCTTGCAGCTTGGGGTGGTCTGAGCATAATCTCTGAATTGGTATAAGGGAAAGTCTGCACCAAGGAAGGGATCCTGGTGTAGTTTTGCTTTCCTGAGGACAAGCGTGAAAAGAGAATTATTACTGTTGCTACTTGAGGTGGACAAGATGGCGGGAGCTTTGGCAGCCTTTTTGCAACCATGAGGACATAAAGCCCAGAGCTAAGGCTGGAGGAGTCAGGAAATAAAGGGTTTGAGTCTTTGGGTATTGCCGAGCTCGTGACCCATCAGCCACTTTCTCTTCACTTCTCAGAACATGAAATAAAGACCCCAGGACTCAGGCTGCTATAGGCGGGGTGCTCTGTTCTTTGTAAGGAAAGTGGCCTCAGGGATGCAGAGAAGCAGAGGTTCTCGTCCCGAGGCAGGGGGACCCCAAGGGAAAGCAGGGGCTGGCTGGCCAGTCCCAGGGCCTGCTTCCAAGGTGGATGAGGGTCCCTGTATGTGGAGCCCCCCATGGGCCCCCTCAGAATGGAAGAAGAGGAATGAGTGAACAGGAGAGGGAAGGGAAATGTCTGTGTCCCTCTTGGCTGCAGGACTGGAGGCAGATGCCTTGGTGCTCTGGGTCCCTGGTGCTGGGACCTGGGGGCGCTGTGGGGAGCCCTCTAATGCCATGGGAACTCAGCTTACACCTGCAGCCTCTGGCCACCCCCCGGGGACTTCTGCCGGGCCTTCTCCCTGGGCCCCCCCAAGCATGCTTCGCGGAGGCGAGGGGCTGCCGAGTGCGGTGCTCACCGACCCCACTTCCCATTTCCACCTCGTGGCACACAGCTGTGCGCAGCCCCACCAGCTAATTCTTCTGTGAGAGAAATCAGAAATGGTTACGAGCAAGTGGACGGAGGCAGCAGACCTCTACTTGCTATTTGTACTACTTTACACAGAAGCAAAAGATATTCTAAGTGTGTTGATGCGTTCTACCTAAAATAAAAGGTCAGCGACGGTGATGTGAGTGAGGGCAGAAACCATTTTTCTTTTCTTATTTCATTTTTCTGTATTTAAAAAAACCCCACGAAATGCTACATATCTTTAGAAAGACAAACCCCTTGCCCGTAACCTTGCCAGTGGGTCGCCCTCTCTCACGGAGGGGCGTCAGGGGATGCTGAGTGCCTGGGGACACTTCTCCCTCCTCTGCCAGCAGGTCAGGAACCTGTGCCTTCAGGCAGGCGCTCAGCGGTTCAAGTGCAGCTGCTGATTCAGACCCTCGGAGTCGGGTTCAGGCAAATCGAACAGGCACGGAAGTCAGGATGTGCGGGTTCTGCTTCCAGGCGCGTTACTAGCGAGGCTCAGAGTCGGTCTGGAGGCGGGGGCTCCATCTGTGCCCGGAGCTGCAGCTGGGACCCCCGAGCCCAGCCTAGCCTACGCTGACTGCTTTCCCTGGACCAGCCGCCAGAGTCCAGCCCCCTTTATACCTCGATCTCAGCTGTCCCTGCCCGGCCCTGTGTCACCGGCCCTCCGTGCTGAGCGGGTGAGCAGGACAGTGAGCGGAGGAGAATGAACGCACAGAGGGGGCTGCCGGCGCACGGCTGCCGCGGAACCCAGGGCCACGTCCGTCTGGCCAGATTCTGAGCGTGAACACTTGGAGGTGGGACAGGAGTCCCAGACCTACCCTGGCCCCACGGTGGCTCATGCCTCCTTCCTTCTGTCATCAGCCTGGCCCGAGGACACTGGACTGCAGACCGAGGCACCGTGGCTGAGGTGGCGAATGCCCAGGAGCACTCAGCGTTACCATTCCAGGGGGCCGCCAAGGGGCTGGTGGCAGGAGGACGGAGGCCAGGGATGACCCCCAGCGAAAAACAGCAGGCCCCGAGCGAGAAAGGGGCGACCTCAGATCCCAGGAGTCTCTGGCCAGAGGTCTTTGAAAGCAACCTAGCTCAGCGTCATGGGGTGAAGTCAGTCGTGTGGACCCGTGCCCCTGCTGTCCGTCCTGGTTTGTCCAGTCCCGCAGAACCTGGCTTGCCACGCACTAAGAGCTAAACAACCGCGTCCCCTCCCCAGATGAATATGCATCTCGTCCGCACAACAGAACAGCTCCTTTAGAAGCGTCCTTCCTCCTCACAGCGCACAGAGCCGGAGACAAGGGTTGGTAATTATACGTGAACCGCAAGGGGTCCCAGCCCGGCGGGGGGGCTTGGAGCCTTCCTATAAATGATCCCAATCAGCAGCCGAGGGAAAAAACCCACAAGGGTATCAGAAGTGATGCTTTCTCCTGACTGATGTACACAAGTACTAGATCACGGCCAAACAGTGTGTGTGGGGTGTCCTCGTAAAGCGTGGGGGGGGGGGGCTCCGGCTCAGCTGCCTTTGTAAACGCGTATGATCATCTCGATGATGTATCCGGAGGAGACGCGATAAATCACAGAGTTAAGGGGTCTGCAGAATACAGATGCATTTGGAATTCTCCTCAGGAGAAATGAATGATGCGTTCTAAATGAATCTGAAAGTGATCTGCGAATGCAAATGGTGAAAGGCTCCTATTCTGTCTCTGGGTCCCCCTCTTTTGGAAACACAGGCTGTGTCGCCTGGTGGACGCCTCTGACGGTGCTGCATGTCGGCTTATCTGAGTCCTTTCCGGGCCCGGGCAAGATGCTCTTCCAGGACAGGCCTCCCTGGGGAGGGAGAACAGGGCCTTGTGGGGCCCAAATCCCTGCGCCTCGGGGGTGGGGCTGAGAACAGAGGAGAAGGCCCAGCCGCCACCTGGGCAGTGACCCTTTTCTGATAATGGCGTCCGGGTGCATTGGGCACAGGGACGGGGTTCCTGCAGTGATGCCAATCTCAGAAAGATCCAGCCACCCCCCCACCGCCCCCGATGGCTTCATGCTGCTTGTAAGCAGCCCCACAGGCCAGGGCCACAGGCCAGGGCCACAGGTCACTTGTGGTCGCCCACGAGTGACCAGTAGAAGTTTACAAGAACCCACTGCTAGTTTGTGTCATTAATTAGGGTGACACACAAGGCTTCTGCTTATGGGGGAAGCTGCCCAGAGAGCCAGGAGTGGGGCTGGGCACCTGCAGATCCTTGGTTGCCAAGAGATGCCCCCGGGCCCAAACAGGACCCAAAGGCAACTTCCCAGAGCTGGCAATTCAGACCTGGGGCCCTGGAGGGTGGTCCTCACAGACTAAAGCCTGGAGATGGGGAAGGCTGGGGAAGACAGGGACCCTGGCCCTCTGGGAGCGGAGGGCAACTTGAGGGCTCTGGCCCCAGCCTGGAGTCAGGCAGGCCCTCCTTAACATCATGAAGAGTCGGAAGGTATTTGTGAAATATACAAAAATAAGAGAGCATGTGTGTGCAGGTGGCCTCTGATGGTTTAAGGCTGTGGGCTAAAACCTGTGGTTTAGCTGAAGGTCATGAGTCCTGACCTGGAGCTCACACAAGCTCTTCTGCTCGCTGGCTCCCTATGGCCTATTGGGAGAACATCTAGGCATTCACGGTTGTCCCTCATCCACTTTCCAACCCGACTTGCAGTTCAAGTCCTTGCTCTAGGTGGCCTGGCCCCTGCAATTGAGAATGGACTGTCCAGCCAGGCAGTCTCTGCCCGTGGCCATGGGCTGGGGCCTGATGAATGCTGTGGGTTCACCTGTGACCTCTGAGCTCGCTGCCCAGTGCAGGAGACAGTGAAAGAGAGAGTTAGCGGCCGGGCACTCAGTGCTGGGTACAGGCAGGCCAGGCAGGGGCGACATGCCCTGAGAAGCCCACTGATGCAGGTGGGGGCTGAGGAAGCAGGGATATGGCACGCACGAGCAAGGCGCTCTGGAGAGCAGAGGGGAGAGGGCATTGCAGGCAGAGGGAGAAGCCCTGGACACGCTGGGAGGTGCTGTCGGGGGCCCGGCTGCGGGAAGGCGGGCCTGTGGGGCTGGGCTCAGGACAGCTGGTCATGTCTGCGGAGGAGTTAGGCCCGGTTCTGGGTGAGGCGGGCTGACACAGCTCTGCGGAGGACGGGCCGTGTCGAGGGGGCTCACTAAAGGCCCTGGTATCTGCTTTACCCACATTTTCCTAAAATCCCTGGCCCAGACTTTCCTGCTGACATGCGGGGGACACTCACCTGTTCTGGGGGGTCCCAATCTTGCTCCCCCGAGAACTCACACGAATGACAAATTCGGGGCTCAGACTCAAGAATCAGGTTACCTGGTCCCCTGACACCTACTTTATGACCTCTCTGGGCCAACTGCCTCTCTCCCTGGAAGACTGGGGGAACTAGCTCAGAGGGCATGACTGAGGAAACACAGTGCCGGACAGGAGCGAGAACTGTCCACTCCTTTGGTTTTTGTTTTCGTATTGCCTCTGAAGCCCCCCTCCTCCAAGAAGCCCACCCTGCTTGACTAAGCGCTTCCCTTCCTAACAATGCAGGCTCCTGCACTGTCCTCTCCTCGCTCCCCCTGAACTGCCAGCTCCCAGGGGCACAGGTAAGCCTCTCCATTTTGAGAGTCTCCCAGGGCCTGGCAGGGGAGGAGGCCGTTGGGGGATTGAGCATCCACACGTTCCACAGGAGCCCGGAGGCTGGCTGGTGAGGCAAAGGTCAGATGAATTGCAGAAGCATCCGTGTGACTCACCCAGACACCGAGCCTCACATCTGAACTTGACCAGATGCTCTTCGGATACAGGCCAGCATCTCCCTCAAGCCCAGCCTGCCGTGTGGCCCTCTCCGGCCCCTCTCTGGGACAAGCCGCGGCTATAACGCTGAAGTCAGTATGGAAACAAGTGTGGGCAGCAGAAACGGGGCCAGGAACGAGCACATGACCCCCAAGAGCCCAGATCCCCCGTGGGAACAGAGGGGGCCGAAGCGCACCTGCTGGCCTGCCGGGCGACCACATGCAGTCTGTTAGGAGAACTCCCATCCTGCTGGCCCACAGAGACGACCACCATCATGCCTGCAACGCTTCCAGACTCCATCCCGATTCCCACCCACCTGGGGATGGATTTTGGGCTTTCACCGATGGACCACCGATTGCAGAAAGCCAAGAGGTCATATTTGGGTTCAAGCAGTCATTCGAATCTAGAACAGCTACCTTCCCCCAGCCAGTGTATGTATCTGGTTGGCAGAACAATGGCCTCTGTTACTACAAAAATTAACATCTCATACGATAAGAGAAAATAAATTTGGTGTTTAAAGAAGTGGAAAATAGAATTTTCCATAAGAATCTGGGCTGAACTCTGCCACCAGAATTGTTACTTTTGTATTTAGAAAATCAGGGAGCAATTGAGAAAGCTGTTCAATGTTGCGTGCATTTTATCCCCGTGAACATTAGGAAAATATGTTATTTGGCAGATAATGGTGAAAGCAAACAACAGTGTTAAGTGGGGTTTCAGGCTGGGAGAGATGGCCCCCTCCCCTCCCCTCCCCTCCCCCCCTTTTTCCTTCCTCCCAAGGCTGCTGCAGGGACAAGCTTCCAGCTCAGCTCAGGGACCCTGACAGCCCTTTCCTGGGATGTTTGCTCCCAAGCGCACGCAGCCCCACGGGCATCTTGGGAGATGCACACAAGGAAGCCACCTTGCAAAGCCCCCAGTTTGCTCCCGGGATACCAGTGCCTGAGTCCCCCCAGGTTGTAGGGGGCTTTAAGCTCCCCTGTGCCAAGGCCAAGTGAACTTGCTTCTTCCTTAAGCCTTCATTTTTGAGTGGAGAGAGGTGGAGGGGTTAATGAATGTGTACGGGCATCGGAAGCAGCCAGGATAGCCGAGGACAGATAGCCCAGTTCCCGGCCCCAGACCTCAGCTGTCCTGAGCTTTACCTTTCTGGCTCGGCTGTATTTTGCATTTGATAATCTAGGATTAACAGTTTCAAAGATTTAAAATCAGAAAAGCAGTGTTCCTTGGGTTTATTTCCATTCTAGCTCTGAATTCCACTGGCTGTGGCCTCTGGGGCCCTGAGGACATAATCCCTAAGCCTTTATGAGGCTTCCCCCTCTTCCCCCCAGTTGGAAAGACGGATCGCAGTGAAGTAAGCTTCCACTTTGGGGTGTCCACCAGGGGTCTCCTGAGGAACAAGGAGTTTAATTTCAGGCAGCTGAGCCCTCCTGAGGTCCGAGTGCGAAGCTGTACCTGCTGTTGTATCCCGGAGGCTTTTGGACAAAGGTGGCCGAGGGTTGAGGCCAGGCCAGGAGCTCCTATTGTTTGGAAAACAGCAAAGGGCCACCCTCCCGGCTCACGAGGTCAGAAGCTGCTGGAATTACCTGGCCTGGACAAACACTTCATGGTCACAAAGCATGGTATGCACGACCATGGCCCCATCACCTTCGGGGCTGTGATCCCTAGTGCCAGGGCGCCGCGGCCTCTCTGGGGTAGACGTGGCAGGCCTGGGATCGTGGCGTTTGGGTTAGGCTTCTAGGGTCCCAGGGCACAGCCCGCATCCTCCCCCGTGCCCCGGTGCCACCAGGCACACGCCATGTGTCTTAACAATCGGAGGGAACTCAAGTGCACTCAGGGTGCAGAATTTTCCGGCATCCTCTTCAGTACTTTCTTGAGTCTCAGGCTGCTGCAAAACCAGGCAGGGAATCCTCAGTTTATGGACCAGAAGAAACTCGATTGCAGAAGCTGCCTCCCAGTGTCCACAACGGTGCTCGAAGGCTTTGTGCATTAAGAGCAAAGAGTCCCTGGACCGCGGGGGTGGGGGAGGGCCGGGGCACATGGGGTTCCTGCCTAGGGGCTCACGGAGCACTGACCTTCACTGGATGGGGTGGGGGCTTAATGCAACATTGTTAATTCATCCCCACTCACCCCGGGCTCCAGGGGTGGGAAGGGCTTCCTTCTAAATGCTCGCTCACCAGCAGGTGCCTGGCAATGAGAATGCAGAAGCTGCTTTCTTAAATGCTCACTGTCGATGCAGGAGCAATTCCAATGCCAGGATGGGCAGGACTGGGAATTTAGGAAGGTACCAATTACAAGCACTCCAGCGTCTTCAGTGTGTATTGAATGGATACAGTCTTCTAGTGAGGGCTCATTTTCCTATCACCACAAGCAGGGTTTAATTGTACGCGGCAACTGTTCTCTCCGGTCGGAGCCCCGCCTTTTGTCTCTTGCACAAGTGAATTTCCTCTGTGCTATTTTGGGAGCTTCCAGGGTGAGAGGTCAGGCACTCGCCAGCTCACCGGCTGCAAGGGCAGATCAGCCAGCCTCAGTGCCCCCTGGGTGGGTTCCCAGGGCCGTTCAGATGGCCTGGGATCCAGTCCTGCCCCTACATCTCCGCTGTGCGACCTCAGGCAAGTTACAGCCTCACTCGGCTGCTCGGCTACAGAAAGAGGGTAGCAGTGTGAAGATGAGGTGAGATCACTCCTGGGGTGCTCTCAGGGGTCCTCACGCCACCTATGAGGCGGAGGCTTTGTCATCCTCCAGTGATAGATGAGCCAGTGGACCCAGGAGGGGCCAGCAGGTGGCCAGTCACACAGCTGGGAGATGCCGAGCCTTCCTCACGCTGCGGTCCCGCGGGTGGGTTCTTCTTGGCCGTGTGGCCCTAGCCCAGGCCCTGGGGTGTGGGGTCTGCTGCCCTGGGAGACACAGCTGCCTCCTAACCTCTGTTGGGCTGGGTCTGTGCAGACTCCAGGCTCTGCTTCCTGAGCCCAATTCCCACACCGGCTCCTGGGTGAGCCTGGAGCTGTGGGTCTGCGTCCCCGGGAGTGTGGACACGCCCTGAGCCCCTGCCACACACGCTGGCTTGGGTCCTGGGGCTACAGAGACGACCCACAGGCCGTGCCCCTGCGCAGGGTGCGGTGGGGGCAATGGCACTGGTGTCAGTGGTAACCGTCGGGTCCCGTGCTCGGAGGACAGTCAGCGAGGCTGCGGGGGGCTGTGCCTAGGAGCTCCCTGGGGCAGAGGGAGTCCCGCCGCTGTCCGGGTACAGGGAACCAAGCATGCAAAGGCTGGCAGCAGGTGACCGATGCTCCGACCTTGCCATTTCAGACATCCCACTGGAGCCTGGCCCCTGCTCCACACTGCTGGGGTGAGGTCACCGGGGGCTCCACGTGCAGGGTTCACTCCAGGGTTTTGGAAGCAGACAGGCCTGGGTTTGAGGCTGCTGCCTTCCAGCTGTGTGACTCAGGCAAGTGACTTAGCCTCTCTGAGCTTCAGTGTCCATGATCTGTGAATGAGAGGGATCCCAGAGTCTGTGTAGAGAGAGGCTGACTCCCCCCAACCTGGGGAGATGGGGACAAGGTCAGAGGTACAGGTGAGGGACAGCTCTTACCACCTGATGCCCAACAAGAGCACCCTCATCACCAACAAAACTCCTTGCCTGAGAAACGTGGATTCCCGAGGGCGCCGGGTTTGGGTGGATGGGTAGGAATTCTGGCTCATTAGCAGATTGACGGGAACCACGCTGGGGGCCTCTGAAGTGCTGGAGGGAACTCGAAACGCGGTTTAAACCTCCCCCTTGCGATGCTGTTTACACTGTTAATGCTCAAAACTAAAGGGGTTTGCAAGGACGTTAGAAATTCTGTTTGAAATCTGCGGCAGCAATAATTCACCACCTCACTCGGGTTGAGAAAGGAGGCGTCAGCCAGTGGATCTTAGCGGGTCTCTGACTGCACGGTGACTTCTGGCCCTCGGACCCGGCACCGGCCGGCGGGTCTGGGCGCTCGGAGCCATCCTGCTGGGTCAGACACTCGGTTCTCTCTGTATAATTTTTCCTGACCTATTTTTTTTAAAGTAGTTTTTTTTTAAAGATTTTATTTATTTATTCATGAAAGACAGAGAGATAGAGGCAGAGGGAGAAGCAGGCTCCCAAGGAGCAGGGAGCCCGATGCGGGACTCGATCCCAGGACCCTGGGATCATGACCTGAGCCGGAGGCAGACACTTCACCATCTGAGCCACCCAGGCGCCCCTCCTGACCTATTTCTATGAGCTCAGCTGACCTGCTCCAAGAGACTCCTCTCTATTGTCACAGGCTGGGGAGCAAAGCAGCTGCTTAGAAACGAATCACTCTGGGCGCCTGGGTGGCTCAGTTGGTTAAGCGACTGCCTTCGGCTCAGGGCATGATCCTGGAGTCCCGGGATCGAGTCCCGCATCGGGCTCCCTGCTCAGCGGGGAGTCTGCTTCTCCCTCTGCCCCTCCCCCCTCTCATGCTCTCTCTATCTCATTCTCTCTCTCAAATAAATAAATAAATAAAATATTAAAGAAAAGAAACGAATCACTCCTCCCGGATACGTGGGGGTTCGGTGGACGGGGCAGGTGGAGGAGGCTGCATGCATTCTGCATGCATGTGAGACCTGGGAGGTGCACGTGTCTCAGTTCTAAGTGCCTCACCTCTCCCAAAGGGCCTGGGTCAGAATGAGCCATTCTCTACATACAGTTAGCATCTGCTGGTTGGTGACCAAATTGTGCACCAGTTGGCACCAAATTTCAAGGCTATGTTTGGGATGGTTTGACTTGAAACCTAGGCCATGTGGGGCAGGGCAAATTCTGTCCCGGGGTAGGGAACAAAAGGAGAGGCGGCGTCCGTGCAGTCGATGCCCGCCCAGGCCCGCTTCCCTGGGCAGCGCGGCCTCTTCCAGAGGCTCACAGCAGCCCCCTTCTTTGGAGAGCTGCCCTTGGCCAACAGGAGCCCCGCCACACGGGAAGCTGGGCGCTCCCCACAGCCAGCGACCATTTGGGGCACGAGTGCTGGGCCAAGGCCGAGGTACCTGCAGCTCAGCCCCCGGCTCAGGGATGGGCCAAGAGCACATCCTTGCTTCTTCTCTTTCCTGTCCTGCCCCCCCTTCTCCTGAACACCCCAACACGCCTGTCCCCAATCACAGAGAAGCAGAGACGGCCACCCTTAAGAGCAGATGAACCGTGTGGCCCCTAGTCGGGGATCCCCAAAAATGCGAAGGTGGGGTGGACAGCAAGCGCCAGGTCGGCCGTCCTCAGGCAGGATGGCCGGGCTGCACGCGGCAGGGAGCGGCCCCTCTTGGGGGGCCGGGGCGTGGGCGCCAGCAACGCGGGGAGCTGGGGCACCTGAGACCCCAGGACCACTTGGCCTGGGCAGTGTCCATTCCTCAGCGTGCTTTTCCATTTCAACTAGTGCTTCCATTTGCTTTGCTCATGGCTGTGCAGTGAGCTTCCCTTTCTCATGGCAAAGGCACAAAAGCTGCTGATTGATTTTTCCTCTCTTCAGATGCTCAAAAGTTTGATCTTTATTACAGGTGAGTAACGATCAGCGCTCTCCCTTCCGGGTACGTCGTGCGAGCCGCGCACTTAGTCCACAACCCCGTTCACGGCCCCCTGAGATGCAGGCGGTGGGTTCCCGGGTCTCAGGGCGAACTCGCTTCTCCAGCCTGAGTCCGCTGGATCTGCCCGGCAGCTTCCCGCTCCCCCTGGATCACAGCCCGAGCAGAGACTGTGGTCATATTTTTTTTCCTGCCTCAGAGTTTGGGGACGTTGGTGTTTTTTAAAAATGTGATTTCTGTTGTGTTCTTCCAGAACAGCACGTCTGACAGGCCGCGACAAGGCTGCTGATTAAGCAGCTGTCAGCACATCCCGCTACTTCTGCAGGGGTGAGGCGCTGAGCTCATGTGACTGACTCCCTTCTAGCTCCCTCTGCCAGTGTGGCCTGGTTCACAGAGCAGGATCGTGTCAGGAGCTCTGGCCCCGGCAGGCCCACCCAGCCCAGAACCTGCAGGGGCTACACACGGGGCTGGGCGCCAGCCCAGAGAAACCAGGGGAAGGGCGGTGGCTCTGCTGAGGAGCTCCGAGACCCCGGGGATGACACAGGCCCCTGGGGGGGTCGGGATGTTCCGAGGACGGTGGCCCCCACTTGGTTCTGCCCTTGCTGCAGAGACCGATTATGTCAGACATGCTCGTAGTTTCTAGTGTTGCTCTTGGCTTGACAGGGGCAGGTGGGGGCTTGGCCAAGGGGAAGGAGAGCAGGGGAAGGGAAGAGGAATGGGGGCGCCCAGACTCTGACCTCCGGTGGGTGTGGCCCGCTTTCCATGATCCCTGATAAACCCTGCACAGAGTGAACACAGGGCTCAAAACCTGGGTCTGAGAAATGCAGCCAGGAACATGCCCCAGGTCAGGTTTCTTGGGGGAACATGATAAAAATTATTTATTACACCTCTATTTGATTACAACCTCAATTAGTAGGATTGTGGCGTGCCACTTCATTGCTTTCATGTAAGAAATAGTTTTAGGTCTAAATTCTAAGTCACTGTAATTCAGAGTTACAGTGAATCATGTTCTAGATAAACTTGCAAGTTATAAGCTTCATGTCTGGCTCAGTATTTCCTATTTAAAAGACAAATCCTTTTTTTTTTTAAATAAAGGGTTTTAGATTTTATTTTGAGCCTAGCTAGCTTTGCATAGCAGTTCATTTTTATTGTGCTAAAAAACACAGTGTTAAATTTACCATCTAACCATCTTTATGAGTACAGTTCAGCGGAGAGTGCATTTCCATTTTGGGCACTAGAGCTCTAGAACTTTTCCGTCTTGCAACACTGAGATGCTGTACCCCTTGGACACGGACGACCCCTTCTGTCCTCCAACCTTGGCCGGGGTCTGCTTTTGCTGGAAACAGCTGTGGTGACCTGCTCGCAGGGAAAGCACTACCATGCAGCCCACTCCCCTCTGCTCCGCAACAACGTTTAGATCCCAAGGACACCTGAGTTCCGTCCCCGTAACCCCGTGTCCACTGGTCTCCCCCTTCCTTGGGCTGGCCACTGCATCCGTGTGACCCGCCTTGCCTGCCCCCATGCGTCTCTGCCTCTGTCTGGAGGACAAGTCTGGCTCCTGCTGGAGACGGCGAGGCCCTTCGCTGAGGCCAACCCCTGCCCCCCCACCCCCCACCAGCACCCGCCCCCGCTCCCCCGCCAGCCCGGCATGACACAGGTACTTGTCCCCCAGGACTGTTGGAGCAGTGGACACAGTGACCTTTCCAACGGAGACCCGGGTCATATCCTGCCCTTGAGGGAACCTCCAGCGGCCCCGTCAGACTCAGAACAGCATCCCCACCCCGCACTGTGGCCTCCAGGCCCCGCAGCGCTCCCGCCCTGCCGGGAGCTCCCACCGCCACCTTGCGTCCCCCAGCCCCCAGACACCTGTCCCGTCTTAGGTGTGTGCTGGTGGTAACGCTGCGTGCGATCCAGGTTCTGCCGATGCCGGCCAGCTAGCCAGGGACGCGCAGTGCCCCCGGGTTAGCGAACACGAGTCCTAGCCTTGGTTTCCTCATCCATCATCTCCAGTGGGATCCGGTGACACCTCCACACATGCCCTCCTCCAAGTGCAAACGCTAATTAGTCCCGGCGTCACGTCCGCGTGGATATAATTACACTTAATCATCGGCATGCTGGGGCTTCAATTTTTAATGAGGTGTCACTTGATTTCAAGTTCCTCCGAATGGGGGGTTGGTTTTCGTTTTGTGAGCTGAAATGGATGGCAGGTAAGTCTGTCTTCCTGGGCGTCCCTTATAATTTGCTCCAACAGTTAAGACCACAGTTCAATTTGATCTCAAAGTTGCATGCAGGTGTCACAGACATCCAGCCAGCCGGCCTCCCCAGAAACACCGGGCTGGCTCTCACGGCACATCGCTCCCAGAAACGCTGCTGAACCTTCTCTCTTGGTGGAATGGGATCATTCCACCAAGGTGCACATCAGTTCCAAGCTAAGGCCTCAAGCCCACCGGACCTCTCATCACATGGCGGCCGTTATGGACACCGGTGTTTTCCGATCTGTGACAGGTGCTGGGACCCGTGGTGGTTTTCGGTGGTGGATGGATGCAGATTTATTTTACACGATAACGTCATTTTGCTGACCATTTTGGGGAGTGCCATTCTCTTTAGGACTAGTGATGGGGGGTTTTCATTAAACAAAGGTTACGTGAAATGTTCTTTAGCATAAACTCATTTAGTTTAAAACGTGAGTTGATTTAAATAACACCATCAGGGAAACAGTAACATATGTGGTGTCCAACCAGAGGCAGGAGAAGGGAAGGTGGGGTTGCAAAGGACACACCCCGTCCAGCTTGACCCTGTCAGTGTGCTGACCGCAGACAGGGAAGTGTGTCTGCCTACGGTTCACACATTTGGGAGGCGACCAGGAGGTCTAAAACATCAGGAGGGGGAAGTGATAATGCAGAAGCTTGCTTGGAGGTGCTGTGTTGGATTGCTCTTCTGTTTCAAATCACATTAGGAATGAATTTTGCATATATTCCTCCTAATGTTCTGAGACGCAGTGAGATCTAGGAGGGACTGGAGAAAAACCCTACACATCATTAAGATCTAGAGTGGGTCCTTAATGTGTCCTTAGCTTCAGAATGAGGTCTAAATGGAGGCTTTTTTTTTTCTGACTATAGGGTATAGTGGTTATAAATGTGTGTTTGCACAGAGCCTTAGCTATATATTTTTTTGCAGCCGGCATTGCTACATTTGAAAGACGTCCAAAGAAACAGATGATGTGTCCATTAGGTCCCAGATCAAAGTCCCGATTCTGGAAGTGCACATTCCTGGTGGAGACAGTGTTCTCAAGCCCAGAGCTTTGTTGGGGTGACACCCCTTGCAACTGTGTCCCCCCGGCATTAGTACCTGTCTCCTTGCTCGGGCACGGTTTCCAGCCACCACAGCTCACAACTGAGTTGTGGAACCAACGTTCAGCCAGATGAAATCCGTGTGTCTCAAACATGGTGGGAGTACACCCCACAGCGTCTGCCAGGCTCGAGCTAGCTTCAATGTGGTGTTGGGGTGTGCTGCATTGCGGCGGGCTCGCCCTGGCGGCGCCCAGCCCAGCCCAGTCTGCCCGGAGAGGTTCCAGAGCTACGGTGCCTGCGCCCTGGCCGTGCCTGCCCGCGCACCACTGGGTGGATGTTATTTAACATCATGACAGATGACGTTACCGGCCGTGAGCTTTCTGGCTTTGCTGAGCAGCTCAAGACATCCTGAGGGCTGATAAAGTACTATGCACAGACCAAACTCCCCACCACCTCCCTCCCCACATCTCACGGTTCCCAGAAATATGTGGCCATCCTCTTGACGCAGAGACGCCTCCCCAGCTGGTTTGCTCCGTCGTGTTGTTGGAGCCTGAAGGGCCATCAGGAGCTTCTCCGCTTGTCCTCTTGCGTCTGTTTATTTTCCCGAATGCTATTTGGTCATTACTATGTAACTGGTTCACACAAATGATCACAGCCGGCAAGACTTTCTGTAGCTGCCCTGCCTCCCAGATGGCAGCACGGCAATGGCTGAAACTTAACGGGGCGCCGCCAACTCCCCGAGGGCAGGGACGGGGACGGGGGTGGGGGCCCGCCAACTCCCCGAGGGGAGGGCAGGGACCAGACTTAGCTCCAAGAGCCTCGAATACAGACACTGTATGTATCCAGACACCCGTTGGCAGATGCGAGAGTGTGCTCCACGGCCCCGACTGTTCTAAGTCGGCCTGAAGACACCACCTGGGCCCCCTGCCACAGCGATCGTGGCTTTGGCCACAGCCACTCTCTTGTCCACATCCCCAGGGCGGCTCGCTCCATAAGCTACCCCTGGGCCCGGCCGGTGGATCCCACCAGACCCTCCCTGAGCCCCTCGCGGCCCCAGCGGCGCTTCAGCTGGGGGCGGGTGGTGGGTTGTTTCCACGGCCCTGGGAACTCTTGTACCAGGGACGAGCGAGACGTTTTCAAAATCATCTACTGTGGCGGTTTCTTAGCAACCCATTATTAGAGGGCCTCTTGGTAGTTAAAAAAAGATCTCCCTCTCTAGAAAGTGGGGTTGTGGTTTAGAGAAGCCCAAATCATCTCCATGTCGGGCGTCAGGTGTCGCTGGGGCGAAGACAGCACTTAACCGTGTCCTTGGGGCCAGCGCGGCTGGGGCATGCCTCCCAGGATAGCACCAGATGTTAGACGGCTCCGCTCTGCCCACTGCCTGGCCTGGGGGGCACGGACTCAGAGAGGTGCCACGCACACGCGTGGGACGGCACGCCCGTGTCGCTGCTGACGGGCACCCTCCCAGCCGCCTCCGCTGGACTAAAGATTTCCACCCGCATTTCCACACCTCTTGCCCCAGAAATTAAATGGCCTTCTGAGCGAAAAGTGAAGGAATGTCTCTCCAGCAGCCCCCAAGTCTGACTTGCAGTGAAACATCCCGGCCCAGGAGCGCCCCGCAGCTCCGACAGTGCTGGCTGTGTGCATGTGTTTTTCTGGGGGGCAGGTCTGGAACTTTCTTCCGACTCTCGCCTCCCTCTGCACCCCCTTACTGCAGCGGGGCACCTCCTAACCCTGTGCAGCCCTCCTTCAGGGTAGCTTCCTCCTGTTGCTTTTCTACGTCTGTGGGAGACGGCAGAGCCTGGCCTGTCAGTCCTGAGATCAGGGGCGCGTTTCCTCAGCGGCAGAAGCCGCCATCCGTCCTCATCTCTGGACAGGGAACAGGGATGCACCCCTCCTGGGCGCTTTGAAAGAACAAAGGGGGCCACGCCTGCAGAGGGGCCCGCTCACGCGAGTCCCGGGTGGCGCCCAGGACACCGAGCCCGCCTGAGCCCACAGGCCGAGAACGGCAGCGACAGGCGCACGGAGCAGGCCAGGCAGAAGCTCCCCTTTATTTACTGGACCGGATAGAGAGCTACAGCCCATCTGGCCGCTTTCCGGAGAGATACCGTCCGAGATATCCAGGCTTCCTTTTCCAGTACGAATAACAGAACAGGGCTCTGGTCCCACGTGGACGCCTCTGCGGGTTTCCCGCAGGGTCGTCTTCTCATCCCACACGGGGTGGGTCCCGGCACATCTCAGATGGCCCAGCCTCAGGCTTTTGCCACAACCGCTCTTCTAAACTCAGCCCTCTGGACAGCAGGGCGTGAGCCCTGATGACATCATGACCACAGGTGGTCAGGGCGGGTGGGGAGCTTGCCCTCCTGGTACCTATGCCTTATACCGGGGACAACGTGGGATCGGTAGGCTTCGGGGGCCCCTGCGCTCCAGGCCAGCGGTTTTCAACCTTGACTGCACGCTAGATTTCGCCCAGGCTGCTTCTAGAAACCACCCCGAGACCTGTGAGAACAGAGCGTAGGGTGCGCCCCCAAGCCCCCCTGAGAGCTTAGAGTCCTCAAGCCTGCATCCCTCCTGATGCTTCCAGGATCAACCTACAGCTCCTCAAAGCGGCCTGACCTGCGGGGTCCCCGCCACCCGGGCCCAGCCCCTTCAAGCCCCACATGAACGCCACTTCCCCACCAGGTTGCTCCCGCTCCTGCCTGTCTGCATGTTTTCCTTCACAGTATTTTTGGGTAAAGATTTTAAAGACACAAACAAGTACAGGACTCGTACAACCAGCCCCCCGCATTCCCGTCTCCTAGAAGGGATCGTCTTTTAGCCTGGCTTTGTCCTGCGGTTCCTTCTTTGTCTTCAGCCACAAAGCGCTGCAGGACCGCTGTGCAGACAGGGTCCCCGGCTGCCCGTTTCCTTCTGTCCTCATGTGCACACGGTGTGGCTGGGACTGCCCGCCCGGCCAGACCCTCGTAAGGCAGCCGGGCGCAGAGGCAAGGCTGTGAGGTCCGGGAAGGCTCGAGGGCCCTTCTAGCTCTGGGGGTCAGGGCTCCACTGTCCCATACATCAGCTGGTTGCATGGAATGCAGAGCCGCACGCAGAGGTCTTCCCCAAAGCGACAGCACCCAGCCATATTGCACATGCCCCAGCAGCCCCTGCAGCTCAGCCCAGGTGAGCCCCGACGCAGGCTTCCTTGCTCCCCTTCCCCGGGTAACCGCCATCCCTCCCCGGGCCCCAGCTGGAAGCCTTCCAGAGCACCGAGCCGTGCAGCAGACTCCTGGGGTGCACGAGCGGCTCTCTTGGGCAGACCCCCACACACATAACCAGCGATTGCTCAGCAATCAAGGTCACACTCTCACTGAGGGCCACCAAAGTGCTTTCCAGATGCCGTGCCAATGAATATTCTCGCTGGAGGGCTGGATAGTTTCCCCTCCTGGCCCTGGCCAGCCCGGGGCGATGGCCGTGTGGGACCACGGCTCCCTGTGTTCTTTCTTGGATGACCACTGAGCTGGCACCTCTCGCAATACACCTGTTCGCAATCCCAGCCCTGCCTGGCGGGGTTTAAACACGCTACGACCCAGCACTTGGGTGGCATTGGGCACTGCAGCGTCCCCAGTGGTTCTGGAGCAGAGCTGGGTCTGCGCCCGCGGGGCTGGGTTCTCTCCGTTCCTCACAGGACGGCAAGTGTCTGAGGGCTGGGCAGCTGTTCCGCTCTGGACCCTGCAATGACCTTCAGGGACGCTTGAGCATGGCTCCACGTGTGGCCCTGGTCCTTGCTGACCTTCCCAAGCTTGCTTTGCCCAGAGGACACGGCCCCCCTCCAGCCACAGACAGCTCATCCTGGTCACTCTGAATGGACATCTGTTTTGCTTGTCCACTCCCTGTTTCCTTCTGTCGGAGAGAGCATCTGATCTGTGTTTCCACACCAACCAATTCTCCAGCTCTCTGAACACCAAGTGCATGTGCTGCAGTCCAGTTCGATTCTGACACCGACTACCCGGAGTCGGCACAGACCCACGCGTGAAGGGTCCCATCCGGTCCTCAGCGTTGCCACGGGGGCGGCTCTCAGGACTCCTCAGGGCAGGCTGGACAGGGTGCAAGGTGTGTCTTTCACCGCCTGAACAAGCCCCCCCATATCTGTTTTTCTATGGTTCCCCACCCCCACCCCCTTTACAAAAAACAAACCCGTTTGGAGAGCATGTGCATCTACTTTGGCAAGATAATTCACAAGTCTGGCAATTTCCCTGATAAGGGACTTGTGCTAAAGACAAAAGGTTTCAGTGGTTTATAATTCCTCGAACTTGTCCGCCATTGGGATACCTCCGGAGACGTGGGGCAGTGTGGACCCCACGGACTGCTTCCCCGTGGACACTGTTCTTGCCGCACGTGGCCTGTCCTCGGGGTTTTTAGCTTCGAGCACCCTCTAAGCTGTAGACCGTTGGAAACGGAAACTTTTCTTAGAATGAATTTTCATTCTGACAGTTTAATCATTGAGAGATTGGATAGAGGCTGCGAAATTCCAGATGGAGCTTCCTTGGGGGCAGAGCAAGGAGCTGGTAGGTCCCTCCAACGGACCACAGCTGACACCGCTGTGAAGCCACGTGGTGGCCTGAGGGTGTCGCCCCACCGGGACTCCGTGGAGCCAGTGTGGAGGACGCCCCGGACCACACGGCAGCAGAGCCCGAGTCCGATCTGGGTGGATGCCCTCAGCTGGGGACACGCTGAGAGCCAGACACGGCAGCTACCACCCCAGCCAAGCTACCCGAACACGTAAGCAAGGCTTCATGTTTCCAAGTACACTTGAACCGTCAGATGAAAAGATCTCATTTGGGAACCAAACTTAAATTTAAATACTGCCTGCCTCCAGGAAATAGGGAGTTTTAGACTTTGAAATAACCAGCCCGGGGAAATTGGTTTGGGCTCACTCTTTGCTGTGTGTGTCTCTGGGGCACCGCTAACTGCTGGCTTGGATGGATCGGCGTGAGCGCGCCAGGGACCCGGCCAGCTTCTCGCTTGCTGGTCCAAAAGCATCGTGACAGAGGCTGGAGCCCGTGCAGGGTGATCCAGCGGGGACCCCAAAGCCCTCCGTGGGCACCGGCTGAGGCCTTGCCAGGGAGATGGCGGACGGCTCTCCCACATGTGGGATGGGCACGTGAGGCATGTGCAGGGTGCAGGCGGAGGGCGTGGGAAGTGGAGACAGGAGAGGGTGATGCTGTCCACCGCTGGATCCTGCAGTGACCAGCTGCCGCACGGGAGGATGCCGGACCCGGACAGACGGACGGTGGTGAAGAAAGCCCTCTGTGCGGGGTTTGTTCCGTGAGCTGGAGCCCCGCACGGCGACGCTCAAAGCTCCCTGTGGGGGAGAAGGGCGCTCAGTGGTCCCCCAGCCGCCCCCAGAGCCGGGGCTCCGAGGGCCGGAGGAGGGCAGGCCCGGATGGTGATGGCGGGCTGGGCCCTCTGTGCCGCCTCCGGTCCCCTCCACGCCGAGCTGGCGGCTCTGTCCGGCTGCCCCCACTGCCAGGCTCCCCTGCAGACTCACGCTGCGTTTTCTCAGTCACGGTCTGTGTGCAGCTGTCGGGAGCTGGTGCGGCCGATGGGCCTCCAACAGCAAGTGACAAACACAAGCAGATTCCGAGTTTTTATTCCCCTCCAGCAGAGAGGTTGCTTTTCTTCCCCCATAAGTTCTCCTTCAAAGCAGTCTCCTGTGCAAGAAATTCATTTCTTTAAAACTAACTCGGAGATGGTGGAAACAGGGATGAGGGGGCTGCACCCATCGTTTTGGGGGACTGGATCCCCCGCATCGTTTGCCAGGCACGACTGACCTCTATGAGGTTCCCACTTATGCACAGCGGGGTGGTGGTAGGGTGGGCTCTTTAAGTGAACTTGGGGGTTCAAAGCCAAGCTCTGTGCTTTGAGCTGTGTGATCTTGAGTGAGAACCTGGCCTCTCTGTGCCTTGTCATCCCGGAGGGGCACAGAGGCAGGTCAGAGTATGTCTTCTTTCTGCAGGGCTGCAGGGGGACTAAATGGAGCAGGGGATGTGTCCACAGGGTTCTGGTTCCTCCAAGGGCTGCTACATGTTAGCTGTTGTTAGCATCCTTCTTTTAGGAGAGAAGGTGAAGGACATCATCGGTGGGAATGGGGCAGAGACCAGAACCTCCATCTCGATCCGCTTACAGGAGCCCCTGCGACCCGTGAATGTCACCTCACAAGGCAGAGACCGTTCCCGCTTAGCAAGATTAGGTTTAGGACTTGAGACAGGAGATGGTGCTGGGTTACCGGGTGGCCCTGGATGCAGTCACAGGGAAACAGAGGGAGGTCTGGCTCCAGTGGTGGGGAGAGCGATGGGAGGCTGGCCTTGACCGTGCGGGAGGGGCCGCCTGTGTGTCGAGGCTTGCAGATGCCTCCTGAAGCTGGAGAAGACCGGCCAACCGTTCTCCAAGAGCCCACAGGGACACCACCGCCCTGCCCACACCCTGATTTTGACCCACAGAAACAAGAGTTCAGACTTCTGGCCTCCAGAGCTGGCAGAGAGTAAATGTGGGCTGTCTTTTTAAATTTATTTTTTATTGTTTTTTATTAGTTTCAGAGGTAGAATTTAGGGATTCCTCAGTTGCATACAACACCCAGTGCTCATTGCATCACGTGCCCTCCTTCCTGCCCATCCCCCAGTGAGACCCCATCCTCCACCCCCACCCCTCCAGGAACCCTCAGTTTGTGTCCTGAAGTTCAGCGCCTCCAGTGTTTGTCTCCCTCTCTGATTTCCTCGTATTTCATTTTTCCTTCCCTTCCTTTATGCTCCTCTGTTTTGTTTCTTAAATCCCACATAGGAGTGAAATCATAGGAATAGAGGGAACATACCTCAATATCGTAAAAGCCATCTACGGAAGACCCACAGTGGATATCATTCTCAATGGAGAAAACCTGAGAGCTTTCCCCCAAGGTCAGGAACAGGACCGGGATGTCGCTCTCACCACTGCCGTTCAACACAGTACTAGAAGTCCTCACCTCAGCAATCAGACGACGCGATTCTCTATGTAGAAAACCCAAAAGACTCCCCCAGAATTGCCAGAACCCATACAGGAATTCCGCCAAGTGGCAGGATATCAAATCAGTGCACAGAAGCCAGCTGCCTTTCTATACACTGACCCGGGGGCTGCTTCAAGCCGCTGATTTTGCGGTGGTTTGTTATAGCAGCCACAGGAGACTAGAGAAGCCCGGGGGGCACCCCTTCTGTGTTTCAGAGACACAGGGGGACGGGGTCTGGTCATCAGGCCTCCGAGGGCTGTGGTTCTCACCACACCTGCACGGTTTATAGCAGATGCCCCCAACCCTCGACCAGGGGCTGCCCCGCCTCCCGCCCCCCAATCTCAGGTATCGGGGTTCCTCTCCACTCTCTGCTGAGCTCCCAGGCTGCAGCGCCCTGTGCAGCGAGCACGGCCCTCAGCAGTCACCACCTTCGCTGGGACAGGGGCCCGGAGGCCCGACCTCACATCACAGTTTGGAGTTTCCCAGCCCCCAGTGACGATGAAGCCCAGCACCACAAGGCCCAAAGCGCCGGAGTGAGAGGAGGCGGTCAGTGCCCCGTCCCCCCAGCTGCCCCAGGAAGGATGCATGGGGGTCGGAGCAGGGCCTGTGGCCTTACTCAGACATGCGGGCCCTGAAAACGCCACAGAGGGGACACTGGTCCTTCTCAACTGTGAGCAGTGAGGCCCCCACATGCCAGAAGGTTCTGAGGCCTAGGGTCCTTAACGGGCTCACTGATCAGGCAAGATGAGGCAGGAAATTCCAGCAGCGCTGTCTCTCGGCCCGAGGCCCTGTGGGTGCACCATGAAACCCTCCATACCCTCAGCCTGTCAAGCCCCTGTCTTTAAGCCCAGGGCTCTGCCAGAACCTTCCGAGGCCCCTGCCCCCAGGCTCCACTTACCCCACAGCCCCAGATGTTTCCTGGGGGACCTGTGCTGGCCGCCAACCCTCCCAAAGCCACGAAACGCCGCCCACACCAACTGGAGACACAGGAGGGGACATCCCTACACGCCTCCAGAGCATCCTGACTCAAGCACACTGTAGCTTGCTCAAATTCTCCTCATATTCATGGGACTATTTAAAATAATGCTTTTACATTCTGAGCCAGATTTAACTCCTCCTCCCTGCCTCCAAGTGTAACAGCTGGGTATCAGCCAAATCCACACTTAAACTAGCCAGACACACAGCCCTGCCTCTGTAAAGTTCCCAGTTTGTAGCAATCTAAATGTAATTTCTGGATAAAAGTGATAAGGCAGTTATGCAGTTTAAGTTATTCAAATATTAACTGATTATTTAGAAACACTTATAGGGGCTAATTATAAGTAACAGTTGATCAGAAATGTAGCAACTATAAAATTAATCCTTAATACCACAGCTCTGACAAGAAGTTGGTATACATTGAACATACATGAAAAGCTTTAAAAATTTGCATTGAGAGGTCCTAGAGCCTGGAGCCATCTCAGGGGAGGGTGCTAAAGCCTGGAGCAGTCCCAGGGAGGGTTCTAGAGCCTGGAGCAGTCTCAGGGGAGGGTCCTAGAGCCTGGAGCAGTCCCAGGGGAGGGTCCTAGAGCCTGGAGCAGTCTGGGGGGGGGAGGGTCCTAGAGCCTGGAGCAGTCTCGGGGCGGGGGGGAGCGTCCTAGAGCCTGGAGCAGTCTCAGAGGAGGGTCCTAGAGCCTGGTGCAGTCTCAGGGGAGGGTCCTAGAGCCTGGAGTCATCTCAGGGGACCTTTGATTGGGATGCAGCGGTTATCAGCCCTTGGCCTCTGGTTCCAAATGAGACAGGGTCAGCAGAGCTAACTGTCATTAGCTGGGGGCTTTGCAAGGAAGCACTGACCACAGAGTCAATGACAAGCAGAGCTGGGCCAGAGGCGGCAGGTCCTGGGGCTGTGCAGTGGTCAGACTTGGAACATGGCTACAGCCCTGGGAGACCACTGCCAGCACCCCGGGCAGCAGGATCCCATGCCTCCCTGTCTGGCCCAGGCCTCTCCTCTGCACGGGGGTCGGGGAGGAAGCAGGTGGTCCGGGCCCCTGGTGTCCCTGCCAGTCTCCCGGCCTGCTGTCCAGCCTGCCGGTGTCCATGAACACCCACCCCCCGGAGCAAGGATCCTGGATGAAGTGCTTTGGTGTATGTGGTGTCATCCAGTCTGATTTCCAGAAGGTTCCCCTCAGCACCGCTTCTCAGCACCAGCATCTTCTGACCAATCATTTTCTTCGTGAGGATCCCACGGCCTCCAGAGGATTCAGTGCAGTGGATATGGGGAGCCTGGGGCTCTGCGACCTGTGGCCGTGGATCGGCATGGAGGTGCCAGAGAAGGCGCGGTGGGATCTGGACAGGGTGAGGACCATGGCCCATCCCGATTCCTCACTGGCTGTGGTGAGAGGTGCTGGGACCCGTGTGTCCATGGGAGACTCACCCCACTGCAGGCAGCAGAAGGCGAGTGCGAGGCAGGACCACAGTCCACCGCCCTCGCTGGCTCCTTGCTTCCCCCAGGTGGAGGTCCAGGTCAGGAGGGGTGCAGGAGGCCACTGCAGAGGTGCCACTGTAGGGCCCAGACTCTCGGCTGCCAGGTACCCGCGGCTCAGCTGGTCCCACCTGCTGGCTTGGGAGCAACACTGCTCGAGCTGAAATCCCACAGGGGACACGTACGAACCGTGCACCTGGGGTGTGCAGAGTGATAAAGGGGCATTTTGCTGGGCTGTCCTGAGAACTCTGGCCTGGGGCTGGCTGGGGATCAGATGCTGGGGAGAACGGGCAGAGACACTCACTGTGAACGTACCAAGGGCTTCATCCCCTGCAGTCTCCCAGCTGGACTGCTACCTCCAGCGGATGAAGGTGGACAGTGAGCCTGAGGGTCCCCACAGTTCTTCGCAAAGCCCAAAGCAAGCACCTCGCCCAAGTGTGAGGGGCCTGCATCCTGTGTGCACGCCCACCGGAGGCTTGTGGAGCCCCGCCTGACCCTCCTGATCAGAACCCAGGGCTCTGCAAGGCCACCTCACTTCGCATCGGCGTCCTTCCGGCGCACCGAGGATGGACTCGAGTGGCTCTCCACTCACTGGCTTTCTGGCCAACGGTCCCCCAACGTGGCGGGGCCCCTCGGGTCAGCCCTGCCGAGGACACATCGGCCGCCCCTCTGGGCCCTTGGCTGGGGCCCCATTCTCCCTGCAGCCAGGAGGGAGGGTGGCCCTCCCGTTGGGGACACTGCGTTGACTTGCTGCAGTTGGTACCATATGGCGCTCTCGCGGCAAGCCGGAACAGGCGTGCAGCTTGTCACCGTTGGGAGAGCAATGTGAAACTCGATTTCTCGTTGAAGAGGAACACTTTCCACTTCAGCACAAGCCCCTGCAAACGGCTTCTGCTCGGCGGTGCTATTTCTTCCCCTGTCCTCCGCTGGGTCTCAGGCTCTCCGTCTCAGCGTTCGGCGGTGGGCAGGATGCTGGAGCCCCTGTGGCACCCCCAGCCCCAGCCCCTAACGACAGCGGTGCTTTCTGGTTGCCCCCAGCTGGGTTCGGCCGCCTGAGGATTCCCGAGGTGCCCCCCTCCTCTTGTCTGTCTGCAGCACCAGGGTGTTAGCGCTAAGGGCAGGACGGGGTCATGACTTTGTAGCCGCCACTGTACCTCAATGCTGACCAGAGTCGAGGCCCAGTAAACAGCCCCGCTTGTCCTGGTGACGCGCTATGGGGAAAGACAAGCAGCAGGCAGTGGGGCGCAGCCTCGGGAACCCCCCTCCCTGGCCCGCGGGGCTCCGGTCTCTTCAGAGATGATGCTTAATCGTCTGCCTAATTTTGCTTTTAACAGACACGAAGGACCCAGGGCTTTGGGACACAAGCCAAATGCTCGCAGGGCCCCAGCTGGGCTGTCAGTGAGCCATGCGGGCAGAGAGGGAGACGTCAGCGGTTGGTGGCAATCGTGGTCCACCACAGCGCATGGTGGCCTGCTGAAGCTTGCACCCAGGACAGGCCCCTCCACGTCAGCTGCCCCGGCTGCTCTAGAAAATACTTTTGCATGAGGTTTTTCTCTAAGGAATGGAAGATGGACACTTCATGGTTTAAATGTTGGGAACAAGTCCACATTTCTGCAGAACTCTGCAGAGGTCACACCAAACACATCTGCATGCTGACCGGGTTTTGGCTGCTGGTCTACTTCCCACAGGCCAGGCCTGGGCACCCTCTGCTGCTCTTAGTGCTCGGGGAGGGATGGGCACAGGGTGGAGGGTCGCACAGGGATGACCTCTTTCCCTTTAGAGCCCAGGGACCCTCCCTGGGCTCCAAGAGGGGAAGAACCCAAGGGTCTTGCAAGTCCCAGAGCAGCAGGAGATCCCAAATCCAGAATTTCACTGAGAAGGAAACTTAACAAAGAAAAAAGGGATTTGTCGAGGTTTTCAACGTTGTTACTGTGCATTAAAACAACACGCCTTGACGCTCCTCATAGCAAGAGCCTCCTCACTAGGCGGTCTCCTCCCGCTGCCCCAGCTCGTGCTCGGTTTGGTCCCTGAGTGGCAGCCAGAGGGGCCTTGGTGACTCTAAGCCTCGTTGTGTCAGCCCTTGGATCTCAGAGTAAAACAAGTCCTCCCCACGCCACACGCCGTCCTCCCGACCTGGCCCTGCCGCCCTCCACGTTGGCTCACCACCCTCCCCTCTCTCTGGCTGTCTCCATTCAGCCACTGTGACCTCCCGGCTCTTCTTCTAAGACTGTGCCGCTCCCCTTGCCCGAATGCCCTTCCCTTCTACATACCACAGTCCCTCTGGTACTGCACATGGTCTCACCCCAGAGGTGACTTCCCGAGCCACCTCATGCGACAGGGAGCCTCACTGCACCCCACACCCTGTGGCCCCTGAGAGATACTTCTAGGTTGACTTACCCCTCTCCCCGACCCTAAACCTAACTCCAGGATGCTTGGACTCTGTCTCGTCTGTTCTCTGTGCATCTTCTGCACCTGGGACAGCACAGAGCCGGCGTTCAGATTTTACATAAAGGCTTAAGAAGCGTGTGGTGGATGAACAGATAACCTTCACCATGACCTCCTGTTACCATCATTTTGTACAAGAAAGGAGGCCACGTTGCAGAAAGAAGGACACCCCTTTCCCGGAATGGGCCACTGGTAACCTCCCCCAATATACCCTGAGGACTCTACATCCTCTTAGAACTTGTCCACCCTACGGTAGCCCCAGGGGAACCAGAGGGGCCCGGAAGTCGATTTCCCTGGTAACACCCAAATTATCCCGGAGGTGAGCTAGGACTAGAAGAACAACAAACTAGACCTGCCAGCTAGGCGGGAGGCAGCCTTCACTGCAATAGCCACTTCCTCCCGCGACGGGGGGCAGTGCTCCTCAAGCTCCAGAATATTCTGAGCCCTTACCGGCCTGACCTCCTCCCTGGTCTCCACAGCGAGGCACAGCGGAACCCCCACCTGTGCCACACTTGCAGACAACGCCTGGTCTGCAGACCCGAGGCCCGGTGTCCATGGCAGAAATTGCGCGGGGTGGGGTGGGGGCTGTGGGTGTGAGCGCCGCTGTGAGCTGGCCATTCACGGCAGGTGCTCGGAGCGCCCGTCCTAACCACCCACCCACACAGGGTGCTACAGCGATTCAATGACTACATTAAATCTCTGAATATTAAATTAATGATGGAAATCTAAAATATTAATATATTCTAATTGAATATTCTCCGATAAATTATCTGAGCATTTGCAGCAATTCGATTCAACTTTCATTTCTTAAAGAACTTTCAGCTGCATAAATATAGCCATTAAAGCAATTCAAGAAAGGGAACATTTTCTGCTCCGATGAAGGAATGGTAAACACAAAGGATCTGCACATTTCTTTCACACAACTGATGAAATCGCAGAACCCAAGGCAGCCGAATCCACGAATGACTGCTTTCTTCACGTCCCTCTGGCTTCAGCCATATCCTTTAGCAAGGATGGTATAAATTCTCTCCAGGTCTCAACACGATGTCTAATTACAAGGAGGCTTCTAGGTGCATCCACAGATGCTGTGGAAGATCTCGAATGGTGTGCTTATATTGGGGCTGCACTTTCGGGACCCACACTGGGGTGGGCAGTGCCTGACCCCAACCCCACAGGGGGCTGGGGAAGAGGCAGACACCACCTTGCAGGTAGAGGGCAAGTGGGAGTACTACCCTGGCTCACTGCAGCAGTAGTCCAGAAGTTTCTATGAGAACGTTACTAGATAATTAAGGCCTTCCCTAAGGAGGCATGTTTCCACTGGGGATGAGCTGACGACACTCAGAATGTCTTCTTCATTCAACCTGGAGGGGTTCCTTCCATTCCGGTGACCATCAGAGCAGCGGACTGCATGGTGAAGGCAGAGGTGACATCTCCACGATCTCTCTCCCCCTTTTTTTTTAGATTTTATTTATTTATTTGACAGAGACACAGCGAGAGAGGGAACACAAGCAGGGGGAGCGGGAGAGGGGGAAGCAGGCTTCCCGCGGAGCAGGGAGCCTGATGCGGGGCTCGATCCCAGGACCCTGGGATCATGACCTGAGCCGAAGGCAGATGCTTAATGACTGAGCCACCCAGGTGCCCTCCACGGTCTCTTTAGATCTTATGAATTATAAACCCTGCAATATAATGTTATACCTTTGCTTTAAATAGTCAGTTGTCTTTTCAGTAAGTTAAGAGAAAATACAATCTTTTACCTTAATCTGCAAATTTGCCTTTTCCTGTGCTCTTCTTCCCTTCCTGTAAATCTAAGTTTCCAGCCTGAATCCTCTTTTTTTTTTCAGCCTAAAGAACGCCCTTCACCACTTCTTGTGGGTCTGCAGGCAATGAATTCCCTCAGTGTGCTTACCAGAAATGTCTTTATTTTGATTTTGAAGGACATTTTTTTTCTGGATATAGAATTCTTGATTATAGGTTTCTTTTTTTCATTGAGCAATCTGCAAATGGTACACCATTGCCAGGGGCCTCCTGAAGAGAAACCAGCCCTCATCATCACTCTCCTGTGATGTACTGCATCTTTTCCTCTGCTTTCAAGATTTCTATTTCTTTTTTTTTTTTTGAATTTCATCAGTTTGACAATAATCAAGGTTTGGCTTTCTTTGTATTTATCGGACTTGTGGTTCAATAAATTTCTTGGATCCATAAGCTTGTTTCTCTTGTCTGGCTGAAATTTTGTTTTTCAGTTCTCCTCTGCCATTCTTCAGATCAGATGATTTATACTGGTCTATCTTTAAATGCAGTGACTCTTCTGCCTTCTACCAATTCCTTGGAAGCCAATCTAGCGAGTTCTTTATTAGGGATGTGGTATGGTTCAGTTTCATCACTTCCAATTGGCTCTATTGTTAGTTTCCCTTTTCTGCTGTGATTCCACATGTATTCATTCATTCTGACCATGTTTGCCTTTGAGTCCTTGAACGTATTTATAAGGGGTATTTCAAAGGTCTTGCTAGTCATTTTAACATCTAAGTGATCTCAGAATTAGATTCTGTGGGTGATTTTCCCCTCTTAATTGTGGGTCACATTTTGTTTTCATTCTATTTTCTGGGGGCATGTCTAGTAATTTTTGTTTGTGTATTTGATCATTGTGGTTGATATGTTGTAGAGATGGGTTCTGTTATCTTTCTCTGAAGGGCGTGGGTTTTTGTGAAGGCAGGGAGTTAATTGGCTGGACCCAAAGCTAAATCTGTTTCTCTTGCAGTAGACAGCAGTCGAAATCTCTGCTCAGTTCTTTCAATCTTCTTGCTGTTGCTTTTCACTGGGTTCTCTGGAGTCTCCCTCATATGTTCACAGCTCCCTGACTGGGCAGAGCTTGTAAGCAGATGTGGGAGTCCCCATCTGGGGCTCCATATTTTATGGGATTTATCTCCTCACATTCTGCTGCTTTGTCAGTTCTAAACTCCGTCTTCCAACTCCTCTGACCAGAGAGACTGCGGTTTTCTGCATGAGATCCAGCCACCCATTGATGGCAGGATGAGTGCTCGCAGACGGAAAGCCATATAAACAATTTCTTTCTTTTAAGGGTAGAGTCCACTCAGTTTCTGTCCACTACTGGCCACTCTCCAGCCACTTTAAATAGTTAAAGAAATTTCCTTGCAAGGTTTATAATTGTTATTTCAGAAATGTTAGTCTGATATAAACTATTCCACTGTTACCAGAAGCAGAACTTCCAATGCAATTACTTTCAAGTATTGTATAATTAACCTAACGGTCTTCAAAATGATCACGAAAGCCCAACCAGAGATGGACACAAGTGCGATATCACTCATTCATTGGATAAACACTTAATGACACCTACTTTGTCCCCAGTCCTGTGCTTGACAGGTGGACTGTCTCTCAACGATCTTTATGTTTAGAGGGGAAGACAGATCAATGATCACTGACAAAACACTATCAAAAACTCTGCCACAGTGGCAGGCCACGGGAATGCCGTGCTCCCCATGGGAGGGCCTCCGCTGGTCCATTCTCAGAGGAGGTGGGGAGTGGCCAGGCTGGGGGGTGTCAGGGGCAGTGAGAAAACAGGCCAGGCTGAGGGAAGAGTGCATACACAGGACTCTAGGCAACAGAGGGTGTGATCAATTGACAAGCTGCTAGTAGCCCAGCATGGCTGGAGTTTGGTGTGCCGAGGGGCAGCATCAGATCCTGAGGGCCCGTGTGACTTGCTAAGGAGTGAGACCCTGTCCTGGAGACAGTGGGGAAACAACGGAAGGGGAAAAACACGCACATTTGAAATATCACATTTCAAAAGGTCACCTGACTTCCATGAGATGGTGAATTATGACCACTTGGTCATTCCTGTATGAATGGATGCCTTCAGAGAACCAGAGACTAAGTTCCTAGGTAGACACTGTGGCACTTGTACCACGAGGTCACCCAGCAAACATTTCGTAGGGTAACAGCGAGTTAGAACTGAGCTGGCTCCATCACATGTATTCAGACCTCCGATCAACACCTACGGAGAGTCTACCCTGGGCCTGCTATGGGGTGATTCACCATGTCCCTGTCACATATGTCACAGAGCAGACCCTGCCCCGGGGCACATCTCATTGCTCACCGAGCTCCAGAGCCTGTGCCCCGAAGACCCAGCCCATCCATGTCCACACAGAAGGTCAGCAGAGATTAGTGGCTGGATGTGAAGGAACGCAGCGTATGTGTACAAAATGGCAGCCAAACTTACCAAGGAAATGTGAATAAAGCCGTGGACTTCAGTCATTTCGAGCTCAGTCGGGTTGTTAGGTGGGAAGCTAATTTTCGCAATTCTTCCCAGCCCCCTGCAGCTGCGCTCTCGTGAGCTCCCTGCTCTAGAAACGGCCTCCTGCTCATCTTGGCCACGTGGCCACTCTTGATGCTAAGCGATTATGTAACCATCTCCTTCCAGAATCTGACATTCAGAGCACCTTTTCCAGGCCTCGCTCGGAGGACAGGTTTGCATGCGTTCTTGTCTGTTAAAATACCAACTTCCAAAATTAAAGGGCTTGTCTCCCAAGCAGCGCGACGTCTTTCCTCATCATCTTGAGCCAGCCCTGGCAGTTGCCCCGGACAACCTCTCAAGTTAACAAATTCTGAATTTTTATCAGACTTTTTAAAAGTTTGATTTTATCCTCACTATGAATCTTGCCAGAAGTCATACCTAACACACATGCTAGAAAAGCAAGTGGCTTTTCAAAACCCTCCGTGAACGTACGTGTGAAGGAATCCTGACCTCGGTAGCGAAGGGACCAAATTCTGAACGACTAGCAGCAAGCCACCAGCCTAGCGGCCCCTGAGCCACAAAAGGACGCCAGTCCTCTCCCCTCTGAGTCTCTGGGGCCTGCACGGTGCTTGGCACCCTGCCATGGCCCCAGCGGGCTCCGTCCAGAGCCCAGAGCAGGAAGGTACCCTCCTTCCACTTCCCATAACAAAGGGCCTCCTTCCAGCTTCCAGGGGATCAGCCTGCCTGTGAACGCCTCCCCTTCTGTTCTGAAGAAGGGACGGCCTCTGTGAGGGGCTGCACCTCCTGGCTCCCCACTTAGTTTAGACTCTGGCGGTGGGCAGACCCGCAGGACACTCACGGCTCCCCTGGCCCCGCCGGTGCGGCCCGCCTTCCCTGCTCAGGACTCTCCCCCACCCAAGCAGGCTACCCGTTCTCCCCCCACCAGAGAACCAACTAGTCTTTACGGAGGGACGTGATATTCCTTCCAAGGAAAAAGCCTGTAATTAACAGAGGTTTTTTGGGAAGAACGTTCTGCCTGCTTCTCTCCCGCCCATTTTTGCATTTAACATATTTTATCAGAATGAAATGCTTTAATGAGCACAGAATTGCAGCTGATCCCAGCTGAACCTCAAAGTGCTCCATGCTCAGCTTCTCATCCCCATCAAGTTGTATTCATATTCTCTGTGATTCCGGCTTCTTTCAGGAACAGCCTCCCGCAAAACACTGGCAGGAAACTCATTAACTTCCTGCAGAGACGGTGCAGAAACGCACCCCCAAACCCTTGTCTGTGCTACGTAAGAATTTAATGGGGGGAAAGGGGAGGGATGCAGGAGGTGAGCACTGGAGAATCTGGGTGCATTCGTGTGCATATGAAGCGGGATGGGGTGTGCGTGTGTGTTTCTCTACTGAGTTCTTATATGATCACTTGGAGGCCATTTGGAAAAGACAAATCTGAAGGTCTATCTCCCCCTAAGAATCCACCTCGGCTTGGAAGCCCGTGTGCGAGTGGGAACAGAGGGTGAGGTTCCATGGGAATGCACTCCATCACCTGCCCGTCCCAGAAACTCTGAAAGCCCAACAAGTGAGGCTCAGGTGCCCTGGCCACTTGGGCGAGTGAGCCGCTGGGCTCCCCGACAGCACCCACCACTGCGCTTGCTTCCGTCTCTCATTCAGCCAATGCCGTGCCTACTGTGGACAGCACTAGAGACACAGGAGACCTGTTCTCGGACGCCCGAGTAACAAGCATGGAGTCAGAGGTCCTGAGTGCGTGCAGGCAACGAAGCCGGGCAGCCGGGGACGGGAAGACCAGGCTTGGAGGAGGGCTGGTGGTCAGGTGTGCTGGCTCGCCAGGCGCAGGCACCCTTGGCCCGGGCTCCTGGGCACAGCTGGGCCATCAGGGAGGAAAGGACATGCCTGTTCTCAAACCTGCTGGGGCAGAGAGCAGCCCCTCTTCACACACACCCCCTCCCCTCCAGGCGGAGTGGGACTGTGTCTCTCCGTGTCCCTGGCCACGAGGCGTAGCCCAGTCCGTGTCCCTGGCCACGAGGCGTAGCCCAGCCCGTCCTGCAGTCCTCATTCTGGGGCCCCACGTGACTGTCGTAGAGAGCCACCCCTCCCACCAACGACCTTCACAGGAGCAAGAAATAACCTCTACTCTGTTCGGTTCTGAAATTTTGGGAACTCCCTTTATGGCAGTCAGCTAACACTAACCCACACCAGGTCCTTCTGCTCACAGCCTGTTTTGGAGCGGCTGTGCCTGGCATGGAGTGGCCGTCCCCACGGGGGCTGCTGGACACGGCAGGGTGTCTGAGGCACTGAGGCGAGGCCACGCGTGCCCCCAGCGCAGCCACGGGGCAGACCAGGAAACAGGAGAGGCTTCCCCTCAGCGGGGCTGAGCCGCTGCTTCCCCGCTGTTCCCACCTGACACCTAAGGCCGTGGGCCTGGTCCCAAGTTCCCCGTCAGACCTGTCAGCGGCAAGGGGGTCTTCAGGCCCCTGCATCTGCAGGGGTCCCGGAGCTCCTACCCACTGCTGCTTCTAAGCCTGGTTGGGCAAGGGTTGTGCTAACTGGGGAGGGGCGAGTCTCCCTGCTTTGGAGCCGTTCAGTTGGAAATGCAGCACGGCCCCCACAGGAGCATGCAGCCGTCCCTGGCCCGGCTGGTCGGGGGCACTTCGCTCCCGTGTTGGCCTTGCCTCCAGCTCCCACCAGTCAGCCCCTGAGACCACGGCAGCTCCCTGGGGCAGAAATACAGAAGTGTCTTTTTCTCCATCATCCAGCAGGAGACCGACTCTGGGAGTCCTCACGGACCAGGGGCTCTGCCTACAACGGCTTTCTCTCCTGGTACTTTTCACAGGCCTGTGTGCAGATGGGCACAGAGGAGGGAAGTTCCGTGCGTCCGTACTAGGATCACCAACCCGAGAAACTCTGAAAGCCAGCAGCAGAGTATTCCAGGGCTAGGATGCCCGCCCAAGGTCACGTGTGTACCCCGCGGGGTGTGAGCAGACGAGAACCCTAGGCATTCAAGCTCACACACTCACTGTAACGTTCCTGCCGGGGAGGTTGACGGGGGCAGACCTTCCCAGAGGTTGGGAAATGAGCTGGATCCGCACTTGTCCAAACTAGGGCCCACGGGCCACATCTGGCCCACTGCTTGTTCTTGTAAATAAAGTTTTATTGGAACACAGACACAGCAATAGTTTATGTATTGCCGATGGCAGCTTTCACACTACAAAGAGTTGAGCATTTGCAACTGAGGCTGGCTGGCTGCAGAGCCTAAAATATTGACTATCTGGCCCTTTACAGAAAAAGTCTGCCGACCCCTGAGCTTCAGCAACAATTTTCTACTAAGCTGATTTCTGACTAGTACAAGCACAAGCCTTTGAATAAGACTGACTCACACGATGAAAAACTTGCTCCCTTTCCAATTTTGCTTTTGATCCTGATGACATTCAAGAGGAAGGCCCCGGTCCCAGCACATCTTGAGAACACTCTGATACTTGCTCCTGGCTTCCCTTGTAAACAGGTCCCGGGCAGCCCTCAGGCTCTGAGTGTGGACAATTTGCAGCCAGCCATCAACTGCTTTCTTCACCTGACACTGGTCTTACAATCAGCTTCTATCGGTCACCAACAACACCAGCTTTCCAACTGTGAGCTAATATAAAGTCGCCTCTTAAAATAAACATATTTATATTAAGGATGAATCACTGATGAGAAATGTTAGGTAAATAACAAGTGCTGGTCGGATATGACCGGGGCCCCGAGGGTGGTGAGTGTGCAGGGGGGGCACAGAACCCTCATCCAGTCGGTGGCTTGGGGTTTGGTGGATGGACCCTGAACATGGGATTTCCTGGGAATCTGCTTAGGTTGGAGTTCATGCTTCGAGTGCTTTGTTCAAGTCTGTGCGGCGTCACAGCAAACCTCCAACCAGTCAGGCCGAGCAAGGGCAGGCGGTGCTCTGGGAAGCTCCCCATCTGGGGGTGGGCACTGAGGTCAGAGGTCAGAGTCTCCGAGTCTGAGACTCTCGGATGCTTCTGCCTCCTGAGATCGGGGGGTTTCCCCAGCAAGCAATTCTGTGACACCTGTTGGGTGCCTACGTTGAACTGCATTCTGACACCAGCTGCTGGAGAGCATGTCCATCCACAGGGAAGGGCTCGGTTCCACAAGGCAGCTCCCACTCAGACGCCCATGGAAAGTCCAGGTTGTCACCCATGCTCCCGACCGACGGGCTGTAAATGGGAGGTTCCCATGACCCTCCGGTAGAGTTCAGTTATTGCTAGAGTAGCCCAGAAAATGTTTACTCCATAGATTATCAGTTTGTTATAAAGAATATAACTCTGAACAGCCAGATGGGAAAGATGCTCAGGACAAGGAGCGGGGCAAGGACGCAGAGCTTCCACGGCCCCCCTCCCACCTTCCCGCCCCCTCAGCGCGCCAGCCTGCCTGCACCTCCGCGGGTCCACCCACCTAAAGCTCCCCAAACCCTGGCCTTTGGGGTTCTATGGAAGCTCCATCACTGAGACATGATTGATTAAATCGTTGGTCACTGGCCACTGGCGACTGACTCAAACTCCAGGCCCTCCCTCGACCCAGCATTTTGGGCGTGGGGCTGAACGTGGGCGCCTCTAATCCCAGGGTTGGTTCCCCCAGCAATGGCCCCCAGCCCCCTTCCTCAGGGGACTTTCCAAAAGTCACGTCATTAACATAACAAAAGACCACTCCGCGCTCTCAACTCTCCGGAAATTCCAAAGGTTTTAGGGGCTGGGCTTGGGGAGGAAGAGACCAACACCGGCTTCCTGTTGCCAATCACCACATCTCACGCATGGCCTGCCACCGGCGTGGATTTGTGTCCTGTCACCGTGGGCGTGGTGTGTGTGGTGGGGCGTCTGATGTGGGCCCCCCTGTTCTGTTCTGCTCTGTCTCTGCAGTTTATTTGATTATTATTATTTTTAAAGATCTTATTTATCTATTTGAGTGAGAGATATGTGAAAGAGAGAGAGCACAAGCAGGGGGCGCAGCAGAGGGAGAGGGAGAAGCAGACTCCCTGCTGAGCAGGAGCCCGATGCGGGGCTCGATCCCAGGACCCCGGGATCATGACCCGAGCCGAAGGCAGACGCTTAACGACGGAGCCACCCAGGCGCCCCCGGTCTCTGCATTTCAAACACACACGTGGCTTCCCACTTGAGCAGAGTGGGAAACAGAACAGGCTAATCAATCCGAGGAAAGGAAGCAGCCCCTTAAGGATGCCCCACTGACCCTCATTTCCACCGAGCAGGGTGAGACGGACCACAGTGCATGGGGGACTACTTTTAATGGGATTCTCACCATCATTTTTTCAAATTATTGTCCAGATTGGTTGCAATTTTCTTCAAAGGGAAGAAAGAAATGCTAGTTGATGGCCTGGATTATTGAAATAACAAATTTGTAAATTGAGTAATTCCCTTCTCCCTGGGAAAGCACCTTGTGGTGGGGGCTGGGAGCAGGTGCACTGAAGGAGCCCACCGGAGGAGCCCATCCGAGGGCCTCCAAAGTGCCGGATTTGGGGTCACAGCCTCAGTCCCAAGATTGCCAGCTTCTCACCAGTACCCTTACCCACCCTCACAGACACGCTGTCTTTCCACCCTCCAGAGTCTTGGTCAGAGTTGGAAAAGAATGTGAGCAGAGAAAGGTGTCAGAGGTCAAAGGCCAGGCCCCAAGTCGCCACCCTGCCTCCTTCCATCAGCACGGGCGAGATGACCCACGTCCAACAGGACCGGCTTCCCTAGAGGACGTGACTGCCCTCCTGATCTTTCTCTGTCTTGTGTCATCTCATTACTGAAAAGGTCCAGACGCCAAGTGCAGACTGTCCCTCGCTCTCCCACCCTGACAACTCCCCCCACCCCCCACTGACTGACTTGCCAGATCCCGGAGGAGAGGGCGCACTGAGCCGAGACCCTCCCCAGCCAGCAGGAGGGGTCGCCACTTACCCGCACGAGCTGCTGTGGGAAGGGCCCGCGGGAATTTTCCGGCACGTTGATCGGTGGGATGACCCAGTCACGTTTCTGTCTTCTCAGCCCGTTGGCGTTCCGGTGCTGGGGCCACGGCAACAGCATGTCACTGGGAGGCTGGGAGGCGTCCAGAGCAGCACTCTGCTTCCCTTTCTGCGGCGTTAGCCCGAAGAGGGGAGAGAAGAGCCAAAGAGGTCTGGTTAAGTTTTGTGCAGAGGAAAAGGCATCTGTTCAGAGAATCTGTTCTGTTCTCCATCAACAGAGAAAGACTGGATGATGCTCGGGGAAGCGGCTAAATGTTAGGGAAAAAAATCTAGCAAGACGCCCATGTCACAAAATGGATTGCAGAATTGCATGGTGGGGGAAAGAAAACTTAAAACAGAAGAATACATCATAGGGTGAACCAGAGCTTTTAAATCCCTGAAGAATGGGGGGAAAAAGTCACAAAGGAAAATGCATTTTAGTTTTAAAACACTTATTTATGAAAACATATCCTAAAAGCAGTTGATGAATTTGGCAAACATGATTTGCAACAAATCTGTCAAAGGGTTAACAGTCTCACTATATAAAGAGTTCTTGCAAATCAATAAAAAATAAATCTTTTTGATAGCAGGGAAAGGACCTGAATAGAAATTAACAGCAAAATAAAAACCAGTAGACTTATTAAAAATGTACACATCTCCCTATAATCAAATAATGCAAATTGAAGTAATAAATCCTCTTCACCGACCAAACTGACAAGACTAAACAAATGGATCCTCAGGACTGGAGAGTGTGTCGTGTTGTCAGGAGAAGTGATGGTGGAGGGTGTGGGACCTGGCGTTCAGCAAGTATTTATGTGCATCCAAAGGTTCACTGACTCCAGGCAAGTTGCTTCATCTCTCTGAACTCCAGCTGCTTTTTTTTAATAAAATAGGGCTGGTAATAACAGCACTAAATTCACAGGGTTGCTATGGCAATTACACTGATGAGAGCCCCCGCCTATCGGGCAGCCACTGGGACTGGATGCTGATGGGGCCCACCACTGCTGGGTGCTGACCACAACCCTCGGCAAGCTGTGGGCCAGTGACCCTCCAGACCCTCAAAAATCGTCCTCGATGCCAACTGTACGTCAACGAAAAAAACAAAAATATCCTGGCTTTTGACCCAATAGCTCCACAGCTGTCCCAAAGAAACTATATGTAAATGAAAATCTCCCTATAAACATGTTCATTGCAGATGTTTTTATAATAATATTATGCATGTATAAAATAATAAAAATATCAGGAAAAAACCTCTGGAGATCCGATAGCAGGGAATACTAGTTAAATGCATTATGCTGTGTTCATATCTTGGGAGATTACACAGTCACGGAAAGCTACTCTTTGAAGACTAGGATATGGAGAACTGTCCATAAAATAATGGTGAGTGGAGAATGACACCAAAGTGTACACGTAACCAAATCTCCATTTTTTTTTTAAGGACAGAGAAAAGATTGGAAGGAAATACATCAAAATGTCAACTGTGGTTTTCTCTGATCACCAGTGACCTTTACGCTATTTTATTTTACTTTATTCCTTTTACCTTTCTATATTTCTGAATGTTACGATGTATATGACTTTCTATAATTAAAGGAGCCAGCAGACCCCCATGGACAAGCACGGCACCTGTGCAGACCTCCGCATACACGGACGGCACCCGCGCAGACCCCCAGGGACACGCTGCACTTCAGAACTCCCATGGCAGAGAGAGCCCTGGATGGGGACAGCCCACGGCACCTGGCTACAGTCTACACCACTCCAATCATGGCAGGTCCCACTCTGCCTGAGCTCCAGGTTCATCCAGCAAGATGGCCCCAGGTGGTCTTACCATTGCCCTCTGTGGACAGAGAAACTTGCCCACTCCTTTTTGCAAAAGGGCTGCATAGAAATAAGTTACAAACAGACAAAACTGCCTACGTGATGAAAAAATAAAATCTCATATCAGCCCCAAATGCCCGAATCAATGGGAAAACCCATCTGGACAAGCCCCACTGGGAGGAGAGAGCCCTGCTGGGACCTTCCCCCCCAGGGTCCCAGCTGTCTCAGGGCCTCGAGCTCCTGCAGTCAGGTGTTTGGAGAAAACCAAAAGCCTTTGCTAGGCCACTGTTGCCCTACATCAGAAGGGAGCCATGTAAGGTGCGCGTATCCCCGTGGCAGATCCCTGCGCATATGCATATCCCCGTGGCCTTGATGTCTACACAATGTGACATGATACCAACTTCTGTTCAAGTCAAGCTAACAGGTGCTGTGACTCATCTTCAGCCTCCAACGGTGACACAACGATGGGGTCACATCTCGTTTCCTCAATGAGCTTCACAGAACGACATTTAGGACAGTCCTGGCTGCGCACTGTCCCCTCACGCCAGGGCACAGACAACCGCCTTCCCTCGCCTCAGTGAGTAGCTGATGCCTCGGGGCACTGAGCATTCCACGTGGTCTCTGCCTAGACCCCCGCCCCCTCACTGATTCAGTAGGAAGTGTCCCTCAACCCCACTTTACTAGGGAGGCAGAGGGGGAGCTCAGAGAGGCTAAGTAATTTCCGAAGGTCACACAGCTCAGTAGGGAGAGGCAAGATTTGAGTGCCAGGAGTCAGACCTTGAGGCCAGAGCACCTGGCTGAGTGCCACCCCTCATGGCCGGGTCTCTGGGCCCCCTTTGCACGTCCTCAAATTACCTGTGCAGAGGGCTGGGCACAAATCATTATTCCCATTGAAGACACAAGAACTGCCTGCACATCTGTGTGACTGAGCCTCTGGGGGACAGATGTGTTCCACTCTCCTGTCTGGGGACTCCCCACCCACAGGTAACTAGTTCACCTGTCCCCAGGTACCTGCCCCAGGAGAAGGGGCTGGGTTAGTGTCTGCCTGAGGGCAGCCAGCCAGACTTGGGAGCCTTGCGTGAGAAGACGGAGCCCCAGTCACAGGCACAGCCTCGGGGAGGGGGTGCTGGTCATGTGTGGCTTCCCCCGATGCCTCCCCCAGCGATGGTGCAGACAGCACAGGTGTCCCCCCACCCCCCGGTAATGCTCAGAGACCAGCAGACGCTCACCTGAGCTCCCTGCATTTCAGGCTCAGGACTGTAAACGTTTTCATAAAGCCGTTTTTATTTTTTTTTTGAACTGCTTTATCTTCATTTGCTTAGGATGAGCCTGCATGGTGTTAATTTCCCTAGTGTTGTTTAAATAAATTGCACATATTTGCCACTATTTTAAAGCTGTGAGACATATGTAATAACAAAATCTGGCGAAAATCAATGCCAGACCTGTGCAGCCTTGGCCTGGAAGACGCACCCGCTTCTCGGGGGAGAGACGTCCATGTGGGTTATTGGTTACCCCAGTGGATCCAGCAGGTCATTTTGAATGTACAGCAACCCCGGGCTCACTCAGAATGTGGCACCTAACACTGATGCACAATTATACTGATTTTAAGCAATGTTCCCATTATTTATAAATATTCCGTATTTCCTAACGGATGACACCTTCTCGTTCCCGGTGTCTTCCTGAATTCTGTATTGCTGAGTAAATGCTGGCTGAGAGCTGGAGGACGGTATGAACGTGGCCTCTGTGCTCCTGTAGCTAACAACTGTGTGTGCAGGTGCGTGCAGGTGTGTGCAGGTGTGTGCACGTGTGTGCAAGTGCGTGCAGGTGAGTGCAGGTGTATGCAGGTGTGTGCAGGTGAGTGCAGGTGTGTGCACGTGTGTGCAGGCGCGTGCAGGTGTGTGCACGTGTGTGCAGGTGTATGCAGGTGTGTGCAAGTGAGTGCAGGTGTGTGCACGTGTGTGCAGGTGCGTGCACGTGTATTGCAGGTGTGTGCAGGTGCGTGCAGGTGTGTGCACGTGTATTGCAGGTGTGTGCACGTGTGTGCACGTGTATGCAGGTGCGTGCATGTATATGCAGGTGTGTGCACACAGGTGCATAAGGCGCATGTGCACATACATGTGTGTGCAGATATGTGTGCCTGTGTGTCTGTATGTGCACATGCACGTACACATCCACCAAAAGCCTGGCATCGTGACAGGTTAGCCGAAACCCATCACTGGGTCATTACAGACAGCTCAGCCAAGCCAGAGGTCTCGTTACTGGGGGTGGGGGGTCGGCGAGAGTCTTGGCTGCTGCACTGGCCTCTGGATCCCACCAAGTTCACAACAGCAGATCGACAGGACAGAGAGCCCCAGGGAAATCACCTGGTCCGGCTGTCCTCTTACAGGGTATCTAAGAAGATATGGTTAAGAGGTTAACTTCCTGGAACTTGCAGACCCCTTCACGAGAAAGCTCCACAGAACCCCCCAGCCTCAGCATGGCCAGATCCAGGCTCTGCTGTCCACACAGAGGCTGGGCTGCACCCTGGCCTGTGCCCCTGCTCCTAACTCCCCATGAAGTTTGCCCCTGGATGCACTCCCCTTCCTGGTGCCCTTACTGCTCGCCAGGGCTCAGATCCCATGTCCCAGCTTCTGGCAGCCTCCTCACCGGACTCCCGGGAACCCCTGTGTACACAGCAGCCGGGGCAAGCTTCCCAGAGTGCTGCCTGTGCCCTCAAGTCCCAGAGCAGGTCAGCTCAGGCCCCAGAGGCCTCGGATCTTCATGTCGCCCTGCCCTGGAGGCAGGACAACTCCTGCCCTGCCCTGGGGGCCGGGGCATTCTCTTGGCCCCAAACCGTGGGCGCTGCCTGGCCTGGTAGGTTGTAGGGCCTCAGGGCCACCCACCTGGCGCGGAGCAAATGCAGTGGACAGACCTAAATGTCGGTTCCACACGTTTCCTAAGCACCAAAAAACAAGTGACCCTCAGCCTCCACCCTTAAGTGCTCGTGTGGAGTGGCAGGTCACGAACCCCGATGAGTGATGGCCGTCCGGGTCGCGGGGGAGCCACGGGCCCAGGTTCTCTGCGATTTAGTCCTCAGGACGGCCACTCTCTCCACAGGGCAGTGATCAGCACAGAGCCAGGACCAGGCAGGGTTCAAACTGGCGCCCAGGCATATGCAGTTCAACCCATCTGGGGAGGGCAGAAATGCCTCATGGGGGTCTTTTACCTGCGCAGGACGCCGAGGGGTGGACAGGAGTTTGTTGTTGGGGGCAATGAGGCTGGGAGGGAATATGGCTAAAGGGCGGACTAGAAGCAGGGGAGCCTCCGACACCAGGCAGAGCGCAAGGGCTGTTTGGGGCCTAGGGGAAGAGTGGGCTGGCGGGCGGCCACCCAGGGTCGGCAGGGCTGCTCGCCATTGGCCCCATCGGTCTTTGTTTTGCCCTCCGCACCCCCAAGCCTTGGTTCCTCTTCTGTGAACTGAGGAGGCCCTTACCGGGGGGTAGTGCGGCTGATAAGGTGATGTCCAGGGCTTTGGGCAGATGGCTGGGGGTTTCAGCCCCATTGTCAGGTTCGTGGTGGGGAGAAGAAGCCTAAGAAGAGTCCCTCTGGATGGGGTTGGGGGTTTCAGCCCCATTGTCAGGTTCGTGGTGGGGAGAAGAAGCCTAAGAAGAGTCCCTCTGGATGGGGTTCTGCAGGCTGGACTGGATTCTCAGGGCTGCCGAGAGGAGAGGGTAGTGGGGGCTCTAGCCAGGACACCTGGGGGTGATGGCCTGGCCTGGAATGAGCCCCAGGTGTTCAGAGGGACAGGTTTGAGGGCAGGGGGGCTTAGGGGGGCCCTCTAACCTTATAGCCCAGGTAAGGAAACCGAGGCACAAGGAAGAGAAGGAATTTGTCCAAATTGCCTGGCTAGTGGGGGAGGGGCTGAGCCAGGGCTGGTGGGTGGGGAGGTGTGGGACAGCCCAGGTGAAGCAGAGTGAGCACAGGTGGGTGCCTGATCCAGCCCAGGGAGGACACACGCGCCCCTTTCTGGAAGCTTGAAGCAGGGTTTGGGGTCCTCTCTGGCCACGGGCAGGCGTGAGTCCATCCTGGCAGTCGAACTTGGCATTCCCCCTGGCCATGGTGGCCTCCCCAAGAAGGGCAGGGCACGACCTCTGGCCGCGGGAGGGATGGGCTCTCTGCCCCTGGATTAGGGTACGGGGTGTGGGGGGGCCCACAAGTCCCCTTACTACCTCGGGCTTCTGGTCTCCCTGGCCACACGGGTGCAGCGCCACCCGCCCTCCCCGCCTGCCTCCCACCCCACCCCTTCCCTCCCTCCCCTCCGTCCATGCCAGTCATGCCCTGGCTACCCGTGAGCTGGTCCCTCCCTGGACACAGTCTAGGTGCCCGGGTGCCCCAGACACAGCCCACCCTGCCCAGCGCACCGATGGGGGTATTTCCCCAAAGGGGCAGATGAAGGGCGTGGAGCCTGGCCTCTCTGAGGTGCAGACCATACAGAGGCCAGACTCTCACCTGTGAAGCCCTGAATCTGTCTCTTAATCAGCTTTTATTTACAAAGTGTGTCTCGTTTCAGATCGCCTCTCTCCACCGAGTCTTAATCAGTTGGAGTTATTCTGTGGATGGTGCTCCAAGACAGCTAATAGCCGAGGGGACTTTCTCAGGCCGGGGTCCCAGTGCGGGGGGTGGGACCTCGGGTGCGACTCTCACTGCCTCTGGGCCTCAGTCTCCCCACTCTCGGGTCTGGATGAGCTCCTTGCTTTGGGGCCACCTGGACAGCTGGGGTGTGGGCAGTGGGCTGAGGCACCAGCCCCGAGCATCGGCTTCACTCCACTTGGGGAAGGGTAATCCTGCTGCTGGGCGGGAGTCTGGACGCCGGCTTCACAAGGACAGAGTAGCAGCCCGTGCTTGCGCAGGCTGTCGGGCTGGGCCCTTTGCAGACCCTCTATGGCTCCTGGGGGCCTGAGGGACCCAAGACGGGTGGCCTTAAGGTCCTTCCAGACTTCTCATTTGGCCCTGGCAGGTGACTCCTGGCCGGCTCTCTGGGATAACATAAGGAAGCCCGTGCACTCAGCACACGGGCTGTTCTTTTAGGGAAAGAGGTGGGAGGTAAGGGACCCGAGAACAGACGGACAAAACACCGACAACAGCCATCCGTCTCACCGAGACCAAGGCCCCCGATCCACAGGCAAGCTGCATGTTGAACGCAGCCATCAGGTCCACCTGACGCCCCGCCTGCACCCCAACAGCCATCTGCTGGTGCTGTCCCCAGGCTGGCTTCCCCCCGGTGCCCCCTCGCTCGGCACATTATTTCCCTAAGATCCCGGCAGCTTTGGGCCGCCCGGTCTTGCTCTCCGTGTACCAGAGGATTGTTCTCTGTGTCTGATTATGAGTGTAATTGAGTGTGACTTCCAGGTGAGGTCTTCAGGGACTCCGCAAGATGAGGAAGAAGCTGGGTTCCTTCCCTCCCTTATCAATTCACCAGTGAAAGATGAATAATGCAAAACTGACCCAAGGCAGGATTTAAATTGCCTTTTTTTTTTTTTTGAAAAAGGGGGAAAAAAAAAAGAAAAGGAAAATAGTGTCAGGGGAAGGCTAAAACCATGCACCTCCTCCAATCTACATGCAAAAAGTTATAATTCATCATATTTTCTATTATCTAACCATTCACCTGTTAGGGACACAATTATTAAGAGCCAAGTGTGAGCTCTAGCTGTTAAGTAAATGGGCTGACTCATAAAACATCAGAGGTGGGGCGCCTGGGCGGCTCAGTTGGTTGAGCGGCTGCCTTCGGCTCAGGTCACAATCCTGGAGTCCCGGGATCGAGTCCCGCATCGGGCTCCCTGCTCAGCAGGGAGTCTGCTTCTCCCTCTGACCCTCCCCCGTCTCATGCTCTCTCTCTCTCATTCTCTGTCTCTCAAATAAATAAATAAAAAATCTTAAAAAACAAACAAACAAACAAACATCAGAGGTTTACCTTCACAAGTAAACAAGGGAACATAAATAATCAGGAGTCTGCCTTCAATACAGAAGCTCCAGATGTCTTCCCTGGGGTGCCTTCCCCGCCATCTTGGTTTGAGGTGGGCATCAATGGGTTAGTGGGTGAATGTGTCCCTATCTCCTTGTGATAGGGATGCAGATGGCAGGCCCCGCTGCACCCCTTCCTGACCCAACCTATCAGGCTCTGCAGGGTGGGGCCCAGCGGTCTGCATGGTGGGCATTCTCGCGGGGGCGTGGGGGTCAAGCACCAGCTCCATGGTGCTGTAGACGTGGATACAAATGCCTCACAGATGCATGGGGACACTAGAGAAAGGGCAGCGTGTGGGCAAGGCCCAGCGAAGAATGTCGTGAACAGACAGGCTGAGGGAGGAGCAGGGGGGGTGGGGGCCGGGACTGCGTTCCCACGCACAGGTCATTAGACGTGGGGCACTTGCTGCTTCTGCAAAGTGCGGTGGGTCAAGGGAGCCTCAGCTGTTCTCCCGAGGGGAAGCTCAGAGTCAATCCCCTCAGGAGACAGAACAAATATGGAAATGGCTTCAGAATGCCCACCGCTTTCCAGATCCCAAGGAGCACATTTCTAAGACCCCGAAGATGGGGTCACAGATGACAGATAGCCTGCCGCCCCGTCAGGCCATCCCACGCCGTACTCAGGTCCTGGGCTGACCTGCTGGACACTTCCTTAGCACCCCAAATTCCCTCTACTTTCGAGGAAATGTCATGGGCATGAATCCATCTGATTTGATAGAAGATTTTATGGAAAAAATTTCAAGTTAGTTCCCCGTGGAACATGCCACGTGGGCGCCGTGTCCACTGATGTTCAAAGCTTCTTCTTAACCAAGGGGCTGAGGGGGGGGATGTTTCACGATGCACACCGCCCCCCCCCCGCCCCCCGTGTCCTTCCCCTGAGCCAGCGCCGCCTAATTTCTCTGATGGGCAGTGCAGCCCTGCAGACCCCTGATGCCCAGACGTGGCTTCCTCAGGGGCGGGAGCCTGAGGCTGTGATCCGCTCAGTATATTAAGGAAGGAACGGGTTCTAAGTTCCCTGATGGTACCTGCTCTCCCACCCTCCAGGCTGGGCCGTGCACACGCCCCTCTCTGTGTGGTCACCACGTGCGGCTGAGAGCCGGGCACGCCAGCCTCTGGGGATAGGGTCACCTGACCCGCAGGATGGAAGGTTCTGGGGGCCCTGGTGAGGCTGCAAGCTTCTTTTTTCCCACGCGCACAAAGAAAGAAGCCCCTCCGGCTCATGACACTGAGCAGGCGCCAGGGACTGCCGCCGGCACCTCTTTCCCTTTAGGCAGCCTGCCTCTGCCAGGGTCCAGCGCGGGCCCCGCAGGCCACACAGCGTGACCACAGACCCGTTGACATCTCATCTGCCCGTTCTTGTATGGCCCTAACCTTGGGGTAAGTGGCCAATCTCAGACGTAAAAACACGGCGTAGGGCCCAGTGTTCCAAGATCACGGACGGTACAGGGTCTGTGGTCAGGGGACGCGCCAGCCTGCACCGCATACGGGCACTGCCCGCGATGGGACAGGGGTGGTGAGGGTTTATTCCCGGAACACGGGTGTCAGCTATGCCCCTCCTCTGTCTCTTCCTGTTCTCACTGCGTCCTTACGCCCACGGGTTACAGGTGCTTCCAGAGAGGAAATAACGTGCCCCGTCCCCCAATGTCAGACCCGCCACCGATTTTCACGGAGGATAATCAGATTCCTAAAAACAAAAGAGGCACTAAAGTCTGTCCTGACAGTTCATTCCTCTACGTCCTACTTCCCTTTCAATATGCATTTGAAAAATAGTACATTTTGTTTGCCTGCAAGCATGTATATTAAAATATTTAACTAGGCTGGTATCTGCAGCCTTCTGGCTGGTTTCCATGGTAGCTAGGGACGGACAGCGTAAAATGGTATTTAACAAACACAAAATAAAACAAGAGAGAAACATCTCGTTCTTTAGCAAATAGAACATGCGAGCCATTCTAGATAAACATTTGCATGAGTTTGGATCTGACAGGTGCTGAATGGATTTTCCTGCATCCACAACGCCACTGAGCAGACGCAGGTGTGACCTCCCCGCTTCCCCCTCTCCAGCGCTAAGGTATTTCTGACCTCAGATCTCTTCTAGGAAGGGGAGGTCATTTTGCAAATTCCCATGGAAATCGTACAAAGAAAGGTCTCCTGAATGGAAGGGCATGGTTACTCCCTCGTGTATGTATTTGGGAGGAAAGTCTTAGTCGCTCACTCACGTCCAGGGCACTTAGGGAGGGAGGGGCTGGTGCAGTCCTCGCCCACATCTGGGCAGGTGGAGGCCCTGGCAGGTGCAGCGACCGGCCCAGGTCCTGCAGCTGCGGCTGGGGGGCCGGGGCCTGAACTCACTCGCCCCTCTCTGCCCTGCGGCTGGTCAGGGTGAGCGCCAACACAGAGGGTGGGCCCGACACCCCCTCCCACCTGGGGCCAAGCAGGCAGACCGAGGTCCGGAAGCTGTGAGCAGCCCCGGTGGAAAGAGTTCAGCTGTGGCTGCTCGGGCACTCTTACCAGTCGGGATCATGTGGTTGGGAAGGTGCCGTGCTGTTCCTACTGGTGTCAAAACCACATTTCTCTTGATGAATCCCTCAGAGCTCTCTGCTTGTCCCCGTCAGCCTTGTCTCCCTCCATAGTAAAGATGCGGGACGGCCCAGCACCCACGCGCCGGCAGGACGGGGTGCATCCCGCAGGGCAGCTGTGCGTGTAGGTGGCACACTCGTGGGCCATGATGAGGATCACCATCCATACACAGAAGGGCAGGACGGGAGACCCCACCACGTCCAGACAGGCCCCTGCACGCGGCGTGTGCGTGTGTGCGTGTGTGCACATGCCCAGCCAGGCTGCTCAGCCGGCCCGGCCTCCCCAGCTCGCTGAGCACCCCCAAGGCCCCAGCAGTTGAATGCCTGTCTCCAGGCCACTGCCTCTGCAGCTGCCGACATTCGGAAGGAGATCATTCTCCTGGGTGGCCTCCTGTGCATCTGTAGGGCATCCCTGGGCCTCACCCCCTTGATGCCAGAAACCCCCCTACACCCCCCGGTTGTGACAACCCAGTGTCCTTAGGCTTCTCTGAACACCCTGGTGGAGAACTTGCTCAAGAGAACCAAGAAAATTATGTTCGGTTGGAAACATTTCAAACGAAATTACTCTTCATTTTACAAAGAAAAAATACAATCACAGTAAAAAAAATTTTTTTTTCTAAATTAAATTAGCAAGTTAAGCCAAACTGTGTTACTTTTTCCCGGAGTTGTTAGCAGTGGGACTGAATGAGTCTTTTACGGTGGTGTCAATTAGTAAGAAAAACGGTCAGTTTTGTCAGCATTGATGGCTCTGGAAGGCCTCGAAGAGGATGTGATCAGGGTCTGCCTGAGAGCCTTAACTCAACCAGACTTCAGTCACGTTTCCTTCTGGAAGGCGCCGGGGACGTTCGGCCTCACAGTCCACTCCTGCTGCCCACTGAGGACGTGGGGCCCACGGGGCGGGCTCTAGGCCCGCCAGCGCCCCTGACCTTGCTGAGGGTTCTCCTTAAGTCAGAACACACCCATGACCGCCTTCCTGTTGTTTCCACAAACATCTTCAGGAATAAGAAGGCTTTTATATTTAACCAAATATCCAGTGGGAGCCAGGGCCTTGCGCAGAACCACAAACCTGTGTTGGTCTGGAAACCTGGTTTGATTTTCACCAGACACACCTACAGGAGGGCGGCCTGGATGCCCCGCACCTCCCACTTCCCAAGGGGGTGTCCACAAGGCCCCCGTGTGCTGACTCGAACACGCCCACACCCGCCAGCCCCCATCACGAGCTACAGGTCTCGGGGGCAGGTGAGTAACGCACTCACCGGCACGCGCATGTCTGCGGGGTGCACAGCTCGTGCACGCTTGTGCCGTCTCAGCTCACTGGACCCCCAGGAGGCTGCGCACAGAGAAGCGTCCCCCAGGGCTGCCTGTCCTGCGCCCCCGGCCAGATTCGGTTGGGCTGAGGTGGGATTTCACCTGAGGACAGGAGAAGCCGGGGCTGGAGAAGGCCTCTGTCTGGAACACTGGCTCCTTCTCTGATTTTAGGCCTCGGATCAGAGGTCACCTTCTTGACCCCTGAACACAGCAGCAGCCTCTGCCCTCTGCTCAGGCCCCCTTCCTAATTCCCAGTGGTGCCCCCACATTGTAAAGCGGAGCCAGGTGTCCCGCGGGGACACAGCAATGCTCAGTCGTCACTCCCCCAGGGAACCAAGAGAGTGACTTTGGGGCCTTTCTGACTCATGGGACCCCAGGATCCTCAGAGGGTGCCCCGTCTGTCATGCCCGCACTCGAGATCTTGCTCCTGGAGACAGAGTAGGACCCGGGCAGCCTGTGTCCCGCGGCAACATCCCCGGAAGCTTCCTTGCCCGGCACTGACAGTCTTGCTCATCACTTTGGTCTCCATGCTGCTGTGCCAATCACCAGCAAGCACCCACGGGTTCTCCTTTGCTCCTGCCCCATCAACAGGCCAGGGAAGCATCCCCCCCGGGACAGGCTGGGCGGGGTCATGAGGCTTCTCCCTGGGCCTCTGCAGATAACCCTTCACCTCCGCTCTGCAAAAGGGCTGACCCAGGCCCCCGGGTGTTCATGGCCGTTTGCAGCCTGAAACAGCATCCATGTTTGACCTTTGCGCTGGGAACATCCTGCTCACCCCGGGCCGGGAGAGTCAGACTCGGGTGGACAGGTCAGCCCTAGCCCCAGGGCTGTCGCCCCAAACCGGAGACAGACAAAGAAGCCAAGATGCACCTTCGGCCAATCAGAACCACCACTCGTGCCCTTCATGCCAACACACAGTTAAAAGCCGCCGTGAGTTTGAGGCATTTGCTCTTCTCTTGAGATCCAGCGGAGCGGGGGCACTGACCGGGCGGTGGCCATGACCTCAGCCTCGGGAAAGGGAACAGCCTCCTGCCCAGCAATGTGTGGGGGTCCCTGATGCGGAGGGACATACGGCTTCTCCCCCCGGTCCCCACAGTGCGGTGTGTACCTGCGGCAGTCCCCACGTGTGCCAGCGCTGTCGGACCCCGTGTGAGCGCGGAGGGCGTTCATGCTCATTAAAGCAGCCGCTGGCCTCCCCCACGGAGGACGGGAGTGCCCATGCTGTCTACACCTGGCCGACAGCTGTCGTTAGTTTTGAGGGGTTGCTGCTTCTTGGTGGCACTGAGGCCATCCGTCTTCCGGAAAGGGATAAAAGAACCGTCTTGGTACTTTCTCAAGTCCCACACTCCATCCCTCGGGCAGCACCTAATGGCCTTCTGGGTGCTTTTCCCGAGGTGACACCTCGTGTGGAAAGCCCCAGGTGGTCGCCTTCAGTGAACGTCTCCATGATGTCAGGGTTCAGGCAGGCGCACCGGCCCTCTGGCGCTCACGCGGGGCCTTTCCTGCCTTGGCCGGCCTCACCTCTCAGGTGGACAGGTGGACGGCAGGCCCTCTCCAGTCCACTGTCCGGTGACCAGCCTGGGAGACCTTGGTGATAGCAGTGATGGGCTCCTGCCCATTCCCAGGATGGAGGGGTGACGGACTGTGGGGACGGGGGGGAGGCGCAGACCGTGAGATGGAGTGGGGGACGGAGCGCGGGGAGGGGGGCTGAGGGACCACAGCCCTAAAGCATAGAGGTCTTGGCCAGACTTGTCCTCACTGTGCTGGGGACCCGAGCAGCTGTATGAGGCGGACTTGAGGGTGTCTGGAGCAGGACCCCGGCTCGGGACTCCCATCCTGCCTTTCGGGGGGCAGGGGGGCTTCACGGGGTCTATCTGCACCCCGCTCAGCTGGCGGGCGAGGCCACACCCCTGGTGAGAGCGTGTCCTGTGGTCACTGAACCAAAGCACCACAGCCTGGGGGGCGTTGACAGCAGACATTATTGTCCCTGTTCTGGAGGCCAGAAGTCCGAGGTCAAGGTGTGTTGGCAGGGTCAGTTCCTTCCGAGGGCCGTGGGGGAGAGTCTGCTCTAGGCCTCTCTCGGGGACGCTGGTGGCCGCCCATCTCGGGCGCTCCCTGGCTTGTAGAAGCCTCCCCCTGCTCTCTGCCTTCCCCTTGGCAGAGTTCCGTCTACCTGCGCATCTGTGCCCGGATTTCCCCCTTTTCATGCTCCTGCCCGCTTGCGAGTATGTCTGCTGAAGCCTACTTACAAATACAGTCCCATTCCAAGTGACGGTGTGTTCGGACCCCAACACAGCTTCTCGGGGGGACGCTTTCAGCCCGTCCGAGTGCGGAAGTCGAAACCGTGCGGGGAGCCCTGTGGGTACAGGCCGCAGGGCCCAGCCGGGCCTGGGTGCCGCTCAGCCGAGTGTGTCCTTCATAAACACTGACGCGCGCCTTACGAACTGGGATTCGTTTCATAAACAACAGTTTCTCTTTTGCAATCTATACCCACAGGTCCCATTGCCACTTTCCAGTGAGAGCGCAGCCCGTCAGTGGACAGCCGAGCGCGAAACTTTATCTTCAGTGTTTACTGTTAGGCCAGAATATTGCTCTGATTCCTCGGGGGTGATCCAGCGCTCCTGTGGGAAATATGTGACCTCATTTGCATTTTCTAATTGAATTGCTATCAGCTTTCCTGCAAGACTGCACAAAAAAAAGTTATTCCAGATTCCAACACGGCTGGTGTTACCCACAGAAAGGCTGCCTTTGAGTCGTTGCTAAGAGAGGAGAAGGAAAGGGGAAAACTTGCCAGATTTTTATGGTTCATCTCACTGGGGAGCCGTCAGTTTCGTCCAGCTCCATCAAGTCGCCAAAACACTGGGCCGGGAAGCTGCACTTGGAGAAACCTGGGTGCAAGGGAAATGGGATTCATGGACCCGGGAAATTAGGGGGTCCCTGCACGCTGCTCCTTGGGGGATTTGCTTCAAAGCTCCTTTTGGCAAGAGCTTCCTGGGACTTTCCATCTTGCACACTGCTCCCTTGGAAAGGGTGCTTTGTGTGTCTAGGACCTCCTGTCAGCTGCACCCCTGCTCACTGTGTCCCCATCTGAACTCCCCACCCTCCTCAAACTCAGCCGGGAAGCCCTCAGCATGCATTAAAAAAAAAAAATCCCACCTAGAATTGATTTTGGGGGTGGGGTGGGGTGGGCTAAGGGTCATTTCACCTTTTTTCTTTAAGGACACCTCATTGGTCCAGCATCATTTACTGAAAAGACAGTCCTTCCTCCACGATCCTAGGTAGGGCTTGGCAAAGTTTTTGTTAAGGGGTCAGATAGTTAAGTAGTTTAGGCATTGAAGGCCGAGATGTGAAAGCGAGGATATTAATGTAGATACTTACACAACCACTTAAAAATATAGAAACCATTCTTAGCTTGCAGGCCATCAAAAGGTAGGTGGCAGGTCAGATCTGGCTGCGGGCTCTAGTGTGTGACCTTGGCCCCGGAGTGCTAATCTTATAAAAATCAAGTGCTTGCACCCTGAGCCTTTGACAAGGTTTATCAGACTGGATATGTGAAGTGGGTGACTTCTGGTGTATAAAAGTTATACCTCCGTGAAGATGATTTTTAAAAAAAACATTAAATGTTTTTTCTGTGCTTGTCATTCTGCTCCATTGCCTGTCTGATCACCTTTGCTCCTAAACCACCTCATTTTAATTACTGTAGTTCAGTGGATCTCAAATGGGGGCGGTTTTGTCCCCGGGAGCATTTTGCAAAGACTGGAGAGAGCTTTGGTTGCAACAGGGGTGGTGGGGGTGGCACTGGCGTCTAGGGGTGGGGCCGGGGATGTTGCTGGACCTCCTACAGCATGCAGGACAGCCTACCCCACCGTGGAGAATGATTCAGCCCAAACGCCAGCATGCCGAGGTCAAGAAACTGCTCTGGTTTGCTCATACGCCTCACCACTTCCCAAATACCAAGTCCCCCATCTTCATGTTGTGCTGGGCTATGCTTGGTCCTCTGCATTTTCATTTCAAAATTTAAAGTCATCTAGGGGCACCTGCTGGGTGGCTCAGCGGGTGAAGTGTCTGCCTTCAGCTCAGGTCATGATCTCAGGGTCCTGGGATCGAGTCCTGCATCGGGCTCCCTGCTCGGCGGGGAGTCTGCATGAGATTCTCTCTCCCTTTCCCTCTGTCCCACCGCCCCCCTCAAATAAATACATCTTTTAAAAAAATTTAAAGTCATCTGTCTGCCCTTCTTTAAACAAGCAAGCAAACAAAATATCCTGTGACTTTTGCTGGTATTGTGCTGTTGAGTCTACAGGGGCCTCTGGGGGGGAGCTGATGTCACCGTGGCACCAAGCTTCCTGAGTTAGGAGCAGGCACACTCCTCTGGTTTTCAAGGTCTTTAACTGTTCTCAGCAACATGGAAGGGTCTTGTGAAGGTTTCGTTAGATTTATTCCTGGTTGTGTGACCCTCTTCAATGCAATTGTAACTGGCATCTGGCTCAAATGTCATTTTCTAACTATTTATTCCTGGTGCGCGGAGGTACGGTTGTTCTCACACCCAGCACTCTTGCTAACGAACCTCACTCACCCAGCCTCACAGAGTCTCTGCAGACTATTTCCGATTTTCTTTCTTTTTTTTTTTTAAAGATTTATTTATTTATTTGAGAGAGCGAGAAAGAGAGAGAGCACATGAGAGGGTCCGAGGGAGAAGCAGGCTCCTCTCTGAGCAGGGAGCCCGACGTGGGACTCGATCCCGGGACTCCGGGATCACGACCTGAGCCGAAGGCAGTCGCTGAACCAACTGAGCCACCCAGGCGCCCTATTACCGATTTTCTACATCCATAATCCTGTAAGCTACACATATAGCCAGTTCTGTTTATTCAGATCTCTTTTTCTTGCCTGACCTTGCCGGCTTGAAGCTCCGGCAGGCGATGTGAGGACGTCCGGGTGCTATTTTGGACGTCAGGACAGGCTTCGACTATTCCCACGGCACACTGGCTGTGTGCTGTGCGTTGTGTGCCCGGGATGAGGTTAGGGACAGCCCCTTCTCTTCCTAATCTGCTGGATATTTCATCCTGAACGGAAGTTACATTTAACAGTGGATAATCAGGTGGTCCTGCAATATCTGTCCTTTATTCTGTGTTGAGTCACACGTATTCATTTTCCAGGGTTGAAGCGATCTTTGGCTCTTGGGACAGGCCAGGGCAGCCATGGTTTGTCCTTCGCAAACATGGGTGCGCTTGAGCTTGTTGGCATTTTGCTCAGGTGTTGTTTTCATCTTTTTACGAGCAGCCTGGCAAACAGCAACCCGCCTCCTCCTGCCCCTTCAGGGTTCTCGCTGGTTTTGACAAGACACCTGTTCGGGGCTCTGGACAAGTTTGGGGAGAACTTCAGCCCAGCCACAATGTGTGGGCATGGCCTCAGGACACAGGTCTGAATTTAAGTTTGTTTGTAATAACAAAACAGCTCGGATTTTCTTCTCGAGTTAGTTTTGGTGAGTTGTACATTCCCGCAATGTTATCATTTCAGGTATGTTTCCATAGACGTTGGCGTAAATGGCACATAGCACACTCTGGAACCGTCTGTGAGATTGGTCATGACGCCCTGTTTTCATTCCTCATAAGGATTATTGGTGGTTCCCTTCTTAGTCCGATCAGCCTGGGAGTTTAAAGAGTCAGCTCTTGTCTGTGAATTCTATTATTTGGATTCCATTACCTTCTCCTCTTGGTTTTACTATTTCCTTCTTTCTACTTGGTTCCATTTTATTTCTTTCCCTAAGTTCTTGAGATGAATGTGTAGCCCGCCGGTTTCCACCTTCCTTCCGTTCTTACGCACGTAAGCGGCACACCCCAGTGGGGCGAGACCTTGGCTCCTCCCACCGGCTTCAGCGCTCGGTGCAAATTACTAAAATTTAGGACTCGTATATTTTTTTTTAAGATTATATTTATTTGAGAGAGAGATAATGAGAGATAGAGAGCGCGAGAGGGAAGAGGGTCGGAGGGAGAAGCAGACTCCCCGCTGAGCAGGGAGCCCGATGCGGGACTCGATCCCGGGACTCCAGGATCATGACCTGAGCCGAAGGCAGTCGCTCAACCAACTGAGCCACCCAGGCGCCCCTAGGACTCGTATATTAACCCGGTGCCCAGCTCGCTTCTGATGAGAATTACATGGTATTTTCCCTGTGTCTTTTTACTTTCATTTTTTCCTCCATCCTTACACTTTTTAGATTTGTCTTCTGTGAACTGTATATGGTTGGGGTTTTTCTTTGATCTGTCAATTTGTTTTCTTTTAATTACAAGAGCTCATCTATTTTCATTTATTATAATTAATATATACTTGCAAATCCACCATCTTTCTCAAAGAGAAACACAGAGCTCCTCTAGTCTTTCCTTCCGTTTTTTGGATTGGAAAATTTTAGTATTCTATTTTCCCCTCTATTATGTTAGAACTTAAACAATCCTATGACTCTTTTTTTTTTGTTTAAGAAAGTCTACTTTTTTGGGCTCCTTACTCAGGGGGGAGCCTGCTTCTCCCTCTCCCTTTACCCTACCCACTCATACTCTCCCTCCTGCTTACTCTATAAGTAAAATCTTTAAAAAAAGATTACTTGGTTGAAAATTCACATTGTTAACAGAGGAAAAGGACAAATTATATTATTTAAGGCACTTCTAAAAAAATATTGCCTAAATTTGCAGACTCGAAGACATGAAAACATTTGAACAGGAAATGCACCCAGGAGGTGGGAGGGTTTAGCTCTCCTTTGCACGGTGCTGGTCATTATTAAGTTACCCGGTGAGAGCATAATGCATTCTCTGCAATCATGTTAGAGTTCTATGAGAATCCCACGGGAAAATGAGGATCTGTTATTATGACAGATATGTTTTTATCACTTGAGTACAAGGTCAGACACTACAGAGACTTTAGGTCACTCCTCAAGTTCAGATTTACTTCTGACATGAAATGCTGCCTCCCTTGGCCAGGACTCCTTCTGCTTCTTGAAGTGATGTGTCACTTGAAGTGACCGTGACCCTGTGCTGATTTTCCAAAACCTCATAACAGGGGTCTTTGTCTTATCCGAGTATTGTATTAATTCGATTTCCATCATCTTCCAGGACGACGCAAGCAGCCTGGACCCTCCGACTCCGTGCCCGCTTTCCCACCAGTCGTGTACCTTACGCCCCACGCAGCGTCTCGTCCACCCTGCTCATGGCTATTTGCATCTACTTAATCTTTTCATGGCTTTTCATTCTGGGCTTTTGTCTCCAAGCATCCTGTTTCTGCCTGAAGAACACAACCTGTGGCAGAGTCTCTTGGGGCACTTCCTGAAGGGGACTTTTGCTGGGTAACAGAATCCTGTGTCTATCACCATCCGCTGCCTTCCGGCCCCCATCGTCCCTGCGAGAAGCCAGCTCCCGTGTCACTGCTGTGCCTTCCCTGGACCTGGGTTCTGTTTGCTTCCAGTGACTTTGGTTTTCAGACGTTTTACCATAAAATGCCTGTTGTGGACTGAATGAGTGTGTCCCCCAATTCCTACGCTGGAACCTAATCCTCAGGGTGACGGTGTCAGGAGGTGTGGCCTCCAGGCGGTGATTAGGATCAGAGGAGGTCATGCGGGTGGAGCTCCTGAGATGGGACTGGTGCCCATTAGTGACTGTCTTCTGTCCGCTCGCTGTCGGGTGAGGATACAAGGCATCTGAAGACAGCGGTCGGCAGGAGGCCCTCCTGGGGACCTGACCATGCTGCCATCCTGATGGCAGGGCTCCAGCCTCCAGAACCTCGAGGAATACATGTCTATTGTTCACAAACCACCCAGCCTACGGTGCATCCTTCCAGCAGCCTGAATGGACGAAGACCATGCCTGAGTGCAATGTTCTTCATATTACCCCACGTAGAGCTCACGGGGCATGTTGAAGCAATGCCTGGACGTTTGCTGCCCTTATCTTCTCAAATGTTACTCCATTTTATCCCCTGCCTCATATTCCAAACACACACCTGCTGGCACTTCTTGCTACTTCTCTAGTGCCTCTTACTCTTCCTTCTGTCTTCCTTCTGTTTACCTCTTGGTGATTTAGCCTGAGTATTTCTTCTGACATTTTCTGCTTCACTAACTCTCTCTTCAGCTGCGTCTAATCTGCAGATATAGCTACCCAGTGAGCTTTTTCTTTTGTTTGTTATATTTTTCGGTCTTAAATTGCCCGATTCTTTTTTATTCTTCTAATTCTCTGTCAAAATCTTGTCTTCAATGTGCTTGAAACCATAAGCATAGATATTATAATATCTTTGTCTGGTAACTCTGTTATCTGGAGCCACTGTGGGTCTTGTCCCATCTGCACTGGGTGCCCAGTCATTTTCAGCCGCGTGCTAGACATTGTATATAAGAGAAGACGGGTATAATTTGAGGCCCAGTGAGATACCTTCCACCAGAGAAGATTTACATTTGATTCTGACAGGTGGTTAGGGACATCAGCAATAGGGCATCACCTTAATCCATTTATAGAGAGTGACATTATTCAAAGCTTGGCATTGGTCTCTGTAAGGACATACCAACTAAGTGACTCAGTGTCTCACACAGACCCTCCCTCCTGCCCCCAGGAACCACCCTGGGCAGGGTCCAGTGGCTGCAATAGGCACAGGACACTGAGGGTTGGGGCCATGCTAACGACAGCAGTAAGAGCTGCATCCTTGTGGCAGGGCTCTTGCGAGTCTGCAATCTGTAGGACATGTGTAATCTCATATAATACTTGTGACAACCCTATTGTTATCTCATTTTCCAGATCAGTAAATCTTAGTGAGGTCATGTGACTTATCCCAAAGCATCAGCCAGTAAATTGGAGAAGACTTGACTTAAACCATAACCCAGGGCAGCCAGGCTCCTTTATGAAGCTGGGCTCAGCCATACCTAGAAAGTCAGTTTCACTCCTTTCCAGAACACTGATTCTCCAATGCAGGAAAGGGGCCACAGTCACATGGCTCAGCGTCCCTATCTGTAAAGTGGGGACAATGACAGGAGCCACTTCCAGATGTTCTGAGGGTCAGAGGAGTGGATGTCTAGGGTAGGGTCCTAAAAAGTCAGGACAAGGAACTTTGGGTTTGAAAGTGAGAAAAAACAGGGAGCCATCAGGTGACGTGAAATAAATAGAGAAGGGCTGGTTGGGTGGGCTGTAGAGACCCTGCCCACTTTTCATACATGCAGGGGTATGGCCCCACGGCACCCGGCAGCTGGACTCACTGGGATGGCTGAGCCTTGGACGTGGATTTGCTGTCTCCCTTTTTGCCCCTTGGGTGCTGGTTGGGCCAGCCTGACATGGGGTTGGGGGGGCACCCGAACTCAGGACTGTCTAATTGCAATCACCTTCCGAGAGGATCAGGGGATTAACTGCATCAGAAATTGCTTCATTAACATGCCGAACAAAAGGTGTCATTATGTTTTCAATTAGTGCCTTTTATCTGAGGACTTCCACAGGCTTTAAGGACCTCCATCCTCTGTTCACAGGCCCGTAGCTTCTGCATTGCAATCAGGGATATAAACCTCAACACTGCCGGCACTGGCTGCAGGCCCCTGGCCCCACGCCTGGAGGGAAGGGCCTCTCACGCGGGCTGCGTCCCCAGGCTCTCACTGCCTTCTCACGAGCACGTGGCTCGTCATCACCACTCAGGAAAGAATGGAAGCCGCATCCATCTGTCTTAGGGTATTTAGCATCCACACGGGGAGGCTCGCAACTTGGTGGGGCTCTGCTGTTAGACACGGTTCAACATACCCACGAGGGCACTCGACGTCTCCCCCGGGTGGATCAGCTCATGACGAGGGGAAAGCTACCCACAAGAGTCACCGCTTTCTCTTATCTAACCTAAACCACCTCTACTTTGTTTACAAACAAGACGAAACAAAACACAGATCCCTGTTTTCCCAAAGACCTGCCTTTTAAGATGTTCCATGAAGAGGGTTCCCTGATCAGTAGGCTTGGGAAACTTGCAGTCGGCTTGCCCCCGTGGTTCATGAAACACACTAATCGTGTGAGGCTCTCAGTACATCTACAGAAAGAATCTGATCAACGTGCTTTAACCCTTTACTTCCCAGGGCTCGTTCCTGAGGGGATGCCCGGGATCGCGGTTGAAGGCATGGCTTCAAGCTGTCTGTTCTCTGTTGCTGACGCGAAGCACCCGGCATCACAGTAATTCTGATGGTCCCCGAGGCCCCCGTCAGCTGTGAGGGTTTCAGCACATGGGCTGACTCCTGGGCACTGAGCAGCTGGGACCTGTCACAGGGGCCAACCCGGCTGGAACTTCCCTGCTAACCCGCCAGCCCATGCCTGAGGCCAAAGCTGCACGCAGGAGAGGCTACAGAATGTCGGGTGCCCAGCGAGAAATGGGAAAGGGCAATTATGACCGTCAAGGGGGTGAGAGCCGTGCATTACAGCGGGCGTGCGGCCCGTGCATCCATCGTCCGTGCTGCAGACGTCCCTCGGGAAGGTGGCAGGTCAGAGGGTCCTCTGGGGCCTGCTCAGCCCGCTGAGGTGTCCCACCCCTGGGGAGCCTCTGCAGAGGGAGGAAGGACGCTTGCTCCCCAAGCTCCGCGTGTGGTCACATCTCACCTTGTGTGTGGAGTGGGCGAACGAGGGCTGGGCCACCAGCAGGCGCACCACGGCGTCCCATCGCTCGGCCGTCTGGCGGTCCCACGCGGTCACGGTGAACGCCACCTGCTCGGAGGGGATCCGCAACTCCCGCGTGGCAAAGACCGTCCCGTCCGCCTCCACTTTGAAGTCCAGGCTGTTGGTCTCATACCACGTCCCCTTGGTCCCCAAACAGCTGCTGAACGTGACTGCAGGTGGAAAGGAAGGACAGAGTCAGGACCGGCCCGGCGGGCGAAAGGGTGGCTCAGACGCTCACGTGGTTGCTTTTCAGCCACGGGTTCTCAGTCTCCGAAGGAGCAACACGGGGAAAATAACGATTAACTGATTTTTCGACCTTCAGCTATTGTGTTTTATCTCTCCCGCTCCGGGAATTAGCTATCGGCCTTTGCGGAAGGACATAAAACAGCAAAGGGTGCGCTGTTCTCCTCTCTAACCCGTGGCTGGCTGCTCTCCGTCTGCACATCCACCTCCCCGTCTGTATCCCCGGGTCTGTGAGTGACGCCATGGAGGTGCCCGCCTGAGAACGGCCCACTCGGCTGTCCCCCCACTCAGCCCCCGCAAACTTCGTGCCACCAGCTTTTGCTCGAAAGCCCCCACAGATCTGTGTTTCCACCCCAAGAGGGCCAAGTGCGGGGAAGGAGCCGGGGGAGGCGGTGTTCTGACTGGGGCTCGAATCTGCTGTGTTCTCTGGTGCATTTTACCACTCAGGGACCCAACCTGACCCCCACGGACTCGGTCAGGGTGGGCTGGGCGGGACTGGGGGCAGCCAGGGCCTTCAGCGGCGGGGACACGGGGCAGTGGAGGCAGCCGGTTTCCTGATGCCGTGGTGCATAGCTTTGCTCCCCGCACGGGAATTCGGCACCGCGTCTCCAGCCCCTCCCAATGACTCCGTTGTCCCGCCACCCGTAACTCCTGGGCCGGGAAGGACATCTCGGGAGCCGCGCGTTCACCGGGACCACATCAGTGCGTTTGCAGCTGTCGCCAATGCCACGCTAAATGAGGGGGCACCAACAGCTGGTGTCACATTCCACTGATAGAAATGATGGGTCAAGTTACCTAGTATTTATAAAAGTGTGGGTATCTCAGCAATTACGGTGGGAGGATTGCTTTTTTAAGCAATTTCACTGTCACAGCCTCCATGATTTAATTACTATTTATCCCAGAAACTAAAAAAAGCGCTTCGCTGTTACATTTGATAAAGCGTTTTTCCCGTGTTCACCTTTTATTGTTGCTTGCCTTGAAATAATAAATGACGTGTATGTTCCCATATCTCGCATACTTCACCACAGACGTCTCCTCGTTACCTCCCACTCATGGGTTTGGTGTAAAAATGTTTTCAAATGTGACAATGCCAGGCATTTCTGCCCCGTCCGGCCCGAGAGGGCGGGAGTCGGCCCCCCCGCCCCGGGGTGCACAGACCCGGTCCTTGGATGCTGAGGGCAACCGGGGCTCGGGTGGGTCGTGGCTCTGTGGAAATCCATCCCCCAATGATGATAAGGGAATAATTGCATTTCCTTTCAATTGACAAGAAAATCCCACACTGTTCTCACAGTACCACTTGCCTCGACGGTAAGCAAATTAAAATCAACAACGAACTGAGCGGATCAATCATTCCTGACACCCAATTGTCACGGACAAAGATAAACATGACGGTTCTAAACATTTTGGGTTATCTTTGGGAGATGAGCCCAAAATACATAAATAAGCTCCTTTGTTGTCTACACGCGAATTTCTAGTAACACTAACAGCCTTGGACAGCAGCGGGAGGGCTTGCATTTCGTCAAGATTAAATGTCGACACCATTGTATTTAAAACAAAGTTGCAGAGTTTGGATGATGTCTAGGGAAGCAAAGGTGTGGCCCCGGCGGGAAATTTGGAGCCCTGTGCACCAGGACCCTTCAGACGACGCACGTCCCAGGGGCGGGGAGACACCAAAGATGTGGCCATCAAGAGTGCTGTGACGTGCAACGCGCAGCAATCAAGCCCATGGAATAAAACCAGCGCTTCCCCACGGGGGTGTTCACGAGATCTTCAGGGGCTTTAAAAGTCGACGTCTTTCCAGCCTGTCTGACAGGGACTGGTCAGTTTCGCCAGAGCAGAGCTGTGGGTCTTGGGGAGGCCGCCTCTTCCCCTGGGGACCCTCATGGGCACATGGAAGAGGCTGGCCGCAGCCACTGGTCACTGGGCTTGCTCTCGGGAAGGGGTCGCCCCGACTAACATGGTGCTCATGTGGGAAGGGGCACAGATGGGCACCGGGCCCTGCAGCCTGGATCCCCTGCCACCCCAGCATGCAGGCCCAGGTGCCGCATGGGGCTTCCCCCTGCAGATCTCAGAGTTCTGGAAAGCCAGCTCCATGCGGCCCAGAACACCTCCTTCTCCTGTCCACTCTTAGGGCCAGGGTGCCGCCGCTGGGCACCACGTGCCCTCGAGCTCCTGTGCAGGCCAGGCCTGTGTGGTTTCTAGCCTGGCTTGGGGCAGCACTCAGGGCAGCCAAGCTTTGGGACTAAGGTCTGTGTGACGGTGGGTGTGGTCAGGAGCCTGTGGGTTTCTGGCAGGGTCGGCCCCGCTCACTGGGAAGCAGCTGGACCCCAGGGCTACACCAGCCCTGCTCACTGGCCCTCACAGTGCACCATCCAACCCATTCTGTCTGGAATTTTCTCTTTCTGCTCCTTGCCCGTGTCCGCCTGGACTGCCAAGCATGTGAGGGCAGGGCTGCTGTCCTGGCTTCCCACTGTGTCCCTGGGGCCGAGGACCGTGCTGGCATGAAAGGAGGCGAGGCCTCCCCACAACGCACCCCTGCCCCTCCTGCCCCCCCGGCCTTGAAGGGACGGCTGGGGTCGGCCCAGAAATGCCACACGCCACCGCGAGGGCACCCTCTCCCTCAGTCCTGGGGAGGATGGCGGGGTCTGCAGGAACCACAGTGAGCTAGGAAGACACCTCTGGTCCAGCTGAATGTAGACGGTCCCCGTGGGAAAGAGCCCCCCAAGGCTGCTGCCACCAGCATCCCAGGCCGCAAGGGTGAGCAGCCCAATATTAACATGTTCAGTCAATACTTTCCTCCATGTATTGGTTTTTGATCTCATCTCTCCTTTAGTTTTCAGAAAAAAAAAATTAAAGTCCCATGAGATTCTAGAAGAAACATTTCCCTCGATGTTTCAGATGAAACCAGCAAATGCGGAGAAGCTCCTGCTCTGATTAGATTCAGGTTGTGCATCTACCTTGCCTCGACCGGGGGCTCTCCGGGAGCAGACCCGCCTCCCAGGCGCCGGCGCTCCGCTAGGCACAGCTGGCGGGTGGCGTCCTCATTCTGTGGGCGAGGAAACTGAGTCCCAGAGACACTGCACCTTCTTAGAGCTGGCAAGAGCCGGAGGTGGGGTGCTGCAGGCTCCCCGACACGATGCTGAGCTGGCAGGGGGACGTTCTCTCTCTCTTTTTTTTTACGATTTTATTTATTTATTTTAGAGAAAGAAAGACAGAGAGCACGAGTGGGGGGGGGGGCAGAGGGAGAGGAAGAGAATCCCAAGCGGACTCCGTGCTGAGGGTGGAGGCTGACGCAGGGCTCGATCCCAGGACCCTGCAATCGTGACCTGAGCGGAAACCATGAGTCAGATGCTCAACCGACTGCGCCACCCAGATGCCCCCAGGGAGACAGACTCTCCTTCATCCGGCTCTGTGCACACCTCGGTCCTCGAGAGGGAACTTTGTGCCGGCGTTTGGGGAAACAGGTCCTGGGTGGTACCTGCGCCTGGTCACCGAGGCTGCAGCGCCCCAGGCCCCCAGTGAGTCGGGCAGGCCGTCGGCAGGCCGTCAGCAGCCCCAGCCCCTCCGGGACGCCGGCCTCAGCACCACCCGTGAGGGGAAAGTCACTTTGTGGGGGAAGGCGCCCCCCCCACCCCGGGCTCCACCGAAGGAGGCCTGCCTGGGAGCTGCCTCCGTGCCCTGGGCCACGACGCGGGATCGAAGCGCTCCTGCTACACGCGGCTCCCTGCGGCTTGCTAATTACTTCCATTAGTTTTAAACAAACTTGACGAGAGACAGGAGTCCTGAGAGACATGAAATCCAATCATCTAAGTACACACGGCCACGGCCCTGCTGCCTCTGTTTCTCGGCCGTGGTGGCTGCACAGCCGGCGCTGGGGAGGCCCGAGAGCCGGCCCTGTGGGCAGGACTCGTGCCATCTGCCCGCCTGAGGACCGGCCCCGGGCCGGTGGGGAGGCGAGCTCCTGGCCGCGCCAGGTCTGGCAAACACCGGTGATGGCCGATGCCACCGCCCCGTCCCGGCCCGCGTGTGCCGTGGGGTGGGTGTGCACTGCAGCCATGCCCATGCCGGCCCAGGACCCTCTGGGGTATGGACTGAACCCAGCTCTGTGCTTGACTAGCAGTGGCCTCTCTGAGCATCTGTCTCTGTCCCTGCCGTGGCCAGGACGAGCCTTGCCCGGCGCGGGACAGACGGGCAAATGCCAGCTTGTCTGACACTGTAGACAGGATGCACGTTACCCTTTAGACTGAGGAGGAGATAGGCCCAGGGGAGCAACGGCTCTTGGCCAAGGTCACACGGGGTCATTCATTCCACAAACATGCGCAAACACGGTGTCCGCATCAGCGGCTCTAAAGGCTACTCAGGACGCACCAGGGAAACACGAGTGCCCGGAGCAGCCCTGGCTGGACACCCGGGAAGGCCAAGCACCCCAACATGCGAGGATTTCAGGATTTCACTCCTGCAGGCGACTCTCGGCTCCCCCGCCCCTCCCCAGGAGGTCCATAAAGCCAAGCGGAGTCTGATCGGCATTCCGGACTGGTCGCCCTCCAGCAGGGACGCTGCTGCTGGTCCAGGTAAGGGGCAGGGGTGCACCTGCCCAGCCATCTGTCACGGACGCGGGTCTCCTCTGCGCTGTATACGTGTTAGTCTCCGCCATCCGGGTGTCCTGGCTGATGCCCACTCAGGGGGCCTATTTAAGTGGTTGGACTTTCCGTGGCCTCCCCTGCCCCAGGGTGACCCCCTGTCTGCTCCGTCTCCCAGGACCCATGTGGATTCTGCTCCCCCATGAGGGGGCTCTGCCCTGTGGTAGAGGGGACTCCGCACACACAGAGCCCACCCAGGTGGGAGCCTCACTCACTCCCATTTACAGACAGGATTCGCTCATGGAGATGTGACAGTCAGCAAAAGCCAAACACAGTCACTGCCAGGGAGGGGTTGGAATGTGGGGCAGAAATTAACCAAGTTGTTACATCAGAAAGGCAAGGCTCCCGAGGGAGGCACGCCGGTGGAGCAGGAGCCAGGTCCTGGGAGAGCCTGACTCAGACTTGGCGGGGCAGGGAGGAGAGCTTCCTCTAAGACCCGAGGGATGAGAGCCCTCCTCTGAGGCTTGGGCCGGCCACACGGACAGCATGTGCAGAGGTCCTGTGGCAGAGGCATTTCAGGGTCTCAAGGACCTGAGAACTAGCGTGACTGCAGCAGGGGCTGCTGCTGGTGACCAGAAGGTAAACAAGCAGGCAGAGGCCGGCCACATGCTCCGAGGGGCAGGCTGAGGGAGGGGCCTCTCCGAGTCTGCTGCCCTGGACACCCCCCTCGGTAATCCAGGTAATCCCTGCCTGCCTGGAGCTCTCCCTCGGGGCGGGGGCAGGGGGAAGGGCCGCCCGGCACTCAGCAGCCTCTGTGACTGAGGAAGGGTCCTGAGTGGATAGGACACCACTTTCTGGGGCCAGTGTTAAGAGAGGGTCATGACCTTTTCTGGCCATAGGAGCAGCCCAGTGAGCAGAGTTGGGAGCCCACCCTTGCGACTTCAGAGGCATGTCCTCAAAATCTAGCGACAAAGTGGATCACAGGACCCTGAGCAGAAAGCTCCAGCACCCACCACAGGCCCGTCTGCTGGGGACACAGAACTTCAAGCACCAGGAACAGAAGGAAGGGGAACAGGTCAAGGGACGTGGGCGAGGGTCCCTCCAGCAGGGACACACGAACTGGTGGCCTGGGCAGGGGCGTGTCCAGGGCGTTGGGAGACGAGGTCGTCCCCAGGAACCTTAGGACCTGGTCCTGGCGCCCCCGAGGGGCCTCTCACGGGGCATCCATCCAGCTTGGCTGCAGGCCCTGACGGCATCTCCCTAAATGCCCTGCTGCCTATGAGGCCACCTGGTGACCGTCCCCACTGCCCACGCCCACAGGAGGGGTGCTGCCAGCAGAGTCGGAAGGCAGACGGGTGGGGGTTGGGGGAGGAGGCCGGGAGCGGCCGCTGACGGGAATGGGGTCTCCTGCGGAGTGACAAGACGTTTAGGAACCACATAGAAATGACCGCTCAAGATCGTGAACATACCGAATGCCACTGAACTGTTCACTTTGAAATGGGGAAATTCACGGCATGTGAATTCTGTGTCCCTGAAAGCCAGTTTCTGGGGCTCCCTGAGTCCCCAGTTCCTGGCTGAAGGACTGACAGGGGAGGGCCCTCCCTGGAAGGGTCTGTTCCTCTCCCCCCGGAGGCCTCAGGACCAGCCCTCGCCCCGCGCCCTCTCCCTCCCTGGGCCCGTCTCTCACCTTCCCTGTCCCATGCACAGACCAGAGTGCTCACGGTGGGGGATGGGGACAGACCTCGCGGAGGAAGGTGCCTGATCTCATGGCCGCGTATAAGGTGCAGAAACCCGGCCCTAAGTGAGGGGCAGGGAGGGCACGCGGGCGTTCAGGGACGCTTCATGAAGTAGGCCACATCCGAGCTCGAACTCCAGAAGCTACCAGCACGGTTGCCTAAGATCTGAGTGAACCGCGTGTGTCCGTGTGCGGGAACGCTGCGTGGCTCCCAGGGCTTTCCAGCATTTCCCAGCAGTGTCCCAAACCCACAGAATGCCACGACGGGAAGGCACCATGAAAATGAACTGCCCCAGCCCCCGCTGCATTGAGAAGTGAACCGAACTTGTTGGAAGACAATTAATTACATTCTGGGATGCATTCATTTATTTGAGTAATTCCACGAGCCCTTACTGACGCCCCGCAACGCGCCACCCTTCTCCCTCCGGGCCCCAGGCACTTTTACTATTTCGTGAATTGATGCCCCAAATGCAAAGCAGGCAGCAAGCCTGACGCTGTTAGTTTTTCTTAGAATTTCGTGCATGCATAATATTTGTAGCGGGTGCGAATCTCACATGTGAAAACTGTCTTTTCCAAGTGCTGGGATCTGTGGCTCAGGGTCCGGGCTCCGGCCAGTTCTGAAATCTGAAGATCATGAGGATTTGAGGCTCACTGTGTGTGGCTGCTTTCATTTTTCCAGGATGGAGCCAAAATCTTGCTTAAAAACTCATCCCCTCCTCTGCCCTGGCCTTGCTGGCTCATTGCTGGCTCTCAGCAGACGTGTGCAGCCCTGCTCATCCACGGCGTGTGCAGGAGAAGGTCGTCCACGAAAAGAAACACGGCGGCCCCCTCCCTGAGAGGCTTGACGTTTAACCCTTTACCCCCATCACTTTTAATTGCTCGCTAGGGAGAAGAGTGAGGTGGGCGCTGGTGTGTGCTGGGACCGGTGGCGGGGGGCGCGGGCCCGCTTCCTCACTGGCAGCAGCGTGCCTGACATTTACAGGGGCGGTGGCTGTGTCTCCTACTGGAAACTGCACTGTGGTTATGAAACATGCCTTTTTATTATTTTTCTTGTTAGGTGAACTGAGAAAGATCAAATGAGCCAGAGGTGAGCTTGTAGCTGGGACTGTGCTGAGGGTAAGTTCACCCAACAGAGTCTGCCTGCCTGCCTTCCTTCCTCCCTCCCCCCTTCCCCATCCTTCCCTCCCTCCCTTCACTCTTCCTTCCCTCCTTCCTTCCTCCCCCTCCCCCCGCGCCACCCCCCAACCCTGCCCGCTGACGTCGGATGTCCTCCCTGTTGGCCGAATGCTCCAAGCACCAGGCCTTGCCTGGAACACCCTTCACCACCGTGTGCACCTCCTCCGAGGAGCCTTCAGCATTCATCTCAGCTGCTGACCCCTCTCTCTTGGAGCTTATTCACTCCCAGGGCTTCCTGGGGGCAGGGGTGGGGCGATGGGCGGCAGTCTGCCACGTTCGCCCTGGACATGTTCAGAGTTTGCGGGGCCAGGTGTTAATAAAAAGCAGACCGAGGTTTGGTGGGTTTTACTAACGTGGGCCAGGCATGTTGGCAGTGCTCGAGCGGGACCCTCTCAGGAGGGGCTGGCTCACAGGCCTCAGGTTTGCTGCTCCAAAGGCACAGGCACCGCCCGGAAACCTCGGGCAACTGGGACCCTGGCGTGTCCTTCCAGGCTGTTCTCTGGCCTGTGTGTTTAAACACAGACATGCGGCTCTACGCATGCCTTTTTCTCCACGCGGTCTCCTGTTGGACCTGTGCCCATGGGCACAGCAGACCAGCATTCCCGCTTGTGGGGTGCAGAGAAGGCCGGGCCGTGGGGACTGCACAGCCAGCCCTGACGACTGGGGAAGGGGCTGCCCCACCAGGCTGGGGCCCCGGGAGCAGTCGGCCTGAGCGGGGCCACCTGCAGACGTGCCCGGACCTTTCGAAGGTGCCTCTGGGGCCAGGACGGAGCGCGGGGACTCGTGGCTGGTTGCGTCTTCCTCCGCTCTCATTCTGCTCGGTGCCCATTCCCAAAGGAGCCATATGTTTATAAACCTTGGAAAAGTGTCATTTCCAGCAACGTGCGGGTGAACCTGCTGACCCTCTCCAGAGCAGGACGCCTCGTGCCAAGCCCCACACTCCGCAAGTGAGGAAGAGGGGTAGGCAGGCCCCCCGTGCAGACGGCTAGTGCGCATCACCCAGGAGGATAAGCCCTGGAGGCGGATGCGGGAGCGAGGTGTTCATGCGCCAGATCGTGCTCCTGGTGCTGCAGATGAGTGCTGGCGGGGTCCGAGGCTGCCCTCCACAAGGACCAGGACAGCCTGCCCCGTGGACAATACGTCCACAAGATGAACATCGTCAGGATTTCAACTGGGCCTTTTAAACTTTAAATTGATGTGCTTTCAAACCAAAGAAGACCCTTCCTGCCCGGCCTGAAGCTGCCCTGGCCCTTTGGCCATCAGAGTTCCTAGCCCCCACCTGGGGCACACATGTTGTCCCGTTGGAACCGCCCCACACCTGGCTCTGTTTGTAAGGTTTTGACAAGAACCGGAGCCTCCTCTGCGAACCTCGGACCACAGACACGGGCCCCAGACAGGAGGAGTCTTGTCCCTCGCCTCCACACCCGCAGCGGCGGGACACACAGCTGAGCTAATTCATTTTAAATTGGTTCAGTGCGTTCTTCATGTCTGAGCATGAATAATAACACCCAAGCTTGTTCTGTGCACAGCGTGCACGCGCATCTGCCTCCCAGCGGCGCCTCACCGTCTCCAACGTCCTAGGAGAGAGTGGGGTGCACGCTCCGGCTCGTCTCCCTGCTCACGGTCCGCGGCTCAGCCACCCAGGCCTGTTTCTCCGCACGACGTAGAGCGCCAGCTTACCTCCGCGCTCTGCACGGGGATGCTCTCTCCTGCCCAGCGCCGGCCACCCTTCCAGCCCCCGTCCCTGCAGCTTGTTGGCCGCCGTCCTTTATGTCCCCAAGGCTGCCGCCCTGCTTGCTTCATCCACCGCCGCCAGTCTGCAAGCTTGAGCCTCCCCGCGACCTCCAGCACCTACCCCTGGGGTCGCCAGGCACCCGGTGGGTGCCTGGGAGAAATGCACGCGTTCCGTTTCCCTTAACTTCAAACATGAGTATTCAGTGAACTGAGGAGCCATGAGATGACTCGGGGGAAACTCAGATGCAGATCACTACGTGGACGAAGCCCACTGAAGAGGCCACACGCTGCGGGACCCCAACGCTACGGCGTTCTGGAAAAGGCACAGCTCAGGGGACAGTGGAAGAAGCCAGCGCTCTGCCAGGGGCTTGGGGGCGGGGGGGAGGGTGGGGCACGGAGGACTTCCAGGGCAGAGAAAATACTCTGTGTGATGCTATAATGGTGGGTTCATGTCACTCTGCATTTGTCCAAATCCACGGAAAATGCAACATTAGGAGTGACTCTAATACAAACTACGGGCTTCAGTTACTAATCATCCATCAGCACTGTCTCATCGGCTGTAACAACATCCCACACTAGCGCAAGGTGTGAATGGGGCGGGGGAGCCGTGCAGGGGAGGGCGGTGTATGGGAACTCCCTGAACTTCCTGCTCTATTTTCCCATAAACCTAAAATTGCCTTAAAAAAAGTCTATTAAAAAATGGCTATTCACTATCTGTTAGACATTCCTTTTCCAGAGAAAACACACAGTCTCAGAAATGTTAAAAATCCCATTTGAAAGCAAAACATTGAAACCTCTCTCATGTCATTTCATTTATGGCAGGGTGCATAAAACCTGCTTCTCCCTCCGGGTTTCTTCCTAATCAATTGAATGCCATGCTCGAACCATCACTGACGTCATTTCTCCGAGGACATTCTTCCTGTCCGAGAAACATCAGTCGAGGTGGCAACAAACCTGTGCCCTCATCTGAGTGACCCGTGTCCTCTGGCACACCCCTAAGCCCCACTGTTGCCTTGATAGACTCTTGGCGACCTTAATTAATATTTATGGTGCTGCATGGAATCTGGAGGCCCCGCCGGGAGGAGCGGCGTCTTGGTGACTCCAGCGGCGTGCGTGTGCGGACCCCACCAGGGACCCGGGGCATGAGACAAGTCCGGGACCAGTCCTGGGCTCCCGCTCGGAGCACGAGTTCTCTAGGTTCTGGTAGTAATTAACAGTGCTTTGTTGGAGAAAACAAAGGCGTGGGTGCATGGGAGATGCGGACACGGGGTGGCGGGGAAAGATTCAGGATCCAAAGAGGGCTGTTTATGGCACAATTCTTTCCCAAGCAGCAGTCAAAACCGCCGTCTGAGCTCCTCATTAGTAAACCCCAGAGATGCCCCATCAGAACGGAGCGTGGAGACTCTTAATTGGGTGACATCTCCAATGAAACCCGCCCTTCCACACTGGCAGGGGCGCGAGCAGGACCTGATGGAAGCAATCCAGCCAGGCTGGGGGCGCGACAGGGCCCCGTTAAAACACGCCACAGGCCGCCGCTGGAGGACGCCGTCCTTCATGGCCTTGACTGCTGGTCGTTCCCACGCTAGAAAGGAGGGCTGGGGAGGGACGTGCTTCCCAGAGAGAGACCAGGGCACGGGTTCCACCCAGGGTCCCTGGAGGGAGGGAGGGCCATTTGGTGCAAATCTCCATGTGCAGGAATGTGGGAGTCATCCTAACAGCCACAGATGTTGGGGGTGTGGTCCAGGATACGGGGTTCCTTGAGAATCCTGGGGGGGCGGGCATCCCTGTTGGACCCCTGCCTTCTCATCCAAGGTTCTGGGAGTCCATCTGATTCTTTGGAGAAATAGGGGTGATTTTTTGACTATTAAGAAAAGAAGGCTATGTTTTTATTGAATATCTGAAACTAACATTTCATGAACTATCGTGAATGAACATTTTGTGAATTTTTTTCTTCCTTTCATTCATTCAGTCTTGACCCGCTTGTCCACTCAGGTGTCCTGCCAGGCACTAGGAGCACATTCCCTTGCTGAACCCTCGGGAACCCTGTGATTGCTGTTTTCCAGAAGAGCGAGCTGAAGAAACAGAGTTTCACTGACCCCCCCCCCCCCCACAAGGTCCCCGGCCAGCGAGTGGCAGAGTTGGTGTGGACGGGGGCTCCTGGCTTTGCTGCTTCCTGACCCCCAGGCCCCCTTCCCTCTGTTCCAGAGCTGACCGTGGTCGTCCCCGAGTGACAGAACCAGGTGGAGGAAGGGTTACCTGGTTCCCCAGGAGACAGGATATTCTACCCTACCTCTCTTCCACTGTCTCGCTATGATGAGCTCCACGTGAGAAAACCACACACAGGTGTCCATTCACAGACAGACGATGGACGGCTTGCCCCCCCATCCCCCACCCTGTGATGGATGGCTCGTTCCCCACAACGGACGGCTCGTCCCCAACAACGGATGGCTCACCCCTGATGCTGAACGGCTTGCCCCCTCCCCCGGAAGACAGACGGCTCACCCCTGATGCTGAACGGCTTGCCCCCCGATGATGGATGTGGCTTGCGCCCTACTATGCACGGCTCGCCACCCCCTCTGACGACACATGGCTCGCCCCCCCCGCCCTGAGATGGACGGCTGGACCCTGATGATGAACGACTTGTCCCCCTGAAGACAGATGGCTCACCCCCCCACGATGGACGGCTGACCCTGATGCTGGGAGCGGGCAGCCGGGCCCCACACTTGCCGGTGGCTGTGAGAACAAGCGGGTCTCCTGTTTCATGAGCGCCCCTTGGGCAGGGCCCGGGCCGGGCTCCTGTCACACGGCGAATGCCGCCCACGGGAGGGGGTGCCGGAGGAAGGTGCTGGAGCCGGCAGCCAGGGCTCGGGAGAGCCGGGCCTGGGGTGCCCTTTCCAGCCCAGGAAACAGGACCAGCTGTTTTCAGAGCCACAGCCTCCCTCTCATCAGCGTCTTCAGGTCAGGACCGAGCTAATGAAATCATTCGTAATTAAGGCCCAGGTAGAGCGATGGCTCCCTTTCTGTCCCCAGAGGCCACGTCCCCCTCCCCCTGCCCACCACATCTGCTGTGCAGGGGTGGGGGGAGCAATTCCCACGGGCACCCAGACCTGCTTATGATTTTACTCCGTTTGGGGCTGTTTTTTAGAAGCATCCCTGCTCTGGCTGACTCACCCACTCTCAATTTCTTCTCACAGCTCCCACCGAGCTGTTCCAGACACTGGAGGCGGTCGTGGTATTTGAGGCCCTGGGAAGGTTTGGGACGGTGCCCCCGATGACCCGCCAAGAGGAGCTGGAATCCAGAGGGAGCCCCGGCTCTGAGTGTGGGAGCGGCGTCCTGCCTCCTCCCTGCCCTGGACCCTGGGAAGGGCTGTGGCCACCATGGCCCCATGTGGGCTCAGCATCCGGCAGAGGAAGGAGCAGATCCACGGGATGTGTCCGTCCGTCTGCCATGTCCTTCCGTCTGCCGTGTCCCTCCACGTACTCACTGGTCTGGCTTGCCCTCCTATGCTGCCTCCTTGGGGAGCCTCTGTTCTCCAAATTGGGGAGACAAGGTGGGCAAAGTCAACGCCCCGTGGTCATGGTGCTGCTGTTCTAGTGGGGGGGTGGTACAGAAAATGGGGATGTCATGGGACGGCTCTGGGGGCTTTCAGAGCTCCGGAGAGGAATAGGCAGACAGGGCGGGGGGGTGGGGGGCGGCAGGGAAGGTCAGGAAGGCAGACACCTGGCTGTGAGCAAAGGGGACGGGGCAGGGGACACACGCACACACATGCACACCTGGGAGCCGTGTGTTCACACGTGCGTGTGCTCTCCAGCAGCCCTGGGCAGCCTGCACACACAGGGCCCCTCCTGAGCAGGTGTCTGCAGGGGCACACGGTACAGATGGGAACACAGCTCCTCTCACTAACTCATCCGCACCCCAGAGGTGCTAGAGAACATCTTCTGGGCCTCCACACCACCAAACCAGCAACCGTGTAAGTTAAAAACATGCACATAAACAAAACATGCTGTACCCTTTGCCCTGGACTGAGGATGGACATCCAAGGAGGAACATTTAGAAGCATGAGGCTGGAAATGGAACCCTCCAGGTTCAGGCCACCAAAGTGCACGACGTGGACCACACACAGCCCCACGGCGTGGCAGAAGCCCACTTGCTGTTGTGCTAGGAGGGATGCTGGATGTCTGCGTCGGGGCCGACTGTGGGGTGCAGGTGGGCAAGCGCCTCTGGATTTCACAGCAGGGCGTGGGCACCCCGGGACCTGGAAGCCTGAGGACTTGTCCCCATGGCTCTGAGCTCACAAACTCTGAAGGCTTCGGGGTTCTCGTGGGAGCACTGACTGGAGTCTGGGCAGTGCATGAGGGTCTGAGCTCTGTGGCTACAACCCGGTGGTGGCCCCCCAGCCCCTGGCCAACCACCAGCGCCCCCGAGTGAGGGTGCACACACTTGTCACGCTGGCATGGGGATGATGCTCTCTGTGGGCGCGGGGGACGGCTGGACACGGCGCAGCGTTGGGACGGTTAGAGCTCTGTGGCCGCCCTCCTGGCGCTGGCGGCCCCACTCGCCCGGCACATCCCCAGTTTCGGTTTGCTGGGGCTGAATGTAAACATGACTCTGAACTTGACCAGCCTGCTCCTGCTATAAATACTCCCGGGCCGTGGAATCCAGAGGGAGCCGTTTTTCTAAAGTAAATAAAAAGGAACTCAGGAAAGGCAAACACACGTCTCCTTCTCTCAATCACGCTGACAACCCAGACCTCTGTCTCTGGGTCTCACTTCATCAGACCTGGGGGTCACACTGACTTTGAGATATCCAGGGACCCTCCTTGAGATGAGCAGACCCTTGGTGGGGGGCGTAAACCAAGGGTGGAAGCATCTGGTGTCTGCCCTCAAGGCCCCTGCTTTCCATGGGGTCTGGACTGTCCTTGGGCAAAGTGCAGACACGCTCTCGGGAGCCTCACAGGCAGGGGAGGGAGCCAATGCCGTTCAACGGGCACGCAGATACATTTAAAATGGTAGCCTTTTGAAGGCTCCATGGTGCAAGGTGCTAGGAGAGCCCCAACAGGGGCCTGAGGAGCGGTCCCCATGGAGGAAGAGCCTGGACTAGAGCAGGAGCTGGTCCGACCTCCCTGGGTCAAGGAGGACAGTGCCCTAGAGTCCCAGGGTCCACCTTGCCCTGGGCCCACCTGGGGCTCCACAAGGCCATGGGGGTGTCTTGGGGGTATCACGAAGAGGTTCTTCAGAAAAAATGGGGCCACAGACAGTGTCCTCTGAGCTCCTTCCAGGAGGGGCCTCTGACCACACTGTGGGCTCTGTGAGTGACTGGGATCTGGGGACACATTTACTGGACTCATGACTAGAAATGCTCAGTGGTGAGGGGTGAATTCTCCCCCAACATGGAAAGAAAAAACATGATTCCTCTTTTTAATGGTCTTTGGGCAGCAGAAAGCCCACCCCAGGGAAGCAAAGGTCTCGCGCATCTGTTGGGTGGGTCCTGAGCCAAGTCCTGTTTCTAGAGAGCCGGAAGGAAGTGGTCACACATCCCTTTTTTTTTTTCTTTCTAAATTCTTCTTTAATGTGATCTCTACCCTCAATGTGGGCTGGAACTCACCACCGCGAGATCAAGAGTCGTTATGTTCTACAGACTGAGCCAGCCGGGCACCCCGGCCACACATCCTTTATGTGTCACATCATTGTTGAAGGGATGTCCGAGGAACAGGGGTCCAAGCTGGCGGGGGCGGGGCAAGGACATGATTTCACATCTGTGACAGTGGTCACTCTGTGTCCCTCAGGGGGTATCAGTCAACATGAGGTTCCGTTAAGCTGAAGTAACACACAGCTCCCAAACCACGTGACATGTGGCTGTGGACCAACTGGGAGGCTCTGCCTGGGGAAGACTCAGTGGTCGTTTGTCCCCTCCTGGGGGGGACGAGCCGTCCTCTGCTCCGTCGCACTGGTCAAAGCAAATCCCGCGGTCAGCCCTCACGGCCAAGTGGTGAGGAAGTGAGACCCTGCCATGGGTCCCGAGGACAGAAGAGCGACTCTGTGTCACTAATATTTAATGTGGACACAGCAAGGTTTACAATGGCTGCTCGTGTGGCCATCAGCGGTGCTTGGCGTTCCCGCCACAACGTGTAGAGACCCACTGCCACTCTTCCGAACTATGATGTCTTCACGACAATGGCGCTTAGAAAGAGTCGTACCCAAAGCAAGTCCTGCATCTAAAGAAACAATTTTAGCGGCTGCCTCCAAAACCGCCTGCCGTTTCCTCCGAGCCGGGCACACACGCCTGTTCGGGGCCCTTCAAAGCCTCTCTGAGTTTGTCGCCGTTTGTTCTTTCCCCCACGTTAGCTGTCGGATCCCTGAAGGCACGGGCTGTGGTATTTCTGCTTTCCATCCCTGAGCAAAAGAGTGACCCACACGGTCACACGCCCTGCTTCTCTGCCGTGAATCCCCACCACCGGGGGACAGGGCCGTGTGCTGGGCTGGGTGCCACAGAATTGTGTCTCTGCAGGTCCCTGCCTGTCTCAGCTATACTTTGGCGATTCTGCTCTGCAGGAAGAAGAGCCAGTTAATGAAGCCATTTTGGAGGCAAGGGATCCTGGCCTCACACGGCCCTCCACCCGATCCCCAGACCTCGCCGATGTCCCCTGACAGAGGACACAGCAATTGAAGACCCTGCCCCCAGAGGGACCCCGCGGGGAGCATCATGCAAATGAAGTGTTCATCCCAAGGTAGTTATTCCTTGTACAAGTTCGACAGGAAATCTTGATAAAGAATTGTTTTTTAATATAGCGGTGAAGAAGTTCAGCCAGGATGCATAAAAATTCTATGACATTTTACTCCTGAGTGTAAATTAAAATTTGCAGAAAGGTCAATGAAGCAGGAATGATTTTATTTTATTTTTTTTTTCAGATGATTTAGACATGAGAACCGAGGAGGCTGGAGGCAGGGGGAAAATCCCAGCATCATCCATGCCCGCTCGAGCTTTTGCCCTGGAGAGGGCTGGCCTGCCCACCAGGCCAACCTCACTGGCCCAAACTTGGTCTGTGCCCCAGGGGCCTCGCTCCCCCTGGGTGCACATTCCAAGATGGTGAAGGAAGTTTCCTGGACCTTCCCTGGAAAGAAGAGACATCTGTCAGAGAAGGCAGCTTTCAGACCAGACTCTTCAGGCTGCTGAGAGAAGAGAGATTTGTGCAGGAGGCCCCAGTCTGTCCTGCTGAGTCCCTACTTTGTGATCAGCACCTACTATGTGCACCAAGGTACAAAAGCATGCAGTCTGCTGCCTTGCCAAGAGCTAAGGCCTGGAAGCCAGCGGGGTGAGCTGTGTGGCCTCCAGGAGAGCCTGCAAATGTCTCTCAGCATCTTAACTGACCCAGCACAATCACCCCAAACCACGTGGCCTGAGTCTGTGGCCCACAGTCAGATTTCCGGACCGGCTGCCGGGAGGGAGTTGCCAAGCTAATGGTTGCTCTCTCAGATCAGGCTCTGCCTCGAAGGGTGTTTGCCGTGATTAAATGAGATACCGTGGGAGAAGCCCAGCACAAAGCCGGGCCAGAGGCCATGGGGAATGAGCACCCTGCCTCGCCTGGAGGCGGCGGGAAGCAGGTCCCGAGCATCCTACCTCCTCCAGCGCCCACCCTGGCTGGAGAGAAAAGAACACACCCACATTCACAACAACAAGATTCGAAGTGGCCGCAAGTCTGCAAGTGAGCACAGCGCCATGTCTTATCACCTTCCTTCCTCTTAACAAAAGCAAGGTGCTTCCCCACCAGCGTGTCTTTATCTCAACAGTCAGGGCTGCAAAGTGTAGCTTAATTTAAAAAACAATTATGAGTGAAACACAAGCTCCCAGGAATTATCCATTCTTCAGAAGGAAAGAACAAAAGCGGCCACGGAAAGCCACGGGCCCTCTTGTCTGACAGCATTAGCGCCGTGTTCACACGCACTTCGGGGACGAGAATGCCGACTCCCTCACCCCTGCCCTGTGTCTCTCTTCTGGGGGATGGGAGAGGGAGGCTCTCAACGCAGCTCTGTGCATATTCTGCATTTGTAACTCTCAAGGCTTTGTGATTTAAAGCAGCAATTACACAGAGGAACAAGATAAAGACTGGAAGAAATTATCTCTTTGGGCGGGGAGGGAAGGCCGCGAAGGGAGGTTAATGCTTTGGTGAAATAGTTCCACAGTTATGTCACGCAACCATTTTGCAATGTCCTTAATGTTTTTGCACATTACATGCTCTTCCGGGGGGAAAACAGCTTGTGTTTTTGAGAGCAGGGAATAAAAACCTAACAGGCCTCTGCGACTGACATGTACCTTGGAAGACCCTGCAGCCAGGCTCCCCGGCTTGGAGCGTTCTTGTACGTCCAGGCGCTACACGGCGGGTGCGTCTTTCCCTGTGTTCATAATGAGCAAAAACTGCCAAGACTTAAAAAAAAAAAAAAAAAAAAACACCTCTGATTAGAGCCCTTTGAAGCTCACCATGATATACTGCTTTCAGATGCAAAGCCATTTGGTGGCTGGCAGCATTAAGAAGTTGGATACAGTTTGGTCCCCCACTTCTGCCAGTACTCCTGTCAGCCCCAGCGCAGCGGCGGGGCGGGGGGGGGGGCTCTCCACACCGGGTTCCGCAGACTTAGAGCCCCTCGTGGCTACTGGCTGCTGAGAGTGCAGTGTTGGTGTGGTTCGGGTGGCTGTCACTTCCCCGACTAACCAGTTCCCTGGGAATGGTGGCGTCAAAGTGAGGAGACAGAGTCCGTCTTCGACGTAACACGGTGAATCACGAAGTCTGAGAGTGAGCTGCCGCTAGAAGCCCCAGCATTCCCGAGGAACGTCCTCCAAGGCCAGAGTGCATGTCGCCGCGCAGGGGCAGCGGGAGGGGGCACGTGGGCCGACGGCCTTCACCAGGACCGGCCGGTAACCCCAGCAGCTGAGGGCACGGTGCTTGGCACCTTCACTCTTCGCACGAATGCGAATGTTCTGCTAGGGTCCTCGGGCATCTGGCCATGCCCAGGGTGGGCAGTGTGATGGCGCTTCTGCCGTGAGTGGTTGGGGTGGGGCGTCCCACAGCACGGACCAGGATCTGGGGTGAGGCAGCCCGGGCACCACTGCCAACATGGGGTCTGGGGGGGGATGGAGATGCTCCTCTTGCTACACCTGGTGTGACCCGAGTTGTGTCCTCCAGCACCCCGAGGGGCCCTGTTTCTGTGGCCACCGCCTCGTAGGGAAGAACAAGAGCAAGAATGTGGCTTGACCTCAGGGATGGGGGACACATGTAGGATTGGGGAAGGTGCAGGTTGGTGCCTCTCCAGGAGCCTGGCAGCATCAGCCCTTCTCCCTTGTGTCGCCAGAGAGGGCAGCAGGACCCAGTGACTCTTCACCAACCCTCTGCTCACGGCCAGACACACCTTCCTTCTCTGTGGCGTGTCAGTGGCCCCAGATCAGCAAGCCCTGCAAATGTCCAGGGGCAAGGGACGCGGGCCTGTGCTGAGCACACTCAAAAACATCTTTTGTGTGTGTGTGTGTGTGCATATTTTGTACATTTGCCCAGATAGCATAAAGATTGGGCTCTTCTGAAATGTCAGAGTGAGAAAAGGGGTCCAGGGCTGGCTTTGAGGAAAACAACTCTGTTCAACCGACCTGGCTGCACGGAAGCTTCTAGAGCCTCTCTTGGCCTTAGTTGCCCAGAGTCTCAAGTCCCAGGGCACCCCTGGTGAGTCAGGGACGGTTCGGCTATTTGTTTCCATTAGCTCATTAACATTAAAAAAATATGACTTCCCACCCGTTCAAGAAGGAACTCTGGCCACTGCCAAGAGGCTCACTGTGTTGGAGGCCTGGGGACAGGTGCCCAGCACGGGCCGGACACGGGAAGCTCTACTGTGCCTGGGGCCACCTCCTCCTTCACCTGCGGTCTCCTCCTGCCCCCCTTGCTGCCCCTCCCCCACTCAGACCCTGCCCTGTGCTTATGGGCCGTCCCTGGGGGGGGGACACTCCAGCAGGGCCAGCGATAAGCCAGCAGCATTGTTTTCTGCACAAGCGGGTTCTGACACGGGCTTTAGGTGAGGAGGGGTGTGAGGAGAGGGGGTGAGGAGTCGGGGTGGAGGCCAGACGTCGCACACACCTCCTCGGCTGTCCTCCTGGCCTCTGCCCCCACCGCCCCTGTTTTAGCCTCGTTTCGGACCTCTGACCTCAGAACCGTAGGGTAATACATTTGCGTTCTTCAGAGCCACTGAGTGTGTGGTTCTTCCTTACAGCAGTCCCAGGAGGCAGCGTCCCTGGCAGGCTTGCTCCCGGAGGAGGGTGGGCCTCCCGTCCTGGTGCCCCGGAACAGAGCCGAGGACGTTGGTGGCACACGGCGAGTGTTTGTTGAGTGAGTGAACGAGCGTGCACCACGGTAGCTCCCCTCGTCGGCAGCACTGTGTACACGTCTGTCGGGTGCACGAGGCTCTCTGCCCACCCTGGCTCCACACGGGCCCCTGCCCGGCCTCACCAGGGCCCAGCACCCCTCCTCAGGCTGCCACCTTAGCAGCCGGAGAGCCCCAGAGGCGGGGGCTGTGCGGCTCACTTGGCAACGTCCCCGCTCATCGATTTGCATTGCTTTAATTACAAATTGCATAAATACACACTTGAAGCTTGCCAGGAGGGGTGTTCTGCCACAGGAGAGATGACTCAGAAGCAGCATGAAGATGGAGGGCCTGTCGGGGCTGCAGACTTACTGTGCTTCGGTTCATCCTCCAGAACCTTCCACTGTGGCTAAATGCCCTCCTAGGACCGGGTGCCCTGAGAGCCCACCAGCTGCAACTTTTCCAGAATGCTGGGGCTCAGAGAGGTGAACTGACTTGTCTGAAGATGCACAGCCAGCTGGTAGTAGAGATTTCTGGCCACTGATTTTTCTGGAAAGTTCTCTGGTTTGGTTATCATTTTAGTCTGGGCTGGGGGAAACCACAGAGGGGAGGGGAGCCGGCTGAGCAGCTATGATGGCTGCTGGAGGCCCAGCCAGCCCTGCCTTCTGGACTCTGCACCCCCCAGCCCTCCAAGGCAGCCTGCAGACAGGTGAAACCCACCCCCTCGGGTACCGTCTCAAAGTTCTAAACTCGCTGCTGGTGGCAAACTTTCCACTAAATACACAGATGGTCCTACCCCATCCTGTTAATGAAAATCTCTCACACGGCTACAAAAACAGACGTGATCATCTGTTTTCCAACATTTTGAAAAAGTCTACAGAGGTGTAAGGTGCTACACAAATGAGAATGATTAGCTTGTGGCATCTGTGAAGGAGGGAAAAGAAAAAGCACCGTCCTTACCGGCTGCATCCACTGTTTCTGGCTCTGGGGAGATGGAGAGCTGCCTGGCGTGTCCAGGGAGGAGTACTGCCAAGGACGTCTCCATCGGTGGCGCTCTTTTGCTCTCGTTTACCCAAGAGAGACATAGCAGCCCTGCCACCTTCTGGAAGAGGCCCTGCTGGGCTGGCAGGTGTCACACAGGTGCTCACACCCTCAGGGGCCAGTGCTCTCTGGGCTCATGGCTTGGGCAGCCCTTAGTCTGGTGCAGGGGTGGCGGGAGGTGGGGACCAGGGTCCTGGGGTTCTCTGTTAGCTCCACACACTCTCCACGCACTGACCACCAGGCAGGTGCAGTCCTGGGAGTGGTGCTGGCCCAGGCCTGCCCCGTGCGTGGAGCCTGCATTCAGGGAGAGGGCAGGCCCTGAGCAAGGGACCCACCTGAGCTGTCTAGTCCATCTGCGGAAAGACCAGCAGTTTGCTTTTTAATCAAATCTCCATCATGCACTGATGCTTTTGTAAAATACAACAAAAATGAGTTACCAGGAAAAGACTGCAGGCAAGACGTTGCTGCAAGTTTCCAAACACTCACCCCCGATTTCTGTGCGTATCTGGCCCTGATCTGTAAGAAGCAGTTGGGTCTGGGGTCCAACTGTGATCCCACTCTGAGAAGCACCCACAGCAAAGGCGGCATGCCCCACGTGAGGGCCAGGAGAACAGAGCCACACAGCCGGCTGCAAGAACAAGGGGCCCTTGGCCAGGAGATCCTGGGGGGCTTCCTGAAGGAGGCAACATTTCAACGAGACCCTAAGGATGGGAAGGGGTGGGCTGCAAACACCTAGGGCAGTAGCTCCAGGCAGGGGAGGGTCTGCAAAGGCTGTGTAAGGCCGGAGTGGGAGCTGGGATGAGGGTACCCAGGCGAGGAGCCGGGAGGCTGTGAATGTCCAGAGTGTCAGGAAGTGAGAGATAGGCCCCCTGACTGCAGCAGGGTTCTGGGCACTGCCTTCACCCTGGTGGGGGATGGTGGTGGCTTCAGCCCAGGTGGAGGCGCAGGAAACAGGGCAGTAGCTTTCCAACCTGCTGAGGAGGCCAGTGGACTGAGCTTCCAGAGGACTGGGAGTGGGGAGGGGACATCTGGGTCAAGCTGGGTGTTTGGCATGTCTGGTTTGGGGTAAAAATCAGCACTCCTGAACACTGATGCAAAAATCTTGAACAAAATATTAGCAAATAAAATCCAACAATGTGTAAAAAAATGTATGCCACGATTACTAAGTGGGTTTATCCCAGGTGTGCATGGCTCGTTCAACATCTGAAAATCAATGACCGGAACCCATCGCATTGACAGACTGAAAAAGGAAAATCATAGGATCACATCAACAGATGCAGAAAAAGCATTTGACAAAATCTGACACAAGTTCATGATAAACTCTCAGTAAACTGGGAATAGGGGTTTTATTCTCAACACGATTAAGACTATCCACAGAAACCCTACAGCTAACATCACACTTCATGGTGAGAAACTCAAAACTTTCTTGCTAAGATCAGGAACAAGGCAGGGATGTCCCCTCACACCACTGCTTTTCAACGACACACGTCAAGTCCTTGCTAATGCAATAGGGCAAGAAAACAAAGCAAAAGACACGCTGCTTGGGAAGGAAGAAATAAGACCGGTTTTGCAAAATTGGGACAAGTGATTAGAGCAAAATTACAGGATACAAGCTTAATACACAAGAACTTGCTTTCCTATACACCAGCAAGGGACAAGTGGAATTTGAAATCAAGAACAACACCATTCACTTTAGCACCTCCCGAAATGAAACACTTAAGTATAAATCTAACAAAATGTATATAAAATCTGTATGATTTTTATAAACTCCAAAATTCTGAAGAATTAAGTCATAGAAGAATGGAATAAATGGAGGGATAGTCCATGTTCATGGATAGGAGGACTCGATACTGTCAAGATGTCAGCTCTTCCCAACTTGATCTACAGATTCACTGCAGTCCCAGTAAAAACCCCAGGAAACTATTCTGTGGATACATACAACCTGATTCTAAAGTTTACGTGGAGAGGAGGCAAAGGAGCCAGCATGGCCCCCAGTGGTAATAAAGAACCAAGTTGGAGGACTGACACCACCCGACTTCAGACTTGCTAGAAAGCTACAGTGAGCCAGACGTAGAGGACAGGCTCCCCTGGGCAGCAACCAGTGCAAACTCCACTGTCCACTCCCTGGGCCAGGCCCCTCATCCAGAGCCTGGGCCCTGCACAAAGCTGGCTTCTGGGCTGGAACCCTGCCCGGGCATCCACTTGCATAATGTCAGGGGCCACCACAGTGGGAGTAAACATAGTGAACATGTCCTTGAGCTGACCTCAGGGCATGCACAGGGCCTTCTAACGTGGGAGCCAAGGTGTTGGGGTGGGGGCACCAAGGGGCATGGATGGGACCCTCAGAGGAGGCATAAGAGCAAAAGAGAATGTCCTACCTGAGTGGTCCCCAGGACCACTCTGGCAGACACGTTCTTGGTTGCTCTCTTCTTATTCCACCGACCCACCATGGCAGCTGACCTCAGGATGGTGGCCAGTCCTTGTGGACTCTCCTCCCACACTGAATAGGGCTGCCCTGTGTAGCCACTAGAGATATGGCAGAAATGAACACATGTGATCTCTGAGGCTGGGCCATGGGCATACTGGGGTTTCCACTTTGCTCTCTTTCCTGGGCTCGGTATGGGGAATGGCTGCCATTGTTGCAGGGACATGCAAGCAGCCCTGTAGAGAGTCCACCTGGCAGGAAACCGAGGCCTCATGCCAATGGCCAGCCATGTTGGAAATGGATCCCTGAGCCCTACCAAACCCTTGGGAACCAGCTTGGCTGCAACCACACGAGGGACCCTGAGCCAGAACCACACAACTAAGCTACTCTCATGAGCCATGGAACCGTGCGGTGATCAGTGTTGACTGTGTTGGAAGCCACCAAATTTGGGGGTGATATGTTACTTTGGTTATGGACGCACAGCACTACCACAACGGCACATGACATGAGAAGGGGGAACCACTGGCCTCGAAGGGGTCTGAGCTCTGAGTGAGGGAGGGCAAGAGCCCACCCCTCCACCTACCTGGGAACGAAGCTTCCATTCCCCTCTGAGATGATGCAAATACTCCCCTCCAGGACCTCTCCTCCTCCACCCCGACTGGACGCCTCCTGCCTCTGGTCTCACCACCCCTACGGGTTGTGCTATGGGGCTGGCATGCAGCAGATGGGGAGCTTCCACAGAACAGCGTGATGAGGTGGTTTGACAACGTCAGGGGTCTCGTCCAAGAAAGGCAGCACCTGCTGGTAAAGTCTGGGAGAGCAAGGAGCCCCCAACATCATCCCCGACAGTGCCAGAGCCACAGCCCTGCAGAAGCACCTTCCACCTCGAGAGCTGGCAGGGGCCCTGGGGATGGATCTAGCCACTCTGACCCTCAGAGGAAGAAGGGGAGTGTCCTCAAGGACAAGCCAGGTGGAGAAGCCCATCCATGCCAGGCGGGCTCACCCCTTTCCCTGGCCTCCCCACCTCCCAGGACCCCACCACTGAGGCCAGCCGCTGGCCGGACATTAGAGTCTCCTGGAGCCTGGCCCCATCTGGACTCCCACCATGCTCCTTCAGAGACCACCTCCTGCAGGCAGGCCACTGGGCGCTCACCCATGTCCCCATGTTCCCAGTGTTTGGACACAAGCGTAGCCACTGCCAAACTGAATTATCTGGAACTTACAGTGGTGGGCAGACCCTTTGACTTAAAGTGATATCATTTCAGGTGTAATCCTCTGAATATAACTTCTCCTGGGGGAATAATATATCCCCTCTATCAACCACTAACGTCTTAGTGAGAATTAGTTTTCCCGATGAATGAAATCATCACTGTGATGCATCCCTATGATGCATAAGCGCAGCGTTCCTCACGAGGTTAGGACTTTCTACTACACACATCTCATTTTCACTGGTTTGCCTTCTTTCCAGCTTTCTGGGGACTCAGAATTCCAAGTTGAACTTCTGACTCTCCTGTAGACAAGGACTAGGGCAGGGACCACACCTGCTCCCCTGCTCCTGAGGAGTGCCCGGCCACCAGGAGCACCCCTATAGACACGGGCGGAATCAGTGAGCAACGGAGGAGTGCGCTGGGTGCCGCTGACTTATCACCGTGGTTTCCTCGGGGCGGCTGGCTGAACTGAAGTTTTGGAAAAGAGGAGAGAAGCTGGAGGAGGAGAACAGTGTGCAGGGGGCTCAGAGCATTGGAGGCGAGCGGTGCGCATGGGACGGAGGCTGGGGGCCATCGGGGCTCGGGTCTGGAGGTGCGTGCCGCTGAAGACAGCTCAGCCATGTCCCGGGAGCCCGGCGGCGCCTGACCCACAAGCTGCCGGCACAGCCACACCCAACACCAAAGAGGGATCCTGCCCCTGCCGCACCCCATGCCCTGCAATTCCTCCAGCTCTCAGGAGCCAAGGGGGCCCCGGGCAGTGACTGCCCGTTCTCCCAGGCCCTCTGGTGTGCCCACAGACAGAGCAGCAGGAGGGAAGGCCTCAGCTTTTCCAAGGGAGCTGCCAGAGAGGGAGAAGTTCTTCCCATTCTTGGCAGGAGTCAGGGAGGCGGAGGGAGGGCTGGCTGGGGGCCACAGGGGTCCAGGGGAGGCCCTGAGTCCCTGAGGCCAGCCTGGGGGCTTCTGGGGGCCCAAGGGGGCCTGACGAGCTGGGTCAAAGCAAAAGCAGGTGATGTCCAGTGGCCCTTTCCCAGGGCCTGGCTGAGCGCCCACGGGTGCAGGAGAAACACACTAGACCATGTCCACTGTCTGTGGCCACAGAGCTGGACACCCAGGGCGCGGGTTTGGCCCGGGTCTGCCACCCTCCCGGGGCCACCCCACGCCTGGAGTGAGCCGCCTGGGCTGATGTTGCTGTTGGAGCAAGGCAAGGCTGCGGGTGGGCGTGGGTGCGCAGAAGGCTGATGAGGAATGGGGGCCGTTATTTCTGGATTCCGTTGCTGCCTCCTCGGGAGGAAGCACACACAGCCTGGCTTTCTCTCCACAGGCAGGCACTTCCCAGGGAATGCTGACTCTCCGCCTGGACCGGGGGATTGCCGCCTGGACTCGGGGCGGGGGGGGGGTGCTGCTGGGTTCTCTGAGCCACAGTGTGGAGTGTGCCAGGAGCGCTCCCCACGGCCCTTCCAGGAGGATGCCTTCTGCAAAGGCCCCAGCCCAGCCCACCCTGCCGCCGGACCTCCATCCCTCTCGGTCTGCTTGGAGGGTCCCGACCCCTCCCAGCACCGAGCTTCGAGAACCCCAGAGGATGTCACTGACCCTTGCCTTGTGTTCCCCCTTTCATGGGGCTCTCTTTTCACTACCCACCAGCACGGCTGCTGTGAGTGACAGCGGGTGAGGACACCCGTCTGTCCTTTTCTGATTTTGCTTTAATGTCCTTCTACACGGTGCCCGGAGCGGCCCGGCACCGCCCAACCAGCGAGCACCAGCAGGGGCATGCCCGCGCACAGGCCGAGAGAGCCGTGTGCCGCCCGCTGTCTGGGTTAAGATGTCCAATCTCTCTGTCAAAGGTCCAGGATCCCTTGACCAACATCGTGCGGCTCAGGGGAAGTCTGAGGCCAAGGGCCGAGATTTATCTCCAGGGCTGAGCCTCACCACGAATATCCTGACGGAAGCCTGTTTGCTGAAGTTCACCACTCACGCCGAGTGGCAAGCCTGGTAGGAGGAGACGCCTGCCGCGCATTTTCTAAATGTCAGGGCACAGGGCAGCTTGGGTGGGGTGATCTGTTTGGCAGACTCAACAACCACGTCTTCGTCTTCGGAAACCCCCCCCTTCAGGCAGGGCCTGTCTTTCTGTCCGTCCTTCCCTGGGGTCTGCTGGTCGCTGCACTTCGCTCCTGAGAAAACTTCCCCTCTGTCGTGTCTATAAAAATGGTGTCCATGTATGTTACTGTTCAGAGAAGTGGATCTCGACACTCTTTGCCTGCTGTCGGGGTTTCTGGTGCAGTGCCCGGGCAGTGGGGCAGGGCTTTGGGCCCCTCATGGACCCCTGGGCCATGTGGAGCCCCTCGGGCCCTCGGAGTCCCATGGCAGTCGGCCCAGCTCCCTGAGATAAGGGCCCGGGTGCCCACGTGGAGCTGGGGGCCGGTGGAGGTGGGCCTCCCTCCCTCCCCATCACCCCCAGGTGTGAGTCGGTGTGGGGCACGTGCTCTCTGCCCGAGGGGTAGAGGGCGTCTCAAAGCTCAGGGACGAAGCCAGCGTTGGAGGTGGGGGGGAGGTGGGCACCAGTCGCCTTTAAGGGGAGGAAGCGACACGAGTTTACAAGGAGCTCTGAGCTCTGCACATCACATCTGGGGAAACTTGACACAATGGGGGTATTTGATTTGGCCGTTAGTGATGCGATTTTTCATTGTTGACACTTACGTGTGCAGAAGAACCCAGCAAACCCCTTGCAAATGGAGCCTTTGGGCCATTCTGCAGGCCTCTGCCTCATTTAGAACTTCACTGAAGTGTCTGCTGTCAGACAAGAGCAGATGCCAGCTTATAAGCCTGGTCGGGGTGGACAGCCCAGCAGCACTATCCGTCGTCCTGCTATTCATGGCCCCGTCCAGGCCTGTGGAGCTCGGAGCAAGCCCCACGAGGGTATCTCCCGATGGAGGGTCCCTCCGAAGCGGCAAGGAAAGACTCGGCTGTTGCTTCTATGAATGGCCATGGGCCATGGGCCATGGGCACCAAGACTGGTAGGGATGGTGTCGGGGGATGTCCTCTGAGCGCCACGGTCCCTGCCACCCTGCAGGGGCTGCCCCAGGGGCGCATGTAAACCCAAATGCAAAAGCCGGAGCTTAAGAGCTGAATGTTCACACCATGGGGTGGGGGGGTGAACCTGGTCCCACGAACTGGCAGTTACCCACCGTGTCCCCTGCTGGCCTCCCCGGGGCAGGGGCTGAATGACATTCTGCTCCTTTCAGATAATTCATAACAAGAGCCCCAGTAGAGGACGTGCTGTGAGCTCAGGCATGGACGCCTCCACAAAGATGGAAGAGAACATTTCCCCATGAAGCCACTTCTCAGAGCTGGTCAGCAAGTGTGGTTGAGGGGAGCTGGTCAGCTTTGGGCCGGGGGCCCACATGGCACCGAGGAGGGGAGGGACCTGAAGGTGGCTCAGGTGTAGCCAAAGCAACGGGGCTAAGCACAGGGTCCCCAGGTGTGTAAGGGGGCCTGGGAGCCCCCCATGCACGTTTGGTCTGGGCTTAGCTATTCACTCATCTACGGGTCTTCTGGGTCCGTCTGTCGCAGAATTCACCCATGAAGCCTCCCAGTCTAGATCCGTGTTCCCACCCGGGGATGACTTTGGCCCCCTGGGGACATTTGGCAGCGTCTGGGATGTCTCAGGTGTCATAAGGTGGGAGAAAAGCTACTCACTGGCATTTGGGGGGCCGAGGCCAGGGACACTGCTAATCATCCTTCAAAGCCTCAAACGATGGACTGGCCCATGGTGGCAACATGCTGAGACTCAGAAGCCCCAGTCTAGGCTGCAGATATTAGATATTGGCAAATTCCACATTTACAAAAATCCAGATTTTCAGCTTGCCAGGAAAATTCAAAAGATCTGGTGACATGCAGTCCTCTTTACGGCAGCCATCAGCTGGTGGTAAGAGGTGATCACCCCGCTTAGAGGGCCGTGCTCCCTCCACTCACGGCCATGCCCGCTCCTCCCTACTGCCTGACCTCACGTGCCCTGAGCCTGAGGCTGCTGGACGCCGCAGGCCCCGGCGCATTGTTCAGTGGCCATGCCTGAGAGCAGGCTGCGGTCCTTTTGTGAGCATGCACAAGCCGGGCATCCAGGAAAGTTGGCCCCGCTCTGGAAGCAAAGCAGACAGGTGTCCCATACTGCTGGCGGACACAGGGTCCCTTCATTGCAAACCCCGCCTGGAGTGAGGGACCGTGCCCCCACGGAGATGCCCGTTGGAAAGAAGACGGGGACCCTGTAGGGTTAATATCCCTCCTGGCGCCTGTTGAGACCAGGCAGCAAGGTGGCCACACAGGGAGAACCAGAGGCTCCAGGACACACTTAAAATGCCTCTGACCTCATGGAAATTAACTTCAGCCACTGACTCCTGATCGCAGCTGGTTCATTCTCTTGCCTCCGATGGGCTGAGCTAAGAGGGCTCACAGCTTGGTTTTGCAAGAGGCCTGGAGGACGGCCCTGGACTCCAGCCTTGCCACCCAAGGGGTGTCTTTTCTCCCCACTTGTGCTGGAGACCCGGCTTCCCAGAGCTCCCAGGCGTGGCTGCCTGCCTGGCCACTCGCAGAGGCAGAGACTCTGTCCTTCCGTTCCCACTGCACAAATCTGCCCTGCCCCACTCTGCTCCTGCCGTTCAACCTTTTCCTTTTATTGGAAAAGTTTAATTGGGAGTTCTGAAAGGTCACAATTAATATTTCCAAATGAAAAATACAAGGTTAAGAGCTCTGAGTAAATACTGTTTAAGCCCAGAGCCGATCCAGTGCGCTTAAAATTAAAACAAAAAGGACAAGATCGGGGGGTGGGCAGCCAACCCGGACCCTGCCTGGTGCGAGGGAAGAAAGTCCCCACTGGCGCCTCAGAGGAGCACTAAGTACAGTCCGGAGGGGACACCTGCGCCCTCTCGAGGTAGACCAGACGGCTGCACACATGAGCCCACCGGGCTCTTTGCAGGTTCACTGAGACACTGGGAAGGGGCGGCGTGGGGAGGGGACCAACGGGGAGGACATAGGGGCTTTGATTCCCACGCCCTAACCTCACTCCTTCCCCACCAATTCGTGGGTGTGGACAGACGACACCTTTTCAGGACGAGGTTGGTGCTCGGCAAGTCAGTGCCCCAGCTGCACCCCTGGCCCCGCCTTACGGAACTCCCCACCACGGACGCTCCATTCGTGCTCAGACAGCAACCACATCCCGCACGTTGTGCTCTCTCTAACAGCGCCGCCGCCTCCCACTTGGCCACGCATTTGTGTCGACAGACTCCTCCAACCAGGAAGGCAGCTCTGGTGATGGGGTCCCCGCGCCGAGCACAGCGCCTGCATGCAGGGGGGCTCACACCCACTCCGGGAAGGCGAAGACGGGTGGCCAAAGGCTGGTGTGCTAAGCTCGCTCAGGAGGCCCTGCTTCTGATTATCAGCGCGGCCTCTGCACATGTACGGCACCCAAGGGCCCTGGGAGTTTGGTGAACCCTCCGAACCACCTGACTGTAAATTCAGCAGAGGGGGTGGCCTCCACCATGTTCACACTCTACCCCAAACACAGCACGGTCCGTGGGATGAGGAACATGACCAACACAGGTCTGCCGAGCAGGACCCTGACCACCGTCCGCACGGAGCACGCACACGCGCTTTCCCGTCCCGCACACACTTGCAGGGCCCTCCTCATGCAGCGAGCAGGTTGTCAGACACACCAGGCCCCATTTGCTTTGAAGGAAAGTGACAGGTGTCGATGACGAAATCTAAATTTCTATCAAACGCAACAGCAGATTAGTTGCCACGTCCTTCAAGTCGCTTTGCAAAACACAACCTGCCCAACTAGTCCTGCACACCCTGGGCCTTTTCTGTGGGCGTCATGGCCCAGCCTGGGGTTTCCAGAGCACTCGGGACCCGCAGCTCAAGTCGCTGTGATTTGAAGATGCGTATTCAGAGAAATAAAAGGTGTATATTCATAGCAGCCATTCTGCCCTGCTTTAATTCTGACGGCCCTGAATCAAGGTCATGGTCAATTCTGTGGACAGTAGAGCAATTAGCTGCATCAGTGAAATGCCCGTGAGGATTTGCAACAACACAGAAAATGTAAAGACATTGTCACCAGAATGAGCTACTTCGGCCGCACAGGGGAGGGTGGTCCTTGCTTTCCTTCCACAAAGCAAGCTCCTGTGGGGTTTTGTCTGGAACACTCCCGGAGGGCAGAGTGATCCTTGTGCATCGTTCCTGCCCTGCTGAACTCCACACCTGCCTTCGAACAGCTCCCACCCCGGGCTGTGATTCCACAAGGATGGGAGAATGGTCATTACAAGCCATCTTTGCGTGCTTCTCAATAACACCTAGGTTTTTCCAGAAAGGGTCCCAAAGAGGGCCGTGGGGTTTTATGGGAGGTAACAGAGCATCCCTACGTGCTCCTTGGCAAACTCTCAGATCAGCGGGGGTTGGACAGAGCTGAAGGGACAGTGGAGATGACACAATGACGAGGACCCTTTCTTCCCGCGGTCCGACTGCTGTCTGGCAGAATTCGCCTCAGGATTTCTCCAGGCCTCGCCATGGCCTGGCCCCACCTGCTGGCTGCCCACTGACCAGCTGGCCTCGCCAAGGAGGACAAGGCGTCCCAGGTTGGATGAGCTTCTATTTTGCCTGAGCAACAACCGTTCCCTTGTGATAAAATCAAGCTTGCAGCCCGGGAAGGCAGGCTCCTTCTGACTGAAGACAGTCCTGTTGCAGGTTCACTGGGATACTCCGTGCCGTGAAAGCCTGGCTAGCGGCTGGCTTGTCTGCATCGGCCAGAACAAGGCCAACTCCGAGAAGGGCGATCCTTGGGCCGGTGGGGACCCAGGATCCGTGTGCGGGAGGCCTGGCCTGTGTGTTTGCACATTCTGCTCTTGTTCTGCTTTTGTCCAACTGCGAACAGCATGCATGCAGCTTGCCCCACATGTGAGGCCTGGGGTGAGCCCGATGTCAGTTTCCAGACTGACCTGTGGGTGGACTAGAGCTTCCGCGATGATGGGCACTCGAGGCCCCAAACCACTCCCTCTGGGGTACCTGGAGCGAGGACCCACGTAAGCTCCACTTACCCCTTTGTCATGGACTGAGTCGTGTGCCCCCAAATTCACGTGCTGGAGGATGGCCCCCAGCACCTCAGGAGGTGGCCTTATTTAGAAATTGGGTCCCTGCAAATGTCATTAGTTAAGAAGAGGTCGTACTGAAGTAGGGCGGGTCCCAAATCCAATACCACCGGTGTCCCTATAAAAAGGGGAGATGTGGGTACAGAGACTGAAGCGCACAGAGGGAGCCCCGGGGAGAAGACGGTGTCTGTGGGCTGAGGTGAGAGGCCGGAACACAGGCTCCTCACATCCTGGCCGCACCTGGGCCGTGGACTTCCAGCCTCCGGGACCCAGGCCACACATTTCTGTTGTTTAAACCACCCTATCTGTGGTTCTTTGTTGCAGCAGCGCTGGGAAAGGCATACACCTGTTGAAAGTGTTTCACAAAAGAGCGAGCAGATACGGAAGGCGCTGGTTCTCCAGCCAGATGAAGAGCTGCAGCTTTGAAGACGAGGTCAGTGCAGTGCACATGCGCCGGGCCCCTGCGGTGTGCGTGCAGATGGTGTGCTAGGTCCGGGCGACATAGCTCACCCCAGCCAAGGGGAGCCGGCCAGGGCTGTGACATCCAACAAGCACGCAGCAGGACGGCCCGCGCGGGGGTCCTGTGCTGGCTGACGACCCTGAGCCCTCGGGAGCTTGCGTTCCAGCAAGGAACTCGGCGAACAAATGGGAATGAAGATCTAAGTTCCTGACGCCTACCGTCGTGGTTTCAAGGAAGACCTGATCCCGGGAGCCTAAGAGAAGCCCCGAGCGCAGACGGAGAGTGTGCTCCAGCCACAGGAAGAGCTGAGAGGCACATTTCCTCCCCGGGGAATTAGAATTCCTGTCGGTGAAAACTTGCTTCCTTGCAGATGCTGGATGGTCTCCTGAGGTCCAGAGCTGGGCTACAGCCACCCGTCGGCAGACACGGGGGGCACACAGAGCCCGGGCTCAAGTCCGGGAGGGCTCAGATTTAATGCGGCCCTTGGTGGGGCCACAAGAAGAAAAGCTTCCGTGCCCTTTTACCGAAAGGACCCATCCTTGCCCCCAGGAAAGACGGAGATCATCTGATGGGCTCAGAGCAGTTGTCCCATGGCAGGCACTTTTTCCCGAGGCCGCCCTGCTGCCGCCAGTGTGTGCTGGCTCCTTCTGCAGGGAGAGGACAGGAGCCTGCCCTGCCGGGATGTGTGCAGCAACGATGCTCGTCCTCTGGATGCACCGATTTTGTGACCCGTGAGATACCCCCCTGGGAGCCTATCTGCAAGTTGAAGAGAATGAAAGCCCAGAAAATAATTCCCACAGTGAAGGTCCACAGGAACATGGGGTGATGGGGATGGCTTCCTGTGGGCTTCCTGCAGGAGCATTTCCGGGGCCACTGACCGCACCGACCACCCCCTTGACGGCCTGGCTACTGCAGGCGTGAGCTGTTGGATGAGCAAGGACAGATGTTTTTCTGTCTCCCTAAACACCGTGGTCAGTGAGAGCTGCCAGGCAGGCACGCACGGATGGCCCCCAGTTTCCCGTGTGGTCTTGTAGCATAAAGTGCTGTGCCCACGTGTCTGGAGTGGGTGCTCGGCATCCCCAAGTCCACATGCTTCTGCACTCAGCAAACAGTGGCTGCAGAGAGGAGTCCAGGCAGCAGGCTGGCCACGTGAGGACGTTGGCCTAAATGACAGGCCAGGCTGGTAGCCTCACCCCCCACCCCGAGCTTCTCGGTGCCTAGGCCCTCCTCCTCCAGGCGGCACTCAGTGGCCAAGTGTGCCCCCTCTCCACGTTAGCCTCCTGCCCTCTGCCCTGCCCTTGGTCGCTCCTGCCCGGTTAATGCCTTGGTGGAGCCTGGCACACAGGAGTCTCCACAGGCTTTCTGTCTGCTCTCACCCGGCCTGCCTTCCAGAGGCTTCTCTTCCATTCCAGTTTATCTAAGCTCTGCTCATTTTTATGCCCAACAATGCAGTGACCTCTGCAAAGCAATTGCGCAGGTGCCGCCGAGGTCGAGTTGGGTTGTGCTTCATCAGGCCTGGGGAAATAACCGGCAAGGGGCATCGGTGACGTCTGATCTGCTGAAAATAATACTTTCATGAGTTGACAAAAGCTCGTAGTGCCATGCAAGGCACCATGTTGCCCTAATTTGCTGCGCAGGGCTCTTGAGCAGGGGTGAGTGTCACCCCCGGATTCCCAGCTGTGCGTGACCTTGTGCACCCCTGGGGCCAGCCGTGCTGCCCTACACCAGGGCTTGCCGTGGCCCAGGGACGCTGGTGTTAGCCACCATGGCAGGCCTCTGCCCCAAATATCGGTTGACCCCAGCAGGCACCGACAGCCCTGATGACCTTTACTCAGGGACCGCATGACCAGCCAATTAAATGGGAAAGTTGGAGAAGCTCAGAGCCCCTACAGGCCACTGTGTGGCTCACACTGAGGTTCTAATAAATCATGCCCGTGGCCCAGGCTGTCAGGAGGCTGGAAAGTCCTCTTTCTCCAGGTCAGGACCATGTGGACATGTTCCACAGTGGGACATGGGGGCCATTCCTGTGTAGCGTAAAGTGGGGGCTCTAAACCACCAAGACATGTTCTGGTGGAGAGTCCTCAGTCGTTGGCTGAACAACTGTTCACTGAATGCTCAGCACCAATGCAGACCCACGTCACAGACACAGAAGGCTCCACACGCGTGGGGCTTGGCCCCCTCAGGTCCCAGCTCGGGGTCTGGACGCATTTTGGTCACAGTCGGGGGCAGATCTGGTGGCATCTAATGGGAGCACGCCAGGGGTGGTGCTGAGCCTGCCAAGACCCCCGTACCCCCCGCAAAGCCCCCACGACCAAGAGTCGTTCTGTCCACAAGTCACTGGAACGAAGGCTGAGAAACACACGCTGCGTGTTCTGATAACACGACAGTGAAAACCCCACGGTCCAGTCTTAGCGCCAACATCCCTGCGGTCAAGGGACTGGCTGTCAGGCCTCAGAGGACCTCCCTCCTTCCGCGCTCGCGGGCTCGCTGACTCAGTCTGCTCTCGCTACCGGGAAGTGCTGCAAAGGACGCAACGCAACACTCTTCCTTGTGGGCAGGTTCTCCAAAATACCAGAAAAACCAAAGAAAATCATTTTTGAATAAACTGAACCATGTTAGAATAAATAGTTGAAGTCTCAACTCCATGTTCTCAGTTGTATCTGCCAGGCCTGGGAGGAGAAGCCGGCCTGGCCAGGGCATCCACAGGGGCTCACTCGGCCTTGTGCTTGGCTTGCAGGGCAGGAGCAAGGGCCCCGAGGAACCTGCCCGGGAACTGTGTGCGAGGGTGGGGACACACAGACCTGCCACCGTCCAGCATGGCAGCCGTGGGCCACTGGTGGTATGGAGTGTATACCGGAATTGCCACATGTGGTGGGGGCCATGTCTTGGGCAGCGTGGCTCCAGACAACCCTGGTCATTTCACAGGAGGGAAATCAAGGCTCAGAGGCCACCTGACACGTGCAGGGCAACACAGCCAGTCCTTGGCGGGCCGGGCACAACCCAGGTCTCCTGGCACGGTCTAGCGGCTCCACTGCCCATCCCCGGCTCCCCAGGGAAGGCGCTCATTCAGCAGTGGGGCCTTGGGGGGGCATGCCACAGGTGGGTGAGCAGGGAGGACACCAGCCTGGGCAGAGCTGCAGGTGTGTATGGGGCAGGGACACAGCATCGGAAGGATGTCCTTGCAGGGACGGCCCGGGGGTTAGGTTTCGGAGGCTGGCAGCGGGGCACACTGTGCAGGCTCTGGAATGCAGGGACGCTGTGATGGGAAACGCTGTGATGAGGTGCCCACATCACTGGGTGTCAGTGCCATGGGGCGCTCCTGGTGGGAGGGTCCCGGCCCTGACCGGGTTGTGACCCTCTGAACTGAGCTCTCCCCATTGTGCTCTGCCCTCACCACCTGGACACGTTCAACCACACACCAGCGTTATCTGAAATCAGGTATCACCCTGTGTTCCATTCCTGTGGTTCCTCTAATAAATGACCCCAAGCCTGTGGTTGACAATAACAGAAAATCATTGTCCCGCAGGTCCGGAGACCCGTATCTGGAATGCAGGTCAGGCAGGGCCGCGCTCCCAGCAGAGGCTCCAGGGGAGGAGGCTCCGGGCTCCCAGCCTCAGGTGGCTCCTGGTGCTCCCTGGCTTGTGGCTGTGTCCCCGTCTCCTGCCTCCAGGGTCACACCACCTTCTTCTCTGCGTGTCTGTGTGAGGACACTGGTCACTTCTTTCGGGCCCACATGGATAATCCAGGATGACCTCACCCAGAGATCCTTGACTCACATCTGTAAAGACCCTTTTTTTCTAAGGAAGGGCAGAGTCACAGGTGCAGGGGCACAGGGCCTTGGACATACCTCTTGGGGTCTCCATTCAGCCACCGCACCCAGCCCCAGTCCCCCCAACACTGAGGCGGTGCCTGCTAGGAAGTCCTGGACTGGGCAGGTCCACGCGGCGGGTGGAGGGCAAAGGGTCAGGGAGCGCACAGGGGTCGAGGTTCCCCGGGCTCAAACCTCACTCAGCCTCTGAGTAACTGGGTTCCTGACGTCCCTGACTCTCAGCTGTGTTCCCACCTGGAAGGGAGCTGGTGACAATCCCTTCATCCAGGGCAGCCTGTAGGAGACTTGGCCACGGGAAGGGCTGGTGTCCACCCTGCATACTGAGAGCCCCAAACCAGGGCCAGCCCGCCCTGCCCCACCCCCGCCGATCCCACGGCTCCCGGTGGGCACTCAGGAAGGTGAGTCGACCAGACCTGGCCACTTGCCTCACCCTGTGCAGGGCATGTGAGCAATCCTGTGTCTGCACTGGTCTTATTTTTGGGGCTGGGGTGCATGCCTTTCTTCTCTGTCAAGCACGCCCAGCAGCTGAAGAGCCTCGAGGAAGAACCTCCTTCCTCCTGAAGGCTGTCCTTGCACTGAGCCTGGGGCCGGGCTTGCAGACGGGCCCAGAAACAAGTGCTGGGCAGGCCAGCCTGAGGTGCAGGCAGAGCTGACGGGGTCGGAACAAGGAGGAGAAGCCCGCGTGGACGGGTGGTCGGGGACTGCATCCTCCCTCCCTCTGTGGAAGCACGAAGTGGGAGGGAAGTGAGCCTTCCGGGCCCAAACGGTGTTAGTTAGTTGGTTGTTTCCCAAGCTGCGCTCTCTGGGGCCGCGGCTGTTGCACCTGCTCCCCCCGCCTCCCCCCCCCAAGTACTTTCTCTGTGACCAGAGCCGGAACGCGTGACCCCCACAATGCCCTGGTGCTCTCCGGCCCCCGGGGACCAGAAGTGCTGGGCAGGAGGGCCAGGCAGCCGCCCGTGATCCGTGCCTCCCAAACCGCGGAAGCCTGGGACGATTCCAGCAGCCGAGGCTCCAGCGCACTGGCCAGAGCGCCCTGAGTACAAGCCGCAGACTAACACCGCGGTCACGGTCCCTCCGGGAGGGCGGCTCTCGGGCTGGGGCGCGCTAAGCCCCGGCAGAGATGGGGTGTGTCTAGAGCTAATCCTCTCCCTGCCCCCTACCCCGCGCCTGCCGCATACAGTGCTAATTACTCTAAGTCGGTATTAGTTCTGTATCAACATTACCAATCTGGAGGCACGGATGCAGAGATGAAAATTCTGCTCTCCGAAAACACGGCTGTTTTGATCTTTCTATGTAGCCAAGCAGGAAAAACGCCGCACATATTTTTTGCACCTATCCAAAGAAATCTATCTTTCACAGCCTACTTCATGCCATATGTTGGGAGCTGAAAGAATGAAAGATTTAGCTGTCAGTCTCTGAAGGCACAACAGGCCGCATTCCCGCTCCTTGGCCGTGCGGCGGATCTGAAAGTATGACATTTCACTTTAGCTTCTGTCAGCACTATCCGCGGCGTGTTCCCGTGCACGGTGGGGACTTCTGACGGGGGCTCCCATGCGAAGGAGAAAACCGTGGGCTAATCTCCTCTTCACAGAGTCTACGGTGGGGGTGGCTCATTGTCTGCAAAGGCCGTGCATGACTGTGAAGTTGCAGGCTGTGGGCACCCTTCCGGGTGCATATCTGTGGGGTTCCCAGGGGTGCCCCCTCCGAGAGCTGCCACCTGAATCCCAGTGTCCCGGCTGAGCCCCCCTCCATGTGAGCTCATTATCTCAGGGGGGCCCTTCGTGCACCCCCCATCCCCCGCCCAAGGAGCACACCCTGCAGAGAACATTCTCATTCTCCACTTTGAAATCCCAATTCACATTTCATCTGGGAAGGACTATTTAAATGCGTGCACCTCCTCATTTCCCTCAAAGTCTCATCGTTATATTTTTACCAGGCCCTGAATGAGAAGTACATCTCTCTTTGTCAAGGTGGGAGGCAAACAGGCCTCCAGGACTGACACAGAACGAACATGTTTAGCTCCTTGCTCTGCATGATGGTCCCTAAAATTGCACAACAGATGAGGTAGTCCCTATTGGACTCGACCCTCTCTCCCATCACCCCCTGCGTGTCTTTCCGAGGTTTACAAAACAATGCCCTGATGAGTGTCCACACGGGTTTTCAGCTGGAGGGTGACTCTGAGGAGCTACTAGTGAAATTTTAGTTTCTCACAAATGGCATGGAGCCCTGCCATCCACGTGCAGTTAGGGAACCCGTCACTGACTCCACACTCGATCAGGGGGCACCTTCTGCATGCCGGTTCGGTTCTAGGTGTGGGGGTACCGACACTCTCGAACATTCTAGTTGGAGAGGCCGAAAATCCTAAGTAAATGAATGCAGGCAGCTGCAGAGAGCGATGTGCTGGGAAAGGATGCAGGTGAGTGGCAGGCATGGAAGGGTGCAGGTGGCTGGGCTGGGGCTGTCATGGGGCAGGTGCTCGAGTGGCAGAGGAGGAAAGTGCCAGACGCCTTCATGCGCAGGGGACCTGGCAAGTCGGCACGTGCCCGCCTGCCACCCTAGCGCGGTTGCCCCGGCTCCAAGGGCTAAGCAGTTCATCAGGACACCCGAAAAGCTTTCCCTAAGGGCGGACGAGCCTACCTCTTCCGGCCGCCCCTCCTGCTCCCTCTCTGGGCCTCCGGGCGAGTTTCCAACACGGTGTCTGGCACGTGGCAGGCAATCCACGAAACGTGGGAACAAAAGAATGACCAGCTGACAGGCCCTGTTGGGCCCATCTGACCCGCCTTCACTGCAGGGAAACACCCCACGGCGCTCCGCTGTGTCAGCACGTGCCCCGTCCACTGGGGAGTTACCAGGTTAAGTTGTGGCGGGTCGATCTGGTGAAGGCTTAATAGAGTTCTTCTGGACCCCAAACTAGCCATTCAAACCCCAAATGCCATTTCTCCTAGTCTCCATCCTGGGGCTGGCTGTCCTCATGGGTCATTTTAACTGGATAACTGAAAAAAGAAATCTTTCATGTCCTCCCGACACTATTAGCTTAAAGGCTTTCAGGAAAATGTGCTAACTTTTGACCAATATCCACACAGACATTTCTGAGGCCCTAGCTAGCACTTGTTAAAAAAAATAAAATAAAATAAAAAAACCCAAACCACTACCTTGTTGGTAGAAAATAGAGCATTAAAATAGAATCTAAATCAATTTTTCTGATCAATTGCTACAGAAATGTGTATAAGTGGCAGCAAATTGAGTCATGCGGAGCACAGATGGGTTTTTGCGATGGTGTAAAGTTGTTATAAATTTGCCCCCTGCCCCATCACACTCCGGCGCTCAGGGATTTGCTGGGGCGGGTGCACATCTGAGAAAATTTCCTGGTTCAATCAATAAATGTTTATTAGGAAACGTGGCATAAAACATACCCACGCTAAGCGATGCATGTGATGTTACATAGATGCTGAGTCTTTTCTTATTTTTCTCTTTTAAGCCTAAGGGGAGATTAGCATGAGGTCAGTCTATCTATTTAAAACAGATCCTTTTAGGAATAGGTTGACAAGAAGGAAAATAAAATGCCTTTGATGCTTCTGAAAATAAATAAATATTCCTCCGATGAATTCCGTGATTAAACTTGAGGCCACAGGTGGTGAGAACCCCCAAACACACGTGCACACGCACGCACATCTTCATACCCCCATGCACCCCACTTTCCCTCGTGCCCAGAAATTTCTTTGCACCCAGACAAGGAGAAGAATTTTCCTTGGCAGGAACAAAGGGATTTATTTCTTTGCAGATTCTCATACTACTTAGGTAGAAACACTAGGAGGGCTGTAATGGTTCAAGGATTTATATGTTTCTACCCACACGCGCGCACACACACACACACACACTTTTTCTTTGCCGTCTCTGACCTGGACTGGTGGCAGAGCACAAACTCGTGAGGTCGTAAGGCAGAGGGCAGAGGTGAGGAGGGACAGGAAGCCGGTGGGTCAGTCGGGACCTAGTCTATCCGCTCCCCGTGGCTCTTACGGGTGGAGTCATTCTCGGGAGAAGGGTCACCAACACTAACCATCACTCAGGAAGTCCATGTCTGGAGGAAGGGCCAGACCCATGGTGCTCCGCGCACAGCCTGCGAGTAAGGCCCCGGGACCGTGTCCGCTCCCAGAATCGGGGCAAACACGCCCCTGGCCCCTGGCTCTTCCCTAAAACCTCACAGACCCTGGGAACCCTGCATCTGCTTCTCTCGTCTGTTCTGCCAGACCTGCTGAGAGCAAAGCTCAGGGCTCGAGCCGTCGCCATCCATCGCGGGAGTGGGCCCTGGGGATGGGCGGTCAGTGGTGGTGGCGTGGCCCTTCTCTCCGTGTACTAGGGAACCCTGGCCAGGCTCCGGTCCCGCGGCTTGGAACAAGTACAGGGAAATGCAACAGACGGGTTTGACAACGAAATACAGCGAGCCACTCGGGACAACGGCTCAGGCTCTGGGACACGAGCAGCCGCGGGGACGCAACGGTCCCTCCTCCACCCTCAGCTGTACCTCCCTCTCTGTCCACGTGCCAGGAACCGGTCTCGAGTGAGCCACCCCCTGGCCAGCCGGGTCACACGCATCGGCACCACCTCTGGGAAGCCTCCCAGGAATTAGCCACCGCAGACACTTGGCCCCAGTAGGGACCCATCTGCGCTCACGCTGTCCACCCAGCCCCCAGCGCCATCCTCGTCCAGCGGAGTTAGTGCGACGCCCCAGTGCCCTGACCTGGCTGTGCGAGTCAAGCATGGCCACCCACACGTGGGCCCTCACTCGTGGGAGAGACTCGGCAAACACAGAGCATGGGCGTTTGCCCGACACCGGGGTGGGGGGCAAGGTGTGGCAGAGGATGTCGGTGGGGTTTTAATTTTGAAAGAATGAACACATTATGTCTTATTTATGTTTTCACTTCGCGCAAAAGATAAGGTCTCAGAGGAACACCACTTAACTCACAGAGGCTCTCCTAAGTGGCTCAGGTTACAGTGACCCTTCCCCACGGACACCACCCAAGTCCAGGTCTGAACTCCTGTACATCAGAAAATGCAAGTACAGGGAGACATACGTAAAAGCACTAATTGATTCCTCAGGAGCCTTTGGTCCCATGGATGCTGCTAGTGCTAGGCTCACCCGGGAACCTCACCATGGAGGCCCTCGGAAGGCATTTTGGGATGAGGCAGAGCGGTGCAGTGATTAGGATGTGGGTGTGAAGCCATGCAGTGTGTGTGTGTGTGGGGGGGAGCGAATGAGGGGGAGAGGAGGGGCAGAGGGAGGCAAGGAGGCTGGATGGAGGGGCAGGGAGGGCTGGAGAGAGTGGAGAGAGGAATAGGAGGACCCGAAGTCGGTTTAACTTGATTTGGCAACTATTTGCACCACAATGCTTCATCTGGTGCTGGTGGAGAGACAATCCATGGAATACGACTACTCCAGGTCATGCCAACAGGTTAGAGCAATAGTCCAGCTTAGGAGAGGGTGACACAGCTCCCAGGGGGCTACAGGGCGGGTGGAGGGCAGGTGGAGAGCAGATGCAGGGTGGGTGCCGGGAGGGTGCAGGGCAGGTGGAGGGCAGTGGCGGGTGGGTGCCGGGAGGGTGCAGGGCAGGTGGAGGGCAGTGGCGGGTGGGTGCAGGGTGGGTGCAGGGCGGGTGCAGGGTGGGTGGAGGGAAGGTGGAAGGCAGTGGAGGGTGGGTGCAGGGTGGGTGCAGGGAGGGTGCAGGGCAGGGACAGGGTGGGTGGAGGGTGGGTGCAGGGAGGGTTCTCTCACTGGAAAATACTTTTATGCTCTAGACACACGGTAATCATAGGCCACATTTCCATTTTTTAATAAATGCCTACCTCATCAGGTGCTTACTGACCAGCAGGTGCTCCCCGAGATCAATGCTCCCTGCCAAGACTTCCCTCTGATCAGGCCTTGAGGGAGAGAACATTTCCAAATCACTGTCTTGGGAACTTAAGAAACCTTAAGTGAGTTTGTTTGCCCCAAAGGAAGTCCCTGCCTGCTCCATCGCCAAATCTATTTTTAAGCAGCGTTCTTTGTGCTTAAAACTACTCCCAGAAATGGCTCCGGGCTGGTTTTGTAGAATCGGACGGAGCAAACTCCCTGACCGCAGGGCCGCCTGAGCCGGCGCGCCCCTGTGCTTCGCCCCCCTCCCCCGGAGGACAGGGGCGCGCGGGGATGCTCCCTGCACCTGTGCGCCTGGAGGCCACGCCCACGGTCCTCGCGGCGCCAGGCCGCCTGCATGTGCGGACGGTTGCCGACAGGGGGCCCTAGTTGTAGCGAATCACATCCACAGGGGAAAAGACACGGACCAGTCCCGCCCAGCGGGTCCTCTCTGGTGTCAGAGGACGCCCGGGGAAAGGGGCCTGGGGAGAGAGCGGCCACCTCTGCGGCTCTCGGGAAAGGAGCTGCCTCTCCCCTCAGTTTCGCCTGCTGCATGGGACAGGGCTGGCTGGGGCGGGCGGGGGTCCCCGTTTATTCGCCCCTGCAGTGGACCCCCTGAACAGGGGCTCCCAGGGAGGACGCTGCCGGCTGTGCGCTTGGGGTGATAGGATAGTAGGACCGAGGGACCCCTTGTCCGGGAGGGGGACGAGCGTCTGGCGGGCTTCGAGGGAAGCTCCAGGCTGACTCGAGGGGCTTGGTAAGAAGTTAGTCACCCCCATGGCGCAGGCACGGCACGCAGAGGCAGGCACGCGCTCACGCTCACGCGGCTTCTGCGTCTCCCCAGACCGATGCAGCTTGCACTCTGCTCGGCCTGTTCCGGCTGCCGCCACTGATCTCTCGGGCTGGGGGTTGTTTCTCACAACCCAGGAGGCTGGAAGTCCAACATCAAGGATTCGGGGTCTGGTGAGACTGCGTCTTCCCATGAGCCCTCACAGGGAGGAGCGGACGAGGGAGCTCTCTGGGATGTCCTTCCGCGGAGGCCCCATTCTACGGACCCCAGCACCTCCCAGGGCCCCCCTCCCCACACCATCACCCTGGGGGTTAGGACGCAGCATTGCATTTCCGGGGACGTTTGTCTGGAGCGAGCTCACAGGTCTCGTTCGCCAAGCAGATGCTGAGCTGGGGACGCCGCTCTGCGGCCAACCAACTGCCATCAAATTCGTGAACAATTTGTGTAGCTTCAGGACTTTCACGGAAATTCGGATTCTTTTAGGAAAAGCTGGCAAGACCCCATTCTCTTGGCAGAAAAATATGTAAAATGATCGGTACAGATGCCACTGGTCTATTTTCACTGGGGAAAAAAAAATCCCACCACCTCGGCTAGTGTGAGAATGGATCTTATTTTTGCCTTCTGTATTTATTGGAATCTTCAAGAATTGCAAAATGTCCTCCGATAAAGGAGGGAGGGGGTCAGGAAGGAAAAGCTTTTCCACCCGGAATGTCAAAGGCATGTGGGCGCCATCCGGTAGGGGTCCATGCTCTGTGCCCCCGCGGTAACATGTAAGTTCATGCGCCCAGCGCTTTCTAGGCTTCTGAAGGTGGCTGGAGGTGGTTATGGGACGGGAGTATGGGACCCCTTTGAGGCTGGGACCCTGGCGCTCCAAGAGATGCCCCACGTCGGGACAGTGGGAGGGGGCCCAGAGGGCGGCTGGCCTCACAATGACCAAGGGTGGACAGCCCGAGTTGGAAAGGGCAGCAGATGATGGGAAGGGCCATGGTCAGCACAGGGGCAGGGCTAAGGAGAGTCCTCTGCAACCCGAAGGAGATGTCTGGGCCCGACAGAAAGAGGCCCCCTTTGCCAGGAGAGCTACCCTGTCTTGCATGTGGTCACGAGGCAGTCAAGTGAGACCCGGGTGGTATCCCGATTTCCCGTTCAATCCCTGTATTACACGGGATGGACGGCTGAAGCTCTGACAGATGAGTGAGTGGAAACAGGATGGCAGGACCCTATATGAACGGCTCTCAAGAAATTATATAAGCTAAAAAATACATGAAAACCCACCGTGCTAAGTGCAAGCCAGTGATAACACAGCCCCGTAGTGTAGGATTCGGTCGCTGCGGACTGTCCGGAGCAGGCAAACCCACAGGGCCAGGAGGACAGGGGCCATGGTATGCTGGTCAGATTCCCCCTTTCAGGTCATGAAATGTCTTGTAAAAAATGTGTTGTACCAGAGGGTCTAAGATGCCCGCTCCCTACCCAGCTACACCCCTGGCCCCCACGCGTCCTACCCGACCTACTTGATCCAAATCAGTATGATGGGGAGGCTCAGAGCCACAAGCTGCAGGCTTGCTCTTCCCCTAACTAGAAAGTTCCACCAGGCAGGGCCCCACAGCCATCTCCGGGAGTGTCCCTCCTTGGGTGCCCCCACCCCAGCCCCCTCTCAGCCGTCCCCACCCTCACCGGCAGCATTCCTGACCGTACCCCTTTTTCAAAGTCATACATTTGTTTGTTTGGTGGTTTCTGGAATGTTCTGAGCCTTCAGGGCAGGGCTGCCTCTGGATGGGTTCTACATCTCTGCCCCATGGTGGGTGTCAATCACCCTTGTTAAACAAAACCACGGACAGGGCATGAACTATATAAACATATCCAATGTGCCCAGATGCCCACTGCTGGGAAGAACCCGCCTCCTGTCTGTCTCTCTCTACTGCCGATGGAACCAGGTGGGTGTCTGTGGGCAGGAGACACTGCTGAATCAAGAAAAGCTTCTCTTGACAATAGGGCTTTAAATCAGGATTGTTTATTAGCACAGGGCCTGGCTCAGAGCAAGGGGCCTGTAACTGGGAGCTGATCCCACATGATCAGTCTTCCATAGACAGATTTACTGTGCACAAGCAAATGCATTTACATATTTGATCTTTTTTTAAATTTTATTTTATTACAGGAAGTATGTGTTTCACTACACTGGACACTGATAAGCTACAAGCAAGGTTCAGAAGTGCTGGCCCATCTGCAGAGAAAGCTGATGAAGCTGTTCTCATAGCCCTTCCTCCTGCCTGCTGGTGGGCAGGTATCAGGCCCTCCAGCTGGCCCACACTCCTCAGGGCACCTGCCTGCTGGCTTCCAGGGTCCCCAGTGTGGGGCACCAATGGATGCATGGGGACAGTGCCAAGAAACCCAGCACAGGCTGCTCATAGCAGGGCAGGAGGGAAGCTTTTGCCAGATACTTCTTTCATGTAGCAGAAACAGTCTCTGCAATGGAGTATTCCCTCTTGTCACTGTTGTCCCCCTCTGCCATCCTAATGCCTACTACTCACTACTTTCAGAGACCAGGATTTTATAAGACAAACATATGGATCTCAAGATTTATCATATGCCTTATACCACACAGACGTGGGAAATACAGCTGTGTGTACTTATTCATATTCTGCACATTTAGACTCAGCATATAAATTCACATAAACACATTCCGGGGAGAAAACAGTGTCTTAAAATCATGCAAGTCCAGTTGCCAGCCCTGACTGGCATGGTGACTTTACGTTTATTTTAATAGACTCTGGTCTGTCATTTCCATCTTTATAAAGAGATGCTGAATTTTTAAGAAAACCAGCCAAGAGAGAACCATTCACAATTTGTTCTTATGCATCTTTTCACTCAATGCATTTTCCTAAAGAAAGAGTAATGTTAGACAAGTGAGCAGCTAATACCTACTTTCAGTATATTTGTTTATGGGCATATTGACCCACAAGTAAAAAAAGTTCCCATAACAAATGCCATAACCTACAAACTTGAGAGGAATACAGTGTTACACAGATTAGAATCATCTGAAATTTTGCAAGGTTCCTCTTCACTACACCAGAAACATCAGGAATTCCCTCTGGGACTAAAACCCACACTTCATCCAGCCATTTGCTTGATTCTCTCCTTTTCCTTCCATCTCTCCATCCATCCACCCGCCCATCCGTCTGTCCATCCAACCATCCATCCATCCACCCATCTGTCCATCTGTCCATCCATCCATCTGTCCATCCAACCATCCATCCATCAATCTGACCATCCATCCATCCAACCATCCATCAGTCTGACCATCCGTCCATCCATCCATCTGTCCATCCATCCATCCATCCATCCATCCATCCATCTATCCATCCATCCATCTATCCATCCATCCATCATCCATCCACCCACCCATCCACCCATCCATCAATCTGACCATCTGTCCATCCATCCATCCATCCATCCATCCATCCATCCATCCATCCATCCATCAATCTGACCATCCATCCATCCATCCATCTGTCCATCCATCTATCCATCCATCCATCCATCCATCAATCTGACCATCCGTCCATCCATCCATCTGTCCATCCATCTATCCATCCATCCATCCATCCATCCATCCATCTATCCATCATGCATCCATGTATCCATGCATCCATTCATTCGTCCTTCCATCGATCCATCCATCCATGCATCCATCCACCCACCCATACACCCACCTTCTTTACCCACTGAAGGTTAAGTGCTGTAACAGTAGGGACCTGCCCAGATGTCAGAATGGAGGCAAATGCTCAGCAGTTGCCTGTTGACTGGCAGTATTAAAACCACTGGTACTCCACCAGCAGCTAAAACCCACTGGACCATTTTCTGCCTCCCTATGCCTACGCGCCTTTCACGCTCTGCTTCAAAATTGCTCCGATTTCTCATTTCTTCAGTCCTCCAGGAGTCAGCAATTAAGCTGGACAGACGTGGGATTTGCTGAGGAGATGCCTTGGGACTTGAATTGCCACCGGGGCCCTGAAGTGACAGAAACCCAGGAGGGTTGGGTTGGCTCGGGGACTTGCTCCAGCTGGGAAGGGCAGTGAGTGGTGCCATTGAAGCATGGGGTTGCGGGCATGATTGATACTTTTCCATTCCACACCCCTTGCCCTGTCTTTGTCTTGCTGGGGGCTCGGGCACCCCGGCTTTCCCACCAGGTGGGGGCTTGTGGCTCAGACAGCGTTGGGGGTGGACTTGCTTGTGGCTGTCCTTGTAATCTGGGCCATCCCGTGCGGCAGCTGTTAGATAAGTGTGCCAGAGCCCAGAGCCTTACCCAGAGACAGCCTTGATGTGCCAGACCAGAACGCACCACCTTACACCTCAAGGCCACATATTCTGTGTCTAAAGTGCATGAAAGTAGCCCCCGGAGAGGACGTGCGAGCAGGGAGAGGCAACTGTGGAGTCCCTACTTCAGAGAGGGGCTGAACTTCCTCTTGGGGGGGTGGGGAGCCACATTGGCCATGGGGGGGGCAGGGACTGGTCTGGATGCTCCATTTGCATGGTGACCTGACCAGTGAACTGGACAGATGGCCTGAAACAAAACTGGCATGGGACTGGTATCACATCATGTGGGTGCTCCTGATTCAGGGCCTCAGTGTCGTCCCAGACCACCAGCAGCATCAATTGGTGTGAGTGGCAGAATCCAAAGGCCATAAAGAATGTCAGTGTTCTGATCCCCCAGACCTGTAAACAGATCACTGCCCATGGCCAGAGGGACTTTGGGGAGGTGACTGGTTAAGGGTCTTGAGAGGGCAGGATGGTCCTGGATTATCAGGGCGGCCCAATGTCATCACGGGGTTCTTCCAAGTGGAAGGGGGACATGAGAGTCAGAGAGAGGGGTGGATGCCGTGCTGCTGGCTTTGGAGGTGGAGGAAGGGCCGGGAGCCAAGGGATGTGGGCGCCTCTAGGAGCTGGAAGAGGCTGAGAACAGTTCTCCCCTGGAGCCTCCAGAAGGAACACGTTGATCTCAGCCCTGGGAGACCCGCTGCGGACTGCGGACCTCCAGCACCGTGACATGGTAGTGTCTTCAGTCCCTAAGCTTGTTACAGTGGCCACAAAAGCTGACACACTCGGGACCATTCACGGGGACGACTCCCAGGCTCTAGCTAAATCAGAACTAGGGATCCTCAAATCTGTGTTCTAATGAGCCCCAGGGGAACCCGATGCCCAGTGTGGGGGCCACGGTCCTAATTCCTCCAAGACAAGGCAAACTTCATGCCATTTCTCTGTCCCACAACCCCACTGAGGCGTATGGCTGGCCCGATGGTTTAGCCAACAACTGCCCCTCTCTCTTGCTTACCTATGTTTTGGGCCCTTGGGGGTGGGTGTTGGTGGGGATTTGCAGGCTTGGTCCTAGCCCATCCGTGCACGTCACTGCACACAGCTCACGCCCATGCTCAGCAGATCCTGGGAGGTACAGCCCCTTACAGCGGGGACACAAACGGACCCCTGCCACCCTAGGGTCACTGGTGGCACACACACGGTCGCAGCCCTAGGTTTAAGCATCACATTATTTTCTACTCAGTCCACCCGCCCCGACGCACCCCACATACACCCTCCAAAGATACATGGTGACACCCTCTGCCCGCTCCCCAACCAGGAAACCAAAGGTATGTTAACAAAAAATCATTTGCAAATGCAGACACAGAGCTTCCTACAGCAGAAGCTCTAAATGCACCCCATCCCCAGCCGCAGAGGGCTTCCTGACTTTCCTAATGCCCTGGAAGGTCTTTTTGGAGGTATGCAAAACCACAGCCCAGCGCCTGGTCCGAATGTGTCCTGGGCTCTCTCTAGGAGGACTTGCATCTTCCTCCTGACTCCTGGGAGGATTGCTGGCCGTTGCCCCATTTTCTCGCCACTCTCTGGGAACAAGGGCCGGGAGAATAACAGATTCCAAGTGTATACACAGCTATAAAGTCCCAAGAATTGTCTAATGCATTTTTGTCACCTCTTGGGTGACTTAAGCCTTATTTTTATGCATGGCAGAGAATCTTAACAATTCACAAAGGGTATTTTGTATGATTTGGACAAAAGAGAAAATTCATACTGAGCCCTGCAAAAAGCTACTTAGTCGTGAAGTACTGTATACAATTTGTAGATAATTCACATCAAATTATGTCTCAAATTTGCCTGTGCGTGGTGGAGAGGGAAGAAAGGAGTGCGGGTGTGTGTGTGGGTGTCTCCCCCTCGCTGCCAAGTCCTGGAGGATGTTAGAAGATCCGCCTTCCCTCCCTTCCGTCGCGCGGTCAAATCATTTGCTCATAGAGGCAAAGACTGAATGGGTATCAGGGAAAAGCCGCTTCACTTTGAACACGTTGTTCTTTCTGGAAAGTGACCCACGTGTCTTCCCAAAGGAGTGGGGTCAGACACAGAGGGCAGGAGAGACAATGCTGTCTCCACTCCTCACTTCCTGGGGACACGGCCCCTCAGAAGTCTGTGCTGAGTCTCCCTGGCAGGGAGCGTCCCCCGGGAGAGAGGCGACCCCCTCCAGCCGGCCCTTGGAGGACCCGGGATGAGAAGGAGCCGCCAGAGGACTCAGACACGGGGCTGGGCGCGAGGGCCCTTGCTGGTGCTGTTTCCCACGCTGGGCGTCATGGGAGGGCTGCGTCAGCCGAGCATCTACATCCTGCTGTCACCAGCAGGGAGGCGTCCAGACTGAGATCACGGGGCTTTCGGAGTCTGTGTCCGACCCGTGCGTCAGAAACGAGACACCAACACCACTTCTGATGCCCTGACCATTACTGGCAGGAGCAGACATGGTGTGGACGGCCGCCTGTCTGTGCTTCCGCCCTCGGCCGCCCGCCCCTCCTCCCTCGCTGTTTTATGGCCTCTGCCTTCAGGGAGGCCTTGCCCCTGGCTGGTCTGTGACTACAGCCTGGAGTGACGGCCCGTTTCTCCGCACACCTGGGAGAGGTCTCCCGGTGCTGTTTGCCTCCCATCCCTCGTCTGTGCCAGAGGAGGCCCTGACTTAGCTCCACGCAGGACTGACTGGGCACCGGCCTTGGCCGCACCAGGTCCCCTGTCACCTGCAGAAGGAGGCCCCCTGACTTAGATCGATGTAGGACCGGGCACCGGCCTTGACTGCCCCAGGCACCCCGTCACCTGCAGAAGGAGGCCTCCAGACCCTGTTTGGTGCCAACGCCCCTCAGCCTGGCCAGGCCCACTGCCCACCCTCAAAGTCTGGGTCAAGGTCTGGCTCTGGCTATGCCACCTGACACCCTGTGTGCCCAGGAGGGGCCATGCCCGGGCTAAGATGGGGAGGAACCCCCTTCCAGCCTCAGGCAGGGTGGGGGCAGTGGGGGACTCCAGGGAGGTGGCACTGAGCTCCCTGGGGGCCAGCTCAGCGTGGCGCTCACAGCCGGGCACCTGCTCACTCCCGGGGGCAGCCCTCGAGGGCAGGGGTCCTCACTTCTGTCTCCTTCCTTCATCGTTGGCCACCACACACTGTCCAGTGCCCCAGCCATGAGGGAGCTCCTCAGCATCTTTCCCTCCCGCTCTTTTAGGAGCCCTGGGGCTGCAGACTGCGTTGGGCACCCGGAGCCTCCCCCCTTTGCGCTTCCGTCCCGGCCGCAGCACCAGGCTCCCCTGGGAACTTGATCAAAGTTCCTGGGCCCTCCTGCCGCAGGGGCTGCAGCAGCGGTCTGTGATGGGCATGTGTGCCAGTAAAACTTTATTTACAAAAACAGGCAGGAGGGGGGCAGGTTTGGCTCAAAGACCGCAGTGTGCTGACCCTGTGACCACATGTGGCCACGGAGCACTTGAAACACGGCCAGTCTGAACTGAGCTGAGCAATCAGTGTAGAGCTCACGAATTAGAACGAGAAAAAAGATTGAAAATTTTCTCATTAATAAGCTTTTATATTGCTCACACGTTGAAATGCTACTTTAGGTATATTGGGTTAAATAAAATATAGATTACAATTAATTTCATTTATTTTTATTTTTTAAGTGTAGCCACTTGAAAGTTAGAAAGTGCAGAGGCGACCTGCCTGTGGGCTCCAATTCTGTTTCCAGGGGACGGCGCTGGCCTAGGAGGCCCCGAGGGGTCGGCTCCACTGGAGGATTGCTCCCCGTGTAGACCCTGGGGGGGGTGGCCTGCTTCCCCCGCTCCCTATGATTGTCGCGTGCTCCTCCCCGGCCAAATGCACTTCCGCCCCGTGCCCCCAGCCTCCCGCTGGACACCCACTCCCCGTAGCTCAGCTCCCGCTTCTGCAAGGAAGCCGTTGGCTGCCCGCCAGCCAGCACAGACGCCCGCCACTCCGGCCCCTTACACCGCACCTCTCCCTTCTGCACCTGTCTGCTTCTGCGGGGTCCCCGAGCTCACATGTGTCTGTCCCCGGGCGGGCGGGGGGACCTACTTCATTCCCTGTGCCGCGCCTGGAAAGCTTGCGGCATGCCTGCGGAACAGATTCGTCGGCCACAGACGGGAGCGATAAAGTCAGGCAGTGCTCCCACGCCCACCCACGCGACGGTCCTTTCAAGGGGCATGAGAAACAGATGTGTCCCCTTGTCAAGCCCCTCTGAGCTCGTCCTGTCCCCTGCTGTTTGAAAACTGTGCTCTAAACCCGGGCCAGTTTGAAAGGGATCTTCACGTGAAGCCGAAAGCGAGAACCTCAGCTTCTTGAAAGACACTGGCCCCGACGCCTGTCCCATTCGGTCACATCGTCGGGAAGAGACATGTGACTTTTATTTCCCCCTTAGCAGCAAGGTAATCTGCGTGTGCTATTTGCTCTGTGGGCATCTCCATAACCCGTTCTGAATTTATTTCATGATGTCTCTTGAAAGCGCCGTGGACCCAAGACATGCTGAATCCAACTAATGAATTCGGCATGGACTGACAGACGCCCCCTCCCGCGAGAGGCCAGGAAAAGATGGAGAAATATGAAAAAGTGGGGTTCTTCTGGGGCCTGGCCATGTGTTCTTGAGATAATGAGACCGAAACGAAGATGTGGATGTCCCTGTGGAATATGGGAGCGGACATGTCGTTCAGCTTCTGCACAGCCGTTTCTCTCCAGGTGTATGGGGTTAAGAGACCAAACGCTAAAGTTCACGTTTGCACAATCAGGGTCTCCCCACCCACCCTTCACTCAAAAGGTTGAAAAGGATGCAGTGGAAAGAGGGCTGGAGAAAGGGAGGCCGGTTTTGAGCTGTATGTCCTCACTTCTTCCAGGTTAGAGACCCTGTCTGGAGCTGCGGGCCCGTGGCTAACAGATGCGGAGGGCCCGGGGCTGCTGTGACGGGTGACCACATGCTGGGGGGCCACGGCGGCGTGGATGCATCACCTCACGGTTCTGCAGGGCGGAGGCCTGGCTGGCCTCACTGGGCTCCAATCAAGGTGTGGGCAGGGCTGCGTCCCCGCCCCGGGCTGTGTCCCCGCCGGGAGCGCCTGCCTTCCTCGGCTTGCGGCCCCTCCCTCCATTTTCAAGGCCGGCAGCACAGCACCTGCCTCTCTGGCCGCTGCTGCCTCCTTCCCCCACCCAGACCCTCCCGCCCCTCTCTTCCCGTACCAGGACACCTGGGGTTGCGTTTAGGGCCCGCCCAGATCATCATCGTTGTCCCCCCTCCCCATGTCCTTAATTTGCTCACATCTGCAAAATCCCTTTGACCACAGAAGGTGACATCTTCACGAGTACTGGGAGTGGGATGTGGCCATCACTGAGGGCTGTTCTGTCCGCATGTGCTTCTTAGATGTGGAGAGTTTGGATGCCACACTGAGGTGGCATTTGGATCATGTCTAATTTCAAGCAGATGCCCCAGCAGGGAAGCCCATTTCCTCTGCAAAGTGGGCGATCTTGACTCCCTGTTCACTCAGAGCCCCCTGTGTTTCCCAAGCTCCTCCCTCCTCTGCCGGGACTGGTGGCTGGCTGCAGGCTCCCTTCCTTGGCCCCCCTCACCTCCCACCACACCTGCGCTTCCTCAGTTCCTCTCTCGGCTCCCTACGAGGGTTGCTGTGCACAGCCAGAGAAGACAGCCCGCTCAGCGGGGTCCCGGGGGCACGGCCTCGGAGCCTGCTGGATTCTCAGGGGGCTCTATCATCTTCTCGATTATTCTCCACCGGATCCCCTCCTGTTCCTCTCAACAAATATTCTAGTCTTCACCACCAACCCCAACGACCTGCTCAGAGCCACCTCATCCTTGGGGGAGGCCTTGAGGTCCGCCTCCAGAGACCATCAGCTCCGAGGTCTCCCCCCTCCCATAGTCTCACGTGTTGTCTGTGGCTATTTCCCCATTTATTCACTGAGCCACGACTCATAGTTTTACAGAGCCCCTACTGGTGGGCACAGTGGTGGATGCTTAAGTGACACCTGTGAGGACACCACCTAGACAGACGTGGTCCTCGCCCTCGTGCAAAGTATAGACACCTGACTGGGGTCTGTGTCTGACCTTGAGAAGGGTGCCATAAGGAACAGGCCTTGTTTAATTCATCTTGGAATCCCAGTTCAGACACAGAGCTGGGCACACACCCATATACAGAGCACTCTGGAGGCTCTAGGATGGATATTCCATCCATCCATCCATCCATCCATCCACCATCCATCCATCATCCATCATCCATCCACCCATCCATCATCCATCCATCCACCATCCACCGACCCATTCATCCATCCATCCATCCATCCATCCATCCATCCACCCATCCATCCATCCATCCATCCATCCATCCATCCATCCACCCATCCATCATCCATCCATCCACACATCCACCCACCGACCCATCCATCCATGTATCTCCCCATCCATCCATCCATCCATCCATCCACCATCCATCCATCATCCATCATCCATCCATCCATCCACCATCCATCCATCCACCATCCACCGACCCATTCATCCATCCATCCATCCATCCATCCACCCATCCATCCATCCACCCATCCACCATCCATCCATCCACCGACCCATTCATCCATCCATCCATCCATCCATCCATCCATCCATCCACCGACCCATTCATCCATCCATCCACACATCCATCCATCCATCCATCCATCCATCCATCCATCCATCCACCCATCCACCATCCATCCATCCACCGACCCATTCATCCATCCATCCATCCATCCATCCATCCATCCATCCATCCACCGACCCATTCATCCATCCATCCATCCATCCATCCATCCATCATCCACCCATCCATCCATCCATCCACACATCCATCCATCCATCCATCCATCCATCCACCCATCCATCCACCCATCCATCTGTGTACACATTCCTTCCTACACTGAATGTAATTGAGTATGACTGTGTCAGGATTTGATAGGTATCTGTAATTCTCTAGGCTTAAATTTGGACAATCTCACAGCTTAAATTTGACAATCACAGGATTTTAAGGCTGAGTCCATTTTCTTCAGTCTTATTTTCTAGAGGTCCCTTGTTTGGTAGAGAAGACCCCAGAGCTGAGTTGCAGTAAAACCTGCTTATCAGCCCTTATCCTGCTGACCCTCATCCCTTGCTCACTTTCTATTTATGTCAACTTGAGAACAACATCCCCAGACTTTCCAATGGGTTTTTCGCCCACCTTCTTTGTCCTCACTGACACCCTGGGCCCACGCATTGGGAATGGCTGAGAAGTCTAGGATTCCTGACAAGCCACTAGCTTTGCTCTTCCTGAATGGATTCGTCAGCCTCCAAGTACCAAAGCAAGTGTTTTATAGCTTTTCTTGGATAAACGTTCTTGACAGTTCCCCCTTCTTCTGGTACTAGTACCTTGCTGTGCAGGGAACCACCACTTCCCTCTCCTGGTCCACTTCCTGGTGGGCAGATCTCCCTCACCCATAGCTTCATGGGGGCACATGATCCTGGTCCGACCCCATTGCCCAGATGGTCATGACTGGCTCAGGGATGGACACAGCACTGAGGCTGAGTCAGGGAGAGGCATTCCCACTGATTTCCTGGATTATAGAGGAAAGGAAAAAGTCTCTCTTTATGCTGAAAGTGTCCATCCTGAACTGTAAGGATGGAAGCCAGGAGGGTGGGAAGCAACCTGTGCAGGAAGCTGCGTGGGGACAGAGGTTACAGGGAGAGAGGCAGCGAGCTTCAAGGGGCATCATCTGGACACAGGCCAGCCGTTCTTGCAGCCGGATTTCCCCGATGCTGCTGGGGGAGCCACGCTGTATGTCAAGTTGCTTGGAGCTGCTTTACTGTCTACCGTAGAAAAGCCCTGCCTCCTGCCAGCACCACGTTCTTGCAGCCACGCGTCCCTCACGACCATGAGGTCAGTTCCTCCTACAATGGGCTCTGGTGCTGCAGTGGGGAGGGCAGGGTCTCCCTGAGCGCTCCCAAGCTGAGCGGCGCTGGCCTCTCCAGGAGACCGGCTCAGGCCACTCTGCTCCCGCTGCCAAGGTACACCAGTGGCCTTGCCGCAGTGGGGACTGGGCGCCCCTATTCTGTAGCTGGAGCTGTGTCCTGCATGGATTTGTACATTTTATTTATACTAAAATGTCACATCCATCCTACAGCAGGCTCTTATAAACACAGCTGCCAGAAGTTATTTTCATTAAAGCCTTTTGTGGCTAGCGGGGAAGGAGAGAGAGGGAGGGTACTCTTTGCCAGGCAAAAGGAAGGGCATTTAATGGGAAAATGATCACTTTGGCTAGCAGTAGATTCGAATTCCGGGAACATGATGCATGGGGTAAATTTCTGGGGGGGGCGGATTTGGGGCACCTGCTCCAGGTTTTCTCACTGCTCTTCAATTCCTCTGGGCTCGAGCACAGGACAATCTAGTTCAATGGAATCTGCACCCCATCCTCCTGCTAGAACTCTCAACGGCCCCCAGTGTCTTCGAGTAAATCCAAAGTTTGCACCTTGGCCTCCAAGGTCTGCTGCATCCTGTATTTCAAGTGTGATTCTTGTTGAACCTCTCCTGTCACACCGCCCAGACCTCTCAGTGCAGGGACACGCCAAGTCTCGTCCTGCACCGGGCCTTTGCACTTGCTGTGCCTTCTGCATGAGCCGCCAGCAGGGCAGTGAGCCACAGGACTAGCACGTTTTCTGGTCTCCGGCCGCACATCCTGGGGAGGTCTGTCCTCCTGGGGCAGCCAGGGGATGTCTCTGTGCTCACTCCTTGTTGCCCGAGAACGTGGGCTCCACAAGGTAAGGCCTGTGGCAGGTGTGTAATCACTACCTGAGAATGAAGGAATGGCCTACCCAAACCTGCTGCTGGCTCCGGGGACCATGGGGCAGCCCTGGACCTCGCAGGACGGGGTCCCCCTGGAACACCTCCACCAGCTTCCCAGTGTGGTCCTTGGGGCAGGCTGGGGAGAGGGGCTGGCGAGCAATGCTGACGAGTCCATGAGGGGGCTGCAGGTGGAAGGTCCCCAGGTGTGCCTCCCTGTCTGTAGGCACATGTAATTAGGATTAGGTTTTCCTCGAGTCCTTTACTGCTCTCTGGAGAAAATCCAATCACACCCAGGAGTTCGGGAAGGAAAAGTGGTCTGTTGGGGACCAAGTCGGCCTGGGGACCAACCTCCTGCCGGGACTGCTGGATGAGCCAGCGGAAGTTTCTCCGAAGCCCTGGGTTTTAATCGTGGCAGTGAGACCTGCTTGACCTGGCCCCTCTGACTTCCGGCTCTTCTTCCCCTCACGGGGTGGAGAGACTGCACACGGCCTTGTGGGAGCTTCCCCTGAACCCGGCAGCCTCAGGGTGCCGGCAGCATGGGTGCCCTGACAGGATTGCTCGCCGCAGTACACCCGTGTGTCCAGCTGCAAGGCTGGCCCTGTGACAACCTCCAGGGCGGGGGGCAGGCCTCACATGGTGCTTCTGCTTCCAGAATCCAAAGACTAACCCTACTTCTTATGGCCACTTTCAGAGGATCTCATACTTTTCTTTCTAGGCTAGTGCATCGTCTCCTGGGCTGAATTCCCCAGGCCTGCACACGTGTGTGTGTGGCTGGCTGTAGACACTGGGACACATACACATCGATACGTGTGCAGCCATTTGCACACTGACGCTGACCAAGGCTCTTCCTACACGCACACACCCCCACAGCACAGACACTCAGCTTCCCCGGGATGACATCAGCCTGACAACTTGAAGAATATAGGTCTGTTCTTCTCACAGGGCTGGAGAATGCAGACAACAGCAAAGAGCTAGGACCTCGGAATGCGGCTCGGCTCAGCATCATGCTGATGAGTGGACCGGCGGGCGACGGAGAGGCGCTCCCCAGTGCAGGCACCCTGGGAGCGTAGCAGGGGCGGGGCGTCCCTCCTAGCCCTGCTCCCCCCACCCCTGCCCAGGGTCTCCCTCCTGAGATGCGTGCCCTCCTCCCACGCCCCTTCACACGCTCCTGCTCTGCCACGTGCTTTTTGAAGTGCCTGCTCCGCCAGCAAACATGCTCGGGACCTGGGGTGCGAGGCCAGTGAGCTGAGAGTAGGGTGCAGGGACGTAAAGCCAGCCCCAAGTCTCATGTGTCCCCCCCAACCATGTCACCCAAGTGCTGTGCGGCCAACCCGTGCTCCGTCCCCTTTAGAGTGCTCACTGGGGCCAGTGGGCATTTGCGGGGGAAGTCACAGCACAAATATGACTGACTACCTCCAAGGGCAGCATCGAGTTTCTTGGGGCCCGTGGGGTGAGGCCCCCGGGATGCGCTGGTGGTGGCCGCTGCCGGTCAGATAGCTGGCCTCCTTAGGATGGATTTCAGGTCGGTCCATGAAGCAGCCCCCAGCTCCCAACCCGTGGTCCTCGCTGGGGCACCAACCTCCGGGACAGCATGCCACAGAGACTACCCACTTTTTGGCAGAAGGGACCAAGAACAGCTTGCCTAGGAGGGCGGGAGCTGTAATCCTGCCTGGAGGCCGGCCAGCCAGCCAAGGTTAGGACAGGGCTTCCGGCTCCTGTCTGTCCGGTTTGGGAAAACACACATGGTACCTGGGCTCTAGCAGCCAGCCTTCCAGCATGGACCTCACGATGTGGCCACTGGGGATCCCTCAGTCCTGCCAGTGACGTGGTGTGTGCTCCCCATCGTCAGCCGAGACCCAGCAGACATTCAGACCACCCAGGCCAGCTGGGCTGAGGTCCGCGTCGGAGGATTGGGTAAACTTTGCACGCAGCCGTTGCTGGCCTGCACATCAGACACTCAAAGTTCAGAGATAAATTTGATGTTACGTGACCTGGGTGCACCATCAGACAGCCCGGCCGCCCTCGGCTCTGTGCGCACCTCATCAAACATGAGTCTGGGCGTGCCACTCTCTCCCCTGTAATCTGAAGTACTGCCTGCAGTTCTTCCCCGACCCCCTCAGCCCTCAGAATGCACACTCTAGGGGGGCATTTCTCACTCAGTATGGAGGTCCAACAGGGATCCTGCGTCTCAGAGGAGGTGGCAGCCGAACCCGGGGTAGGGACTCGTTGGATGCGCCCAAGGGGCACCCAGGGGGAAATCACCCTGGTCTACTTGCAAACCCGCTGTGGGAAATCCAGGCTGGGTTTTGTTTTTCTCTTTAGTATCATCTTACTGGTCATAGATCAGATAGTTGTGTGTGCTGTTTCAGGAGTGAGCATTACCGTTCCGGCCAGGCCAGTGAGGGGCAGGGACGCCTGTCCTCTGAGTGCCGCCGTGTGGGCAGGGACGGGGCTCGGAAGCCAAGGCCACACCACAAACCCACTGGGACAGCTCTTGCCTTCTCTTTATGATGTGTGACCAACATGTTTCTAGCTGCTCAACGGAGCGTGTGCCCTTCAGGTTTTGTCCTGTGCTCACGCCAGTGCTCGGCCCCTGCTCGGCCCCTGCCAGGACTGTCCCGAACGCGCCTCGTCCCCGATGCTCTGGCAAGCAGCCACCCGCCAGCGCCGGTGGTGTCTCTGCCCGGCTGTCTCCATCTCTTAGCAACCAGAGATTTTTATTTACTCAACCCCAGACTGATGGGCTGGCAGAAATAATTTCAGTTATTGAGCTTATTTTCTGGGTAGGATTTTTGTTCAGATGTGATGACGACTGTTAATTTCAAGAAACTTCATTTGGTTCACGCTGCTTTTGTCTTCAGACCAAGCACGGAAAAGATGAGTCTAATTGTGGAACTCAGTGCTCGGCGTTGCGACCCTAAGATTCTGAATGTACGCTGCCTGCTGATTTCCCTGCAGGCAGTGCCCCCTGGGATAAAGGAACAGGAACCGGGCATGGAGGAGACACCCTGTCTCTGTGGACCTCACGGAAGATTCTGGAGGGAGAGGCCCTTTCCTGTCTGCGCACCAGGGTTGATCCAGGCCAGGGCATTTCGGGGAGGGGTGTGGGAATCGGACGGACAGCCTGTGATCTGGCTTCCTGCCCGACGTGGCTTGGGGTCCAGCCACTCCCCACTTTCGCACCTGGGTTTATCGGGACACCTGGGCCCGGCTCTGCACTCACGCAGGTGGTGTGTGTTTCACAAGCTGGCTGGGGTGGGGGGCAGATGCACAGGTACGTGGCATTCAGCTCACCCTGTGGGCTGAGCGATGGTTTCTTCCTCCCTGCTGCACCCAGGCCTGGTGGTCCCTTGGATACCCTCATCCAGCTTCAGACGCCCAGCAAACAGGAATAAGCACCCGGGATCACGTTAGGGCTGAAGTACCTGCTGGACGTTGAGCGGAGAGAGGGAGCACAGCTCGGGGAGGAGAGCAGACAGATGAGGGTCCTTCCTGGGCCCTGCTCTCCCACTGGGGGCAGTTAATGTGCATCTGGATGGGGAAGGCATCTCCGCCGGGCAGAGGCCCCGTGCGGCTGGGCTGGGAGAAGCCGTACATTCAGGACAGCTCTTCTGGCTCCAGATGGGCCCCTGCTGGCCCCTGGACAGCACCCCTCCTGTTCACGCCAGTTCCTGGGGTGCCCCCCACACCAGTGCTCCAATCCTCCATCCTTCCTTGTCTCATGCACGGTGCACCCCTGCGATCTGTGCTCTCACAGGCCTGGTTCACAGTTGAGGGACGGGGGGGTCTGGGGCTTCCTGGGTCAGCAGTCACCCTGCAGAGCCTTGTCCTGGCTGTTAAGCTGGGGGGAGCCCCACGGAGCCGGGGAGGGCTGTCGTGGGTGCTAGACTGCTAAATGGAGGCTCTGGGTGAGTGGGGGCTGGCCTCTCAGGGCCCCGTGGCCAGGGGGTGGGATCTCCCTGGCATCAGTGTCCCCCCTGCCCTGAGATGGCGTCCCCCTGGTCTGGTGTGCCCTGCAGGGGAGCCTGGGAGGAGGCGGCACGGACGGCCCTGGACACAGACCGGCGGGCACAGGACAGGGACAGCACGCCGTCAGCAGTGTGGTTGGAGGACCCAGGGCAGGAGTGATTGGTTTTCTCCTGCATCCAGTGGCGCACACAGCGCCGGATGCTTGGCCAGCACACTGGGAACGGAGGGAGGAGTCCCTGCCTGTCCCGACCCCCGTCTGAGCGGCCGGCTGGCCGGCTCGGACACATCCTTCCAGCCTCACCATCTCTGGAGACAGCAGCCTCGTCCAGGCCGCCATCAGCTCCCGCCTGGAGGACGGCCAGTCTCCCCGCCCGTCTCCCAGGTCGACAGCTTGCTGCAGACAGAACCCTGGTCAGGTGGCCCCTGTGTGCTTCCAGTAACAGCCCTGCCGCCGCGGTGACCCGACGCCTGAGCCTCGGTGGCCTCTTCCAGCCGCGCCCCCCGCCCCTCCCGCCGGCCTGGCACCCCGCCTCTCAGAGCTTCCATCTCCGCGCGGCTCCTCTGTTAGCTTTCTGGGCACTGTCACCCCCTCGGAGAGGCCGCCTCTGGCCCCCGCCCCGCCCCCGGCACGGCCTGTGCGGGGCACTTCGTTTCCTCCCCACGTGGGCTCGCTGAGTGCGCCATCGCTTGGAGGTTCGCTCCCTGGATACAGAGCCTGCCACTCAACATTCACCCCGTGCGGCAGGCGCCGAGGGTGGCGTTCCGTGCCCCTTCTCTGGAGCACAAGTCTTAGTGGAGAAGCCACTGTCTATGCGGCCTGTGTGGGCGCCTGGCCATCAGTGTCACGTGGGGCTGAGTCGGGGACAGGGTTCCACTGCAGGCTGGCTGGCGGCAGGCTTCCTGGAGGAGGAGGATGGTGGGGCCATGAGGGACGGGCAGAATCCCTGGACAGTTCGGCGTTCCCGCATGCATGTGGATCGTGGAGCGGAGGCCTGAGCGTGACCCCAAGCCAGCTCCCCGGGGTCCAGACGTGCTCTGGGATTGCCCCCGGAGGATGCAGACGCACCTCAATTGCGACACTGTCCCCCTCCCTCTGTGAGCTAATCTGGTGGCTGAGTGGACGTTCTGCACGGGCGAGGTCACCTGTCCCCTCCTTGTGCCCCGCTAGGCCAGCCCCGGGCCTGCCTGGGCGCCCTTGCCTCCGGACCCTCAGCCAGGCCCCTCTGTGTGCACTGCGCTGCGCCATGCTGGCGTCCCTCCTGGGGCTTCCAAGCAGCCGCATGACCGCCTCTCCTCCGAGTGGCGGAGCTGCACGCGAGGCTGGGAACGTTGACAACAGATTGTTTCATAATTAATTGAATAGCACAGAATGGACATTTTCAATCACCTGCTGACAGGAGTTACTTTGTGCAGCTCCGGGACGCCAGCAGCAAGCTCTGGAAGGTTCCCAGAGCACGCCTTAACCACCAGTCACTGCCATGCGATCGAAACACGCAATTTGAATCAGGTCTGATTTGGAAGAACTCTAGTTTTCACAACTTCCCTAAAGATGAGTAACGAGAAATTCTAGGGTGGAAGACACCTGGTCAGCTTGGTTAATGCGCATCTTGAAGGCCGCCTATGGGACCCCCTCTCACGGACAGCATACGGCACGGTGGCCTGGGGCTGGGGTCAGGGGAGCGCCTGTCAGCCTCCTGTGGGCAGCTTGGCACTAGCTTCGTTCAGGGCTCACTCGGGAGCCAGGCCCACGCTCCATTATCCACCTGCCCTGGGCTGAGAGGGACTCACTCAATGCGGTGCACCCAGCGGAAGCCCTGTCTCCGTACTTTCCCGAGGGCCCATGGGAACAGAGGTGGCCGTGGAAACTTCTGGAAAGATTTCCTTACACTTCCCACGGCTCAGCTTTTTCTACTGCCCTCAGGACCTCCCCGTGTTAAAATACCCAACACCACCTGCATGCTATTTTTCTTTAAACTGATTCACTTTCTTATTGTCTACACATACACACGCAAGCCACACACACACATGCATGTGTCTGCACGTGCACGCATGTTTACAGGCGTGAGTGCACATACAGCCCCTTTAGAAGTCGAGGCATGTTCTATGGTGCTGGTCAGAGAGTGCTCGGAGGCAGGACGGTTTCATTTTGGAGTTCCGGGGACAGACTGCTCGGCTGGAATTCTGCTCCGGAGATTTTCTGCTGTGTGACCTTGGACAAGTTACCTAACCTGTCTGTGCCTCAGGGGAGGTAATAAAAAACCCTGGGTCACTGAGTCACAGGGATACGCGGCTTTGTCCCCGAAGGGCTCAGCACAGTGTGTGGCAGAGAGGAAGGGCACGGAAGCGCTGTGGGTATTCGTAGCGCTGCCATCAAGCCCTGTGCCCGAGGTCTGTCCTCACCGTACGCGAGCAAGGCCGGGTTCCGTGGACACATTTGTTGAGAACTGGCACTTTCTCCTTGAGGTTGTGCGAGCAGATGGAAGAGGCTTAAACAGAAAGCAGCTTCTTCCCAGTGGAACCCTGCTTTTTAATGCAGTGTCCCTGTGCCGCCACACTCCCCCTGGCCCCCCAGGGATCCCTGTCCCTGCTGGGGAAGAGGCGCCGTCTGCCGGAGACCGGAGGGCCATGCGCGCCCTGGCAGGGTGGTGGTTCCGAACTTCTGGGTCCTTGAGCTCCTCGCAGCGAACCCTCCTGGGGCACTCCGCAAACACCTGTGCGGGGGTGGGGGTGGCGGGGGGAAGGCAGGGACCCTGTGAGCCCAGGGCCTGCGGCCCCCAGTCTCTCTCTGCCGCATGGGGATCGAGTTCTAAGCCCTCCTGGCGGATCCGGGACCTGATGAATGGGGATTTTGCCTCTGGATTATAATTCTCGGGGTGGCTGGAGGCTCCAGACTCAGGAGCCCTGGCATGAGGCACACACAATTAAATGCCTAACAGGGCAGCTGTGGCAGGTGGGAGACGACACCACCTTGTTGTCATCTGGGTCTGGCTCCTAGGGAGCCTGGGTGCTCGGGGTGGGGGCAGCTCCACGCCCCTGGCCCAGAGGACCCAGCCTCGCCCGAGCCTTGGGACCAAGGCTGCCTGGCCAGGAAACAAAGACGGCTCAAGACTTCAGGTTTTTTTTTTTTTTTAAGCTCTATAACGGCTGCTTTTCATGCCTGTGTTCGGGGGAAACTGCAGCAGAGCATGCGGAATGAAACAAATTAAAACGGCCCCAAACTGAGCAGGCGTCTCCTGAATGAAACATCAAAGCCAGCCTGGGGTGGGAGGCGGGTGCTGTTTTATTTATGGTGAGGCCCAGCTTAGAGGCTCTGAGAACTTCTGCAGGCGTCCCCTGCGCCTATGCCCCTGCTGTGCCCTGCACGGAGCCCTCCTGCTGTTCCCACACTGGCGAAGGCGATGGTGCGGGCCTCCCTCCCGGGACCTGCTCAGGCCCCCGTGGATGGGCAGTCACAGGAGGGGCAGCCTGGGGAGGAAGGGGTATGACGGGAATGCTGGGCACCCCTGCTAAGTACCCAGACACCCGAAGTATGAAGTACTGGGCACCCCTGCTAAGTACCCAGACACCCGAAGTATGAAGTACTGGGCACCCCTGCTAAGTACCCAGACACCCGAAGTATGAAGTACTGGGCACCTCTGCTAAGTACCCAGACACCCGAAGTATGAAGTACTGGGCACCCCTGCTAAGTACCCAGACACCCGAAGTATGAAGTACTGGGTACCTCTGCTAAGTACCCAGACACCCGAAGTATGAAGTACTGGGCACCCCTGCTAAGTACCCAGACACCCGAAGTATGAAGTACGGGGCACCCCTGCTAAGTACCCAGACACCTGAAGTATGAAGTACTGGGTACCTCTGCTAAGTACCCAGACACCCGAAGTATGAAGTACTGGGCACCCCTGCTAAGTACCCAGACACCCGAAGTATGAAGTACGGGGCACCCCTGCTAAGTACCCAGACACCCGAAGTATGAAGTACGGGGCACCCCTGCTAAGTACCCAGACACCCGAAGTATGAAGTACTGGGCACCCCTGCTAAGTACCCAGACACCCGAAGTATGAAGTACGGGGCACCCCTGCTAAGTACCCAGACACCTGAAGTATGAAGTACTGGGTACCTCTGCTAAGTACCCAGACACCCGAAGTATGAAGTACTGGGCACCCCTGCTAAGTACCCAGACACCCGAAGTATGAAGTACGGGGCACCCCTGCTAAGTACCCAGACACCCGAAGTATGAAGTACGGGGCACCCCTGCTAAGTACCCAGACACCCGAAGTATGAAGTACTGGGCACCCCTGCTAAGTACCCAGACACCCGAAGTATGAAGTACTGGGCACCCCTGCTAAGTACCCAGACACCCGAAGTATGAAGTACTGGGTACCTCTGCTAAGTACCCAGACACCCGAAGTATGAAGTACTGGGCACCCCTGCTAAGTACCCAGACACCCGAAGTATGAAGTACGGGGCACCCCTGCTAAGTACCCAGACACCCGAAGTATGAAGTACGGGGCACCCCTGCTAAGTACCCAGACACCCGAAGTATGAAGTACGGGGCACCTCTGCTAAGTACCCAGACACCCGAAGTATGAAGTACTGGGCACCTCTGCTAAGTACACATGTACCTGAAGCACCAAGTACTCAGCACCTCGAAGTACTTGGAAACCCCAGGTACTAAGCACCAAGTATTCTAGCTAAGCACACAAGCACCCCTGAGTACTAAGTACTGAGCCCTATGGGAGTACTCAGGCACCCTAAGTACTAAGAACCAAGCACCTCTGCTAAGTACTCAGGCACTCCAAAGTGCTAAGTGCAGATGGTCCATTACTTACAATGGTTCAACTTATGATTTTTTGACTTAATGATGGTACAAAAGCCACACGTATTCAGTAGACACTACTTTGAAGGTTGAGTTTGGATCTTTTCCTGGGTTGGTGATATGCAGGGTCTGAGCCTTTCTCATGATGCTGGGCAGCAGCAGCTCCCAGTCAGGGCGTGACCAGGAGAGTGAACAACCATGAGGGTACCTATAGTCACCTGTCCCCAGACATCCTTTCTGTCTCTTGCTCTTGGTGTCCAGGACCCAGTACATAACCTGACACAGCCAATGCTTTATGAGAACACAGGCTGCATGGGCTATGATTTGGCCCAGCTGTAGGCTGACATAGTGTTCTTACACATTTACAGCAGGCCGGGCTGAGCTCTGACGTGTGGTAGGTTAGGCGTATTCATGTATTTTCCACTTACAATATTTTCAACTTTTCACCTTTATTGGGACCTAGCCGCATTGGAAGTCAAGGAAGATCTGTCCTGAGCACCTCTGCGAAGCACGCAGGTGGTTGGCCACCCGGCAGGAGCCTGAGTCTCCTCTGGGTGTGGCTCATGCCTGGAGTGCCACTCTCCCATCTCCTGGGCTTCACCACGGAGAAGATCCACACTTCTCACTCCATGAGGCTCCAGGGGATGACCTTCCTTCCCCTCTGGGCATCTGTCCCCAGCCCAACATGTTTGCAGATCCAGTCAACCACCACCTGTCAGCATGGACCACAGAGACCCACAGTGGACTCCAGGGTAAGCGTGGGAGTGGCTGGGGTCCTCCCAGGAGCTCCTGGTAGAAGAGACCCTGGGCCAGCCCATCTTGGCAGAGCCACGGCGCTCACTGCCCCCAGATGTGTCCGTGTGGACCCGGCCACTGCAACCCACCCACCTCCTTTCCTCGGCTCCACCCCATCCTTGTCTTCTCTTTGGCAACCGTCTTGTGAAAAACACTCTCAGAGTTTTTAGAATTCACCTTCAGATTTTAGGACTCCGCTCTCAGGCAACTGGAGCAGAACAGGATGGAGGACTCGTCAGGGAGCTGGTCTGGACAGGGTCACAGACGCCAGGGGCCAGGAGGCCTGCTGGGCCCTGCACAGGGGCCTCCTGTGGGTTGCTGCTGGTGGAAATGCCGGGGTTTAGATGAAAACCCTGGTTCTTAAATGTTGGCAACTCGTTAAAAAAACAACTCTGCCAGGCAAGCAAGAGCTACTTGTTGCTGCTAACATTTTGAACGAAGTTTTCTCTTAAATCAATCAAGACAGAAAATAAAAGATCGTATTTTCCCTTCACTGGTTCCTTCTCTGATCTGAGTCTCTGCCCTACATGCCATTGTCCTTTGCCAGGAAGAACCTGCAAGGCAGTTCTATTGGAGACAGGGTCTCCCTGTTTTGTGTGTCTGAGAAAGTCCTTATTTCCCTTCGCTTTTGAAGGGCCCTTTTGCTGGGTACGGAATTCTAGGGGTTGGGTTTCTTCTCTCGACCCTCCGCTGCTGGCCGGGCCACCGTCACCCTCATCCCGCCTCCTCTGTGTGGAAGGGGCTGCCTTTCTCTTCATGGTTCCTCGGTGGCTCCTGGTTCCTCTCCTGGGGCCCCCGTCGCCTGCACCACCAGCTGTGCTGGGAGGTCCTTGCATGCAGAACTCAGAGTGAGAAGTGCCCCTTGTTTTTAAAGACTGGGGTCGCAGGGTCTCCCTCGGTGCAAAATGAGACTGTCCTCCCGGCCGCATGCCAAGCTCCGTGTCGGGAGCTTCCCCGCGAGTCACGTCACTTACTCTTCACGGCAGCAAATGGTTGCTACTTCTCAAGAGGGTGGCTCTCAAAGCCACTTCAAGACCAGCAGCGGCCCCTGGAAGCTTGTCACGTGTGCATTTCTGGTCCTTGCCGACTCAGAGGCTTGTGGGAGGACTCGCCAAGGTGGGCATCTCTCCCCTTGACCCGCCTGCAGGCCACCCCACGGCAGCCGCGCTGGGAGAGCCACACACGGGCACATCAGCGTGGTTTTTAGAGAATTAGGTTCTTCCACCGGCACGGATTTAACACTATTGATTTTTGGTCTATCTCAAATCCCACGCAGTGCCCTGATTCACTACAAGGTGAATGCTCTGTTTATATTATTAAGTATTCTGCAAATATCTTCATTTTGAGACCCTCTGATCAATGTTCCTTCAGCAAAACACAGAACGTCGAGTGACCAACCCAGAGGCAAGACAACGACGTCTTTCTGTGGCTCTTGCTGGAGAGTGGCTACAGCTTTCCCTTTTCTGTGACCTTGCACAAGTGACGGAAACCTCTGCCCTACATTTTCCTAAAATCTGGGAAACTGGAAATCATCTTATCTTCCTCACCAGAGGTGCTGGAGAAGGGCTTTTTGATAAGCAGGAAACAAGGTCATAAAACCGATCGTGGAAGACAGGCGCTCAGGAGCTGCTCTGAAAACCATCCTGTGGATTTATCTTATGGCCCTAAACGCTAGAAATCGCTCAAATTTCTCTGACCTCCTGGTCAAGGAGGCCAGGCAGCCAGATCTCTGAACTGGGTCCCATCTGCCGTTCACTCTCCAAAAGGCCCAAACGAAACAGTCGCGTGTGCGTGTACTTTTAAAACTGGTCACGTGCCTACATCTCTTTTGTTATAGAAAGAAAGGCACATCCAACTGTAAAGCAGATGAACCCCAAGAAGGAGCCTCAGCTAGGTTTTCACATTAGCTTCCAGTCCTTTCTCTGCGCTAAGGTGCACGCACCTCCATGCGTATCTATGCATATGCTGTTTCAATGCAGCCACAGATGTAATACTCTTGCTAAGGAAACCAGCAAAACTGAAACATGGGAATCAAAATGACAGTCCCTCCTGGTGTCCCGGTTCCCTGCGTGCCCTGCCCCAGTCATCTTTCTCATGGGTGGCGGGGGCACGTCTCTCCATGGACCACGGTGGGTCGGCCCTGCCAGGGTGAGTGCCGCTCCTCTTGTTTGCTGGCCACTCTCCTCAAGGTTCACCAAATGCTGAGATCCTATCCCCCCAATTTCATACACTGCGTTTACTGTTTAACCAAATTTTACACCATTTTATGTCACAGAACTGTCTTTTGTAAGCATTTTTAGTGTTATCGATGCCAAATGAATCTCAGAAATGGATTAAGACACAGCCAATGAATAAAACTAAATAAATTATAAAAATCAAGGTGAAAAGGTCAAATAATTTTGCATATGACTATTTTTTAAAAAATTTACATGGCTTCCCACACAATGTAAATACACAACTAATTCACAAAGCTTCTTTAAAATTCTTGAACTTTCTTTGGCATAAGTATAGGAAACGGATTTTTTTTTTTTCCCAAATGAAAAATCACCCCATGAGTTAATGTCCCAAGCATTACCCTGGGGACAATAATCAGGTAAAATTAAATTTCAAGATTCCATGGATTTGAATGGATTTTTCTCCAACACTAAGGGTGGGGATGCATATAATCAATTTTTTTCTGAAGAACAACACAGCAGTATTTAATAAAGGCAGTTTAGGTGACCACCCACCATGACCTGATAATTCTATTTTTTTTATAATTTAGCCTAAGGAAGTAATAGGCAAATGCAAAAACAATTGAGAGTGTTCATCACCACGTTATTTATAACATCGAAAATCAGCAGTGACCCAAACATCAGTCAAAAAACATTGGTTAGACTAAGGTTTCCCCATAATTGTGAATTTAGTGACGTCACGTGGTGTGATTTATAACGTGGACAAAGATGCCTGGTTTTGCAAGTAACCCAGCACCTTGCCTTTGACTGGATCCCACTGCAGTGAACGAGCCCACTCACCTGTGTGCACATATATGAACAGGAACACACATGGAGGGAGCTATGTGAAGTAGTAGTAATTCTGCATGGATACTGGGGTTATGGGTGATTTTTCTTCTTTTCTGGATTTTCTACTTCTTTCTGCCATGAATGTATATTAGCTCCTTTGGAAAAGGTTGGAGAGATGTTGACACTGACATCCAGCCCGCTCTCTCTCCTCCCCATGACAACGCTTGCGGTCCTAACCAGTGACACCCTCGAAGAACATACTAGAAGACTAGCTGCTGTGTTTGCCCTTCAGCTCCTGCCGCTCCTTATGGGGGCTCCTCTCTGCACAGAGCATCATCTCAGGAACAGGGGCCTGTCTCTCACCCCAGAACTGAGGTCTCTGTCCTGGGGACACAACGCTGTGGACATCTACCACCAGCAACCTCAAAGTTGAGGGAATCAGGAGAAAAACACACCATTTTCTACACTTGTGTTTAAGACTAAGGAAACAGAGAGAACCCTGAAAACAGTACTCAGACCACTAAATCATTGGAAAATGAGCACAGATTAAAAATAAAATGGGGGATGCTTTATTTTGGAAAAGAGGAGGCTGGTGGTATTCCCCAACAGCAGGGTTGACAAGACAGCCTTTGGCTCACCTGAGAGCTGGGGACGGCCTGGCCAAGGTCACAGGGCTCTTAAGCAGTGGGGTCAGAGATCTGGCACAGATATGGATCCAAACCCACACACCGATCACGGTGCCACAGCCCAGGTGAGGGCTGACTGTATGCAGGGCTCCTGATAAGTAAGTTGCTGGTCACTGGGGACGTGGTGGGGGGAGTCCCATGAAGGGAATGAATGGGGACTGGACACACCTATCTGTTCTTGGGGGGCCATGCATTCTCTGTGCAGTCTGGGACACTTACCTTTGGGGGACCGGCGCAAAATGCAAACCTCTAAGTTTGGGAAGTGCCCGCTGACTGTCCCCAGAGGCCAAGAGCCTACAGTCAGAAGTGAGGGCCACAGGAAACCATAACTCTAAGTCGCTCACAAGGGGAGAACAAAACGTCCTCTGTGCTGCATGTTACTGATTTTAAAACCTTCTCAGTAAAGGTATCGTGGTAGCCGTGGGTAGAAATAAACGTGAGGGCCATTTAAGAACATGATTACACGGGCAGCCTACGTGTGGATGTGTTGATTAAAACCCTTGCTACGGTCGAAATGAAATACATTTCACACCAGTGAGAGAGGCTGAGCTAATTGTTAGCTCTTGGAAAAACTAACAAAGTACTACTTATTTCTGAACTGGCAGCACCAGAGACCTGTAATTATTACGTATGAGTGTGGAAATAAATCATTTAAAATACAGTATAAGTACATCCCATATTGGGTGCTCATCATGTGTTGACGTTGAACGAGTTCTTCTAAGAATGAGGACTTGTCTTATTCAAGACTGCATCCATGGTACAGTACAGGGCCTGACAGACAGGAGATGCTCAGTAAGTATTTTTGGGGGGAGAAAAGGCAGACATTTAATCACAGAAACACAGCATTCACTCGGCAAGTACACACTGCATGTGTCGGTCCACGCTGTCTCCGCGCACGGTGTCCCGGTAAGCATCAGGAATTCAATTGTGAACAAAACACAGTCCCTGTCCTCTTGTGGCTACAGTCTCCTGGGGAAATTCATCTCCAAGTGCCCAGGGGAACCAGAGAAGGTCTCCTGAGGCCCAAACATGGCGGCCCAGTGGGGAAGCAGCCCCCAGCACAGCGGTCAGGGCCGACGGAGAGCCTGGGGGCTACACGGGAGTGCCCCGACTTCACCCTACATGCGGCTCTAAGCCAGGCGGTGCCACGATCTAATGATACCGTCAGGCCGGGCAGCTGCAGGAGCAGAACCGCCCGGGAGGAGTGAGAAGAGGTGGTGTGTGAGGCTGGGGCGGCAGGAAGGGGCCAGCAACCCAGGACAGCGCTGGGCAACCGCTTACCTCTGAGTGAGCGGCCCTGGAGACCTGGGATCATCACTACCGTCGAGTATGGAGATGCACTTAGGATACTCTGCTGCGGCTGCACGGGGAGGAGGAAAGCGTCCTCCACGGTGAGTTTCACGGTCAGATCCCGGACGCAGCGCTGGGGGCTTCCCCCAGACACCGAGTGCCGTCCCTCCGACGCCATCGCTCAGTATGCTGGGGATGAGGCTGCTGAGCCAAGGTCCTCAGCCACTCTTCTCCCGGGTGTCAAGGCACCCGACATAACTGACCAGCAGGTCAGGAGCCCAGGGAGCGTCCTGGGTGCAGGGGATCACAGCGACTGCGTACGGCTCCTGTGCTTTCCTTGTAGACTAACCACAAACCCAGACGCTTCCTTAAAAAGTGACCCTACAGTTTCCAAACACCCCGTCTCCCCGAGTCAACAGCGAGCCCTCCGTCCAGCTGCACTGGCAAGAGCCAAAGCCTGAGCCATTCCTGGCAGGTGCTGAGCGTGCACGTCTCTCCTGGCGGGAAGCAATGCATCGTCGTTAATGCAGAGCACCGTGGTTCCTCGCTCCACTGCAGGAAAAAGTGTCAGCCCTTCTCTTCAGAAGCGGAGTTTAAGACAGCTTATACACTGTGACTTCCAGAATCCCAAAAATGTGTTCAATGAAGTGGCACACAAGAGGGAGATTTTTAAACACTAAGTTAGAAAGGAAGCTAAAGGACATGGAAGGCACGCTGGGTGGCACCCCTGGCCTTTGGGGCCGCGCGTCTCCCCGCCCTCCCCTCCCTGGGACCTCCCGCTCTGGCCAGGGCGGGGGACCGAGGTGGAATGCAAAACGTGAGCACACGTGCTCTGTGGGCCAAGATCTGGTCGCAGAGGCGGGGGCGCTGCAAGTCCCAGTGGCGGCCGGACGTGTGTGAGCCCGGGTGGTCAGCCAAGGCTACAACTCTGGTTATGATCGGGTCATCCTAGAGGGGGAAGAGGCTCCACACTCCAGGGTGAGCTCCTTCCCAGAAGGCCTTTCATGGTAACACAGTGAACGGCAAACACGGACCCCAAGCACTTCCTGGATTAACTCGTCTGCTCTTCAAAACAACTCTGGGGGAGGTCACTCTTAGGACCCCTCTTTGACACAGGGAGGCGCTAAGACACAGGCAGGCGGTTCGACCTCGAGTGCAGGGCGCATGGTCCGTAGCTCCCTTTCTACGGGCGCTATACTCCCTCCCCCTCGTCCCAGCCCTCGCTCCCCAGTGGTAAAGGGAAAAGAAGATACTCGCCAAAATGGAGACTAAAGAAGAACGGGAAACATGAGTTTCTAGCATCCCCTCCTTCCCGCAACCCGCCTGGTGGGTGCCACCCCCTCCCCTGCCTTACGGACCACGGAGCGGCAAAGCAGTGCTGGGATTCAAATGCAGCTCGGCCTGTCCCCAGGGCCAAGCCCCGAGGTCAGCGCCCGATTGCGTCTGCCGGGAGGAGGGTCCCACGCCACAGTGCCTGCTGACCCTGCTCTCTCCCCGGGGCCCATGATGGGACATCGCCTCCTTTCTGAAAGCCCACTCCTGCTCCCACACTGTCAGGAAGACCCAGACCGCGAACGAGCATGTGGAAGAGGTCATCTCCCTTCTGTGTTGTGCGAGTGGCTTGGTTAATTGGTGGCGTGGAGGTGCCCGCGTATCCCACCCGTGCATGCTTGGGAGGGGTTACGGCGGCGGCTGGAGCCTGCAGAGGCCTGGCCGCAGTGAACGCAGGCTAATTGGCGTGCTTGCCTTCTGTATCCTGGTGGCCACCATCAGGTTTGCTGCCAGCCCACCTGTGCCCCACCCACCCGTGCTCAGCGGGTGCCAGGGGCCAGCACCCTCTGTGGGGGAGCGCAGGCCGGCGTGCCCTCGGCTGCTCAGCCCAGCCCCCAGCCTAGACGGACACTCGCTTCTCCGGAGTCGGAGCTGAAGCTTCTGCAGGATTAAGGAGCTGTTGGTAGAAAGGGACCAAGAGTCACCCAGAGGCAGGCTGAGAGCGTAGCCCACACTCCCACTTCTCTTCAAACATTAATCAATGCCTCATGTTTAATTAATCTTTGCTGAGTTTGCTGAGTGATGAAAGCAGAATTTTCTATCAGCAGGAAAAACACGTATATATTCAAGGCTCTTCTCTGATTCTCTGCCATCCCGTAAAGATCCGTCTCCATTCCCCCCACTCTTGATGCCTCTCTCGCCTCCTCCCCATGGGGCGTGACTGGGACTCACAGCTAGAGACTTATTTTCATCGTGTGGTGGTGGTGGTAGCCACTTTACTATTCTGGCTGGTACACGTGCCTGGACTCACCGAAGGGCCCGCGGATGGTGCCAGCACGGGGCTGGGCGCGGGGCCACCCTCAGTAAGCACCCGGCTCACTGCACGCGTGTCCTCTGAGACGTGTCTGCATCTGCATGGGCACGCTCCCACGCACCCCTGGAGGCAGGACCCGGTGACCCCTGGACGGGAGTGGGGCCATCTGGGTCGCAGCAAGCTCGGCCACAGACACACACGTGAACTCATTATTGGTGCCCTCGATGAGCTGGCGCACACTTCTCCGTGCAGGTAGGCTGACCTGGCTGTCCTGTTCGGATGTCAGAGATACCCAGAAAAGTAAACGATTTTGAGCACGTGCCTTCCTTCAGCTAAAGAGAGATCCTGCTACTTTCTCTGGGATTTTCTATCCAAATCTATCACTAAACATCAAAGCCGCACGTTTCATGGGGAAGCGTGATCTATGGCCTTCTTTCTCCCGTCAGCGCTCCCAAGTGGATTATCCACGAAGATAAAACAACAAAAGCTCCTGTAAGAAAGTAATTACTGCAAAACCCAACAGAAGGCAATTTATGACAAAACAGAATTGCGTTTGGGTTTGGCACCTGACAAAGTGGCTCTGAGATGACAAAGATGGGCATTTTCATCGCCAGATAACCAGACCATTCTCTCTCCATGACGGTGTTCTTAATATGAAAAAGGATATAAAATAATTGCCCAGCTGACCCGAAGTCCACCACGAAATAAAGATGCTGCTCACAGCTCTGAGAGTTCCTGAGAAGCTCACACCTTCGGCTCTGCGTTCAGAATATAAATCGCCAGAGGAGACAGAGATGGATCTTTCTGGAAAACAACCCTTCCCTTTAGAACTTTGTGGGGTCGTGGCCCATTTGTGGACAAGCATGACCTTGATTTATCCTTGACTTCCAACCGCTATGGGAAAGTCCAGTGCTAATCAAGATGACCTGTCGCCCAACACCTTTTTCATGTCTTTGAGGTCATGTGTTTAAATTAGTCTTGTGAGCGGTTTTGTGTCAGGTTGGGAACCGCGAGCATCAAATGGTGAGTAAGCACACAGTGGTGTGAATGACAGAGCGGCGGCCTGATACAGTCGGAGAAAGAAATCCTGGCCGTGCTGAACTGCCGTGCCAGGGGAGGGAGCCCGACGCTTGCCCCCCTCAGAGGAGCACAGCAGAGGGGAACGCTCTGGAAGGCTGTATGAACTGTGGGCACTTAGCAGCATGGACTGTAATCGCACTGATGAGCTCAGCTGAAGCGGGTCAGGTACCTGCATTATAAATCCCTGCTCCTCTCCCATGTTCTGCTCATTGCCTAGCGTGAGATCCAGGACGGCTGCCAAATACCACAGCACCTCGCCCACCCTGGACAGAGTCCTGCTCCAGGTGGACATGCGGTTTCCCTTCTCACTGTCGGCTGCACACACCCGCATTCACCCCACCAGGAGGAGCTACGCAGCTGGTCTCCAGTGCATGTGGTTCAATGTCAGGAGCCGCGCGCTGCGTCGGAGTTTCCTTCTGCCCCCACCACCATGCCGGGGGATGCTTATTGCTTTATGAACGTGAGCCTCTCTGTGCCGCCCCAGGTCCATCCACCAACACCTCCGGGGTTCCCCGGAGCCGCTCTCCCCGCGTGGGTCTCTGGATGGCTCGCGTCACCCCTGACGCCCTCCCCGGCTGTCCGAGGTCCTGTCTCTCCGTCACGGCCTCCCTTCCAAATGCCCCTCAGAGTTCAGAACGCTTCCTACTCTTGCAGGCCCCAGTGGTTCTCCTTTGCTTCTGAGCCCAGGCCTGCTTGCCACGTGCAGAGCCCCGGATGCCCCGCACAGCACGAGGCTTCCTGTGTACGCGGACATGGTCTCCTTAGAAAGCCACACCACAGCCCTCCTTTCCCTGTGACCCATTTACTCAATGTCTCTTCCAGAGAGAGGTGGGGAGCAAACGCCTGGCACAGTGCTGGGCAGCACGAGGCAGAGCAGGGTCTGGGCGGGGGCTGGAGGTCCGCAGACCAACACCTTGGACAGGGGGCTCACCCCTTGCATTCATCCCTGGGGGAGGCTGTTCTCTCCTCCTATATCTCTGGCTGTCCTGCAACCAACCTCCAGCCTCTGGTGGGACCCCCTCACCTTTCCTTTCCATCCAGCCACCCCTCCATCCATCCCTACGTTCACGGTCCTTTTCCACGCTCCACAGAAGGGTCTTTGAGGCCATCAGTGATTACGCCTTATGCCACCTCTGTGGGGTCCTCTCTGTAGCTGTGCTTTCTGGAAGGCTCTGGGTCTACCACGAACAGCCCCCCAGGCACCCCTGCCTTGTCACTGGAGTTCCAGCCCACTTTCCCAGAAGCCACACACACCCCACCCCCAGCCGGGACGCAGCGAGCCCTCTTCTGGAAGTTTCTGGAACCCTGGCACGGTACACCAGTCTGAGATCAGGCCTCCGTGAGGCAGCTTCCTGAGTGACGCCTCTTTGGGGGCCATATGCCGCACCTGACCACGCGTCTTGAAGATCCTACTCAAACGTTCACTACTAAGACAGACATATAGGGAGATGGGGAGGTTAGGGGAAAACCAGGCACTACTGGCGTCGGCAGGGGCAGGAAGGGGGAGACTGGTCACGTTCCAGGACTCTGTCTTCGTAAGTCGTGCATATGGTAAGCAAAGTGGCCCTACGGCACCGTTACTCGGGCGACCAGAGCCACCTGTTGACACAGCCAGCCAAGGCTGTAGCAACAACGCTCTCCTTATGGCCACGGGGGCCTGTGAGCTCGCGCGCCAGGCTGGGAGCATGGTGGCGGCTCCACAGAGAGCAGAGGAGGGCGTGGCCTGAGCTGCAGGGGCTGGGGGTCCACTGTACGGGCCCCTGGGGTTTTTATATGCCCCGGGGCACCGAGGACTTACCAGAGGATGTGCTGGAGAATGCGTCTGACAGAGCTTCCCTAACTGTGCGAAGCAGCTTGATCCAGAACACGTTTCGACGGTGAGCCTCAGAGGAAGCCCATACAAGCGTGGACGGAGTGAGCCTGGAATTATAAACGGGGTGGCCGAGAACAAGGGAAGGGCTCGGGCAGAGTCCCGATTGTCAGGGGATGGGAGGGGTGTGCCACCCAGACTCCCAGAGACCAATTCTAAGTGGAAAAACAAACACACAAGCAAACAAAACTACCCCAATTTCAGCAAGGAAAAGCCCAACCGAACTGAGGGGAGCATCTCCCGCCACTCAGCCCGAAGCTGTCCTTCCGTATCTGGCCGTGCACACACTGTAGGGGGTTCGGGGCAGCGAGGGACAGGGTGGGGGGCTCAGGGGGCCGGAGAAGCAGCCAAGGGACCGCGCACTGCTGGGTGTCATGGTCTGTGCTGTGGAGCGGCTGCCCCTACAGGGTCCGCCAGCGCCACGGGAGGTTTCTGCAGAACGAGGACGGACCTACTGTTTTACAAGGCTTAGACGAGCGCTCAGAGACAAGGAGAGTAAACGGAGGGACAGAGGGAGGGGAAAGGAAGACTAGACAACAGCATGGAGCTGTGACAAGGCAGTTTCTGAGTTACCACAAGCCACCCACGGTCAGGGCAGGCGGATAGGAGCTCCTGGGAGAGCACAGAACGCGGTGGCAGTGCTCAGCGGGGACTGCCCCAGGGGATCCAGGCGCGACCCAGCAGCCCCTGTGCTCGCCTGCGTGGCCCATGTCAGCCTCGGGACAGAGGGCAGGTGGCTCTCAGGGGCAGCGAGGGTGGGTCGTGCTGGCCTTGCCACGGCTCTTTGACTCGGCCGCGGTGGCGGCTGCCAGAATCCCCACACAGCGGGGAACTGGGCCAGTCTCCCGGCTTTGACTCCTCACGCGGTCCTGGAGGACATAACCCCTGGGCGAGCCCGGGGGTGCACGAGACCCCTCTGTACTGTCCTGGCGACCTCCCATGAATTTGTAACTATTTTGAAATACAAAGTTAGAAAAAGAAGAAGAAAAACAAACACAAGCAAGACAAGTCAAAACAAGCTCATGAGGCCCCACAGCCGCAGGGAGACCACGGGTGCGGGGACTCAGGGCCCAGGGGCGTGTCGTGGAGGACAGTCCATGTGTGTCCTCACAGCCTGAGGCTGTCAGGCCAGGACCCGGTGCAGGTCAGAGCCCGAGGGTCAGGGGAACTAGCCCTGCGGTGGTGCAGGGGTCACTCAGGGAAGGTCAGTGGGGCCCTGCCCCCAACCTCCGGAGTGAGCGTCCCCCCATGGGAGCTGGAGTCTGAGACTTTGCTAAGTCCAGCATTTCTGCTTTGGGTGAAGCCTCCTGGGCGTGTGAGTCGGCACACTAGCGGGGCGTTGGGGCTCTACTGGTGTCCAAGTGTCTCCGGTGTCCCGGATCCAGGGAGGGCGCTGGAAGAGGTGGGGGTGGCGGCAGGTGGTGGAGGGTGGCCGCCACCTTGACCGCAGTGAGGACGGAAAGCCGTGTGACCAGGTCACCTAAGAGCTCCCAAGGGAGAGACAGAGGTTGTGCCCACCTGGGCCTGAGCTGAGCGGGAGCCCCCGGAACGGTCCCACAACTGGGGCAAAGATGAGCTTTTGTTTCAGGTGGAGGATAAGAAAATGAATTATTCAAGCAAAGATCCTCATTTAAAAACCATGCTGGGCTTATTAATATGATAAAAGTCCTAGCAGATCTCTCTCTTAAAAAGAAACTTTCTCTTTTTTTTTAAATGGTTTGAGTCACATTCTCCCCGATTAAATAGAAATCTGCTTCTTGCTTTTTCACTAAGGTTTTGATTTCTCCATGTTTCATTTTGGGGCTTCCGGGAGCCCTTTCTTAGGACCTGAGGTTTAAAGAGAAGTGTGCAGGCAGAGGCGGATGCCGACAGAATTCTGCATTAACCATCAGCACAAGATTTGCGAGGGGCAGCTGAGCTCCTTATACTGGAAAGCAGCTGGGGTAGGCGTGAGCGCCTGGGCAAACTCTCCAAGTCACCACCTGCCCGGTACACCGGGCACAGCTGTGATGCCCAACATGTTCGGAGAGCCCAGGGCACGCAGCACAAATGCTGAGGTGCGGCTGGAGAAAGCTCTGGGTTGGGGATGGTGGCCGGGGTTCCCCAGGGCCTGGGGTGAATTCGCCTTCAGAGCTCAGCTCTGCGGGACATTCCAGGGCTGTAGGTGCCAGGAGCCTCTCACTTGCCTTGGAGCCCCTGCCCCACAGATCTGCTTGTCCCCGATTACCATGCTGGGGCAACCGCAGGTGCCCTTGACCCTCACCCCCTGCCTCCATCTGCCCCACAAAAGGAGCACAGTCCCGACCTTCTAATGGAGACGCTTGGAGGCCCACTCGGCTGTGACAGGGAAGGGGACTCAGGGACTCAGCACTTCGCTGGGCAGGACCTGGGGTGCACAGTGTGGCAGATCTGGGCAAGGCCGCGGCACCCTTGGTTCCCCCCCCCATGATGTCTGCAGCCAACTCCACTGATCATTATTAACGGGACTCCCTGTAATTGGAAGATAAAACTTCCAAGTTCATAGCTGTCTCAAATTCATCTTTAACTTAAAAAGAACCATCAATAATTAAAGCCAGCCACATGTGCCGTGGCAGCGCATGTGGGGGACAGATAAGGGCCCGCCATGCCTTTGATTATGGCTCATTCTGCCTCGGGGGATTTACTCCCTAGACCCTGGAGTCCAAGCTCTGAATTATTTGTTTTAATTTCATTTCTGGCATCGGTGAGCGCCCAGAGCGTCCTCTTTCCTACACCCCCGGCGGCTGCCCGGAGGGATCCGGCCAGAGGCCAGAGCCTCGGTCAGGCTGGGTGGCCGGCCACCAGGGAGCTCCTCACCTCTTGCTTCCCACACTGAGTGAGCATCACTCCCGCCTCATGCTCCCGGGTACCGTGTAGCTGCGAAGGAGCCCTGTGCCCCAGCATCTGCAGAGAAGCCTGTGGGGCCCCAGGGGACTCCGCCTGCTGGGTGGGGCGCAGAGGCGCCCCAGAGACAGCCTGGACTTGTCTGGGAGATGCCGCGGCTGAGAAGCACATACAGGTGCATACTCAGTAAGCATTTATCAAGCCCCACCGGATGCAGTGCATGCCCGAGACAATGCTGGAGAAACGGCAGATGTCCCCACGCCACCCCACCCTACAGGACCATGCGCACCCCTGTCCCTGGGTGCTGCTATGTAGCACCTCGAGGGTCAGGAAGGCCTCTCCAGCGTGCTCACTTGTCTCAGCTGCGCCTCTGCTTCTCGAGCATGAGTGTGCTTAGTGTGAAAGCCCGTATTCAGCCCTGCAGACCAACCGGTGGGGCGCAGCAGGCCACCCCGGTCCAGTCCAGACTCGCAGGCATGGAGCTGGGGGCCCCACTGCCCCATGGACGGCACTGTCCTGTACCTGAGGACCAGCCCGGCCCCTGGCAGGAGCACTCGCTGGAGCTCTCTGCCTGAGGCGAAGCCAGAATGCAGATGAGCAGGCCCCCAGTGCTCCCGGGGGGTGGTGCCCAATTCAGTGAGTGCTGGGGGCAGGGCAGTGGTGTGTGAAGGGTGACACGGGGCCCAGAACCTGTGGGCATTTTCAATCCGGCACGGTGATCAGGGGTCCCAGGCAGAGAACACAGCACACGAGGGAGAGATGCAGGGCAGCCCACAGCTGTCAGCAGAGCCGAGGCTGGGAGGCCTTGCTGTTCCCTGAGGGCCAGCGCACCTGCTGACACCACGGAAGTCCCCAGGGCCAGAGTGGGGCCCAGCAACAGGTGCACGGGACACAGGAAAAACCCCACACCTTAGACTCGGGGACGTAGTCCAGAGGGGGCATCGTCAGCTTAGTGAGAGATGACTACCACGGCCACAGCTCGCAGGGGCCACATCCCTGTGCAGAGCTGCCCTGGTGTCCCCATCAGCAAGGCCCCCAGTGTGAGTCCTGAGGGAGACAGTCCCTGCCCAAGCCACAGAGGCAGCTGCTCTTCAGCTCAGTGGCCCAGCCTGGCCAACGGGCGGGGGACCCGTCCCAATCCCTTCTCTGCTCCTAGCTCTGGTGGCCGAGGGCTTGGCTCTCACCCACGTTTGAGGCCACGCTTGCCTCCAAGTGGTCGCGTTGCCTCCAAGCCCTCTCCTCCTCACGTGGTCAGGGGCCATGTCAGCCCTGGTCCTCATGGGACAGTTTCCTCCTCTGCTCCTTAGTCCACTCAGGCCTCAGTGACCTTCTGGAATGTTCACCACCCTCGGTGTACTCTCGAATCAATCCAAGCTCATCTGAAGGACTCGGTAAGGGTCTGCCTGGCTTCCTAAGGACCCACTCGAATTCCTGACAAGCCCCTGGTTCAGGAACACTCCGTCATCCCCCCTTGGGGGTGAACTGAGTCTGAGGGGAGGGCCGGGGGGGAAGGGCGACCCCAGACCAGGTGAACGACATTGCCCGCACACACCTGGGCTGGCCCGTGGCACCCAGGTGGGCGGGTGTCTCAGCATCTGTCAAGGGTAGTCGGAGAGCTGATGCCCCAGGATCCCTGGACACTAAAGAAACAAGAGCGGCAAAGCAGGGAACGCCCTGGGCTCCCAGGGCCCAGACATGCTCACAAGCCCTGGGTGAGGGAAGGAGGAAGGAGGTGGGGAGGGAGGAGGGGGGAGGGGCTGATAACTAACAAGCCAACGTCTGGGATCCCAAGCAGGAACCCAGGGCCCAGCATATCTCGAAACAGAGTCAAAATAGGAGGTCCAAGTAGCAAGACTGTTACCCCTGCCCCGGGACTGGATCTGAGGCCAGCTCCCACAGGAGCAGAAGAAGGTGACACCCGGCGGGGCTCGGGGCACGTGGCATACCTTTGGATATCAGCTGTCGATTGTGCGCTGGATTTCATGAGCTTGGAGGGAAACTTGTGTCTCTTTTCAAAATTCCCTCCAGGAGGTGACACAGTTCTAACAAGGGTGCTGCTCTAGGCAGATGAGGCAGGTACGCGAGCCGTCGCGATGGAGCGGTGGGCCCGGAACACCGTCGGGTTTGCCAGCCCAGAGCGCTCCGAGCTCTGCGCCCCCCGAGGGGTCCGCTCCCCGGGAGGGCACAGCCCTGTCCCGGGCACTGAGACTGGCATGTTGGCACAGCCGCCCGCCCTGCCCACTGTCAGAAGCTGCCGCGTGGTCAGGCGTGCCAAGTGCCTGTCTATCCCCACCGTCTTCCCCGAGGGCGTGGCCGGTTTTGGGGATCGGCGCCCAGCCCCCTCCCCCGATGTGAACTCGGGTAGGGGTGCGGCCTCTCTTCCCATGGAGTCACAAGGAGGATTCAGAACCTGATTCATCACCCGTCCAGGAAGAGACGTCTACAAACAGCGTGTTTCCCTACAACACTTCATTTCCTGCCCTGAACTTAATTTTTCTCAACATTTTTAATTTTTCTTCAAGTGCAATTGAACAAATTCAGGACACTCTAAAATATCAGCCTTCCTATAGTTCTACACACAGGGTAAGGGCAACGGGTTACACATTCTTTCCTGTTCTCTTAAGAAGAGCACCCAAACTGTGGTTAACAGAGCCCACCTAGGGGTGGGCTAGGTGCGAGTTTCCTCTTTCTGGGCCACGGAGGTGATATTCAAATGAGCTAAGAGCTGGAATGGCAGGGGTCGCAGCCAATCAGAATGGACCAGCGTGGCCAGACCCCTGCTAGCCTGCTGAGGGTCCGTCTTGCGTTTCCACCAACCCAGAGAGCCTGAGCTTCCCCGGTTCTGTCGCTGTGGTCCAGGACGTGCACTCCTCCTTAGAGCCTCTGCAGCCCTTCACTTTCCACTCCCCTGCTTACTAACTCTGGGAACACACACACGCACACATGCTCGGCTCGTGCCCACATCGAATGTCCGTAATGCCCTCATGTCAAAGCAAAATAAAAACACATACAAAGAGTCAATCAAACGAAGAGAACTGGCATCTTTGATCCCGAACGGCCCCCAAAGGGAGCAGAAGTTCCCTTCACACCGTTTCCTCTGCTCTGACCACTCCCCGGCCCACCCTACTATTTCCCACAGCCCTGGTTCCCTGACCCCTTCAGGCTTGCTGATTGTGTCCAGCTCTTGCGCCTCTTCAACGGCCACTTCCATTTGTCTCTTCTGTGCCCTGCTCTATCCCCTGCACCTGAATCCTGTGTGCCACCCCGTAAGGGCTCCAAATACGTGTGGAATGAAGGGGCGCAGGGGCTGCGAGGCCACCCTGCCCCCAGAGAGCATGCCACCGTGCACTGAATGGTTGACCCACGTGTAGCAGGTGCATGAAAGTTTGCATGCTGCTTTCTGACAGTTCAAGTGCTTTCCACACGCACAGCCTGGTTGGAGCCTCCCTATAAGATGGGAACAGACATCAGGACCCCGGGACTTGTGGTCAGAAGCCTCGGGGCCAAGTCACAGCTCAGCCCCAGGACCACATGGGTCACAAACCTCCTCGAGCCTTGACTTCCCTATCTGAAAGGTGGGGGTGATGATCCCAAAGCTTCCTGCTCCAGGGTGAGCACGGGACTAAGTGGGAAACAGTCATGATGCAGTCGGTTACGTCATCTGTTCTGAGGTACAAAGGTCCTGAGCATCTCAACAGTGTCTGCCTATCCTGCCAAGTCTAAAAAAAGAGTCGCTGAAAAACAAACAAACAAAATCCTTGTTTTTTTTCCTCTTTAAAGTGATGTTGTTTTCACTGCTTTCAGATTTGTTTTCCTTGATCTGCTGATACTTGGTTCTCACAATGAGTAGATGATCATTATTTCTGACCCTAACATAGCCTTATGCTTCTCACGCTTCCTCCTCCCACGCCATCTATTTGGAACAAACTATCACACAGACTGCTCAAAACTGTGGATGCCTCACACACAAAGCCTTAACAAAGATGCCAAGTTGGTTCAGCAAATGTCAGAGATTTCTGATGTCAGGGGGGAAGAAAAAGTTCTCATTAAATATTTGAATGTGTAATGAATTAAATACTCAGAGAGACACAAACTTGCTCAAAATGGCTCTTCCTTCCCCAGCATTGAGTGAACAGAATGTTACCACGTCCGGTTTAGAGGCCCCTGGGCCCTGGTGCCGTCGGGAGAATCCTGACAGAGGCTTCCGGCGCCACTCTGGAGACACTTTGCTCGGCCCTGCCCTCAGGGATCTCATTACGGGCTTTCATATACTTCCCACCATTGATGTGTTACCTCACAAGGCAACGTGAGGGGCTCAGGAAGGCCTCCGTGACTCAGAAACAAAAGCTCCCTCACAGCTAATTTGCAGCAAGGGTAGTTAGACCCAACTCATCCATCTGTTAGCTGCGTGGCCCTGGCCACCTGGTCGACCCTCCTGGCCTCAGCTGCGGCAGGCTCTGCAGACATCTGCACAGTCAGGGCCGGTGCTGGGCGGGGAGCATGCAGCCTCGTCCAGGCTCTCTGTTAAATACGCATCATGCTTTGTGTGGATCCTGCACGCTGAAGGGGTGTTTCCTGAGGTGATGTCACCACAGTGAGCGTGGCTACTGGTCCACGTGCCTAGCAGGTTGGCTTCGCAGAACATTTGCTGGATGCTCGGGGCATCTGGTTTTATCCTTCCGACAACCCTCCGAGGGAGGAACTTTGTTCACCCTCATTTCACAGATGAGGAAATGCAGTCCCAAGAAGAATAAGCTGCTTGTCCCCAGGCACAGAGTGAGGGGATGGGGAGTCCACGTCTGAACTCTGCCTGTCTGTCCTGGGGTGGGGATGGCCCCCAGTGCTGGTCCTGCCAGGCTTGGATTTCCTCCAGGAGGGTGGTCTTTAGGTCTCTCTCTGCTTAGAATTCGAGTGAACTTTGTTTTTTGTTTGCAAAAATAGTCTATGCTCCAACACTGAGAAGTTGAGGACATTGTAGCACGTACCGGAATTTCATGACTTTTTAAGGCTGACTAGTATTCTATTGTATGTATCCATCACATTTTGCTTCTCTACTCATCTGTTGATTGGCTACAGTGAATAAAACTGCTATGTGCAAGTATCGAAAAAAAAATACTCTATGCTCAGGGACTTGCTAAAACAGCGTTTGCTGTTGATGGTTGGTCCCCCGGGCTGCATGGGGCACGTCAGAATCTCCCTACAGATCAGTGATGACGAACTTTCAGCAAATGACCCTGATGTACGGAAAAGACAGCCTAGTCATCGGGTGTGCTCCCTCGTAGGGTTTAATTAGCTGTGCAGTTATGTTGTTTTAGGGGTTCAGTTTGTTCTGGAAATTGTTTCCATCGTGATGGTATTTCTAAGAGCTTTCATGAAGGTGTAGTCTGTACAAAGAAGCCGCAAGTGAAACAGGTACTTTCGCGATCTGCCCTGCGAGGGGGAGGAGGCGGGGCTCCACGTGACAGGGAGAGGTGCCAGGAGCCAGGCTTCTACAACACAGTCGCTGTCTGCTGATGACGGGACGTCCCAACACTAGGCTGTTTGTGGGACTGGGTGAGCTCCTGAGAGGCACGACCCCATGGATCCCCACCTCAACTCCGTGAGGAGCCGCTCTCAGCTCCATTTTGCAGATGGAGAAACCGAGTCTCAGAAAGCCAGTGGATAACCTCCCCACGGCCACCCAGCAGGTGTGGTCAGGTCAGAACTGGAACCCAGGCCTCCTGCATCCCACGTCCAAGCCCTGACCTCAGCACGCCACTTCTCCTGCATCGTCAGCACCCTGCGTGATGATCTGCATCAAAGGCACACGGCCCCAGTCTAACTCATTTATTAGGTAATGTGCTGTGGTCCACATTCATCCTGCAGGATCCTCCCCGTGTGCCAAGTCGCTTCTTGGCGATGGCTCCAGGCTGCCTGGGCTGAGAGGCGCTGGCTGGCGCCGATGAACCGCACCCCGGCTGTTTGGCAGCTCACTTCTCGGACTTCCGGCCTCTGGAACTGTGGCATCCGTGGGAGCGGCCGAGCTGACGGGGGCGAATGCCGTCGGGAGTGTCTTCCCAGCCCTCCGGACATGGAGCAGCACAATCGAGTTTTCCTCTTCCTGCCTGATACTTGGTACAATCCTGGCTCTCACTGCGCGGCGAGTGCCTGAGGACCGACTCAGACATCGGAGCTGGAGTCACGCGTGCAACTGATGGGCACAAATCAGCGGCCGGCCGACCACCGGCGGAGCGCGCTTCCCTTCATGGCTGGCAAGGTGGAGCTTTGATGGGAAGCCTATTTCAAGAATTACAGTTTAAACACTCAGCCTATTTTTATTTTTATGTTAAACACCTATGTGTGTTAGGGATCCTTAGAGCACACAGATTTCATTACAAAGTGGGTTTTCATCTGTGGCAGATTAAGTAAAATATGAAATTAACAAATGTAAATAGTATCGACGATCCAAATTAAATATCAGAGCCACCTTGTATCCTGATGACTACGTCTTACTTCCAAAAAAGGCCCTGAACTATCAACCGCCCTTACCAGGGCAGCGCCCTGCTGTTGGGTTCCATGATGTCATAACGTTTCCCCGCACACAGTGGCTACGCCGGCTCTCCGTATTTCTGCCAGCTCGAGCAAGCCGGAGGACGGCCGTGATGGAGCCCTGTTTGACAGATGCAGGCATCAACAACTTTGTTACTCTGATCGACTGCATGGTATTTTAGGCAAATTAACCTGTCCAAAAAAATTCTTTATTACTGTGCTCATGCACAGATGGAAATACGAACTTGACAATTCTGGGTACCAGCTTTGCAATTAACTGAAATGTTTCAATAGACTAATGAACTTTCATTTGAGGCATGTTCTCTGTCAGCAGAGGAGACAGGCTGTTGTCTGAGGAAGAGCTACAGAATGTCAGGCAGAGCCCGGCAACCATGTTCCATGCAGTGGGGCAGGTAGGGCAGCCCTGGGGGACCCGAGGTGGGGGAGACTCCTTGATGGCCTGGAAACCGAGCACCCCAGGCTGGGATGTGGTCTTTCTGAGAGTTCCTTTCTTACACTCAAACACCACCTGATCGTGGGCTTTCTACGGAAATCCCAGTTCACAATACTGACTTTTGACTAAAGAATGTTAGTGGTGCCATTTTAAGAAACTCACAAGAGCAAATATTAATAGTGTGGTTGGAAAACAGAAACAGATGCTGAAGATTCCTTGAACTCTTGCAAACAATTACATTTACAGAGCAATCTCCACAAACCCACAGATGTGGTGGAGTGACCACACTGAGCTGGGATGAACACCCCAAGACACAGGGAAGCTGAACCCTCCTCTGTGGGAGAAGGGCCTCCCACCAGGACAGAACTGGGGAGACAGGCTTGAAATTCCTGTTTGATAAACCAGGATGCCTTGCCCAGGAAGATGCTCTAATTTTGAATCTGATCCTTATTATAACACTTAAGGCCACTCTTTGCAAACAGATAAACAAATCTCTCTCTCTAGGGAGCCTTAACAGGAAAGAAGTATCAATGAACTAAAATTAAAATAAACATTTTTGTCAATGAATTATAGAACACATTGGTAAATAGCAATCTCATCTGTAATATTCCAGCTATACTTTGTGTGTGTATAAATCTTCAACAGATAGATCTGTGATAGATACTGTATATGTGTGAAGATTTGTACATCTGTCCATCCATTCATCCATCCATCCATCCACCCAATTATCCATCCATCCATCCACCCATCCATCATCCATCCATCCATCCATCCACACATCCATCCAGTCATCCACCCACACATCCACCCATCCACACATCCATCCATCCATCCATCATCCATCCATCCATCCATCATCCATCCACCCATCCATCCACCCATCCATCCATCCATCCATCCATCCATCCATCCATCCACACATCCATCCATCCATCCACCCACACATCCACCCATCCACACATCCATCCATCCATCCATCATCCATCCATCCATCCATCCATCCATCCATCCATCCATCTATTCATCTACCATCCATCTATCCATCACTTCATCCACCATCCACCCACCCACCATTCAGTCATCCATCCATCCACCCACCCACCCATCTGTTCTAATGTGAACATGGCACAAAGCAGTATACACCCATGCCCGAGGATGCCCTCTTGACCCTGGTCTCTCTGAGCTGACTCAGCCACGAGGAAGCCCAAGAAGACACACACTAAGTGCAACTGTGATTCCCTGCCTGGTTCCTCCTGAATTCTGAGCAAGAGATGCCACCAGCTGCTGTCCCCCTACTACCATGCATCTCCCAGAAGCCCAGGGGCCGATGTACCCCACTTGGCTGCTGCTGGCATGCTCCCCTGCAGCCAATCCCAGCACCTTACTGCCTGCCATCATCTAGCACCTATGGCAGCGTCCTCCTCCCTGGGCACAGTCCCCCTCCCTGGGCACAGTCCCCAAGTGCAACCCGTCTTCTCTTGGCTGTGTGGGAAGAACGATCTCTCGATGTCCCTGAGCACCTTCCTGCCCAGTGCACACCTGCAACCTCACCTACGAGATGCCACCCTGTGCAGTGATGCCAGAGTTGTGGCACAGATCGCAAATGGGGACACGTTCACAATAAAGGACTAGAACCTGATGTGGGACTCTGCGCCCCCTGAGATTCAAAGAGCCCTTGCAGGCTGACCTGGGTTCACGTGGATACAGCTACATTCTGGAAACCAAGGCAGAGTGCAGAGTAGGTGTGAAGCAGGGTCTGGGACCCACAGTGAGTTGTCAGCATTTAGTAAAGCTTTCACTCTGGGGTGAACCCAGAGAGTTATAATCATCATTTTGTTTTTAGAGACAGTTTTGGTAATGAAAAATAACTTCAGGTTTTTACAAAGGTAAATTGTGCAAGCTGGACACAACTTCAAGAAAGCATTTACTTGACACATACTGTCCTACTTCTGGAGAGACCAAAGGCTAAAGCAGGAAACATAGCAGCCAGGGAGGTGCTGGGGTGGATGTGGAGGGGGAGGAAATGGGAACCGTGAGTGTCTGATGATGCAGGTAAACCAGCACAGATCCTGCTCTGCGACATCACGAGGGCACGGATGTCCGTGTGCAGGACAGGGTGACAGTGCTGGCGTCTCACACGCGCTGGGCCAGGCCTGCTGGTTTAAGCCTCTCATAACCTGAGGGGGGGCCACTGTGTGCATGTACTGCCCAGAAAGAGAGGGCGTGTGAACTGAGGCCCCCTCCCCCACCTACACTCTCCTGTATAGAGTTACCTGCACCCCTGCCTCAGTGATGAGTGTGGGTCCAGAGCCAGTGTGCACACCCTTGTCCCAGATCTCAGGGATGAAGGAAGTCTGGGGTGTTCATCTGGTCCCCTGGTGTCTGTCCCCTCCCTGTAGTTCACCATGAGCTCAGAAGTCTCAGTCCTCAGGAGAGAAAGGACTATGTGCCCCAGACGCCTGGCATTGCTGGTCTTGTCAACTGAGAAAGCAGCATCCTCCCTTCCCAGGCACCCGTGATGTTCCCAGCTGTCCTGCCGGGACCGACCACTCCAGCCAGGGCCCCTGGACATTCCTTTCCTCCCCCCACCCATCCCAAAGCCCCATCCCTCCCAGGTGGACAATCTGTTGCACAGCCAGTGGTGCACGTGTCCAAGACCACGGTGGGTTGCCCAACATGTGCAGAGATTACCCCTTCCTGGAGGACTAAGGAGGACACTGTGCACGGAGACAGAGATGTCCACCCCCGGCTACAGAACTGGGAAACCCCCACCTCCATCGGGGAGGTGATGGGGCAGGACGACATCTTCCAAGTCCTGAAACCTCATCTCAGGGAGGCTGGTGGGCTTGGTTTGAAGAAAACAAAGAAACAGACAGGTGTTAAGTCCTAAAGTTCATCTTTTCTGCTCTTGAGAAACGTATCAATTTGCCCGTTCTTCTGAGTCCCAGGTGGGTGTTTATCCTGCCCACAGACACAGGAGCGCTCAGATGCACACCTGTGCCTCCCACCAAAATGCCTTCACCTTGTCTGCTCCCCACTCAGCCACGTGACCCGGTCTCTTCCCCGCCCTCCAGCAGCTGCCCGAGCCCGGCTGCTCTAGGAAGACCAGATGACGTGCCAAGGATGCACAGCAGGGCCCCCACCCGCTCTGTATGCCTGGCTAAGGCCATCACAAAGGTGGATTTCGGGCCTGGGTCTTTCTGCAGAGGCCAAAGAAGGGTCAGCCCCTAAATTGAGCGCACTCTGGGATCCAGGCAAGGACCACAACAGGATTAGTGCCGCTTTGGGTGCAAACTTCCCGTGGGAGAAGAGCAGAGCGGGAGGAGCCTCCCGTGCGAGCCTTCCTGGTTGCAAGTCATCTGATAGAAACCCTCTTTGAGGGTCTGGTCCTACGTAACACCCAGCTGTGTGCTCCCCCATCTCTGCTCAGATGCCACGGTCGGCTCTGACTGTCTGTGACAGGGATGTAACCCACCAACATGCCTGGTGTTTCCTCTTACGCTGGAGGAGAAAAGAGTTAACTTTACCAGATGACTATCTGGCCACCTGTTGACGGACTGGGAGCCCCTCCCCAAACCCCCGCAAGGCGGGTTTCTTCTTCTGGGGAGATCCGAGAATAGAAAACACTCTCCTGTCACCTTGTCTTTCCTCCACCTTGGTTCATACTGGACAGATGTCCCCAACCCTGTGACACTGAGGGACTGCAGATGAAGTGCCCCCCACCCCCCGGCCAGCCGGCATAAAGGCAGGCTGCCTCCCAGTCCTCCCTGATGAAAGGCTGCTGGTCATCAGCTATCATTTTGGGGGGTGTTGAACCCAGGCAGGCTCCCCACTCCTCCCAACCCATGCGTTTCCCATCACAGATGACGGCGCTGACCGTCAGTGGCCAGGGAAGACGTTCTTGGGCTCTGCAGTCTCTTCTTGCTGCAGCTTCTCCTAGTTTTAGGGATGGCCTTATGGGCTTGATGCCTTAGATTCCTCATCTGTACAGCAGGGTTGCTATAAGTCCCCACCCCAAAGGACTGGCAGGGCAACGCACGTGGGCCTGTAGCCATGGGGGCAATGCAAGGCGTGCTCCCCCCCTCCCCGGTGGTGGAGGTGCTCCAGAGACCAGCGCTGCACCCCTGGGTCCTTGCGGAGGAAATGGCCCATAGCTCAGCGGGACAAAAGGGTGGTGCTGTGGAAACCGTGGGTAACAGCAGAACTTCCGCAACCTGATGAACTGTCCCTGCCCGCGTTCGCCCTTCCCATCAGCAGAGACCTAGAAAGGCAAGATTCGGTTGTCCTTGCTTCATAGATGCTGGTTTTTACAGAAATGGTTAATTCTGCCCATTCTCAAATCCCTGCATTAATAATTACGAGGTCTGTAGGGAAATGCAGAGCTAGCTGGGCCCAGATACATACGTTTTCCTTAAGACACTACGGAGAGACAAGAGAAAATGCCAAACCATGAATCATCCGAGAGTCAACAGGCAGCCTATTTAACACAAAGTTTCCAACCACCCACTATCCGTTAATTTATTTTTCTCTACGTATCATTAATACCAGACATAAAAGTTCGTAAATAACCTACACGCAATCACTTTGAGGTTTAACTGAACATAAACGTTTTTCATCATAGGAAGTTGAAGTTGCTCACTCAGAAAAATCCATGTGCACTATGTGTCTACATTTCAAGGGTATAAATTCCAACACAACTAGAAATGTGGTCTTGTGGGCACGTGTGTGTGTCCAACTTCCAGACCCCTCTGGGCAGGCAGATTCGCTGTCCACCCCCCGACCCCTGTCCCTACCAAAGGCAGCAGGTACAGGAGCTCCCACGGTAAGGGGGGGCCTGGGGGCAGGAATGAACCACCAGCTCCCTCACTGAAATGTGAAGAACCAGCGTTTAGCTCTGGTCATCCACAAACACAAGAGGTCTTAATTTTTCCGTTGCTTTCTGCTCACATCCTCTGGGGAGCTCTCTCTGGCACCGACCAGTCCTCCAAATCTCCGACACTGGAACCGGGTGTCCAGCAACTCAGTTTGAAGGACACCGACTACCCAGAGTTCGAGCAAGCCCCAAGGGTGAAGGGCTCAGTCCCACGAGACTGCGCCCACTTCGGACACCAGCCACCGGTCCCTGGGTGTCCCCCATACTTCTCATCACCTGGCTACAGATCAGAGGTTCCCACAACCCCCTCCTCAGTTTCAATAATTTGCCAGAATGGCTCAGGAACTCAGGAAAACTGTTCCATCACTTATGTTTATGGTTTATTACAATGGATGTAACTCAGGAGCAGCCAGATGGGAGCTGTGCGCAGGGTAAGGCGGGCTGGGGCTGAGCCTCCTCGCCCTCCCTGGGCATGCCGTTCTCCCACCACCTCCTCTGCTCACAGCCTGGAAGCTCCCGAATCTCACTGTCCAAGAGTCTTCCCAGAGTTTGATCTCTAGCCCCATCCTCTCCCTTCCTGAAGGCGGGCAGGTGGGGCTGCAAGTTCTCACCCTTCAGTCACTGCACCTTTCTGGCCACCAGCCCCATCCTGAGCCTGTCGAGGGACCCCAGAAGCCACTCCCTGCTCCAGGGGTGATGGAAAAAGCTCATGCTGAGTAACGCACACACTCCTATCACACGGGATATTCCAAGAGCTGTAGGAGCCCTGTGCCAGGAACATGGGACAAAGACCAAACACATTTCTTTTTTTTTCCCAAAGATTTTTTATTTATTTGACAGGGAGAGACACAGTGAAAGAGGGAACACAAGCAGGGGGAGAGGGAGAGGGAGAAGCAGGCTTCCTGCCGAGCAGGAGCCCGATGTGGGGCTCGATCCCAGGACCCTGGGATCATGACCTAAGCCGAAGGCAGACGCTTAACGACTGAGGCACCCAGGCGCCCCAGACCAAACACATTTCTTATTGTGCTGCCCATCCCTTGCTGCTGTCTCCGCCCGCCTCCTGGCACACCCCACCTCTGCAGGATGCAGAGCTGCACGGGAGGCTAGGTCACCTCAGCCATCATGGGAACCCGAAAACAGGCCCATGCTAAAGCCGAAGCTCATGTGGAAAAGTACCAGCAGCTGCCTCGGGGGAAAAACGAGCTCCGAAAGCCCCTCAATGGAGTTTCAAGGATGCTGGAAACAAACATCTTTGTGCAAAGAGCACAAGGCCATGGAGTCCGCTGCTCCCAGGAGCCTGCTGACCGCCGGCCTGAGGATGAAGCCCAAGATGCATGGCGAGAAAGGGATGAAGGCAGACCTGGCTAAAGATGCCCCTTTGTACAAGCTTTCCTCTCCTCCGTTTAATCTCTTGGAATTAATTATTTCCCTGGTGGCTTAGGTATCCAGTTCACTAGATTTATTTTCTTTTGAAGCCCTTTCTTTCAGATTTTTTTTTTTTTAGCATCACATCCTGAATTCTGCTCAAAGAAGGACAGTTTATAAATGACTATTACTCACAGCAGTGTGGAGGTGATGAAAGAAATGTGTGTTCCACACGGAGGCAAGTGTGTTTCTGGGGAAATATTAAGGGGTGAGAACACAGCTACATTGCACTGGAGGCTTCTCCCATGGACTGACACAAGCAAACGGCTGTCTGGTCGGATCTGTCAGGAGGGGAGAAGGTCCACACCACCCTAGGGAGCTGCTCTGGTACTCGGAACACAGCCTCCGGCTTGCCCTGTCTGGAGGGCAGCCCTGTCTCTCTTAAGTTGGCTCCCTCCACAGGCGTGGATGCTTTCTGATGCAGCAGGGTGAAGACTGGGAAGACAGAGCATGGCGGGGAGAGAGAGAGAAGGAAAAACCCATTTTCTTATCAAGAAAGCGCCGGCAGGTGAGACAAGATGAAAGGGAAATGGAGCGAACCTCCTCTCTCTGGGCGGCACCTTGTCTAGCCCTCCTCGAGGTGTGCAGGCTGTTTCCCGGTCATTTTCTGCTCTGCGTAGGACACTGAGGTAGTGGTACAGATCCTTGAGAACGGAGTTCTCTGCAGTAAAGATGAGGCAGAAGAGATTGGCCAAGGCCCGGAGACCCTTGGCGGGGGGCGGGAAGAGAGTCTCCAGAAGCCGACTTATGTGTGACCAATCCCTACCTCACACCACAGGCAAAAGCAGAGTCCTCACAGGTGGTTGACCTCAGGACCACCTGTGACAGCACAGCACTGACGGAAAATGCAGGGGGCTGTTAGTGACTTGGCGGCAGCGGGAAACTCTTTAAATAAGACCCAACAGTCCGAACCATGGCACCGGAGTAAAGGATTTCCATTCCATAAAGTCCATAATTGGCAAATTCAACCGACGAGTGCCAGGTGGAGACATTCCACCTTGCAAAATCAGCAATGTGGATGATATCCCCCCCAAAAAAAAGAAGAAAAAAAGAAAAAGAAAAACAACGACAAAAACCTTTGCAAAACCACAAGAAAAGGGCAGTAAGATGAATTGTTTTTTTTAAAGATTGCGACAGATATTAGTGGAGGGAATTCACAGGTGACGGAACTCAAACGGCAACTAAGGGATGCGAAAAGAAGTGAATTCAGGAAAATGCTCACAAAGCAAAAGGAGACCAACGTAGGCCCATGGGACTCCGGAGCACAAGAGGTGACCAAGCCCGGCCACTGGCCTACTCGTTTCAAATCCTGTTTTAATGGTAATGATTAAGGAAGACAGAGTGGCATGTCTCCCCGGTGAAGGCCTGATGGGAGTGATGGGAAGCCATATCTGCTTGCCCCGGACACATGCCCCGAAGGCTGAGAGGGGAGCTGGCCTGGGATCCAGAGAGGACAGGAGCTGGACACGGCTCTGGCCATCCAGCGCTGCCCCGAGATGGGAGGCTGCACAGCCGGGCCCCCCACAGGTGCACCTCCGTAGAGGCACTGCAGAGCAAATGCCACAGCCGCGGGCTGCATGGCACGTGGACGTCTGCTTTCTGAACCAGGGGGTCCTGCCTGGTTTGGCTGGGTGTGTGACGGCTCCCTTGTCTAGTACTGACAGACGCCCTCAGCAGTCATCCCGGGACCTGCTGACCACAAGCAGCTGCCACAGAACAATGACCGAGTGCAGGTGTTGGACCAGGGACTGGGAGACTGGCCCGTCCGGCACGCAGGTCCGCAAGAGCAGTTCTCCGGGTAAAATCAGAGGAAGTGAGGAAAGCTGCAATGGACCACATTTGTGGTTGTGTCCAACATGCCTAGACCACAAAGCAGAAGTGTGAGAATCGGGGGCAGAGAAGCCCCTGCTCCAGAATCAGGCGGCAGCTCCCGGCGCGGGGCTCTGTCCACGGTGCTGCCGGCTCCAGCCTGCCCCTTTAGGTGCTGGCGGCCACCCACTGGGACTCACGACAGCCCTATCCGGATGGTCAGAGGGCCTGTGTGTTGGCCAGGGACGGCGCTCCATGGGTTGTATCCATGGACAGGCTTCTCTTTGTTCTCAAAAAGGCAGCAGTGACTTTCCGTTTGACCAAAGCCCCTGGATGAATTTGCTGCTAGCGCTTTCCAGACATGATCAAGACAGCTCCCTGTCAACCTGTGTGGCTTAAAAATAAACCTGCCCTCACCCAAATTATGCATGCTGGTTGGCCTGAGCATCCAGGGTTGTAGCAAGCTGCAGGCATCTGGGCTGGATCCCTGGGCCTGCAGCCCAGGACCTGCCCAGAACACAGCACACTCCGGGGGTGGGGCTGGGGTAAAGGAGAGGGGGACAGAGACACAGGAGGGGAAGGCTCGCTTTTAGGAAATTCAGCTTCAAGGTGGGGCTCGAAACCTTCCAAGGGAAGAAGAGTTCCCTGAATGAGGAGCAGTAGGAGGGAAAGAGGAAAGAGCAGGTGTTGATCTGGGACTAGGGCTGGAGGAGGGAGAGAGACCCAGCACGTCAGAGCCTGGACAGGACCAGCCAGTCCTGGGTCCCCAAGCTGGCCGTGAGAGGAACACATCCCACCCGCCACCTGCCAAAGACAACCCTTCCTTACTCCTAACGAAAATCTCCCTAAACCGAACTGTCCATGGCCAGAATAACTCAGCCAGGAGCCGTCCAGGCTCAAGGCAACCTGCCAGGTGCGGAGAACTCTGGCCCCAGAGAGTGTCCAGATGCTGATCCCCCTGCGCCTTGGGCCTCACAGAGGCTGACCAGAGTGCACGTGCCAGAAAAACCCCTTTAAAAAAGTCACACATTTCTGCCTCATCATATTACATTTGCACCGACTTCAGGGCTGCCAACCACATGGTGTGTTATTCCCCGTTTTTTGCACTGCTGTTAGGTTTTATGTCCCCTTTTTAAAAAGTCTGTAAGAAAAATAATTTATGAGAAAAATCATAAATAATGGGTGTAGGTCATCAAACATGTTTTCAAAATAGCGCTTTTTCTTCTTAAATGGAAACAAAAAGCTTTTTGGATTTTTAAAAAATCTTTTTGCATCCCAGAAGGTCATGGTATTACTTAGCGCTTTTATGAAAGGAAAAGAAAAGATGGTAAACACTTAAAATGGAGCGATCTCAGTGAGTGCATCCTGGGCCCAGGAGAAAAATCCCACCTCTATATATTTACGTATTAAAAACCCATTCGGCCCTCAGCTGAGGGGTGTGTTTGTTTTCCATCGCACTTGTATATTTAGCTGAGCATCTGGGTTTCAGGCCGTGAGGTGAAGGCAGATTAAAACAGCAACGGTGTTAAGACAAGATTGTAAGGGTTACCAGACCAGGAAATGGGCAAATCACTGCTGCCGGCCGCGGCCAGGCTTGCGGCTCCGTGGGTCCCGGTCCTGCCTCTAGCTGCTCAGGAGACCTTTGGCCCAGTTTCCTGCGGGCCCGTTAGAGATTAATTTCTGCACACCGCGGGCCCCACATGATCACAGCCAGGACCCTCAAGCCACTTTGGAGGTGATGGCATCCGGGCGCATCCCCGCCTGCACACGGTCACCGGGGGTCCCTCAACTGCAGCCAATTAGACATACCTTTCTCTCCGTTCACAACACATGGAGCACAGGCGTGACCCCAGACACGTGCGCGTGTGACGGGACAGGAGGAGCGTGGCCAGGCTGTCCCCCGCGGAAGCAGCCTGGGGAGACAGCGGGTCCACCCACTGCCCGATGCATCACGTCTCTTCCTCCGTAATAACCGTGAAGCCACACAGGAGCCTCAGAGGAGCAGAGACCCCTCAGAACATACCCAGGACGGACGCTTGTGGGCTCCACTTTGTGGGGCTTTGCAAGAGGAGGTGAGCTCGGTGGAGAGGCTTGGATCCTGCCACAGACTTTTGCCGCTGTGTGACTCTGGGGGAGTTGCTCCATGTCTCTGTGCCGCAGGCTTCTTATCTTCCCACCTTCAGCGGGGGTGTGCTGGTGCAGGCCCCTCTCAGGGTTGCTGAGGCAGCACACGGGCCAAGTAGCTGTTCTCTGCCCCCCCCCCCCCGTCTCCATCTGCTCTGTCACTGTGTCTCTTGGGCGGGTTTCCTTCTCTGCCAAGTGTCGGTGCAGGACCCCCTGCGGGCTCACCGGGAGATGAGGTGGCAGGTGACAGGCCAAGTGGCCAGGCTCTGAGCCACAGAGAGCCAAAGCTTGGGCACTGCCCTGGATGTGAGGTTGGCCCAAGCCACCAGGGTCTCACCTTCGGCTGGGGGCCTGCAGCCATTCCCACCTTGAACATGCAGCACTGGCCTCCGTGGGTTCCAAATGGCCCTCCTGTCCTGGTGCCACCGGCACTGCCATGACCAGACTCCCCTCCCCTAACAAGAGGTGGGTTCAGTCCCAGGACCCAGGGTCCCAGGGCCTTTTCATCCTGGATAGCAGATCATGCCCAAGGCCTGGGTGTCTCCAGCTCCCTCCCCTCAGCCCCACTTGCTGCTTTATCTCCACAGTGCTGACCCTGCCGGGGGCATTCGCTTTTACCTCACATGCTGATTCCCTCTGCACAGGGAGAGTCGAGATGGTGCAATGATGGTTGCGCAAAACCTGCATCCTGTGTGCAGAATCTGGCAGGTGATAGGTTCTAGTAGGGAGTAGGGAGAAGACAGATGGAGAGAAGTGTGCGTGCGTGTGTGCCTGCATGGGTGTGTGCACGTGTGCCTGCACATACACGTGTGTGTGCGTGTGTGTGTGACGGAGGAAGGGAGGAGGGTGGAGGGGGACAGGGACAGGGACAGGGACAGAGAATTAATGACACCTCACGCCATCCAGGTGGCAGCAGAGTTTTGTGCCTTCCATCACGGAGGGGCCGTGGTTGCCTGCGCCCCAGGGGCCTCCATCAAAAGCCAACTTCACTCAGTGGCAAGCGCCTCGCTGCCTACCCATGCCCAGTGGCAGGCAGGACTCATTACTTCCAATAACAGTAACTCAAGCTCATCACCTGATCTGAAGGCTGACATCTTCCCAACCGTGTGGAATTGCATTTCATGGAGAAGTGAGAATAGGCAGCAGGCACGCGGCAGCCTTCCGCACTGTTCACACCAGAATCTCCAGCACAAAGCACTCTGGAAAGTCACTGGGAACCCGGGAGCCTGCCCCCAGCCCCCAGCTGGCAGAGGAGGGGCGGTGGTGACAGGACCGCCCTTCCTTGACCAGACCTCTCTCTCCCACCGCCCATGTCCCCCAAATCACTTGAGGACCCCTTGTTTACTTCCATTTCTCCCCAAGTGATGCCCATAGCAACGCTCACCAGGAGCTTCATATTTAGGCCATTATTGCAAGCTGCTGGATTGAGAAGCAGCATGTTTGTGAAATGCCTCATCCAAAAGACGGTAATAAAAAACGTACACGTGTGTGCTGGGGTCGCATGCGCACGTGTGCTCTCAAGTACACGCAGGAAGGGGTGCGAACAGGGGCGCGGATGCCAAGCAGAGACTCCTCCCAGCCTAGGCTTCTCCCCCTTGCCCTGGGCTGGGGAGTCTGTTTCTAGGGGACCCAAAGCTGGAAATGCCCCACGAGAGCCCTCATCGCTCTCCACTGTGAGGAGACCTCACAACCCTCTTCTTCCCCGGGGAACGTGTCCATTGGAGAGGCCAGAAAAGCACTTCTAAAGTTGCCAAACGTTCCCCATCTCGGGTCCTGTGCTCTCCCCACAATTATGTAGGCTGTGTTATATCCATAACTCCTGGAGATCAGCGTCCACGTCCAGGAAGCCTCATTGGGCACCCAGAGATGCGGAAGCTAATTAACTCTGCATCTCATCCTCCACGAAGGGCCGCTCTCCTAGGCCAGCGCATCTCAGGATGCTTCTCCCGGGCTTAAACATATGTATTCTTGGCTTCAGACACAGAAGTCATTGGGAAGAAAGGAATGCCATCAGCACATGCACTGGGGACATACGGTCTCCACTAGCAGGTGGAGCGGGGAGCGCATGGGGGTGGGCACTGGGGGCCGGGGTCGATTCTACCTGGGTTTACATAAGTATCTGACACACGTGTGCGTGCACACACACGTGTGGATGCACGTGCCCATGTGCACGCATGCACACGCACTGCATAATCACATGTATATATGAACACGCCCTGGGGCTTATTACGGAGCCAGTGCTTTTCCTGTGTCGTCTGTTGTCTGATTCAAGCCTCCAGGTGGTAATGGGACCTGAGTTCTTTACTTCTCCCTCTAGAGGACTCCTCGGCAGGCTTCCTGGCCCAGCGCAAATGTCCCCTCTCCTGGGAAGTCTCACAGTGCCCTCTGCACCTTGCACACTCCGAGCTCTGCCCTGGGGGCATGGGGACATAGGGCGGTTGAGAGGAAGAACCTCCTGGGGGGTGGGGGGGAGAGCTGGGGGCGGGACCCCCTGGGGGGGGAGCTGGGGGCGTGACCCCCTGGGGGAGGGGCTGGAGGACTGAACCTCTTGGGAGGGGCTGGGGGCGGGACCTCCTGGGGGAGGAGCTGAGGGCTGGACCTCCGGGGGCAGGGTGCTGGGTGGGCTCTTGTATCTAATATTGAAGGCTGAGCTTTCTACAAAACTGTTTCCAGCTTGACGCATTACCTCACCTTCCCAACCCTGAAGATCGGGTTATGTGGCTTCTGTGGGCATAGCAGGCCCCAGGACCATGCAGCTGAACTCGGGCATCCACGGACAGCCACCAAAAGGTGGGGTGTCAACTTTCTCCTGCACCAACTCAATGGCAGCAAGGGGAACACAGAACACAAACGCGGAAACCAAGTACCGCCAGAGAGATGCGCAAAGAAGACCAGTCTCTGCTTTCACCCTGCCCCCCGCTTGGCTGGTCTGCTGTGGGGACAGGTGGTGAGGTGGTCCCTGGGGAAGTACCCGGAGGCAGGCAGCCAGCCACAGCAGGAGTGCGTCAGTTCCCAGTCTGCACCATCAGCACCAGCTGCGTGCCAGGCCTCAGGCCCCAGAGCTGCCTCAGGGGGCAAGACAGACGTCAGGGCCACCTCAGGGGCATGCGGGCACGTGGGGCGGGAGAGCCACGGGAGTAGGGGAACGCCCCGAGGGACAAAAAGCAAGGTGTGGGAGGGACAGTGAGTAGCACGTCACTAGGGAGCAAGTAGGGTTAAAAAAAAAAAAAAAAGTCTAGGAAGTTAGATTGAGTAATAGCTGGTGCTGGCTGCCTGCTTTCTCCTCGCGAGGCACCATGCTTGGTGCTTTATGGCCTTTCTGCATCCGATTCTCATGGCAGGCCGGCGTCATGGAGCTATGGTGGTTCCCATGCCGGCGACGGGGAAACTGAGGCTCAGCCCATGGCCCTGCAGCTACGGGGTGGAGGAACTCTGCCGGCCACTGAAGTCCGCCTCCCCCATCTCTCCAGGCGTGTGCGCCGCACGAAGCTGTGTGCAGGAATGAAGCCTGGTTCTCCCTGCCCTGAGACAAGCTGAGCCCTCGAAGGTGGAAGGCTGGAATCCAGGAGCCGACGAGCAAACGTGTCACCTTCTTTCACGGTAACATCCCTTCCAAAAATTAAATGACATAGGCCCCGTGGTCTCGCGCAACTGCCGCTTCCCGCCATGCCCTCTGCCACGCTGGTCAGCCAGGCGTCCCCAGGCCGGGCTGAATCCCACATCTTGTCCAATCGTATTCTTCATGGCATTCCGGAAGCCAGCCGCTCTGAGAAGCGTCTCTGCAGTCTGTTCACATGGAACGAATGCACTCTTAAATTATAATAAACCCTTCACACTTTCCCCGTCATTAAAACGATGTACCTGTCACTTTGACTCAGGAACCGGTAACATCTCTTGGGAAAGGCTGCTCCTCTATCCTGTGGCTAAGCCTGCTTCCTGTCCTTATTTTTTAAGCAATGAGCACAGCAGGGCAAGACCGCTCCAGTGTGTCACGCATGGTGAACCGAAGCAGGTTTCTGCTTCAGCCAGGATCAGGGAGAGGAAATGTCACCGAGAGAAAAGGAGGAGACAGGGGGGCGGGTGGGAGAGACAGTGCGCCTTTAGGGGGAAAGGAGGCACAGAGAAGATTCTAGATGCTTCTTCTGGTATTTGTCAGGGGGCTCGTGTTCACTTGGGGTCAGCGGTGGCGCCCAGCGTGTCCCGTGGCGCCCTGGTGAGGGGCTGTGCTTTGTGGTTTCTGAGAGCAGCTCCCACTGCCAAGCTGCGTGTCTGCCCTTCCCCCGGCAGGGGTGAAGGGGGGCTGCAGGCTCCGGTCGAGTTTCCATTTAACACACTGCTGCTCTCCACAGAAGAATCAGGAGGGGAGGCCTTTAAAAAGCACTAATCATACACCTGCTGGGTGCACAGGGCAGGGTGCTGATGAATTAACTCAAAGGCGATTTGCACAGCACGGGATAGAACGGCAGGGCCCAGGGCCCAGTGTCCCTGCCCAGACACCTGCCTGCCCAGCGGAGGTACCTGTTCACTGACTCCTCTGCAGCCTGGGGACCCCCCCAAGAGAAAGGGAACCCACAGCTCCACACACTGCACAGGTACCCCAGCCTCCCCAGCCACTTCTACTGAACTCAGGCTGTAACACTATCTTCCCCTCTTGCTAAACCTGGGAGATGTCCAAATACCCGCATCCGAAGACCGTGGCTACTGCTGGGCTCGAATCTGCTATTAGTAATGGCACCATCCCCGAGGGTCCCCCTCCCTCCCTGGAAAAGCCTTTGCCAACAGCAGGTGGGAGGGAGGCCGGTCCTCATGCAAAAACTCTGAGGGCACCCAGGGGTGGGTCACCTTGGCCTGGAGGGCTGGAGTAGAACAAAAAGAGTAAAGGGGCTTCCGGGTCCTGCAGCCCTAAAGAGGTCGGCTAAAATGAACATGGGGACAGTCAGGCATCCCTAAGCTTCTCCCTGCCCCCACAGGCTGCAAATATGTGCTCAGTGGGCCCCCAAGATGCTTCTTTGCCTTTACTGATGGCATCAGATGCCTGGTGGAAGCTCCTGGTGCCACAGGGGCAGGACCCCCAAGACCGGCCAGTGCCAGGGGCAGCTATTAGCAGGTAATCCCTATATAGCCCACTCCCCCCGTCCGGGAGGACGCTGGCCATGGGTAAACTGCTTATTGGGCCGTCTTGTACCAGAGGTCAGTGCCCGACCCAGGACACTCAGAAAACCAAGTCTGTCAGCTCCAGCCCCTCAACGCAGCCGGCTCTCGGGCAGGTGTTGAAGTGAAGGAATACGCCCAGACCTCTGAGCTCTCCAGCCGCTCGCTGGAACAGCTCACGCGCGCCGGAGTCACGCATGCGCAGACCCCACCCCATGCTCCACGACACCGAGCGCGGGTGCCCGGGGGGAGGCGCAGCTCTTGACCCGAGTTTCTGTGCGAGCGTCCTTCTCGCCTCACTGCCCGGTGGCCCCTGGGGCCATCCCACCCCTCGTGGCAACTTGGCCCACTGCTGCCCCTCTGAGGGGGTACGGGGCAGCAGGAGGGAGATCCTGAGGCTTCAGACAGAAGGCAGCCCCACGATGGGAGAATGAGGTCCTGCGCTGGGAGGGTTCTGGGGGTGCATGGCCTCCAGAGGGGCTCCCGAGGTGACAGGAGGGCACCTGTCACGGGGGGTGCAGGCGGAGCCACGTGGCACGGCCCGAGGTCCCTCATCTCACACCGTGGTGGAGGAGAGTCTGAAAGACCGCTGAGGCGGTGTTCGGGGCACTCAGCATTGCTTAGACCACCACTGGCTCTTATTACCTAACACGTCAATAAAAACACACTGCTACCTCACTGATTTTTTTTTAATGTTTTCATAACTACATTCCCATATGATTGTGGGCCTTTGTGACCCGATGTATCTAATTTTCCTCATTTGAAGGCACTGCTCTGAAGGGGGTCACCAGGTGTCCAACAGGGTCAAGGGCACAAAACAGCCTCAGGACCAGAGGCACAGAAGCCGAGGTGGGAGAGTGCGGAGGATGCGGGGAGCCGGGGGAGTCACCATCCCATCGACAGGGTGATTCTGCATCGTTATTACTAAGCGTGGGAGTTCCCGACACCTCGTGCACGAAGCTCACAACTGTGTCCCCAAACCCAGACGCGAGCCGGTGCTCAAGCCCCAGGAAATGTTTATGACTTTAATGTTCTCAAGTTAAATGTTAAATGACTTTAATTACATGTTAGCCACTGGTTTTATTCCAGCCTGCACTATGACGTCCTCACCACCCCCTTCCTTACTGACACCTGGGCACGGACACTATCGATCAGACCGGCTTCCCTAGTAAGACCCTGTGTGCAGCTCCACAGACGGGCCACTTTCACCTGCACACGAGCCTTTAGCCTCCCGCACCCCCAGCTGCACGCCCCTCCGCAAGCCCGGAGTGGGGGCCTCAGCCTTCGGGGGTCATCTTAGTGAAGGCCCCTCCTGGACCACATGGGCACAGCACGCACCCTGGGGCCAGCACCGAGTGCGCTCTGCCCGCACTCCTGGGCCGCATGTTCTCACATGTCAACACACACTCCCTCTCTTGCTTTGCTTGTGGTGGTGGGAAGTAAGTAATCCGGGGGAACAAAAAGAATATTTTAGGGGCTGAGGTCAAAACTACTTTGTCCCAGGGCTTAAAGCCATTCTGTTCCCCAGAGATTTCTCAGCCCAACCGGGTCAGACTTTGCCCTGCAGGCTGCAGGATGTGTTTGCTCTGGGGCTGTCCTTTGTAATGGAGAGGCCGCGTGCTCCCCAAGGACCATTCCCCTGCAGGCTCACACATTCAGGTCGTAATGCATGGCCTCTCCTTGCCCTGGGCAATGGAGATTGGATTTTTATGTGCAGACGTTATATGGGGGATGGTTTTATGGGAAGCCATTACGGGGACATTCATAACAAACAAGCCCACAGTCGACTTCTCAAGTCAGAGGCTGAGCGGGGTCCTCAAATGTTCAATCTTTCCCACCAAAGCGCTCCTCAGATGCAGTCCACAGAATTAATCCACATGGCACAGCTCTGCTGTGTATACTACACCATGCAGGTCAGACAGATGGGGACGTCTTTGGAATCTAAATGAGCCCCTGCTTCTTCCTTTCTATGCACGCCTCATCCAATGTTTTTTTTTTTAAACACTACAGAAGAGACAAAAATCTTCCTAAGAAGGAAGGGCTAACTCCTGTGCAGTTTTCATTGTTTGTTCTATGGGACACACAAAGGAGGATCAGGATTCCCACTGCTCACCGGGGTCCCTTCCTCGGAGGAAGGGGAGCCCCTTCCTCCCTCCTATAGGCTTCTCTGTGGGGAAGGGGATCCAGGATAAATGCAGGCAGCTCAAAGAGCCTTGAGAAAGGCAGCCCGGTGCATGCTCAGTGCGAGTGAACCTGCTCGGGCAACTTCCCGCGGCTTTCAGGAGAGTCCACACCCAGGTCTGGGATGAGGCCGCCTGTGAAGGCTGCCCAGAGTCTCATCCTTCCCACGCACACAGCGTGGCAGGCATAGGCTAGGTGGGGGCACACCCGGACACACAGGGGTCAGATAACTCGGGAATGCGTTAAGGCTGACTATGGCTTTGGGTCCCTGAAGGTGAAGAGGATGGGGTGGGAGGTCGTGTGGAGACAGCACGAGGCCCCGCTTTGCACACATAGCTCAGCCCGCTCTTCTGACCTCTGACCTTGCATTTCCGAGTGCCATCTGGACATTTAGGTCCTTCCTTCAGTAAATCCTGAGTGTCTGCTGCATGCTGGGGATACATCAGCAACAACACACAGGCCCTCAAGGTGCTTCTGCTCAGACCGGAGACCTATGGTAAACTGCATGCCAGTTACAATGTCTTCACACTGGTGCTCAGCGGGGCCATTGACCCTGGGGGCCCCAAGACCCCTCAGGGGCTCTGCTCTGCCCAACAATTTTATAATCATAATAAGATGTTGCGCTGAGGGACTTCTGGAATGGAGGCTTGAGATGCTCCATGGATCCCTTCCCAGCGAGACAAACACAGCTGTAAGGATTATTTAAAAAACAACCCTTTAACATCTCTGGAAATTGTCCCAAGAGCACAGAACAAGTGGAGAAACACTCGTTCAGGAAAATGTACTAAATCTCAGTAAGAACGGCGTGAGTCTGGGCGTTTAAGGGGAGACCTGCTCCACCCACCATGACCCCCAGGTCAGTGTGAGGAAAAGTCTGCTCCAGGTGTGGCCAAGGAGGTGGGGCTCCCTCGCTCCAGCTCCCGGTTTAGGGCGGCAGGTGGGTGGGGCCCCAGCATTTCTCACCCCCCATGCTGTTCCGGGAGGTCCGGGCTCACCCCTCGCCACCACACAGGGCACAGGCCTGCCATACCTGGGAGAAGATATCTCCAAATGACATACCTGATAAGGGACTTGTGTCAGAATGTATAGAGTTCTTACAATCCAAAAATAAAAGATAAATAAATAACCCAATTAAAAAAGGGCCAAGAACTTGAATAGATACTCCTGCAAAGAAGAGATCTGAACGGTCAATAAGCGCATGAAGAGATGCTCATTGTCCTTAGTCACCACACACTAATCAGAACCAACGCAAATCGGAAAAACTGCCAGATACTACTTCATACCTATTAAGGAAAGGATATACTACCACTATAATAAAAAGACCCAGAAAATGACAAGTGTTGGTGAACACGTAGATGAATTAGAGCCCTAATATATTTCTAGTGGGCTGTAAAATGGTACAGCTGCTTTGGAAGATAATTTGGCAGTTCTTCAAAATGTTAAGCATGGAGTTACCATATGACTTAGGAATTTCGCTCCTAGGTGTCTACGTCAAAGAACTGAAAACATATGTCCACACAAACACTTTGTACATTCCTAACAGCACTACTCATAATAGCCCCAAACTGGAAGCAACCTGAATGTCTATCCACTGATGAATATGGATAAGGAAGATGTGATATATGCACATGTATCAATTTGGTATGGCTGTTGAAACAAGTGACCACAAACTGAGTCTGGTCCTGTAGGTCCGAAGTCTGAAATAGGTCAGCAGGGCTGGTTCCTTCTGGAGGCTCCAGGGGAGAATCTGTCGTTGCCTTTCCAGCTTCTAGAGGTCACCTGCGTCCTTTAGCTGATATCCCTCTGACCTCTGCTTCCACAGTCCTGTCTCTCTCTCTGACTCTGACCTTCAGCCTCCTTCTTATATGAGGACCCTTGTGGTTACACCAGACCCACCTGGATAATCCAGGGTAATCTCCCCATCTCGAGGTCCTCAACTGAATCCCATCTGCAAAGTCCCTTTCACCATGTGAGGTGACATACACAAAGTTCCAGGCATTAGGATGTGGACCTCCTTGGGGGGCCATTATTGTGTTGTGACCACATATTGTGAAATACCCTTCATCAGTAGAAAAGAATGAAGCACTGATACATGCCTTCAACATGCACGAACCTTGAAAACAGTATGCTAACTGAAAAAAAGCCAGTCACAGAAGACCACGTATTTTATGATTCTGTTCATATCAAACACCCAATATAGGCAAATACACAGAGACAGAAAATACACTGGTGGTTGTGTAGGGTGCATGTGCATATATGTGTGCATGTGTGGTGAGGGGGTGGTTAGAAGTGCTGCCAGTGGGAATGGGGTTTATTTGGGGTGATGAAAGTTTCTAAAGTTATATTGTTGATGGTTGCACAACTCTGAATATACTAAAAATTATAAAATTAAGTTAATTAAATTTATAAATTATAAATTATTATAAAATTAATTATATATTATATATAATTATATAAGATAATTATAAATTATTATAAAATTAATTAAATTTTGAAGGATAAATTTTCTGGTATGTGAATTTTATTGTAATAAGCTGATAAAAAAGATGTTATTTGCCTTTTTCACCATGGTGCCTTTGCCGAATGGTGGGTGCCATGGCAAAACCCAAGCCAGGGGCCCCAAACAGTGATTAGCACTCAGTACTTCTTCATCACTAAGCCTTTACTATGGAGGAAAATCATTCCACTCAAGGATGTCCTTGATGAAACAGAACCAGCAGAAATTAATTTTAGTAAATCTTGACTCAAACAAATTCCTTTTCATTATTAGGGCATGAAGAAAGGGGAAGCAGAGAAAAAGCACATACCAAAGCAAGGTGGGTCCAGGTTACAAAGCACTAATGTGACTGTGAGTTGCAAGCTGAACTAGCCACTTTTTTCATGGAAAATTATTTTTACTTAAAAGAACAACTGACAGACAAACCATAGTTAGTCACATTTGAATGTTTGGCAGACATTTACTTGAAAATTAACAAAGTGAGTCTGTCACTTCAAGGAAAACAACTGACAATATTTATTGCCAATGATAAAATTAGAGCTTTCAAGCAAAAATTAGAGTTTTGGAAACTAGTGTCTGCCATTGTGAGCTTGACAGCTTCCCAAAAATTAAATATTTTTCTCGTGAGACTGGTGGTGATATTTAACAAGTGAGATTTTTTAAAAATATTATAAAATGGAAGATATACATAACTCATAAAACCAATGATTTCAGAAGACTAATCCATGACGTTACAAAATTATGCATGCCTTAAAGATCCATTCAAAGTACAAGATAAACCAATGGGTTTTAATTTAACAAAGTATGAAAAGTACAAGGACGTCGTTTTAGCTTCCACACTGTAACTGACCATTAGGAAACTAGCTCTTGTTAACTTTTGGTGTAATATCAAAGAAAAGAATCCATCATTATCCAAAAAAGGGCATTAAAATACCTCTCTTTTTCCACTTACACATCTGAGTGAAGCTGATTATTTTTTCATATTTTTCAACCCATAAAACATATCACAACAGAGTGGATGCAGAAGCCAGACATTAAAGAGATTTGTAAAAATGTAAAATACTGCCATTCTCACTAAAATGGTTTTATTTTTCAAGAAATGTGGTTAGTTTTCATAAAATACGTTATGTATGTTAGCATGTAAATGGCTTATTATTCTTATTTTTAAATTCTTATTTTTAAATTCTTATTCAATAACGATTTCTCAGATGTCTTAGTTTTAATGTCTACTATGTAAATATCAAAAAATTTGACCCATATACACAAAAGCTCTTTGGGTCTTCCATAATTTTTAAGAATATAAAGGAGCCCAGAGAACACGATGTTGTGCAAGTGTTGGTACATCCTGTGGGATAGCAGTAGAGATGGTGCTAAGTGGGGAAAGGGCAGAATGAGAGCATCTGGAGCACTGGGGTGAAGAGGTGGGCTGTCTACTAGTTGGGGCAGTCAGCATGGCCTCAGAGCGAGTGCTGTGGGCTGAAGTATGTCCCCTCAGGTCCATTATGTCAAAGCCCCAACCTCCAGCACCACAGCACATGACTGTGCTTGGAAATGGGGCCTCTACAGAGGTGATTAAGGTTAAATGAAGTCATACGGGTCAGCCCTAATCCAAATGACTGGTGTCCTTATAAGAAGTGGTGATTAGGACACAGGTATACACAGAGGGACAACCACAGGAGGACACAGGGAGAAGATGGACATCTACATGTCAAGAAGGAACAAACCTGTCCACACCTTGATCTTGGGCTTCCAGCCTCCTGACAGCAAGAGAACTCACCTCTGTCCTTTAAGCCCCTGGTCTGTTAAGGAGACCTGAGCAGAGTAATATGGGGAGAGTCACAGGTGTTCAAAGGGAGTGAAGAAGTTAAGCAGGTAGATATGAGGAGGAGAGTTATTTTAGGCAGTGGGAAAAGTGAGGGCAAAGACCCTAATGTGGGAACAGTGCATGTGACTAAGCCACAGCTCCAGAGAGGTGGATGGGACAGAGTGATGGCAAGAGCAGAGAGCAGGATATGAGGTGAGTGGAGGCTGCTGCTCTGCTTGGAGTGAAATGTGGACACTCTGCAGTACTGGGGCTGACCAGTGACATAACCTGGCTTGGGCTTTGGCAGGATCCCTCAGTCTGCCACATGGGGCAAGAACCGGGGTCGACAAACTTTAGCCTGCCCACTGCCATCTGATTTTGTAAATAAAGTCTTATTGGAACACAGCCACACCCATTCATTTCCCTGTTGTTTATGGGTGTTTCACACTACAATGGCAGACCTGAGTAGGTACAACAGAGTGGTATGGGCACCAAAGCTGAATATATTTGTTATCTGGCCTTTGACGAGACATGTCTGCTGACCCCTGCTATTGACCCTGCAGATGAGTGTGCAGGCTGGGAGATGTGTCCGAAGATGATTTTATCCCTCATGCATAGTGTGTTAAGAACTCTGCTTTTTGGGAGTGACCTCAGCAAGGTGATGGAATCCGAAGCCCCAGATACTTCTTTCCCTATGGTGACAATGACTTTACAACAGTACACAGATAAATTGCCTTTGAGAAAAATCCAGAAACCACATGAGCCAAGAAGAACCACATCTAAAGTGGTAGGAAAATTCATGACATTTACTCTCCACAGTTCCTCCCCTAGCACAGAGCAATGGAATGGGAAGAAAACGGCCAACTCTTGGTTCTCCCTGGGAGGGAAAAAGAAGAATGGAACATAGTCCAGTGTTCTGACTTTGGGGGTATGTGTGAGACTGAGAGACTGGCTTCTGTCTCACCTGAACCTAAATGCTGACAGGTATGGGAGCCAGGCTGGAAGCCACTGAGAAGAAATCTCATGGTAGTCTAGCACCAGAAAGGTTCAAGTGCCACAGAAAGAAAATCGGGGAGATCCTGAGTAGGAGCAGGAAAACCTCACTTAGGAGAATTATGTGTACACCCCCAAACAAGATGCCCTTCCAGAATAAGTGAGAGGTCTCCATATCTCTCTACCAACCTACACTGATGAAGGTCTTCCATGTACTTAGCCAGACTGTAAAGACTAGGAAAAGTAGCTTTTTTCCCAAATGCTCAAATCCCAACAAATGATAACAAAATAAACAGAGAGAGAGAGAGAGAGAGAGAGAAATATGGCTCAATAAAAGGAACAAATTAAATCTCTGAAAATTACCCTTAAAGAACTGGAAATATATGAATTACCAGACAAAGAATGCAAAATAACCATCATCAACAAAGATAGCCAATGAACTAGAAGACAGCACAAAAGGACAACTACATGGAAGCAGGAAAATGAGGCATGAGCAAAATGAGATATCAACAAAGAGACAGAAACACTGAAGAAGAAACAAATAGAAATTCTGGAGCTGAAGAATACAATAACCAAACTGAAAAATTCAGTGGAGCAGTTCACCATCAAACTTGAGAAGGGCAGAAGAAAGAATCCATGAACTTAAAGACAGGATATTCAAAATTATCAATCAGGAGAATGGAAATAAAATAGAATGCAGAAACGTGAAGAACCCAAGGGACTTGCAGGATACCATCAAGTGAACAATATATGTATTATGGGAGCCCCAGAAGGAGAAGTGAGAGGGAGAGGGGCAGAGACCCTATCTGAAGAGACAATGGCTGAAAACCTCCCAAATCTGAGGGGGAAATGGAGAGGCACATTCAAGAAGCTTAAAGAACTCCAACTAGCATAAATTCTGAAGAGCCCTACACTGAGGCACATCATAATCAAACTCAAAAGCCATGACGAATCTTGAAGTTTCCAAGAGAAAAGTGATTTGTTGCCCTCAAGGGAATTCCCATAAGACTATCAGTGATTTCTCCGTAGAAACCTTGCAGACTGGAAGGGAGGGGTGGGGTATATTCGAAAGGATAAAGGAAAAAACTTCCCTGTTTAGCCAAGAAAACTGTTATCTGGTGAAACTACCCTTCAAGAATGAAGGAAAAACTAAGACTTTATCAGATAAACAAATGCTGAGGGAGTTCATCCTCACTAGACCTGCCTGGCAAGAAACACTGACAGGAGTCCTTCAAGTTGAAACAAAAAGAAGCTCAACAGTAATACAAAATCACATGAAAATATAGAACTACCTGGGAGAGGTGCACATAGAGACAAATGAAGAAACCTGTAATAGTGTAAGGTAGGAGCACAAATCACTTTCAATTGTAGTATATTATTTAAGAAAAAAACAAAGCATACAAGGTGACTATACATCTATTTTAAAAAGAGGTAATTTGTGCCACGGTCACATAAAGTGGGCGATAGAGATGTAAAGGAGCTTTTAATGAGACTGAAGTTAAGTTCTTATCAGTTTAAATTAGATTGTGATAACTTTGTGATATTTTATGAAATTGAGATAGTAACCCCAAAGAAAATATCTCTAGAATAAACAGGGAAATGAGAAGGTGTTCTAAACAGGCCACTACAACAAACAGGCCCACGGGTGTCTAGTCTGACGTGGGTCTCCTAGAGGCGGCACGCAGCTGGATTCTGGTGTTGCCTTGGGTTTTACTCAGCTGATCTGTGTCTTCTAACTGGGGAGTTTGATCTGTTCACACCTGAGGTAGCTGCTGACGGGGAAGGACTGACCAGCGCCGTTTGGTTAACTGTTTTCTGAACGTCTTAGAGCTTTTTGTCTCTCCTTTCCTTCCTTGCTGCTTTCTTTTGTGTTTTCCTGATTTTTCTGTAGTGACACACCGTGATCTGGGCCAAGCATGAAAAGAGAAAAGCACACATAACTGCAATCAGAAGTGGGAAGGGGCGTGAGCACTGATGTCGCAGGAATGGAAAGCCGAGCGGGAGAACATGACGAAGCGCAACGGGGATTACTTGGAGGAAACGGGCATGTTCCCGGAAACAGCCGGCCTCCCGAAGCTGGATCATGAAGAAACCTTAAAATGATCCCAGCGGACCTACAACTCGTAAGTGGGAAGGACGCTCAGGTGCGAGGAGGCCCCCAGTGCTGACCGCGGATCCCACTCCAGCACCTTCTTGGAGCCCTCACTCTGACAGACGTCCCAGAGAAGGGCTGTGGCGGCGGGTCTGTCCGCGCTTAGTCAGAGGGCGTCCTGCAGGGCCAGCTTCCTCCGGGAGTCCGTGGTTGCCCTGTGGCTCTCTGCCGTCTGGACACACGCAAAGTGGTGAGGGGTCCAGTTCCGGGCGCTCCTCTCAGGGCCTCAGTCTCTGGGCTGGCAGAACTGTCCTTCTAGAACATTCCCTGATCCTGTCACTTTCCTGCTCTGATACCACCAGGGCCACCTGCTGCCAAGAAAAGGATGCCAACTGTTGCCCTCTGTCCTCCGCCCTGACCCTGGGTCCTGGCCAGCTTGGGGTACTTGCTGCTCCCTCCTGGCCTGCTCTGGACACTGGGGCTCAGGGCCCCTGGATTACGAGGGTGGCTCACACTCCATTCCCCCACGGAGCGCCGGCGAGTCTACCTGCATAGCTCCCTGCTCCTGCCTCTCCTCCCGCCCCACCCTGCCCTTCCCTGTTCCTTCCCCCTCCCCCATCCCTCCCCCTCCCCTTGCCCCATGCCACCTCCCTGTGCCTCCCCCCTCCTCTCCTCCTGCCCCTGCAGCCCTGCTCTCACTCCCGCTTCCTGCCCTAGGTAGGGCTCCCACTTCTTGGGTTTCCAGCCAGCTCTCTCCTGGCACCCATGGGCCCTCCCAAACCTTTCTGGTTCTTCTTGCTCCTGGAACATGCCCCCTGCCCATCTCAGTCCTCCCTACAGGCTGTTTTCCTTGATGTGGAAAGTGCTTTGCTTTGGCCAAAGTCTCCCCTTCCTTCTGATCTCAAACTAAATGCTGCTTTCCACGGGCGCCTCCCCAGGACAGGCAGCCCTCCTGGCACTCTGTAGTGGCCTCCTTGCGCTAATTTTCCTGGCAGTTTGCAGAGTGGAGTCATTTGCTTATTATCCATCACAAACTGCAGCCTCCTGGAAGGCAGGGAGCAAGGGGACGCCACTGCGACCCCCCCCAGCAGCAGCGCAGAGCTTGGGAAGACCCCATGTGGCCATGCGCTCTGACGGTTGTCTGGTGAGCAAGCGCTGTGTGCCAGGCACCCCCGGGCATGTGAGTACCTAAGGCACAGCACGCGCTCTTGCAGGAGGAGGGGTGGACAGCAAACCAACAGGGACATTTAGACCTTCAGGTGGTGACCACCAACATGTGAGAAACCAGGCCAGGGGCAACAGAGCGGCCAGTGAGCAGGTGGGGGGTGCCCGCTGGACACAGCCTGAGGCCCCTGGGAGGACTCCAGCTTTTGTCGTCAGTGGAGGGAGGAGCCGTAGAAACCTGATCGAGCAGGGGCCGGGCCTGAGCTGGGCTTTACTCACGGCCACCCAGCGCCGGCTGCCTGCAGGCGCACAGAGGAGCGCAGACGGCAGGTGCAAGCCGGGGCACGCGCGTGTGTGCGCACACACACACACACACGGCGGGTTGGGGTGGAGGGAGAGGGGAGTGGGATCCTGGAGGGGCAGCAGATGGTCTTTGCAGAGCGTGTGGCCATGCACGGGTAAGGGAGGGGCAGGCCTCTGTGCCACGGCCCCCTCAGAACAAAAGGGCTATGTCCTTGGGACATGGGAGGATGCTGTCCTGGACCACTTCTGTGTTCAGCATGGGCAGGGCAGACGGCGAAGGTGGGCATCACAGAGCCACGACTGGCCTTGTTGATCTCAGACAGGGGCCTGGAGACCCTGAGACCCCCGCCGTCAGGCCTCAGGCAGGGCTGAGAACACACGGATTTCAAAGACCAAGCATTTGCATTGTATCCCAACACCCCAGACCTGACACCATCAGGACGGTGGATGGTATGTTAGCCGGAGCTTCTGCCCCTGACTCTGGCCCCCTGAGCAGAACGTGGAACACACTCCTCTCCCCCCCCCAAATAATGATGGGAACACAGCCCCTCAGGTGGAGGGTGGAGGGGCTGCCCTGAGTCAGCGTGGGTCTGAGTGACCACGGATGACGGGCTTGAGGAGCCTCTCCCCAGGGTGTGAGTGGACGCCCCGCACCCTCCTGCCCACGGGCGACACTGCTCCCGTAATCACACACAAAGCAAACCTAAACCAGCCTGCAGGGCACCCAGCTCAGGACCCCCTTTGGGCTCCCAGCCCCATCCTCATGTCTGCGCATCTCCCTGAAGGGGGGCCGGCCTCCCGCCTCACTCCAGTTTCTCCACACCGCTGTCCTGCAGCGGCCACAGTGACCACAGTCATCAAAATCGTCACCTTGGCAAATTAAGTGGGCTTTTGGCCTAGAAGCCTCCAGTGCTCAATGCCCCTCAGGCCCGTGCCTTACTCTGGGGTCCTCTGTCCGTGGAGCCCACCGAGCTCCCGCCTGCCCCAAAGCACCTGCCTCTCCCCTGCCCGAGGCCTGCTTTCCCAGCTCGCATGGCCAGTGCTCCCACCTGCAGGAGTGTCTGGCCTCCCCTCCAGGGAGCCCCTTCCCTCCCACAGCTGTCTCAGCTCCTGGAGAGCCCTTGGTGCCACGGACCGTAGCTTCTGTGCACGGAGTTGGCTGGCCTGCGCCCCATCTCTCTCCCCCAAAGGCCTGGAGTCCCCGCGGCTGGAAACCCGGTCTTCCCTGAATTCGTGTCATCTAGCACCTTACTTGGCATCCTGCGGACAGCTTTGAAAGAATGAAGTAAGTTCTGGATCATTCCGGTGGGCTCACCTCCGTTTCTGTATGTTACTTACTGAATTGCCTACACTCCAGGTGTATTGTATTCCCCAAGAGAACCTTCCCAGCAGGAAAAAGAATCTGAGAGTTTACACATTAGAAACAGAGTTAAATGAATGGGATAAAACAAAGCCAGCTAAAGCACCTCCCTTCCACAGACATTTGAAAACTCAGATGAAGAAATCACTTCTGATTGACTTGAATCTGTCTTAAATCCAACTTGAACCTTTTTGTTTTAACATTACTTGCGGCTTGGGCAGAAGGAAGACTCGTGTCTTTACAACATGCTTTGAGTCTTATTTGTGTCTCCTCGTGAGCACAGGTAATTCTAGGAAGCCTGTTCGGCAAAAGTTAATCAGAAATCGGAGATTACATTTTCCTTTATATTATGCACACATTTAAAGTTAAGAAGAAAAATTCTAAGCGAATAAATCATGTTTTACAAATTACTAATACCCAAGGAACAGATTAAGATGAGCAATGAAATTACGTTCAAGTCTCAGATGTGCGGGCACACACACACCTCTGATCTATTGTCAAACGCTCTAAATAAAACAATTATAGATGTTTGCATATATTTATCTTTTCGTGTGATTTTAGAGCCGAATGCCAGGAGTGTGCTCAGAGCCGCACAGAAGATGAAACAGGACGAGGTCTCAGCCCTCGGGGCGCACAATCAAAGTGAGACAGATAAAACAATTCAGACATGAAATACATCAGCTGAAAAGCCTGTTAAAATTTATGAGGTGCAAGGTTTTGTTGGCTTTTCCAGGGAAAGGCAGCACCGCAAGAGGGGCCAAGTGAGTGAAAGCCATCGTGGACCAGGGTGATGCAGGGGAGAGCTGAATGAGAGACACCAGTGCCTGGAGCTGTGTGCAGGGTGGGGGTGGGGGGTGGGGGGCCCTGGTCAAAGCGGCTGACTCAGTTTCCCCTGCAGAGAATGCACCACATAGCCACTGGCATACCGGCCACTCCACCTTGAATTCCCGCTCTCTGCTGTTCGTGTCCCCTACACAGGGTCAGGAACTGCCCTGCGTACAGGCTGGTCCTCTCCGTGGGTGCAAAGGACCAGGGAAAGAGTCACCCGATGTCCTGCCACTGTTCCACCCTTGCTCTCTGCCCAGAACCTGCTTCAGGAATTGCTGATGGTGGGGCCCGAGGCCAGGGCAGCCGGCCATACGAAGAGATCCATTCTGCTCCCAGTCAGTGAGTCAATGTGAACTAGGTTACACCACCTCGGAAACCAATCTAGAAACCTGGACTTTTCCCAGTTTCCTGGTTCAGCATCTGCCCCGATTCTGGCTGCAATTAATAGAATAAAATGTAAGGCCTGCGGAATGGCCCCCATCCCGGGATGATGCCCAAAGTGTACTGCCAAATGAGAAAAGCAAGTTTCGCATAACAGCGCTGCTGCATCACTTAGGTTTCTAAAATGAAAAACAAATCTGCACATCCTTACATGTATTTTTAACTACGTAAGAAAGCAAGTGCACCAAGCGGGAAATGCTGGCTGGCTCTGGGGGAGAATCGATCGCGGGCTGGTGGGCGGCAGGGGTTGCGGGCTCAATGGCACTGTTCAACTGCTCAGCAATGGGAAATCGCTCATGTGTTACTTGTGCAATTAAAAATGAATTTAAGACAATAAATATCAATGAAAACAGCTGCTTAATCTTCCTTCAGAAAAGGTGCTAAGTACTGGGGGGCTGTGAGGCCGCCCGCCTTCGGGGCCCCACAGCCGGGTCTTCCGCACCAGGCACCTGGGCAGGCCCTGCCAGCTGGTGGGGGGAGGGGGCAGCCGGGCGGAAGGCACAGGAGATGGAACAGAAGCAGAACCGCCTCCCTCACCGGCCCTCGCCTCCCTCGCTCTCTGCCTGAGCTCACTTCTGATCAGATGACAGGAGTCCCCTTCCTAGGCCTCCGAGTCAATGATATCTTGGTTCAACTGATTTGGAAATCAGTAGAAAAATCCAGCAGAGAAGGCACTGCCCCCAGTGGGGGCAGGCGTCCCTGGGCCTCTGCGGATGAGGACATGAACAGAAATCAAAGGGGCAGAGTTAAGTGCCCCCGCCTGGGTTCTGCCCAGTCGTTTGGTGCCCCCTTCAGGCTGCCTGGCCTCCCTCACCTTCCTCGGGGGTTTCCCACTCCACCCTCCCGGGAGCCCTGTGTCCAGGTCTCCCCAGGGGCACCTCCCCTTGCTGTCCCCCCTCCACTCTCTCTAATGATCAGTCTCCCTTCAGCAATCAGATGAAGACCCCTGATGTCCAGAAGCCACGTCTACCTTCTCCAGTCCCTGCGGACACCCCTCCCCACACCTCTTTCCTTGGTCATGGGGTGCCCAGGACACAGGGAGAATGGATTCTTCCTCCTGCGCTCAAGTTCCACGGAGGATGCCTGCTTTGTCTGCTCTTATCCTCAGGGTTATTAGCACGCAGTAGGCACTCTGAGGTTTGTTCAACAAGTAAGTTAATTAAGGCAGCACAGCACATTATTTTAGAACTCTTATTTAATTGCTTCGTGTGTGTCTTATCTCTCATAACCTGGTGAGTTGTGCCATGGTGGGGGTGATGGAGGTATAGAGCATGACCTGTGCTCCCAGGCAGCCTGGGTTCAGAGTCCGGCGTGACTCTTCAATGGCTGGGCAACTCTGGGAAAGTCACTCCAATTTCCATGCCTCTGGTTCCCTGTCTAAGAAGGAGGATGCTTCATAAGACTGTCATGAGCATCAAATGAATTAATGTGTGTGAAGGGCTTTGGACTGGGCCAAGGAATCCATCAGTGTTGAAGAGTGTTAGCTGCAGTCTTCATCATCATCACTGCCATCATCTCTGTCACTGCCATCACCACCACCACCACCACCACCACCACCACCTCCATCATCATCACCACCAACTCCATCATTATCATCACCATCATCACCACCATCACCATTAATATCATCATCACCATCATCGTCATCACCATCATCTTCATCACCACCACCATCACCATCACCATCACTACCACCATTATCATTGTCATCACCACCATCTTCATCACCAGCATCACCATCATCACTACCACCATCACATCACCACCATCATCACCATCACCACCATCACTACCACTATCATCATCACCACCATCACCATCATCATCACCATCATCACCTTCAACATCACCACCATCACCATCATCATCACCACCATACATCACCATCACCATCACCACCATCACCACCATCACCATCATCATCGTCGTCAACACCATCATCCTCATCACCACCATCATCATTTTCATTACTTTCATCATCACCATCATCACCATTATTACCACCATCATCAGCCGCAGCAGCACCACCATCTCTAATGTTCCACCAGTTTCAAGGAGGATCCCATAGTTGATCTTAAGTTCTATTGAATTGAATTTGGCCAAATAACAAGAAAGGTAAAAGATCCTCTGAATACACAGATTGAAAAATCAAGGGGGAAATGATAACCTAAATAACATATATCTTATGAAATATCAACACCCTTCTATTAAAAAGGAAGGCTGCACCAGAACAGGAGCCTGAAAACCAGAAGTGATTTTGCTGGTGGGTTCATAGCTGACAGGACAGAGAGAGAAGAAGGGGAGGCACAGGTGGTCAGGGAAGACCTGGGGAAGGAGCGTTTCTGCAAGGTCAAAGGGGAGCTGGCTAAGGAGACCCAGACCCATGACTGGGGCCTTTGATGCTCCACACAGCACTGGCTCAGGCAGATGGTGTTTTTCAGCAGAATCGTTTTGTTGGAATGTTTCAGAGCAGACCTGTGGCTGAGTTCCAGCTCTGCTGCTTACCACGCTGGCCACCCTGAGCCAAGATTCCTGAGCTCCGGGCCATTTTCCTTATCTGTGCTGTGCAGGCCGTGGAGTGGAGGGGGCCCGGTGCCAGCACGCAGCCAGCTCTCGGCGTTGGGATGGCTGCCTGCAGGCTAGTGGAGGGCACAGGGGGAGCTCAGACGTGACCTCCCAGGGAAACGCCGTTGCTCCTTATTGGGAAGCTCTGAGCTCTTGTCATCAAACCTCGGGGTGATCCAGTGGCAGGCAAGTGTGAGAGCCGGAGGCCCGGGCAGAGCACCCCTGTGCCATTTGCCTCAGGTGTTGGCTCATGGGGTGGGTACGTGTGGGGGTGGTGGCCTGGGCAGGCTCCGGTCACTACCTCCATTGTCTTGGGGTTGTATTCCCAAATGCATTCTGCAGCCCCCTGAGGTCCAAGGGCCCCACCCCTCCACCCACACACATTCCCACAGGCATCTCTTTGGCTTATTCCACATTTTACTACTGTCTTAGTGAAAATCCATTAGCGCTATTCCAATGCGACGCCCCCCCACGTTCCCATTGCAGTGGCCAGGTCACGTGTACCACTGCAGACAGGACCAAGGGTGAGACAGGACCTGTCACTCCCCCTGAGTGGGCATCTGAGGAGGAGAAACAGACTCTAAATCAGTCCGCTAATAGGCCAGACAATTACAGGGTGTGAGCAGAGTGCCGGGGAAAATAAATGAATAAATGGCGGGATGGGGTGGGTATTCCAGCTTGTGGGGCGGACAGCGAGGCCTCTCTGAGCAGAGATTCTCAGCCTCGACCTGCACAGGCAGGTGCAGCCATGGGTGCCCGGAGCCCGGGACAGAATGTTCCAGACCCCGGAAGGCTAGCTCAAGGACTGGCCAAGGTAGGGCCATTTAGAGCCTCGAGAAGAGTTAAGGTTTTATTCTGGGAGCACCAAGGAAGCTGCCGGAAGGGTCTAAGCAGAGGCACATCGTGACCTGATGCATGTTTAAAAGGTCACGCCATTATTTCCAAGGCCTGTGCAGTCATACAGTCATTTTGTGCCACACGTGGGCCTGGGAAAATGAGGAGGCATCGGACCACGAGGGAGGCAGAACTTTTTAAAAACAAAATCTCGCTTGCTTGTGTTGTTTGAGCTGAGGCTCTGGGTGCAGGTGCTGGATTGGAAAAGTGACGTGAGCGTAGGAGGCCGGAAGGTTAGGCCTGGTGGGAGGGGGTGGCTGTCCATCAGGTGAACCGTCCTGATTTGGGCACTGAGATGCCAGGGTCTGGGGGCGCCTGGGGTATGTGCGTGGCCATGTTCCACTTGGTACTTCTGAGGAACCCCAGAGCATGCAAGATAAAGCCTAGAGACGGGCAGAGGTTTAAAGAAAGGAAGGGGGATGCCGCGAAGAGCAGCCCCAGAGTTGAGGCCGACTCCAGGAAGATTCTAGAACACATCGTTGGCCAGATGGGATGGCCAGGGAATGGCGATACCCCTGTGTGAAAAGAAAAACACCACACCACTCTACATACATTTTGTTCTCCGTGAGGTGTTTCCACCAACCTCCCCGAAGCCCTCGGAGACCAGAGCCCTCAGGTGAGTGGGGAGGAAGCTGCTGCATTAACACAGATGTCACACCTGCCTCCCCAGGTGGCCGCCCCCAGGTGTGAGGACGTGCCCACACAAGTCTACCCAAGGTGCTGGTCTCAGCCTTCTGTAACGAGATCGTGAAGGTTCACAGAGATGTATCAGCGGTATGGCGATGAGCCCAATGTGGCTCCAGAAGTAAGGAGTCGCCGAAGCTCTGTGTCCCCTGCTTCTTGCTCGCGCCCCTCTCCTGCAGGGTCTCCTGGAAGGTGTCCATGTTGCTGCTGAGCACTGGGCAGAAGCTCTGCAGAGCAGGGCAGGGACGCGGCCGGACGCGGTGCCTGGTGACGGCTGCCCCGGGAATGCCAAAGTCCCCTGTCTTAAGTGTCCAGGGGAGGAGTACCATTTGTCATGGAAAGGTGCCCTTCCCTCTTCGGTTCAAAACTGAATGTAGCCGGGCTGGGCCAGCGGGACTCTTTGATGACTTCATAACTTATGTGGAGGGGGGGGCTTGGCGTCACTCACAACACAGACTCAGGCTGACTGCAGCCAGGGCAGATCCCATCGATGGAGGGTCAGCGCTCACAGAGCAGTGCTCCAGGGTCCCGGAGAGTGACTTTGATGACGGCCCCTCCCCATAGGTGACCAGCCCCCAGACGCCCCTGCAGGGATGGTCACTGAGCCCTGACTGATGTGCCTGACGCCAGGGGTGGGTGACCACAGATAAGCCCTGCCGCTGGGCTCCCGGCCGCGGGGGATCACGCAAGTAGGGGACAGCTGGTGAATGCATGAGGTCGGTGAGGGGGATACTCAGCCGTGGTAAATGCTGTGAGCAAACCACCACAAGGAGCTGGGCTTCCCCGCGGCAGGCTGGCAGGAGGCGGGGGCTCTGGTTCTCTCCAAAGGACGACTGGGGATGGGGCTGGGAAATGTGTATGTGTGCGTGCGTGCATGGGTGCTGACTTACGTACTTATGTGTCTATGACGATGGCTGGGCCGGGGAGGAACACCAGGGTCTCTTCCCTGGGTTCACCACACCGGTGAGACCACAGGAACTCAGGCAAACCATCCCACCATGAAGAGCCATTGGTCGCACCTGACCTACCACGTTCCTGACAATACCCACAACAATTCAGGCATTCCGGAAAGTCATGATGAGCGAGGCCGAACAACGGCCCCAAAGATGTCCACGTTCCAATCCTGAATGTGTGAATCTGTCACCGTCTATGGCAGACGGGACATGGAGATGGGCGAGTGTCCTGGGTCACCCAGGTGTGCCCAGCGTCATCAGAGGGGTCCCCATAAGAGGGAAGCAGGAGGCTCAGAGAAGCCATGCCAGGGGGAGCAGAAAGGGGTTTGAAAATGCGGTGGCTGGCAGATGGCAGATGGGCAACATGCTAAGCAGGGTGTGTGGCCTCCAGAAGTTGGACAAGCAAGGATGAGGTTCTCCCTGGGGCCCCTGGAAGGAACTGGCCCTGCTGACCTCTGGGCTGTAAGGTCGTCCATCTGTCACGTTAGCCTTCTAGGTGTGTTCATTTGTCACAGTGGCAAATGGGTGCACATCTCCGCTCACGGGTGTTTGGAGCCAGGCCCCGCGGCAGCCTCCACAGGCTCCCTGGCGCTCTGACTGTCTGTCTCTTCTGCGAACCGGGCCAGAAGGACGGCCACACAGCTCCCCTGCCCCTCTGCCCCGAATTCCAGCCCAGAGCAGCAGGAACCTGGGCCCAGTTTGCATGTGGGTGTCAGGACATGCCCTAACAGACCAGAGGCCTGGGATCCGTGCCCTGGGTCCTCGGGGTCCCTGACGGGCTGCCTCAGTCATTTACGTGGTTTGGGGCTCAGTGAGGCACTGGACAAAGTGGTGGGCTGGGGGGGCCACAGCTCACTCATTAATGCCCGCTAGGCACCAACCACTGCCGTGTATGACCTCACCTCACGAGCTCGCCACCTTTCATAGACACGGGTCCACAAACGAACATGAGCACTCTCCTATCACGAGGCTTCAGCCGGTAGAAGACATGGCGGGGACTGATCTCCCTTCCCAAGTGCCAAGCTCACAACCAATGAGTCCCCTTCCGTGCCCAGGAAAGTGGCTGTGGCGGGCCGCACACGTGCTGTTTGGGTGCTCAAGGTCTGGGGTCACATACTCATGAAAACACAGGCAAGTTTTGTTTCTCTCTCTCTCTTTTTTTAAAGAGTTTCCCTTGACTTCACACAGATTCCTTTTTCCTTTTTATACCAAGGCCTTTACCCTGGGTTGCATTATAACCTGAAAGGGTGTGCTATTGCAAATTAGCTGTTTTCTAGCTGATAAAGATGCAATGCGCACAGGACGCGCTGGGTGAACCTCAAGTGCACAGATGTTTATTTTATAGTTTTCTTTATATTCAGAAAGTGTATGCAATTTAATTAGCCATTTTATTTTACCAAAAAGTACATTTTGGCTCTAAGAGCTTCTGAATAACTCCGAATATGGAGGGCCATTTGCATTCGTGACGAGCCACCCAGCCCTGTACTCCAATTTCACTTTAGTTCTGATAGGAAGGCAAATGTCACTAGCTCTGCGCGAGGTCTGTGGCTCAGCTCAACTCAGAGTGCACACTCCTCAGGAGCCTCCCCCGTGCTTTGCTTTGGGCCCCGGAGAGGAGCACACTGGGGGCAAGCCACACGCAGGCTCTGCTCTGGCGGAACCCAACTGAGACCCCGCACCTCTGGAAGCACAGACGTTATTGCCTGCCTTGGGGAGACTGGAGGCAATGCCTGGAGCAGGTGGCCAGCTGTGGGCCCTCCCAGTGGCTCCAGTGGACCCTGGGGTGGGGGGGCGTTCCTGTAAGCCCGAGTCTGAGGAGTCCCGGAAGGAGCGTGTATTTGTCAATCTGTGGCCTTGCACCCCCTCTGGGCAGCCACACCCCCATTCTCAGGGGTGGGGTTCGAGCGGGGCAGCAGGTGGGCCTCCCAGGGCTGATGAGCTCTGCCCGTCTTGCAGCCACCGAGTGGTTCAGGGACCGCACTCGAGCCTGGTCCGGGGATTTGGGGAAAGAGAAGCGCCCGCCGGAGGTGCTGTCCTATCTCCGCCTGGCTGGGCGGGAAGACCCCCATCTTCCTGCAGACGCCCGCCCAGGGACATGGATATGGAACCCCAAACTGAGGACTGGAAATGCGCTATAATGGGGAGAAGGAGAGAAGCTGCATTTTTGGAGACATTACCTATTGTGAGTGGACCTTGAGTTTGGTTTGGGTCCCCCACACCCCAGACCTGCAGCTGCACAGCGAGATGAGCCCGGCGCACGGTGAGGGGAGGCGGCCTTCCCCGGCGAGGCTCCCACCAGGCAGGCCATCCTGAGCCACGTGCCCGGGACTGCGAGCGTGCCGCCTCCCGAGGTCCGCGGGTACGTGGCAGGTTCAGAGCGCAGAAATCTCCTCTCTTTGATGAGCTATAAACCGTCTTTGTGCTCAGCTCTCTCACTGCTCATCGTCCAACCGGTGAGGAGCAGGATCATCCCAGTTATTTTGCATTAATTTGGAGAGAAAGCTCGCAGCTACACCCAGGGGGTCACACAGTGCTGTAGCGCAGGAAAGTTCTGACAAAGCCACACATTCAGTTGTTTCAGAAAACCCGGTCTGCTCCTCTGGGCACAGCAGTCCAGCTTCTTCCCCAGCGTCCAGACTCGCCCCTCCTGGCCTGGTCACCAGGGCGCCGTGGGGACGGCGTCTGTTTGGCTGGGGACGGGGGCTCTGTCCTCCCCTGCGCAGCGTGTCCGTCGTGCGGCGTGCCCCGGGGCGACATGGCAGAGGGGTCGCGGACGGCGTCTTGGTTTGAGCAGGGTCGGGGTAGGAGGCAGAGGGAGGAGCAGGGCAGTCCAGCCGCGCCGGCGCAGGGGGAGGCCATGCAAGCACAGGAGCCGGCAGGGAGAGAAGCTGGAGGGAGGAAGTTATAAGGGATGAGGGGAGAGGAATGAGGCCCTCAGGCTAGCTCGCTGTGAGACGAGGCAGCCGGGGAAGACAGTGATCAGAGATGTTAATTATGTCAAGACACACGCCTCCTCTTGAGCATCTTCTGCAGCCGCCCAGGGCCACCACCGGGAAGGTGTAACCAACCTCGGCGGGCGCCTCCTCCCACCTCTGTGGGCTTCCGGAATGCGCTAGAACAATGGGCTGCTTTTAGAATGGCCAGCCCGCCGACTCTGCCCGCCCTCCCTGGGACCCAGGACCCAGACCCCAGACCCACGGCCACGTCCAAGGAGGCGAGAGACTCAGCTCAGCTCCTGCAGACGACGATGCAGTGTTTTCGTGGCACAGATCCATCCGCAGGCAAGACATCGGCGTGGACGGCGCAGGCGATCGTGTTCCCTGGCTTCTCGCAGTGGGCGCGGAGTTTTCAGTGACGATTTTTAATTTCCTACCTCACTTTATGGCTCTTGCAATGACATCCTTGTCTGGCATTAAAAACAAATACATCTCCCAAGACCCCAGAGTCCGCCGGCTTAACGAAGCTAATTGTGGATTTGCGTTTTCAATCTTCCAAATGCGGCGCTTGGGGGGGGGCACTTGCTGCCACAGAGAGGTCAGAGGACTCCGTAGCAGCCCTCCTGCTGCTTCTGTCCCTCCAGCCTCCCTGTGCCCCCCGGTGCTGGGGTGGCCTGCAGGGTCCTCCCGGCTGCATGCCGGCCCGCGGGGACGGATTGCGGAGGCCTTTCTCAGGTGCGGGGAGGGGACACGCTGTGCAGACGCCTCACCGTGGCCCCTTAGCCACGCACGGTGCTGCTGGGGGGCTGGTGCGGCAGCTAAGCCGCTCGGCTGGTCAAACAGGAACTAGCGAGGCCGAGGACATGCGTTAGGGCTCGGTTAATCCATTCTGGGCTCAGTACTCGGAGCACCAAGGGATTCTTCATTCTCTCCTGACGCTCACCTGCCAGTTACGAACACCATCGGCCGGAAGAAGGACCGAGGCGAACCGGGTTAACACCACCGGCATAGGACCCAGTGGGGACGAACCTGAGGCGTTGTCTTGCTGCGGGAAGCTTTGTTTCATGGTCACACACGCAAACGAAATAAAACCTGCACTGAGAGGCCCTGCTCCCAGGAGCTGCGTTGCAGTTCCTCCCGCAGGCTGGGATTCAGAACACACAGCCACCGGCTTCCAACCCAGAAACACAAATCCTCGGTGTTTGTCCTTCATCTTCTCCTTCCTACCCTTCCCTCCACTCCTGACCGCCATCCTAAGAGGAGCACCAAGTCTCAGAGCCAAACCCTCACTGGAAGGGCGGGTCCCCCAAGGGGGGGTGGCCCCTGCCTGCCTTCCCAGCCCCGTCCCACCTCGCCACCCTGCCCCTGCCCCGCCTCTTCTGGGGTTAAGTCCCATTCATTCCTGAGGTCTCAGGGCAGGCCCCCCCCAGAGGAGCACCTACCAATCTCCCATCGTCATGGGCCGTGCCTTTATCACATGTTCCACAGGAATCAGCAAATGCTTTTCTCTGCAAGGGCCAGAGAGTAACTATTGGAGGCTTTGTGGGGCACACAGTCACTACCGTGATCACTCGGCCGTTGTCGTGTGAAAGCAGCTTAGATGGTATGCAAACGGACGGGTGTGTCTGTGTCCCAATGAAACTTGCACCAAACAGGTAGAGGACCATGGTGTGCAGACATCTGCTCTGTAAAATCACGTTCCTCTCTTCTCACTGCCCTTCCTTCATTCCAAGATTTTATTAATGTCTGTCTGTCACTAACAGATTTAAATGCCAGGAGTACAAATCTGTGTCTTCCTACCACCATTACAGCCCATCCAATAGATGCTTGTGTCATGTGGCACTGAGCCTGGCAACCCAGAAGCATGCATCCTGGTTAACACCACCCAGGAAAAACCTTTCTCCTTTGCCCTCTACTTAAACTTGGGAACATGTATCCTTGAATTGACCCTTGGCAGCTTGCTTCCATGAGGAGAAAGCCTGACTGAAAGGACCCAACCTGGGGGTGGTGGAGATAATATGATAACTGCTTCAGCCCCTGGATCAAGCCACACCTGAAGCTGTCACCTGGGTTTCTCTGTTACTCAATGTTTTTGTGTTAGCCATTAGAGGTCACTTACAATGAAAACAATCCTAAATGAAGAACCTGATTAATAAACACAGAGCTTTGACCCCATTTCAGTGCTTTCCCAGTGCCTCATTTTGTAATGTGCAGAACTCCCCGTGAATTCATTACTAAGCATACAAACTGCTAATGTTGCCCCTACTCTATCTCGAGAAGATCTTTCCCCAGCAGAGGCTCCGCCACGTTAGTGTATCCCTCACTGGAACACTGCCCAGAGCATATGGCAGTTGGCATATCTATAAGAATCCTGGGTTTGGGCCAAGCATCTATGGGTGAGGCCAGAGCCCATGGAGAAGAGCACACAATCTCATTCTCAAACGGAGATATGACTACACCTCCAGCGAAGAGCCGAGGCTTCATTCACAGATCTCTTGCCCTGTGACCAAGACTGTTGGGACATTCTCACCTGGCCAGAATTTACTGCTTCTCTTATTTGGTTCAATGGCTTGGAGCTCTGAAATGTATATATATTTTTTACTTGAACTGGAAATTATTTTTTCTCTATAATTAAATAAGATGCATGGATTTCACTGGTATTCACAACTGGGAAGAAAGGCAGGGGGAGGGAAGGGAGGGGGCGGTGGGCCAGGCTGAACCTGAGAATGTGAACTGTGTATAAAATTTATCTCCCGGCAGCGATTTATAAGCTGTGGCTGCATTCCTGATGTGCTCTGTGGCTTCCCCCATTACATTAAAATACCTGCATCCATTTTCCTTCCGTTTGCTCCTCGGGGCTCACGCGCCTTCTCCCCAGCACAGCCTCGCACAGAGAAGCATGCCGGTCTCTGCCGGCTCAGACGGTGATAGCACAAGATCCCCAGTGAAAATATTGACCTTGGCATGGGTACAAGTGAGGAGATGCTCTTTTGAATCTATCGTACGGGCTGGGCTCCCAGCACGAGGAGCAGCGGAAGGCCTTTGCAGCGGCTGCCAGGACAGCACCCTGAACGGGCGGCCGGCGAGGGCTATCAGGCCACGGGAGCCAGCAGGCCGGTTGGTGAGAAATGGCTCCCGGATCGCGGCCCGGGCAGTGATACTAATGGGCTGGAACGTCCAGCTGCAGCCCACTGGCTCCCTGGGCCTCCGTGTGTCCTGACCCATCAGGAGCTGTAGCAATTAAGCCCCTGCCCGCAGCTTCTCCAGAGCGAGGGCGGCGGGGAGGCGGGCAGAGCAGCTGCGGGGAGGGTTGGGGCTCCGGGGCGCGCGGGGTGTTATCGGCACACAGCCTTCCCTCCCATCTGTGCTGGATCTGAGTGCATCAAGACTGTGTCTGTGTGCAGTTGACGCACAGAGACACAGTTGCACTGCAAGGGGGCTTCTGCCATATGAGGACCCAGAACACACAGGCTGCCGCTTCCTCTTTGCTGTTAACAGAGGACCTGCATTAACGGCAGCGAACAGACGTGGGGAGTGCAGTGGGCTGGCTCCTGGCTCCCGAGTCCCGACTCGGGCTCGGGCTGCTCCGTGGAACACCAGTGGCCGGGGGGGTCCCCCTGGACGGCGCGTGCTCGGGGCTCCCTGACTGGTCCTGGATGCACTCAAAATGGCTCCCAGGACCCGGGGGCCCCACCCCCCGGCTTCTGCTCTGTGATATGGGAGGACCACATGCCACTGAGCCCGCAGGGCTGGGGTCACATTCGGGGGCCCCTCGAGCGTGCCGACACGCTCTCCAGACCTGAGCCCCAGCTCTCATCAGTGGTGTCGGGTCCCAGAGGGGCCACACCAGCTGACATGTCCCCAACAATCTCCCGATGCTCAACCTTTGTTTATGAAATAATCAAATCTCAAGGCAAATGCCAAAATGAGTCACGAGCACCGACCGGGGTGAGGGGCTATGCAGTGATGGAGACTTTTACTTCCTCCTGGCAGTTAGTGGGGTGGTGTTCTGCTGGCTCCATGCTGGTGGCTTCTTGCTTCCTGGGCCCAGAGCTCAGCTTAAACCAGAAACCCTCCCCTGGACCAGCTCGCTGTCCCTGATTTTGTGCAAAGCTAGGACCTGAAAAGGGCATTCCCACCACGCCATCTGCGCCACCCGCCAACCATCTGTGGACAATAGGGCTTTTTTAAACCTGTGGTGGAACGCACGCTATTCAGTTTACCGTCCTAAACATGTCTAAGTGCACAGGACAGTTGTTCTAACGAATGCCCGCTAGGGTGGAAATGGTCTCTAGAACCTTCTCATCCTGCAAAGCCAGACTCTATGCCCACTGAGCTCCTGCACCCCATCTGCACTCTGTCTCTGTGGTCTCGACTCCTCTGCTGACCTCGGGTGAGTGGCATCACACAGTATTTGTCCTTCATTGTCTGGCTTATCTCAAGGTTCACGTGTGTGGATACAGGTGTCAGGATGTCCTTCCTTTTTAAGGCTGAGTCATATTACATCGCATTTTGTTTATCTATTCAGTTATAAACAAAGCAACAGGGTATATTTTTTACACGGGAGTTTTCACCAGATCCACCCCTCTGGTTCACACGTGTTTTAAGCATTGTCTTCCCTGAGCTCACCTTTCATATTATGCCCAGAAATGATTCTTCTCGGCTGTGAGATGCAGACTGAATCAGGACAAGGGACACTGGCAACCTTTACAGCTAAGAGCTGTTGTCTGGAGCCACACACCGAGGCTTCCCAGGCAAGGGGTGAGGGGCAGCAGCTGCCAGGAACCGGCCCACGAGCGGGTCGGGACACTTCCTGAGAGTGTCGGGCAGGACCTGGGGTGCCTCCTGCCTGGGGGGAGGCGGGGGCAGGCTCCCCTCAGCTCCCGTGCTCGGTCAGCTGACTGCCCAGCTCTCTGCTGTGAGCACTGCTCCCCCCGCCCCGCCTCCGGGCCCGCCCTTCTTGCCTTGTGCCGGGTCACCTGGGACCTCTGACCTTCATTCTAGATAACTGAAGAAGTGTATGTGTGTTAATAACACAGATCATGTATATGGTTAATCTCAAGAACGTGCATGTATCAAGGACATAGGAAAGACCCATTTGTAACATGAAATCAGCCTTAGCACAGAGCTGATGCGACTGACTCTGAGCCCGGGGAGGTTCCACTCACATCTGCAAGTCTGTGTCCTTCAACACCAGGCCTGCCTTCCAGAAGCCGCACCAGCCCAGAGTAAGCACTCCTGGGGCCAAGCCAGGTGTTTCTGTCTGACTCACACCCTTAGGGGTTGGACTCTGAGGGCAGGACTACCTGGTCTGAACCCTGCTCTGTCTCCTTTCTGCTCTGAGAACCTGGGGATATGACAGAAGCCTGTGCCTCAGTTTCCTCCTCTGTAACAGAGTGACACACAGCACCCACTCATGTTGCTGGGGTGCGACCAAGCGACACGCCTTAGTGCAGTCCCTGGGGCACGTGTGACCCTGAAAAGTCCTTGGAGAGGGAGGGAGGGAGGGAGGGAGCCCAGGAAACCATTTTCTGTCCCTTGCCCCAGTCCACCTGGGTCTTATTTTCAGCTCCTAAAGCATATTCCTCAGCTACAAGGGGGGGGGGGGGCGGTGTCTCCAGGCTTCTGTGAGCCAGCCCGGACCCTTCAGCTGAGCCCTGTTCCTGCACAAAGACCTCCTGCAATCCCTCAGGAGCCCCGGGCAGAGGGATGGTGGGGTGCCTACCTGTCAAGTGGGGCCTTCTGCAGGAAGCTGAGAAAACCGCCCTGGGCATGCATGCACCCCTGCCCAGGCGCCCCTGCCAGCCTCCAGCCCTTCCGCCCTGGACAAGTCTCACACACTTTCCTGACCATCGAGGAGTCGATCACTAAAGGCAATGCCAGCACCCTCCACCCTTCAGCTCACGATAGATATTCCTGAGCCGACAGAGGCCGCGTACCCATGTGTGTCCATGAATGTCACAGCCCTTGTGGCCTGGGGTCCTGCTGAAGGACTGGGGTCCACACATGACGCTAACGCGGTAGAGACCTACCAATAAACATGCCTATATATAGAGCCTTCATCCCGGGAGTGAGAGGCTGCGGTGGGACAGCACCATGCAGGTGTCACACGGCCGCCCAGGAGAGGTCGACGTGGGGCCCAAAGCCCTGCCCCAGCCCTGCCCCAGTGTGCGTGTCCCCCTCCCTCTGCAGCCTCACGCACAAACATGGCAACTCTTCTGGCCGTAAAACGCACGTCTCCCTGCACCTGCGCCCGCGCACAGACCCACTTAAGCACCCAGACCCGATGTTTTCCTCGGAGAAACTTGTCAAACTTCTCAGCAGCCGCTACACATGCAAACACAACACCCTCGGAGGAGGAAGGGAGGCCCAGTGGCCCCACGGGTGCCAGAGAAGGTAGTTAGTGCCATTATAGCAGCCTCCTGTCAAATCACCGTTCAAGAGACTCCATTCCTCCATGTTTTCCACTCCAACGAAGCATTCCCATTTTATTCGGCCTTGTTTTCCTCTGGAGCTTGGGTTCCAGATCAACCGCCCGCTTTACAGGTCAAAGCATCCATGCTTGCGAGACCCGACGCCCAGACCCCACACGCACCGCCTCTTGTCGTCTATTGTTCGCTCCCGTCCTTGAGAGCCCCCCAGGGGACTTGGACTTCTGGAGAAAAGCAGCCCAGATCAAGCCTGAAGTGGCCGTGGGGCTGTTAGTGCCCACAGACCCACTTCTGCAGCGGGGCCCGTGTGAGCGCGACGGGGGCCGTGTCTCCTGTTGGTCTGCGAAGCGGCCTGACTAGGCATCACCCACCAGCTCACGAGTGATCCCGGCACCTGCAGACTCTCTTCCTGAATTTTAAGTAAGACCCTTACACACACATGAATGTGAATGTCCTCTCTTGCTGCACCGTGGACGGTGCGGAGTCCAGCTCATTCAAGTAGAGTTGTGGTCTCATACTTCCCCCTCCGGAGCCTTCCATGAGGCTCCCCCAGGGGCAGGCCCCAGATACTTCTCCAGCGGCTTGTTTTTCCAGCAACTCCCCATGCATATCAGAACCACAGTAACCAGCCCCGGCTTGAGAGCGATGGGACACGTAAATGCAGCGCTAACTCGGATGCAGGCCAGCTCAGAGACTCCTATTCTACCTGAAAAGCTGATCTTCCCTTCTGCTATGAGAAGACCCTCGAGTCTGTGCTGCTGCTGCTGCTGAAAATAGCACCGGCTTCAGCAAGTGACATCAGACGAGCCCAACCCGAAGGCATCCTGCAGGCCCACTAGGCAGTGCGCCTCAAAAGGCCCCTGTCGGGAGAGGCAAAGCAGGCCCAGGAGCTGTCCCAGCCTCAGCGGGCATGAAAACCACACGGGGGAACGATGTGGCGGCATCCCAGCTGTGGCGAGGTCGGGGGCCACAGACAACGTCGTCGGGACAGTTGGCTAAACAGGCGTGTGCCATGTAGATGTCCCTCCAGTATCGCTGGTAAGCTTCTGCATCTGTAAGTGTGTTGTGGTCAGCTAAGAGAATATCCGCATTCCCAGGAGGTACACGCTGAAGTATTTAGGGGTAGAAGGTGTGATGTCTATGACTGGTTTTCAAACGGTTCAGGAAAAACATGGTGTGTGTATCTAGAGGGACGATGGATAAATCTATATAGAGATGATGGATGGACAGATGAGAGATCAATATATAGGTGATAGATGCTAGGTAGATGGATGACAGATGGTTGATAGATGACATGACAATACATAGATCTTAGGTCAATATACAGAAGATAGGTGACAGGTAGGTAGACAGATGTTTGATAGACAATGTATCGGTGATAGATAGAGAATAAGTAAGAGATCTAGAGGTGGACTGACCACAGAGCGCGTGTGCGCATGTGCGTGCACACACACATGGGCGGTGGTGAAACCAGGTGTAGAAAATAGGAAAAGAAGAGCGTTTTGTACTATTCTCGTAACTCCTAAATCTGACATTATTTCCACACGAGAGCTCCCAATGACAATCATTCGCTGGGCGCACACTACATGCTGGGTGTTGTTCTAAAACTCACATCTCTTGCGGTGTTTCGTCACCACGGCCGCCCCAGGAGGCCAGGGGCCCCTTCTGCGGACAAGGAAACCGTGGAGCTCCCCGCACAGCTGCAGCACTAGTGGCAAAGCCAGCATCTGGACCCAGACTTCGAGGCTCCAGGGCTCATGACGGCTCTGCTTTCCTGTGAACTGGGTCATTTCAGGCTCATGCATGTGTCTAATGTGTCTTCGGTGAGGACCTGCTATGTGCCAACCCTGTCGTAGTGCTGGAGATGCACCGTGAACCAAACCGAGATCCCGTCCACCTCTTCTGTTCCAGTGCAGGGACAAAGCAACAGACAGGACACCCAGAGCAATACAGAGCTGGGGGGCTGTGTCCACACTGGAGAGAAACAGAGCAGACAAGGGAGACCTCAGCCCTGGGGGGATAGTGGGGTTCAAGTCCAAGTAAGGGGGTCAGGGAGGCCCCATTAGGAAGGTGATATCTGGGCTGAGACCTGAAGTAAGTGTGGGAGTGAACCATGTGGAGAAGAGCAGTCCTGGCAGCAAGAATAGCAAGTGCAAAGGCCCCGTGGCAGGAACTTGGTGGGAATGTCTGAGAACCAGCAAGGACACGAGTCAGTCCCAGTACCCTCCAGAAGACATCAGAAGGAGGATGATCCTGCATCCGGTCATATCCCCAATGCTCTATTCCGGCAGGGAAGACTCATTCCATTTCAAAAGGGACTCTGATGGCCACTTCTGGATTTTTTCCATTCCTCGGTTTCCATCAAAAAGTATTTATTTACAAGTAATCATTAATTGTGTTATTTCATTTCTCCTGTGACTTACATGCAAAATACAGATTGTACAGAGTTTCACCTGCCGGTAGCCTGCTTTTCCTCTGCCTTCCTCCCAGGGGAAGCCCCCGGCACGGCGCACTGACATCAGCTGGTGACCTCCCCACTGAGAAGAGCCTACGGGGGCGGCTGGGGGGTCCTTGAAGACCATGCCCACACACTGCGTGCTGTTGGCTTCCGTGCCTTCCTGTGAGTTTGAAATACGCCACTTCCTGTTGGACTCATGGGAATGGTGGGTCCCGACCCTGAAGGGCACGGGTGCAGAGCAGAGATCCTCTGTGTGTTTGCACCGCTCCCCGTGCACCGGGCACTCTGACCCCTGGAAGGACGGAGGGCAGAGATCCTCCTGGCCCAAACCACCCAGCACGCGGTGCAGCTCGCAGTCCTGCCAGGGGCTGGAGTGCCCTTGCACTTGTATGCCAAACCCCACACTCCCCCAAATTTGGGCAGGCCCACAGAGTCATCAAGCACAGCAGCTGTTCTTGGTCCCAGCGCCCCCTTCTCTGAGCAGACCCGGACTTTCTTAGTCATTCCCTGGGCTTTCAGTCCCTTGGCCTCTCCAGCAATGACCGGTAAATTAGAAGGTGATTTTGTGAGGTCCAGGTAGATATGTGACCTGCTCCAGTTTTAAGGGTGCCCTCTGGACGCCGGTAGGTCCTTGGGGCCACGTGTTCCCCTCCTGCAGTGTGCTCGGGCATTGCAGACCTCATCCTGGGGAGACAGAGCCTGCCTTCCCCCAACACATTCACACAGCACCATCCACCTCCGTGAAGGGCAGCACGGAAGGTGATGTGGTTAAAAATAATACTGCGTCACACGCTGGCGAGTGCCGGGTTTGCCTGCTCTCAGTAAGCGGGTGGATATCGACTCTGCTGGTTTATAGTCCATTTTTAATCTAATTCTTCACCATTGGTACAGAAGCTACAAAATGATCCCCCCAAAATAAGGCTATTTTTCAACTTCTTTCAAGATCTTTGGAAGAACCAAAACTAACTGAAAGGTGAAATGTTGAATTCTACTGGCATAGATTCTGGGCCAAATATGGTGGGAAAACAGGGCAGCAGTCTGTTGTGAGTGCGCCCCTCCCTCACCTTGGCTGGGGGTCACAGGCAGGCCCCGCTGAGATGGGGCTCCACAGCCAGTGGTGTGGGCGGGTTGGAGAGGCAGGCACCCAGCGGTCTCAGGAAACGCCAGCTCACAGCAGCACCGAGCAGGTGACTGAGCGCCTCACAGCCTCTGCAAGGCTGAGTTACGTGGGTCTGCTCGGTGCAAAAGCACATGGCAGCATCAACACAGGAACAATGGGGATGAAAACAGCAGCAGCAGCGCTGAGCCCAGCAGAGATGTGGCAAGACCCACTGTGGGCCAGTCCCTGCTCCCAGGTGCGCCCCAACCGTGAGCCAGGTGTCCACTCCCAGGTGCCTGCTCCCAGGTGCGCCCCAACCATGAGCCAGGTGTCCACTCCCAGGTGCCCACCTCCAGGTGCGCCCCAACCATGAGCCAGGTGTCCACTCCCAGGTGTGTCTCCAGGTGAGCCAGGTGCCCACCCTCAGGTGCCTGTTCTCAGGTACCTGCTCTTTTATGCCTGTGACAGCAAATGCTAATACACGTCTACACTTGAGAGGCTCAGCATGACTTCACGTGGAGGAAACCCAGAGATTTACAACTGCCCACCATCCCCTTTACTCCTAGGAACTTGACTGTCTGGGGACATCCACTGTTTAGTTCCCACAGGGACGCTATGTCTGCCCCGGACCTGCCCTTGCTGCCTTCCTGGAGAGCAGCTCCAAGGCTCTTGAAGGTCAGTGTGCTTGTGGGCAGCCACACACCAAAGTCATGCACTGTACTAAATGGGTGTTAAGGGGTGAAAAGCGTCCCCAGACTGCGTGCACATCTGTTTGGGGTAAGGGTCTTCAGGGGTGGGCTGGAGCCAATGGTCTCAGGATGAGGTTGCCCGGGTCAGAGTGGCCCTAAACCCAACGTCGGGGAAGGGGAGATGTGGAGATGGACACAGGCGCCCTCCTCTGGGGCCACACAAGGAGGAGGAAGGGGATGTGGAAGGGGAGGGCAGAAGGAACGTCACACTGGGCAGGTAGGGAGGCTGCAGAGGTTGCTGGAGCTCTATCCGCAACAGGCCGGGCTGCCTGCAGGTCTTGAACAGGTGTTGAACTTGCCGGGCCTCAGTTTCCCATCTGCCTGATGCTGCGGATGCAAAGCGCTTCAGACGTAGGTCATGACGGGCCTGGCGCGTAGCTGAGCATCTGCGGACACGCATGGGGGGTTTCGGGAGGCACTGCGTGTGCACACAGGTCAGCGCGGCCTCGTGGAGCCGGCTGCCTGGGCAGGGAACCATAGGGGCTGGCACCCCTAGAGCCCCAGAGCAGACCCCTCAGCCTGCACCGCCCTACCCGAAACACAGAGAAGAGAACAACCAGGGGCAAATGTTTGCTAAACGCTGACTGCAAGATCTGGGACGAGTCCGGGCGAGGCAGGAGGTAGCAGCTGGAGCCTGCACGGGGCAGATTTGTCCCTGCTCTGGCACCCTGCACCCAGGGGACCCTCTTCCTAGGGCGTGCCAAGGAGCAAGACGGGGAGCCAACGCGCATCTGGACGAGCGTCTGCGTTTTGGAAACAGCTATCTCTACGTTGCTTTCCTGGGGGCAGCAACAGGGTGCTGGGAGTAAGAAGAGCTAGTACGGGGGCTATGCCAGGCTCCGGTTCCCACCAGTTCACCCCCAGATGTCACGGGTCAATAACACTGTGCCTCAGGCAACCGGGATGCGGCTCTCATCGAGGCTGATAGGGTCCAGCCACCCCCAGGGAAGGAGTCCTCGCCTGGAGCCGAGACCCCCGTATGCACGAGGAGCTACTGCTCGGGCCCCTGGGACCCCGGACCGGGGTCCTGCAGGTTGGTGTTACCTTGTCAGGTGAGAGCCTGCATGGGCTCCTATGGGATCATTCACTCAGCCACGATTTGCATAAAGACAGGTTATTTAACTTTTTAAATTAAAGCTTAAAAGCCCCTAATTAAAATAATAAATCAGAGAACCGTTCCCCTGGCAAGGTGGGAGCAGCTGGGTGGATTCTATGTTCCTCTGTCGAGCACACGAGGTCTGAGCCCCGGCACGATGCGCCCACTCTCCCCGCTCTGTGTGCTGCACCCCAAGGGCCGTTCTGCACTCAGATCCTGCCGGGATGCTCCAGCCACACAGGGGCACACGGCTGGCTCCCACCGCAGAGTGACTATCCTGAGAGTCAGGGAAGCCACAGACGCTGCCCTCACCAAGGCACACACACTGGCTTCTCCCCCGGCAGCCGGCGGGCTGGACTTGAGGACATGGTGCGGCCAATTCCCAGAAAGCTAGAACCCGGGGAGGGCTGATTCTGGAGCACAGGGGAGAGAGCACACGTGCTTGTGGGAGTTTGTTAGTTCGTTCCTCTCTCCCTACCCACGCTGTTAGAGCAGGATCAGCAGATGTTCTCCATCAAGGGCCAGAGAGTCCAGAGGGACTGCTCTAGCTGTAAGAAAGCCGCTGCAGACCAGCCTCATCATCTGGGTGCGGTGTGCTCGAGACCATTTGGTTTATAAAATCAGGCAGTGGGCCAGACTAGGCTCCTGGGCCACAGCCAGTGGTCAGAGCCCACCACCTGCCCACTGTTACTGTTCCGTGGGACGTTCCTGCGGCCTGGACTCCCTGCTGAAGTTGTCGCACACGCTGACATGGGGGATGGGACACTCTGGGTTTGCATCCTGCTAGCTGTGGGACCTGGGGCAACCGCATACCAGCCCTTAGCTTCTCATCTGTAAAATGGGGATAACGTGTGGATCCTCGTAGGGCTGCAGGGGGGCCACAGGGGGCTAAGCCCTCCAGAGAGCTTAGCATAGTTTTGGCTCAATCCCCACCTTTCAGGTTGGCAGGTCCCAAGGATGGGAAGAGAATTGATACCGATTCCCTGTATTTACTGTGATGCCCGAGAAATCCCCATATTATTGTGCACACTAGGGTCTCAGGGTGGAGGTGCTGTTGTGTCCAGAAGCCAAGGAAAGTATTATTTTTGAAATGCTCTCGTACTTCCAGCGACCTACCTGGATGGGCATCTGGGGAGTACACAAATGCCCACGAGTCCTACAGTCCCCCAGGGTGGTGGACTTGCCATTCACGTCTTCCCAATGAGAAAGCTGACGCACGGAAGGCTTAGTGCGTGCTAGCCAGGGGTGGGAAGCAGTGTGGACCCAGGCGGTGGGGGCTACCACTCCTGACCACATGGATATAGGACATCTAGAAACATCTACTGAACAGCTTCTACCAAAACTCTTATGTGCACTTACAAGCTTTTAAAAATGCCCGCATCAGTTACAAGTTGCTCCCAAAACATTATATTTTTTTAAGAAGGCACCTGCCCTTTAAACCCCTTTCCCGGGACTTGGTAAAAATAACCAGCACCCCTGGGAGAAGGGACGGCGTCTGCGGAGCTGAGGCCCATGGCCCCCGGTGCTGCAGACACACGGAAGTCTTCCCGCATTCAGGTGACGGGACCGTTGGGGCAAAGGCAGCGTGTGATGAGGGCATCTCTGCCAGGAGGCCCCGCTGGGGCTCGGGCTGCTCACCAGTGACGGCAGCGTAGGTAAGCAAGACGCTTTCTGGGAAGTGAGTCAGTTGATGCCCCTGGATGACAGGCACCCTGGTTCAGATGTGCGGTGTTCGAGGGCCTCAGCTCCCTCAGGGACGGCCAGCGTCTGCCCCCCAGCACCGCCCTGGTGAGTGAGAGGACCTGGGAAGCCAGCTATGCGGGCCCGACCCGGAGGACTGTGGACGGTCTTTAACTGCCGGGTGGGACCGTGATGACACCCCGTCCTCCCCCACGCATGCTGGCTCTTGCTGGTGACACGCTCTCAGATCCGACTGTCAAGCAGCACAATGAGCACCGTGTTTCGTTTCACCATTGAGCTCCCAGTCTGCCCAACAGGGAGAAAAGGATTTAATCTTTAAAGCCACTTAGCACAGCTGGTGACTCATCAGTGAGGGGGCTGTGAGGCCGGGCCAGCTGGCAGCCTACACATCCATCCGGGCTGCAGTCATCCTCTCCACGGAGAGCCCCTCCACGGGGATCCCCACCCTCTCCATGGGACCCTGCCCCCTCCACGGGGATCCCCGCCCTCTCCACGGGGACCCTGCCCTCTCCACGGGGACCCTGCCCTCTTCCCCGCCCTCTCTGCAGGGACGCCCCCCCCACCAGGCAAGCCCGGGGTGGGAGGGATGCTGCTGTGTGTGAGACAGCAAACCCGTAGGGGCCATAGGTCAGTGTGCACTGCCCTGAGCACGTTTTTTACACCAATACTGACTCTGGCTTCTTCATGTTGGTTTGTCTGTTTGTGCCTCCATTGGGTCATTGGCCCGCTGGGTCGCGTGGGGAGTTGATGATTTCCCGCCATTCGTACAGTCACAGAGACCCTGAGTGTGGGCTGGGGGCCGTCAACCCACGTTGACGAGAGCTGACATCTGGTGAGGCAGGTGGGCAGAGGGAGTGTGACCCTGTGGTCCTGCCACCACAGCGCCCTCAGGGCTTCCAGCACGCGAGCACCGCGGGGCCCTCCTCCATACGGCACGGATTTACTGAGCATCTCCTACACTGTGCGTGGCACGGAATGTGCTACGGATGGCAGATACCGGGGTTGCAGCCAGTGAGGGGTCAGGGGACAGTCACACGGCCACGGAGTGCAACGTGCCTGCTCCTATCCCCTTAGCCTTGGAGCAAGAGAGCCTCTAGGTGGGAATCCACCCACACTCTGCCAGGGCGCTGTTTGCATTGAAAATGGGTCAGGGGAACAGAAAGAGGGCTTTGGGAGCAAGGCACGGCCAGCATGAGCATCTCCAAAGAAGGTCCTGGATTTGGGACAACTCTTTCCCAGGGACAGAATTCCCGGTAGGAATTACTGAGCTTTCCCGTTTATCCTGGACACAGAGGAGAACAGGGCAATCTTACACCAAAACCCACTGCCCGCTCACCGAGTGAAAGAGCTACCATTGCCTTATTAACCGATAATCACTGTTGGCCCTAGTGTGCTGTCACCACATTGGTAAAATTTTGTTCAGAATTTGACGAAAATGAGTAAGTAAAACCAGTCCCCCCAAATTCCAACTTGAAAACATAACTGTTCTCACCTAACTGGCAATTTCTGTGCAAACCCCAACCAACTACAAGAACCATTTTATTGTCACAGCTTGAAATTTGTTTTGAATTACCTTGATAACAATACAGCCATTCATTTAGCTACGGCACACCACACAGCTAATGGATCTCGTAGGCCTAATTTCTAAAATCCAGCGCTGCACAGTTATCGTATAACTGGAATTAGTGATGCTCCACCAGAACGGAATGGCCCGAGTTTGTCTTTGCGTGATTACAGGACAGGTAGTTTCACATTAAGGTTGTTAACAAGACTTTGTGGATTCCAGCAGCGCCACCCATCCAGGAAGTGCAACCCACCAGAGCTCAGCGGCTCCCACCACCTGGAAATCCACGGGTATCCGAACGCGTGGGGGTTCTGTGGAAGCAGAGACTCGATGTGGGCGCTACACGAGCGGCTGTCCTGTCCAGAATTTCCATGAGCTCCCTCTGTTCTCGTTCCCCTGAGCTGGAGGACCAGCAGCTGTGACATCCAGGAGCCCAGCCATCTAACGGAAGGCTATCGTAAGCGGACCGCGGCGTCCGAGCACATGAGCATTGCTTCCGCTCGCCTTGGAGCTGCCCCTGCTTTGTGTGACCCAGGGCTGTCTTGCTGAAGTCACACAGGACGAAGGGTCTGTCAGACCAGAGGTCGGTGAGCTACAGCCCTCGAGCCTGCATCAGAACCGCCGCCCGGTCCTGTCGGTGGTTCTGGGGGAAGGGGCCGCGCCCGTTGGTGTGCTTACTGTCTGCGCCGTTTCTGCACTACCGAGGCAGGAGGTGATTCTTCAGCAGAGCCCCCACGGCCACCGAGCCCAAAGTCCTGACCATCTGGCCCTTTACAGAAAACATTTTTCTTCCCCTGTCTTAGACCACAGAACCCCTCTCAGCTGGAGCGAGCTGCCGGCGAGGGCAGAGCCAGGAAGGAAGTGTGAGCACGCCTTTGCCAGCAAGCCCGCCTGTCCCGCTCCTTCGCGGGGCAACCCTGACCTTTATGGATATTAGCTTACGGCTCGTAGGGTGCCCGCTCACCCGTGAGCACAACACCCAGAGACACGCAACAGGAAGGTTAAAACTTAATAAAATTCTCACTAACTCATCAAAGGATGACCTTACACTGGGAAAGACCCAGAAATAAATTTCTCTTTTGATTAAATGGAAAATCAATTTCCAGTGACATTTCTATTCTTCCGTCCCCAAATAGAGGCAGAGAGCATGAGGAGGATGTCGTTGCCAAGACAGGCCGGCCACGGCTCCCCGGTGTACCGATGCTCTGCGTCCATGACCCCTAGCGAGCAGAGCAGAACCGCTACCTGCCCGTCCCAGTGCAGACACCCAAGGCTCATGCGGCCGTGAAGGCTCATCAAGGCTGGGGCCTCCTCGCATGGAGGTGCTCTGATGGGCGAGCAGCCCACTGCACGTCCTTAGAGGGGATACTTCCCAAAATGGGCATTTTAGGTCACAGCAGTGCTGTGTGCAGGACGACAGGGCTCCCAGGGTCCACTTGCTCTCCACTGGGGCTCAGTTAAGAAAACATCCAAGTTTATGTTTCACCGTAAGGGCCCTCCTCATATTTAATACAAGTCCGTGGTGGTGACCGTGACAGTCTCTGCACAGAGGACTGGATCGCACCCTGCCCCCCAGAGCCCCTCCCTCCACGAGTCCTTTCTTGTCCGTCATAAGAATGTCTGAGTGACCCTCTACCGCTTTCCTGGCGGCGCACACTCTGGGATCCTATAAGAGAACAGAGCCAGCATCTGCCCCGATCATTCTGGACATATTCAGAGAATAGACCCAAACGTTTTAGACTCTGTGATACCCAAACACACATTCCTGTCAGCAAAGCTCAAGCCATCCCCCGCGGACTGTTGGGGTCACGTGTGTCCTTCCCAAGAGAGGTGGGAGAACGGTGTTTCCCTTGGGGCCAGGGTGCGAGGGTGAACCCGCCGCGGGGAGGCCATCTGAGCGAGGGGGCGTGGGCCACACTCAGAGCCATAGGCAGGAAGAGACATAGGCTCTGTCACTCTTTAATAGCGTTGGGAATGTATAATCAATCTTTATGGGCTGTCCCCACAGGGAAGGCGTAATGGAATCAAGTTCCGCACAATTGCAAACCATGTGCATCCCGTTAAAAACGGGATCGTATCATATTTCCTGGAGCAATACTGATGATTCCTTGAGGTGGGGGGGAATTGTTTCTAAAAATGAACGTTGTGTGTGATTTAAATAAACCTAATATGATAAAGGAATGTGGTGTGCCACGCTAATGAGCCCATAACTCACTGCACCGGCCCAATTCATCCCAAGCAGGACTGCCATTTATGTGGAGTTTTTGAATAAAGGGTGTGATTTTGTGATTCATCACATCAAATCCGCTTTAGTCTCAGCACCAATGGCTCTGGAGGTGAATATAATCAGAGAGACAGAGAGCACTGGGGGGCTTCCCCTCCAGGAGTGGGGCTGGGTGGTGGGGGGTTGGGGGGCCCAGAAGGATGAGCCAAGCCGCCAGGTCGGCCGGCTCCTGTGGCCCGAGGTCCACGGGCAGCCATGCGCCCAGCTCCCCGCCCCAGGATGCATGATGAGCAGGGTGAGGCCGGCGTCCACCTGCCCACAGCTGTGGCTCCTATGCACGTCGACAGGGATGCAGGGCCCTGAGACCTTCCCCCGTGAGGGATAAATGCAACTCCACAGACTGACCTCTGTACACACTCATGGGGGTCACTCACCCTGAGACTGCCTGGGCCTTGGGAAGGAGCAAACGAAGGAGCCGCTTAGGACATGCCTTGTGAGAGTGCCTCCCCCACGCAGGTGCCCTGTGTGCACGCACATAGAGCTTGTACTGTGTCTGTCACACACTGAGCGGCACACACATGAGAACACACATGCACACACTCAGTGCACGCATATGTGCATGTTCATATACCTGCACACGAACCCACCTACATGTGTTTGCACATACGGCGGCTAAAGAAAGAGCGTCCCACCTGCATTGCTGCATGCACACACGCGTGGACACACACAAACACACGTGAACACATGCACACTCAGTGCACACACGTGGACACACACCCGCGAACACACACACACAGCAGGTCCGCGGCAGTGCCTCTGCTCCCTTGGGGGCCGGCACGCACCTGCAGCAGCTTCCAAGGCTCCAGCTCTCCAGGTGGCCACCCCAGGAGCCTGGTTGATCCTCTGTGACCTGCCCGGCCTGGGTTTCTGCAAACACCCTTGTTTCTTTGGCGGAGGCCCTCCTCAGACTGCTGAGCTCCGCACGGACAGGCTCCTTCTGGGTCCTCCTGTACTGAGCACATACACTTGACTGAAAAATTAACTTTAAGGGAAAACGGACTGGACCGTGGGAGCTGAGCCGGTGGGGGTGGTGGGTGCTGACGTGCGGCGGTGAGGCTCTGTGCTCCCCGCCACGCCCGGGTCACAGAGCAGATCACCCACCGGAGGCGGGTGTCCAGCGAAGACGTGTGTTGGAGGAGATGCGAAGGGTCAGGGCTCTGGCCTGAGTAAACCGCTGAGGATGCCAGAAAGGAGGGGGCGCGTGGTTTGTGAACAGGCCCTGGTCTCTCCCGAAGGGCAATCACCTACTGAGGGTTCCTGGGACCAAAACAGAGATTGGCTGGGCTGCTCTGAGTGATGGATGGGGGAGAACCTGCCCCTGCTCTGGGGAGGGACCCCTGGCTTGAGGTCGTACAGGGTGACACCTTCAAGGACATGAAGCCACAGAGCCCCTGTCAGAGCCCCCCTGGCTCCCACAGGGAAAGGGGGCCCCCACAATGCTGTGGATGACCAGCTCTGTCCCAGCGTCAGCTCCGAGACCACCGCTCTGGGACTCACCCTGGAGGAAACGTGCCTGGGGGTGCCGGCGGCCCATGCTGGATGCCCATCTCCGCAGAGCTGGTATGGCCACGGTAGCCCAGCGTCAGGAGCCATGGTGAGGAAGGGGAGAGAGAGACCTTGAAAAATCTAGTCTCCACCACAAGGGTCACCACGGAAAGGGAGAAAACACCAAGTGTTAGGGAGGCCGTGGGGCAAGCAAGATGCTGATGTGCCCAAGAACATTCTCTCCAGAACCCGAGTGCACCCACTTAGGAGCAAGGGGCTCTTGTTACAGGTGAGGGGCTGGGGCTCAGAGAGGCAGAGCCACCAGCCCAGAATCACACAGCATACGAGCAGCAAAGCTGTGATTTGAACCCCGGTCAGCCTGTTGCCAAAGGCTATGGTCCAAGCTGTCACCCCTTGTGGAAGATGGTGTCCACGTCCTGGGTGAGGGTGAGTCACGAGGGGCTGGCACACGCCCGCTGCATCCTCTTAGTATTGTCCAGGTGCTAGGGATGTAGATGATGTCCTTGCAGGGAAGGACAAGGAGGGGGGAATCAAAGGGCTGCATATCCTTAAAATACATGATGAAAGTTCTGAATTTATAAGTTTGTCCAGGAAGAAAAAACCGTAGTCAGGGATCTCCCTTAGAGCCTGCCCCCACCTTCCTTCAAAGCACTGTCGTACTTTTTTAAAAAAGAATTGCCCACGTGTGCATTTCCAAAGGTTTTCAGAGAGCAGTCCTTGAGCTTGGAGCTTGGTTTTGGACAGACGCCAGGAAGAAGCCTGGTTTCTGAGAGCCTTCTTGACGCTCTGTTCAGGGACCCACCGAGGGCTTGAAATCTCCTGCCTTTGGGAGGGGGGCATCTGTGATCGAGTGGGTGGAGGGGCCACGGTGCCCCATGCATCACCCACTGTCCCACCCGCGGAGCCCCTGCTGCTCACACCCACGGCTGTAACGGTGTATTTTATATCAACTGCTCCTGGCCCAACCTTGGGGTCCGAAGCAGCGTTTTTCGACAGAAGGAGAGGATTTCCCACCGGGACTCTGGATGCAGGGAAGGAGATCGCTGTTCACCCCTAAGCCGAGGCGGCTCTGCAGAGGCATCTGAAGGATGCTGCTGCAGTCCAAGCCTCCATCCTGCCTCCCCCAGGAGCAGGTGCCCCTTGTGACATCACCTAGCCAGATGTGAAGCGTGCTCTCGAGGTTGCAGCTCCGTAGCCCGCGGAATAAGCCCTCTCTTCCCACCAGGTCGAGGATGATGTTCCAATCCCCTGCCAGTCCCTCCTTCTGCTTCCTCATCTTGGATACTTCTCTTCAGGATAGGTGTCGTGGGGTAAATCTTGCAGGGCTGGCCTGTGCAATCAGAAGGTGCTAATTCCTAACTTTTCTCTTCGGATTGCTTGAAAACAGGCGCTTTTAAAGAGGCAATTTATTCACTGAACCCTAAGAATTGAAATTTCTGTGAACATTTTAATTTTTTTAATAGACATTTCAAGCTACTAAAATGCAACCAATCTGAATAAAATGATGCCCCAAGAACTTGGCCTGATGGTTTAAAAAACTGAATTTTAAAATATTCTAGAGCTGGTGACAGGGAGGCATTAATGTCAACATCTTGGCAAACACATTCGCCCCTCTCCTGGGCCCCCCAGTGATTCATACACTTTCTCCTCCTCAGCTCCAGAGCCTCGGACTGTGCCTCTCCCAGGACCCTCCGTGCTTGGTTCTGAACTCTGGAAGCCATGAAACCCTGCTGTCTACCCAATACACACCCACCGCACACTGCTCTCGTACCATTTTGTGACTTTCAAAGTGCATGGGGGACCAGACCTGGCCTCCTCAGAAAGTACGACTTCCACAAAACAAGTGGCTCACGAACCTGTCCAGGCCACACCTGACCTGGGTCTGATCACTGCGGCCACGCCACGTCGGGGGAGAGCAGCCTGTCAAACCCCACTGGGCTACCAGATGCCAATCCAGGTGGGGGCCCTTCAGGTCTGACCACCGCTTCCTCGCCAGCAAGCCCGAAAGACAAGATGAGGGAAACCCACAGGTCAGAAGACACTCAGCATATTAGCTGATTGCAAAGTGTGGCCCCATCTGGATCTGAACTCAAACCCTTTTCAAAGATGCCGACATCTGAGACTCCGGGGGCATCTGGACACGGCCTGCACATTGCAGTCATCCGGGGGACAAGAGCAAGTCCTTTAGTGGGACGATGGTGTGGTGGGTCTCCCAGACGGAGGGGGCAGAGGAAGCCGGGCTGGCCCGTGGAGTGGGCAGCATGTGCCTTCATGGCCCTCTCTCTCCTCTTGCACGTGGTTACTGTTTTCCATGATAAAAAGCAGGCAGAGGTCAGGCCAGGCACCCGGCAGGGGTGGCCTGGCTCCGGCCCTCTGGACTCATTGCCCTGCAGTCACGCAAGATCACTGTTGGGAGGAGCAGAGAAGTCGCCCACAAACGCCCAGCCGAGGGCCTCCTGGCTCACCGAGGGGACGAACCTCGCATCCATGGCCGGGAGCACAGGCTGCTTGCCAGACGGGTTAGCAAGCCTGCCCTGGCTCCGCCGTGTCCCTGGAAGTGCGCAGTGAGCCAGGAGGGACACCAGGGGAGAGGGTCTGACCTGGACAAAGGACGGGCTCCGAGAGCCGCTGGCCCAGACCCCAGGTGACGCAGGGCCAGAAGCTGAGAGATGCAGGGGCAGCGGAAGACCCCACCGGTGCAGAGCACCACAGAAAGTTTACGACTGGCGTGCACAGAAAGGAAACAAGTGCTGGCCTCCGGGGAGAAAGCGCGGCGCTCCTGCGCTGTGGGGAGGGCAGGAGGCTGCCCGGCCCCCTACTCGGAGGGGACAGGCCGTTAGGAATGTCCAGAACTGGATGATCCTGGGGAAGCAGCAGAAACTGCCCAAGGGTTCAGGGGGCTAAACCCATGGGATGGAGACGGGTAGGACAAGAAGCGGCTGTTTTTCATTATTAATTTCTTTAAAAAGTGCCACTAAAATGTTTAAAGTTATGTTCACCCATTCCTCTGATTAAAGACAGAACAGACTCTAGACAAAGCTCTGCTTGCCCGACCTTCACCTGAGGGCGCTGGACCGCGCTGGGAGGGGGTGGCTGTGCATCCTCAGCACCTGACCCTCCCGCTGAGCTGCGTCATGATGGGGCGTCCATGTCATGCTGACTTTGGGAAAGAAAGGAAGAGGGAAACCTACACTTTCAGTGAATACTTATGAGCATGCAGAAAAAGCAGAAACCAAATAAGTGCTCCGGCCTCACCTGGCCAAGGGGGTGGTAAATACCTAGGGGCAGAGGGCACAGCTGCACACCCACAGAGCTGCACACCTGCACAGCCGCACACCTGCATACATGCACAGCTGCACACCCACAGAGCTCCACACCTGCACAGCCGCACACCTGCATACATGCACAGCTGCACACCCACACAGCTGCACACCTGCATGCCTGCATTCATGCACAGCTACCCAGCTGCACACCCACAGAGCTGCATACCTGTACAGCTACACACCCGCAGAGCCTCACACCTGCACAGCCGCACACCTGCATACACGCACAGCTGCACACCCACAGAGCTGCACACCTGCATACATGCACAGCTGCACACACGCACAGCTCCACACCTGCACAGCTGCATACCTGCGTACATTCACAGCTGCACACTTGCAGAGCCGCACACCTGCACAGCTGCACACCTGCATACATTCACAGCTGCACACTTGCAGAGCCGCACACCTGCAGAGCTGCACACCTGCATACATGCACAGCCGCACACCTGCACATTTGCACGCCTGCACAGCTGCACACCTGCAGAGCTGCATACATGCACAGCCACACACCTGCACATTTGCACGCCTGCACAGCTGCACACCCACAGAGCCACACACCTGCACAGCCACACACCTGCATACATGCACAATTGCACACCCGCAGAGCCACACACCTGCACAGCCGCACACCTGCATACATGCACAGCTGCACACCCACAGAGCCGCACACCTGCATTCATGCACAGCTGCACACCCGCAGAGCTGCACACCTGCACAATTGCATGCCCGCAGAGCTTCACTCCTGCACAGCTTCATGCCCACACAGCTGCACACCTGCACACCTGGGTTACAGGAGGGCTAAACCGAATCAAACTCCTGACTCCCCCTTTCTCCCTCCCACCCAAGCCTTGAGCAGATTCCGACCTCCCCTCCATCAGGCTCCCTTCCTTGGACTGCCAGGAGTATCCACACAGGAGGGCGGCCCTTTGGAGAGGGAGCAGGCCCATACACCCAGGTGCTCAGAGGACCAGCTAACCAAGCTCTCAACGGTAAGACCTAATAGAAGGAGTGCATGCACTACAACCAGAACAGGGGTGGTGCTCCCACCTTCTGGTGTCCAGTGCCCAGTGCACAGCTGCTCTGTGGGCTTTGCAGGAAGGCTGCTGGGAGGGGGCGGTCACTCCAGGTTGCCATCTCACCTCCAGGCACCCTGGCAGCAGCATGTCTCTTCTGGGCACAGGTGCCACAGAAGGAACCCTTGCTGAGGAGGACAACCCACCCGGCTTCTGCCACCCCGTTCTGTTCTCCAGGCCCTTCTGCTCCCCCAGACACTCCTTCTCTGAGCCCCCTTTCTGCCTCCCCACCGGAGATGCTTCACACTGGTCCACTCACCAGCCGTGTGCCCCTGTGCCTGCGCAGAGCCTGGCCTATCCGACCACACAGCCTCCACCTGGCTGAACTGGGCCATCGGTGGCCTCATCCCGCATGCTCTGCTCCTCCTCACAAGACCGGGACCCGGCTGGCCCTCTGTGCAGAGGAAGCCAGAGTAAGCACCCCCGAACCCACACAGAAGCTGCCCCAAGGGAAACATGTGACCCCAGCAGGTGCTGTTCACGGATTGTTCTTCCCACAAACTCTGTGATTGGCTCCCTGGGCTGGCTGTGGTGACAACGGTGTCCTGGAGCTGGCCGTGACCCTGGCCAGAGCAAACGTTCAGTGAGGGGACCTGGCCTCTTCAGACAAGCCATGCTGAAGGCTCAGGCAGGCAGGGACCCTAAACTTCCGGACCCAAGCCCCATTCCTGATGCCAGCAGCACCTTCTGGCAGACCCTGAGTCACTTAGAAAGCAGGATGCGCTTTTGCAATTCAGCAAGTAGCATGCTCTTACCAAGATGCATGTTTAACCATCACTGTTACTTTAAAAACCGAACTTCCCACATATCTCGATAACGTCTGCCTTCTGTGAGCAGCGAGCAGTGTGGGATGGAGCACCTGCAGGGCCTCTGGCCGTGACCCCAGCCATTGGTCATAGGGCAAGGACCCCGTGCTGGATGATGCTGTGGCCTGTCTGAACTCCAGGGTTTATCTCCCAGAAGACGAACTGGATTAGTGATTTCCAGCTGCCACTCGGTCCTCGGCCATATGGGTCCAAGGAAATCTGGGTCCATCAGTCCTAAATGGTGATGCCTGAGTAATCCCATTCAGAGCAAAAGGTGGCACGTTTTGGGGTGGGAGGGGTCCCACCCAGCTCTACCCTCTCACGCTTGTGCATCACCGCCTCCAGAGCCTGGAGGAGTGTTACCTGGTGCTTCTCTGTCCTGTGGGCCCCGCTGTTGCTGGACAGGGATCTGAGCAGAGGACACCCCACAAGCCCAGGGTCCCCACCCCAAGGCCTGCTGGACCCCAGGCTGTCTGCAGCTGGCTGGCTACCTGCCGGCCATTGGCGGTCCACTGCAAATACGACCCACTGGTTACCTGGAGGGTCAGCTCCGCCTGCTCATGGAAATGACTGGAAGCAGACGGACATGGGGCAGGTAGGTGTGGAAAGACCACTCTGGTTCTGAGAGACTGGTGGGGCTCATGGTGTCACCCCCTGCACAGCCTGCTCCCCAGCCCCAGACAGATCGGGAGGCCTGCCCTGTGGTGCTGACGACCCAGCCAGCAAGGCTGCCCTCTCCCTGAACACAAACAGTACCCTGTATTTTATTTTTTATTTACTTTACAAATTTTATTTATACAAAGCCTATTGCGTGCCAGGACACTGTTTGAAAAGCTTTTCAAATAGGAACGCACTTAATCGGTGTGCCAGCACCTGGGTCACTCTGTGGCTCCATGCAGAGGCCTCTGCCAGCTCTGAGGGTGTCTGCCCTGGACGGGCCAGCCTGTTGCTGGCTGGGCTGCAGGTGGTGTGAGGAGCAGAAGGTGGGGCTCCAGGCCCCCAGCCTGGCCCTGGCACCCAAAACCTGCAGCCCCTTGAAGATCGCACTCTGCTTTCTTGGGGTGAGTGGTGTTGCAGAGACCGGAGGGCTGGATGCCAGACCCAGGGAGCCCAGCACGTCTGGTCAGCCTGTTGCTGCACCCCTGCCCTGGGGGACACCTGCCCTGGGGGACACCCTGCCCTGGGGGACACTCTGTCCTGGGGGATACCTGTCCTGGGGGATCCCCTGCCCTGGAGCCCATCACAATTTCACGGTGGCCTCTCCTCCACCACCTCTCTCCTTGCACCTGACAGGATGGTCTACCCCAGAGCACCCCAGCCGTCCACAACAGTCTGGCTTACGTCTCACTGGTCTCCTTTGCAGATGTACTTTACCCACACAGCTGCGTTCATAGCCTTCATCCTGCATCCCACATTTTCCCTGGAGTGGTCCAGACTCACCATTCTGTGCGTGCTGACACAGCCCCACTGGCCACCCTCCACGGCCACTGCCCCCAGCCCGTGGAAAGGTTCAGCTGCTCATGTGAAAACTGAGGGCCATGTAGGCCCGTCCGCAGACTCAGTGTGAGGCTGGCTGCCTTCGCTGTCTGCAGGTGCATGAGCTGGGGAGCGCCTCTCGCCTCCAACGGTCCTTTGAATCTGAGATGCAAGACACAGAGAGGCTGTCCACCCAAGGCCGCACGGCCAACATGCACAGCTACACCGTGTCTGCTGAGGCACATCCAGCGTGCGAGCAACTGATGGAATAAAGGCTATTGGCACTGGGGGTTCGAGCGCTGGGATGTCCCTCAACCAGCCTGGCAGGGTCAGAAGGGGCTGCCCAGGGTGGCGAGCGTGTCTGCCCTGCCGTGGCCATGGCCAGGAGCCTCGGAGCCGTGCCCACTCGGGGCAATAAATGCACGAATGAGTAAACGATGACTCTGCCAACCCAGGATGGGTGTGTGATTGGGGCGGGGGTGGGAGAACAGTGGGTCTCTCATCAACCGCGGTCCAGCGGCATCCCAGCAGGCACCGGCTGCCATCTCCAAGCCCCACCCCACCTGTTCCAAGCCTTCGAACGTGTGCCCAGAGCTGGGACTGGGAAATGCCCGACTCCAAGCTTCTGGGAGCATCTTAGCCCCCATGTGCTCCCTGACAGGGGCCCGGCCAGCACACTTCAGCTGCACCTCCTCCTGCAGGGGTGCATCCTCTGGCAAGGAGAGGAGCCCTGGGTCCTGCTGGTGAACTCGGCTTCTGTCTTTCAGTCTTCTTCTAGACAGGCTGACTTACCCTGTTCAGGATGGGTCTCTAGGCAGCAAGCGAATCACGCCACCAGCTTGGCTTTCACACATCTAGTGTCTTCCTTGCTATTGTACAGAGCAGAAACATAAACACCCCTGTTTACCTAGACTCTGGGGTGAAAAGTCACCCAAGAAATAACTAGGACCTGGAGCCTGTTCATTAACTGTGGACCAAGTACTGGAGGGAGACGATTAAACACAGGACAGACACCACAGTTCACACGTGGTGCTGGCACTGGGAGCCCCTGGCAATTAACCCCCCAGAGTGCACACCTCCTAGGTTCATACCAAATACACATGTCCTGTGTGCAATACACCTCACACACGTGCATGAACACTAGGACACACACACATGTGCACAAACACCAGAACACACACACACGTACACGCACACCACACACACCCCACATACCACATACATGTGCACCTGCACCACACTACACACATGTGCATGCACACCAGGTCACACACACGTGCATGAACACCAGGACACACACGTACACGCATACCACACACACCCCACATACCACATACATGTGCACCTGCACCACACTACACACACGTACATGCACACCAGGTCACACACACATGTGCACACACACCACACCACGCACACATATACAGGGGCACACCTGTCTCTAGGTCCAAAGCTTCTCGAGGGCTCTGCCGGGGGCTCCAGCAGCTGGACAGTGAAGGATGATGAGAAATGAATTTGTACCATGATTGTGCAAAGCAGACCTATGTCGCCAGCTGGGTTTTACAAGAAAGCAGAGGATGGGGTGGGGGCGAGGGGTGCCCACACGGATGATCTCATACCGGACATTGGGGCGTGGAGCCCACGGTGCAGGCCCAGGAAACTGCGTGGGAAATCCACGTGCACGTGCCTGTGACAGACCAATAGCCGTGACCCCAAAGCAAGAAGACACTTAACTGTGACCTGCTGTCATAATTTTTGGGTGCTTCCGGCAGCATTTTAAAATGTTAATTGGTCTTTCATGGAATTTACTGCCACTTCCCAAATGGATACTCGATGGACACGGCCACAGTGTTAGCCTTTGAAAGGTAATTTTTAACGGAGGGAGCTGCTTGGCCTTTTAGAAGAGCTGTGTTTGCTCCCGTGAGGGAACAGCGGGCACCGCGCCGTCCCCGAGGGCGTTCAGCAAAGCGCGCTGCTCGCTGGAGGGGGGTCTTCTATCTGGCTGCACCCCGCCGGCTCCAAAGGGGGCCCCAGGTACCGCCCGCCAGGCAGACCCTCCGAGATGCGCCGCGCAGCCCCGCTCCTCTCTTATAAGACAGCCCGAGGGCGGGGGCGCAGGCGTGTGTCCCCCGGCCTGCCCACGAATCATTTCCTAACGGGCCCGACTTACTCGTCTGCACATTTAATTCCTTCTTCACATAATCTTGACTTTACCCACCTGTTGTATTTGCCAAATTCCAAGATCCCAGCAGTGTGTCCCTTCCCTAAATGTAAACTTCAAGTTTTATAATTTATAAAACCCTCCTTCCTCGGGAGCAGAGAGACTGACCAATTCTCACAGGCAGGCTGTCGGGGAGCATGCCCCATCCACACGGGTTGTGCTCCAGCGTCCTCCACCAAGACGTTCCCCAGTGGGCATCTGCCCAGCAGGAAAGGTCAGAGTTCAGCCAGGTACTGGCAGGGGGAGCCAGGGGGAGCTCAGCAGTTTGGGATCAGAGGCCAGTCTGTCCCCACTGAGTCCCATCAGGGACTTGGGTCCCACCACTGTCAACACAGAGAGACAGCGTGACGCATCCATCTGGATGGACATGCCTCCTACACGCTTTCCTTCAGAGATCCGATGTTCTGTTTCCCAGAACGTCACAGATGTTCACGAAGCCGAGAGCAGAAGGAGGCACATACATACCCACTGTCTGGGCAAGCTGGACAAAAGCGGCCTTTTTCTACTGGGTGCTGGTGACACCTGGGGCTGGGTCATTCTCTGCTGGGGGTCGCCCTGTGCTCCCACCCGCCAGTAGCCATTGCAACAACCCCAACAATCCCCAGATGTCATCCATGTCCCCTGAGGGCACGGGGGCAGAGTCCCGTGGGGGAAATCTCCCCATCTGCAGAGACATAGGCCAGCTCTGGGTCTTGGAGGAAGACACTGCCTTCCCCAGAGCCGGGAACCTTGCGGCCATGGCACCTGCCCTATTCTTTTCAGCTCAATTGAAAGGGCTCCTTTCTGATGACAGAAAGAACCCAGATCAGGATCTCAGCAGCTTCTAGAACCCTGAGGGGGCAAAGTTACTGGAAAGCTGTTCTGTTAGCAGCTCTAGCCCAGATAAATGGATTTCTTTTTGCCATCCCCTGGGCAGCTTTAGGGCATGGAAGGTACCAGCTCTGTCAAATAAACATTACAAAAGGCCCATTTACACTTACAAAACCACTTGTAATCACGCAATGTTTAGGAGAGCACTTCACAGCTGTTGTTTGTGAGCTGTGAGCAGCCCCACGGTGTGCGGTCACCTGGTCACTCTTCTCACGTCTCCATACCAACACGTCCCAGATGTGCCATCAACTTCTTGCTTTTTACAAATTTTTATAACCAAAGTTAAAAGGAAAATATTGCTTAGTTTGGCAATGTCGTAAGTGGCAAATGAAACCTATTATGGTTGAGAAATTAGCAGAGCTAAGTGACATTCGCGTATTTAGCAACATTTTTATTGCTCAACCAAACACTGCCATCCAAACTTCTACTAACAAAAGAAACTGTCGCTTTTCCAAATCATGGGAACCTGAAAGATGGTCTATAGAGTCCTGTCAAACACTTCGAAGGGCCAGGGCTGCATCCGATGGTCACTTTGTCACCACCAGCACACGCCCCTCCTAATGCGAGAGCTGTTTATTAACCCTTTTAAGATGTTCTGCTTATAAAATACTCCCCATGTGTTTCCAAAAGTCCATTCAGTTGGTGAGGGATTTTTTTTTTCCTCTCATGCCAACATGGAAAATTCCCCAATACTGCGCAAAATGTGAATTTTTCATTAAAAGGGTTGTTACTTTTATTATCATGGAATAGAATACTTTGGAGCCTCATAACTAACATATCTCTATAAAAAGAGTACCTACCACAAATTAAAGCAGTGAAATAATTAACTTCATGCTCCTTAGCGTGGCAAACGTGCAACATCCCCAAAGTGCTGGGGGTGGGAGGGAAGGACTCTCACAACAGGTGGGGCTGCAAGCTGGAACAGCCCTTTTGGAGACTAGGTAAGCCATACTAGGGAAGTTAAAAACACAACTGCCCTCTGACCCAGCAGATCCAGGTACTCGAGGAGACACACATGATGCTCTGCATCGCCACACTGCTCAGAATGACACGAAACCAGAGCCGGCCAGCCTCCATTAGTCAGGACGGGGTGTGTTCTGCTGCACTAACAACTAGTCCCCAAACCTTAGTAGCTTAACCCAATACGATTCTATTTCCAGCTTAGGCAACCCTCCAGACCAGCAGCCCCGGGGTGCTGGCTCAGCATTCCAAGTTGCTTTGATTTGCTGGATTTCCGTATGAGAAAGAGGGTCCCGAGTCATCTCCCGTGGGCAGCTCCAGGTTCTGCCATTGGGTGGCACCCACTGTTCCCACTCACATTCCATTGTCCAAAGCAAGCAGCACGGCCACACCTCATCTAAGGAGGAACCCGCCCAGGTGCCCTGCAGGGAGCAGGGGTAGGACGCTGCTGAGATGCAGCAAGGGCCCCACACCCTCATCCTTAGGAGAACGGGGACTATCTTGTGGTGCGTTCAGGGGTGAGCAGCTGCTAAAATGCACTAGATTACTACGTGCCAGTGAGGAGAGATCTCAAAACAAGATTAGTTAACACAAGCCCAGTTCCAGCATACCATGGCATGATCCCATATACACGCACTTTAGATAAGTCTGTGCAAAATTTAGCAGGATTTCTGTACCACACATCGGACGGTACAGAAAAGATACAAAAACACGGACGGGGAGATGCCACACTCAGAAGTGTTCCTTCCGGGTAAGAAAGGGGATGTCACCTTTTACATAATGATCTTATTTCTGTGAACATCTATTAATGTCTGTTAATTCTGCATGGTGGACACCACAGTGTTTACTAGGTCAGCTGCACTTTTCAGCGCTTTATAGATTTTTCTTTTTAAAGACACAAAACTAAGCAGTCTGCGTCCTGAAAACAGAGAGACGTGTCCCATATGGTGACACACAAAAGCAGCACAGAGAGTGACAGTGGCCAGGCTACTCTGATGCTGGCGAATCCCAGAGAGCTTTGTTGCTGATGCGAGGGGTGACCTCCCCGGTCTTGTTCTCCTCCAGCGTGTTCTGCTTCACACACATTCAGGACACGTTAACTCCCCCGCGTGACGTATCTATGTTACGGGGATGGCAGCAGATGATCGAGAATTCCACATTTGATTAATAACCAGAGCAAATACATACAGAATTAATGATGATGGCAGTATTTAATTATTTTCTGGAGAGGGTGGAAAAGACATTACGTTTCCCTGAGACACCTTCCTGGCACACGGGTAGAATGGCAGCGAAGACGCTATTTTAGGCAGCAACGAGGCATCGTCAAATTGGTCCTCCCACCCGTCCTCCTGTTTCTGACAGTCTGTGCTGAACATGTGGAGGGAGAAATTCCGGGAGGTGCTGAGAGCTTCAGCGGCTGGGAAGGGCGGGGCGGGGTTTCCAACTGCGCGCCTGTTGGCGGGGTGACCGCCTTAGTGGAACAGGTCCAGGTCAGCTGCATCGCGGGAAGCCACCAGTTTCCCACTTATTGGATGCTGACAAAGGAACTAAGATTCCTTGAGCTGCCTCTGGTCCTGAAGATACCTAAATAAGCCGGCACCCCGCTGTACTATGTGGATTCCATCAAAGTTCCGGAAAGAGTCAGATATCAGGAATGGGAAGACCTACCAAGATCCAGCGTCCTTTTGAATTTTCGTCGCTCCTTACTGGTGGCTTGTAAGACCTTCCCACCCATTCTCTTGCCCATTATCCCACAGCACCTAGCAGTTTTTAGCAGGTGTGCTGAACACCCCCTGATGAGAGTTTATAAAGACAGAAACACTAAGACCAGAAACCGAAATTATGTGCCGGGAAGCACGTTCGCTTGTCTCACCGATCATGGAGGCAGGGGGGTTCCCTGAGTCAGATGTCAAAATCTGGGGCGTTCGTTCCCCTATACTCTGTTTCAAACATGGCCCTCACACAAGCACCCTATTAACGGATACATTTTTTTGCTGCGTTTTATACATCTCTTCATATAACTGTCTTTCAATAAAGTCAATTTCTTAAGCGTGCTACCGCACGCAAGATCTTTCTAACTGCAGTTTCTAAAGCTGGATACGCAATATGGTGCTGTTCACTCGCGTCCCGCCCACTTCCCACACACCTGCTCCGTGGGGCCCTGCGTGAGGCTGCCCGCACAGCGGGGGAAACCAGACCCGCACAGCGCATGTCGACCGGGCCTCTGAGTTCCTGCTCAGTCTGTCACCTGCCCTTCCTCTGTCCTCATGTTCACATCTGCCCACAACCCCATCATTCTCCCTCCTTGGGCTGCTGGGGACTCTGGGGCAACAGGGGAGAAGGGGGAGCAGACAAAGGGGCAGGCTTTGTGCCTGCTCCGCGGGTGCTGTTCCCCTCGGTCTCCAAGCACAGATGATCCCCTGGAGCGGCCCCTGGAAGGAGGTGTGACACGGGAGGAGCTCTGGTCACTGAGATGTGCGCAGATGGGACCGTGCTTAAGAGCAGGACGATGACAGGGACACGTGAGAAAGGGAGCAGGGGCCGCGGGATGGAGGCCATCAAGAACCAGGAGCTACCTCCAGACCAACAGCGGCCTGGGATTGTCCCTCACAGTCAGGGGCTTTACTCACGTGTTGCAGAGGCCTGACCCCCGTCACTCAGAACGTGACCGTATTTGGAGGCAGAATCTTCAAAGGGGTGGTTATGTTAAATGGGGCTGTAGGTGGCCCTGAGCCCACAGGACTGGTGTCCTCACAAGAAGAGGGTGTGAGGACACAGCCACACACAGAGGGACGACGCCATGGGGACACGGGAGAGGGCAGTTTTTACACGCCCAGGAGGGAGGCCTCAGGGGGAAGCAACCTGTGACACCTGATCTTGGCCTCCCAGCCTCCGGATCGTGAGCGATGAGTCTGCCGTTTGAGCCGCCCCAGTGAATGGATACCTGGCCCTTGCAGCCACGGCGGCCACGTGGGAAGGGAGCTGCGGCAGGGTGAAGCCTGGATCTGGGGAGAAGGGTGAGCTAAAGACACGGGGACGGAGGTGGTAGGGCACGTGGCAGGACCTGGGCTGCAGGGCCTAGGCCACGCTGAAGAGGAGCCCAGACTTCATCCCGCCTGAGACTAGAACCCTTCTCTGGTCCTCCCTCTGCCCCAACAGCATTTGGACAGGAACGGATTTCACGACGGCGAGGGCCAAGCACCCCGTCCCTCGCAGGAAGCTACAGCATCACGGCGCCCATCCCCACGCCCACCCGGCAAATTCAGGGCCTCTTGTGGGCCAGACCCTGTGTTTTTGCCCAGCGCAGAGCCTCAACTCCGTGAATATGTGTTGGATGAATGAGAACTGGTACCTGGGGATCAGGGGCTGCCCCCAAATCACGGTTTGACCCCAGCCTGGTGAATCACTCCCACTAGAAACACTGGGCACTGGTACCCTCGTCTGGGCTGAGGCGCAGTCGGGGAGAGTCTTTGGTTTCTGCACAGAATAGGTAGGGGTCTCATTCACTCTCCCAGCGACGGGGTGGGGGCCCCGGAAGCCCCAGCCAGCCTGGGAGCACCAGGCTCAGCGGTCATGCCCGAGGGGTGCTGGGTCGCAGGAGGCCAAGGCAACTAAGAGCCAGGAGTGGCAAGAGGACGAAGGGATGGGGCGAGAATGGGGCCGGGCTGCGTGGCCCCCAGGCTGGAGCTCCAACGCTGTTAATCCCACCCTTTCGTACCGGTGCAGAACAGAGCTCTGTCTTCTGTGGAAAAACCTAACTCCACTGCTTGCTGGCCTCCCTGGGGGCAGCAGGGCGCACTTGGCGGGTGTCCTGCTCGCAGACCAGCCCGTATGGCTGAGGGTCGGCAGAGGGATGAAGGAAACTACGTTACAGCCATCTGCCAGAGAAAAGGCTGCTGGAGCTAGAAGAGATTCAAAGAGAAACTTGCAGAGAAGCAAGGTGCGTGTTTGACGTTTCTGATAAATAGACGAGCTGGTTTTCCTGGCACAGGACATCACACTAACATCACCACGGGCCCTCACCTGGGCACCTGCTGCCTCTCTGTGCAGGGGACCACGGCCTGGGGGGCGGGGACCACGGCCTGGGGAGCGGGGAGGCGCTCACTGTGGCTTCCGCAGGGCATAGAGTTCGATCTCCAGAGCAAGGCAGTGAGGTATGTGACCCAAGAAGACCCAGGGGTGGTTACCGGGCTGCAGAAGCTGTCTCGGAAGGACTGGGAAGACCAGGCAGGATGGGCCTGACCGGCACTGCCCCTTTCATGGTGCTGGGATGTCTCTGTCACTTAAGGGGACACATTTCTCTCTGAGTCTAAGTCCAGAGCTGCCCCAGCTTCCCCTTCAGTGAGGCTCTTTCTCATCCTGTGCTTTGAAAGGCCGGGCTCATTGCTCCCCACGAAGCTCTGGCTTTTGAGTCTCTGCACAGAGGAGAGGGGCTTGTGGACACATCTGTGCAGGTACATGGAGAAAGCTGCAGGGGGCGGGGGGTGGCGGGGAGGGAGGAGGGAGGGGAGGGGAGTAGAGGGAGGGCGCATAGCCGTGCAAAGCCCATCAGCCTCTGCCCCCTCCAATTCTGGCAAATTCTCTGTTGTACAAGCCCCCCCTCCGTGGGTATGCAGGCTCTGCCCGACAGTGTCAGGGACGCTGTCCTGGAGGAGGGCCCTGTGCTGCGGCTGTGCGGTCCCCCCAGGGGAGGTTACATCCCTTGAATGAATGCATGAAGACTGGCATGAATGATGCTCTGAGCAGGGCTCCCCTCTGGGTCCAGTTCTAACTCCGGCCAGTCCGACGGCCTGCACTCATGGGGAGCCCAGGCCACTCACTGGGAAGCCACTGTGATTTTCCAGGCTCATGTGGGCTGGAGGATTTGCTGGACCTTCTCTCGATGAAATAAGGAGAAAATGGAAACGTTCACGGGGATGGTCGGGGGGCGTCCATCAAGGTGGAAATAACCCAGCTGATCCTTCAGGATGTGGCTCAAACTCTTGGCAGGGATTAACTTTCTTCCCCAGGGTTATCTGACCAGTAGCAGGTGTAAGGAAAATTCAAATGGCCAAGTGCTAGACTTCCAGGAGCTCTTTCTCAAGTGCCCCAAGCACTTCACCTGGGCCCACTCAGCTGCAGCCTCGGTCCCTGCTCAGAAGGGCCACATAATGCACGCACTGCTCTTTGTCACTGTCCTGAAATTCTTAATACTTTCTGAACAAGGGGCCCTTGTTTTCATTTTGCACTGGGCCCTACAAATTATGTCGCCAGTTCTAGACTTCCCCCACATATACTTTATTTCTAAAACATTGTCCTTAAAAGGTGCTTTTGGACAACTCTATATTGATTTTTTTCTAGGCCTGATATTACGACCATTAGTTTAAAAATCTAGTTCTGTCTTCTTGGTGTTAGCAGAGATCAGCCAATGCACCTGGGGTCCTGTTTCACGGGCCCACGGATGGAATCTGGACACACAAAGTTGAGCCCTGGGGGCCCCTCCAGGGGCGTCCCCATGGCCAGAGTCCCCGTCTGACTCCACTCACCCCTCTGTGGGCTGCCAGAGATCTGGCTGAGGCTACTCGGCCCATTTCTTGTCTAACTGCCACTGATTTGCCACTGAAGTCAGTAAATCATTAGATCATGCTTCTGAACCTCAGCTTCCTCATCTGTGAAATGGGAATAATTACAACTGCCCAGCCTGGATCATAAGCTTTCTTGGAGATCAGCTATGGTGTGGGCTTATGCAACGTGAGCCACGGATGCTCAGTTTTGAAGGGCAGAGGCTCTGTATGCATAAGGCTGTGATTGTTTGCATTAAATGGGTGGACGGGATTCATGTCTTCCATTGGCCGACTTCTGGATGAATCTGGGACGAACACTCCCTTCCTGCCACAGCCACACCGGAGGCTGCCACATGCTTTCTTTATGGTATAAGAGAGGCCTCGGGACATGAGAGAAAGCGCGCGTTTAGGGAAAGATCTCAAGAGCAGCAGAACCTGATCAGTGTGGAAGCAGAGGGGCTGCTTCTGCAGCTCTAGCCCCAAGCCCAACTGAACAACAGCCTCGGGGGCTCCGCTCGCTTGCTCACAGACAGCTGGCCTGGAGCTTGGCGGGGTGCCTGGCCTTGGGTTCAGTCTGGGAGCCTGCTGTTTGCTATTTACCAGCTTTAAACAACTCTACTAACATAGTCTATGTACACCAAGGTACACACATGGTCACGGAAACCAAGCAAACAAACACAATTTTCTCCCTTGTCTCTCCCGTAGGCCAAGTCCAGTCCCACGTGGTGCATTCAGCTCCTTTCCCCTCCCAGCTCCATGGTGAGCTCCCTCAATGTCCTGTCTGCATAAGATGCAAGTGGGAAATGAGAAAAAAATGGAACAATTTCAATAATATTTTAAGCCACAAAGTAATATTTCTATAGCAGAGTGCAAATAGAATTTTACATAATGCACAGAATAAATGCCTCTGAAAATCAATATTTCCAGCTGGATGTACAAATTAAATGATGATATTGAAGTGCAAGATTAAAACAATGATTTAAGATAGAAATTGAGTTATATTATCTCATGCCTGCCTACTGCTGAATATGTTAATAGAATAAATTTGTTAGCATTCAGTCAATTTATCTCCCTAAACAGAAGGAGGTGGGGATTCCTGTCTGAAAGGCAAAAGGGCGGTGAGAAACACCTCCCAGAGTACATTCTGGAAGAAATATTGCCCATCCAGAGGCTTATTTGAGTATTGGGAGGCCAGATGTGGCTTGTTCTCCTCTGTCAAGGAAACTTGGGGTTAATTTTCCAGAAGCATCCTTGGTTCCATTCCTGCAGGCCCAAATGCCTCATGAGGCTCCTGCCTCTCCACCAATGCAGAGGGTAATTAGGCCTGGTGCGTTCGAGGTCTGCAGAGCCCACGCTCCCCACAGCTAACACCCACAGTCACGTCCGCACCTTGTTTATTCCCTTTGAAGTGTGGGAACCGGCTCCGGCCCTTGGGACGCCTGCTCAATAACGCAGTAGGTGGCGCAGCGTGAATGGTCCCTGCACACGAGGCATCTCTAATTGCAGAGAAATGAGGGAGTGGCCAGGGCCCCCACACTGCCTGGGGCTGGCCTTCCCAGGTCACCGGGTCTTCCCACGCCTGGGGGACAACAGGGCACTTAGGGCACAATCTGCTAAGTTGTCCATGCCACAGGGCCTGGCACTTTGGTGACGACGTTTCTCACCACCGCTAGAAGCAGCGGGAGCATCCACTCAGCCCAGGGTCCCCTGGGACAGGCAGCCCCGGGTGTATGCTCCCTCCCCCACAGCAGCCTCTTGCATCGCTGGTCCAGACCTGCCCGACATCACCCTTGCCCTCATGTTCTTCAGCTGCTTTGCAGAATTTGCTGCCATGGAGCCTCCTCCTCCTTAAACTTGCTTCCCTTGAGCTCAGCGACAGAGGGCCCGGCTCATCCCCTTCCTCTCTGACCTCACCTCCTGGGCAGCCCAGTCTCCACAATCTCCAGGGCCTTCACCATGGGACTGTCTCTCTCATCGCCCCCCCACCCCCTTCCTTGTGGAAGAAGCTACATGGAGAGCAGGAAAAGGAACTCATTCTGCAGCACCTGGAGAGCCTGGGAGAGGCCCTAGGTGAGAACAGGGCATAGCCCCAGGGGACACCTGGCTACAGAAAACTAACAGCCGAGCCAACCATGCTGGCATTCCCACGAGCACCATGCTGCCGGACCCCCATCTCCCCAGAGCCTCAACTGCAAACTTTCAGATTCTGCTAATTAGATGAGCAGATATGGTCCTTTGGCTTGCTTTAAACTGACTGCTAGCAGGTGGAACATTTCTATATGTTTGTTTTTACCACTTTCTTTTGTCTTTTCCCATTTATGTCTTTGCTTCCTTTGCCATTTCATTTTTGTTGAATGGTCTTTTCCTTACTGATCTGTACATGAAACAAGCCCTACCAAAGATGAGTTGTATTTGATATGAGGTTGGGGGAGCTCTGAGGTTTAGGGATCCGTCGTAATTCCTGGCCCAGACTATGTGCGCCGTCTTTGGTGTTTGCCCTTGTGTTTGTCACGGTGCCAGAGTGCATAAGAACAACATACGGAACCTCCCCAATGAGTTAAGGCCTGGAAGGAACAGAGACATCGCATATGGTTTAGTCTGGGCACCGTCCTGCCTGCAGGTGGGGGACAGAGAGAAAAGCTGGTGGAATTGGATTGCCTCTTGTGTAGAAGCTTCTGTGGGGTCCATGCTCCGGGAATGATCCGTGATGGTGTGGAGGGTGTTCGGCCGTCAAGGAAAGAGAGTCGGCAGTGTGTTTGGGGTTTGCTCGCACACGTTTTTACCAGCATCGCCTCTCAGGACCAACAGCGGGGGTCAATTCTGTGAGACTGTCTAACGCTTTTACAGCTGAAGATCCCCGGCCAGGGGCCGAAATCCCCTCGAGTTCCCACACTTGAGCAGTGCTGAAGATAAGACCAAACTTTTAAATCCTGGATAATCCTCACTTTACTAATAAGCAGTTTTATCTAAATCCTGCTTTTAAAATTGTGCTTCTCCAACTGATGCTGGTAGAATCGAGTTTCCACATCCAATTTCCGGTCTGCATTCAGAGAGTGTTAACCCCTGGGCTCTGCACCCAGGCCCGAAGGCTCGCGGCTCGGCCTCCTCTCAAACAGATCCTTGGTCCCCACAAGCTGGGACTCAGCGAGTGCTGCCTCCACTGCCCACACTCAGCCTGGAAGAACCAGGAGGTCCCTCAGTTTCCTGTGGATGGGATGCACTCCCTGCCACCCATGACCCCACCCTCAAGGATGGCTTATGAATCCCATTCAGAAAATATCTATTTATTTAATTTAGTACACATTTTTATAATACACATCACTGTGTACCAGAATTTGTTATGACTTTAATATGGATTCTTTCATCCTTGTAACAATATCAAGGTATCCTTTGCTATGCCCACTGTACAGATGGGGAAGCTGAGACCAGAGGAAGGAGACGGCCCAGCCGGTCAGTTTTGGAACTGGAACTCCAACACAGCAGTCTGGGCCCGGGTCTTCCTAGGTAGCAGCTGTGGGTAGGGAATTCCAATGACGTTCAGATAGGTCAGTCCTATTTCTTCCTTGACACACGTGTGGGATTCTAGAAATGAACCCTTAAGAGCATGCGCCAGGGGCGCCTGGGTGGCTCAGTGGGTCAAGCGACTGCCTTCGGCTCAGGTCGTGATCCCGGAGTCCCGGGATCGAGTCCCGCATCGGGCTCCCTGCTCGGCGGGGAGTCTGCTTCTCCCTCGGACCCTCCCCGCTCTCATGTGCTCTCTCATTCTCTCTCTCAAATAAATAAATAAATAAAATCTAAAAAAAAAAAAAAAAAAAAGATTTGTCTCTACCTGTTAGATCAAGCTGAAATCAGGACTCTCTTCACTGGTTCTTAGACCAGGCACATATGCTCCTGGGCCCTGCCTTCCGAGTCCGGTGGAACAGATCTGACTATTTCATGACATGAAACACTCCCAGTGTAGCCTCTTCCCAGCCAAAGCATTCTTGCTGCCAGTCTGTTTTCGGAGAGGCTCCATGCCTTTCCCTTGATCATTCTTGCTGTCTTGTGTTGGCTCTTGTCCAGGCTTCAAAGATCTTTCTGGAGATGCCAGGGCAAGGGACTGCTTTGCCAGTTCCCAGCTGTGTGGGTTCCAGTCAGTAAATGGCTGCATCATCCACCGCATGGATGGTGTTCACTCAGCCGGACTCCACCGGCCATGTGCAGCTTTAATCAGCACCAGAGGACCCCAGATGCTGTCAGAATAAGATCCTAAGAAAAGGGCCACTTGGGGGCAACTTCCACGGCAGCCAAAGATGAAAAATAACGCTATGAGTATATTCCACCCAGCAAACATTTCTTCTAATGAAAGAATCTAGAGTAAGAACAAGAAGTTCTGAAAGTAAGCTACAAATTATCAAGGAATCATGCTACAGATTTCCTGTAGATGGATTCCATGTCATATTACAACACATTTGTATGAGATTATAAAAAACCAATATTCACCCCGGGATTGTGCAATAAATAGAATTTATTAAAGTACTTGTGAAATGCCTCCAGTGAGAAATTCATCTTTGATCCAGATTTTAATAAGGATTATATAATCATAATGAGACTGTAATAAAACAGCATTACCTGAATAATCCATTTTATTATCAGTTTTATTATGAATTCTCATTTATTACAATTCATTGGATATTTAAAGCATATGTAAATGATGCAATGTAAAATATATGAGGAAGAAGAATTATGGTATATGTCTATGTAAATTTATCTTCCTGGTATCTACGATCTCCAGATTTCCAAAGATTATACAATCAGGAAAGATCTCAATAAAAGGTTAAAAATGTGGCTTTGGGTCTCAGGAATCAAATATGAATGTCTCACCATGGAAATGGCCATTCCATCCTAGGGATATGAAATCCAAAGTCTGGAGGATTAAATCTTTATTAGGAATAGAGTACTCTAGCTAACTGAAGCTGAAAACATCACCAGAAAACTCCTTTTACTTTGGCCTCTGGTGGAAATCTTTCTAAAATGTCTAATTCTCTGCTTTACTAAGTATAATATGTGGACATATGTACTAGTTAATAACCAAGGATTGAGATCATGCATTTGTAAAAAGAAAACAAAACAAATAAAAAACACAAGGCCAACTCCAACTCCCTTTCTAAACACGAGGAGATGAGGGTAGACCAGACCCACATTGCCTGCATCACATGTCCTGACTGCGTCCTGGCTCTATGTCAGGTGACTTCTACATTTTCTAGGGAACCCGCCTTCCACCTCTTGATCTCCTGGCTCTGGCCTTCTCTTCTACCCCACATTAGGTACTTAGCACCTCCTGCCCTCCCTGGTCTTTGTTTTTGGGCATGCCCTGTCCCCAGCAAACCAATAAATCCTTAAGAAAGGGACAACTCCAGTCTCCACTGTCTCCAGCTCCCAGAATAACACTCTGGAGACTGTCCAGCCTGCCTGATGACACGAAGAAGTGCCACCACTCTCTCCAACATCCACAAAACATGCCACAAAACAAAAGCAAGACGTGGGAAGGAACACGTTTCTGAGCCAGTTCTAGTTATTAGCTGGTGATGCTCTTCTGCTTAGTCCCACGCCCGTCATCAAACCTCCTGTCCCACTGATGCAACTCTCAAGCGTCCGGGACACAAAACAAAACACCTTCCGTGAGGGTGGGAGCTGGAGACCACGGGGACATTTTGTGAAAGCTCTCACTCCCTGGAGACAACAGTCAGGAGTCTCTCCCTGTCCTTCCATGGAAACACACAGAGCAGCATGTGTGATTGTCCAACCGGGCGGGACGCTGGGACGGGAGAGGAGAGGCGCAGATGTCACCGTTTCTACTCCCTCACTGCACATAGCCACCTGTCCTCTGGGGACGGAAGCACAGACCCCTGCTTGAAAAGCCCGATTCTCCTGGGAGGACCGAAGGATGTCAAGGATGCAGAAGCAGACAACACACGTGGTCACAAGGGGCTGTGGCAGGGGACGGGGATGTTTAACGGGCACACGGTTACAGTGTGTTCCCGAGGTCTGCCTGCAACTGGCGCTCAGAGTGAACAGTAAGCTCTCATGGACTTGAAAAATCTTTGGGAGGGTAGAGTTCATGTTAGTGCTCTTACCACACACACACACACACAACAACAACAACAAAGGCACGGAGGGAAGCTTTTGGAGGCAATGGATATGTTTACTACCTGAGGTATGATGATGGTAATGTGAGCGTACACATATGTCCAGTCTGAGCAAATTGCACATATTAATTATGTGCAGTATTCTGTACACTGATCATATAGTAAGGCTATGAGAGCCCAGATCCCAGGCTTTTAAAAACAGCTGTGATTTATAGAAATCGTGGGGAGTCGGTGATTTGGAAGGGGTGCTAGGGGGGCATGGGGAGTGCTACCTATGTGGTTGTGACCCTCTTGGGAAAATTCAGAGAGACACGCATACACTCTGTTTGCTTTTCTGTGTGTATGTTATAGTTCACGGCACGGGTGAGGATATAAGCCAACGACCCAGAAGCTTTGGAAATGCTATGAAGGGCAAACCCCTCTGTGCATCGGGGGGGCCCCACACACGGTCACTGCTGTCCTGGTGGCAGAGCCCTTGACAATCAAACTGGAGTCAACTTTCAAAGAGCTTTCCGGTAGAACATAATTAGATTAGAACGTTACATTTGTTAATTTTTCAGTTGCTCATTAAAATTGACATGTCATTTGATTTTGACAGAAACCTTTTTATCTTGATGTAAGGCTGTAGGCATTTTTTTTTTTTAAATAAAGCTATATTTAGGAAGCTCTGAAATATGACAACTGCAACGATGAGATTCAGAGCATGCTCTCCAACGTTCACATCCGAGAATCACAAAACAAACCATCTTTCCCCATAACACTGAACGAGGAGCACCGCTGGGGGCGGCAGCCTTTATTTAAACTTTCACAAAGAGGAGCCCATCATGGAGGAGCGTTCCCAACTCTGGTGAGTCATTTAGGTGCCGGTGGAGAGCCTGCTCCATGGAGTAGTGCCAGGAAATTCAGACCACAGGGCACGGGTTCTAGAAAGATCGTTGCTTCCTGTGTCACGACACAGCCCGGCTAGGCGCTCCCTGACATGGAAGCTTAGAGAAGAAAAAGATCCTCCTCCTTCTGAGTCGCGTTCAGTGGGGACTCCCAAAAAGTCAGAACAGAACCACCCGGGCAACGACTGCCAGAAAGAGGGGGTGGGCGGGGGACGCACGCAGACCTTGGCAGTGGTGGTCCTGAGTCCAGTTCCCCCTCCCATAGATGAGCCACGTGCTCAGGAGCAACTTAGCTCAGTTCTTGAAACTTCTGGTCCCTCATCTATAAAACGGGAACAATAAAAACACTAATCTTATGGCCAAGCCAGGAATCTCACCACCAAACACGGGAAGGGGTGGCTGTTACTGGCATGGGGGAGGCTTCCTCCTGGCGGTGCCTTGGGACCTCCCCGCTGTGAGTATAGGGCAGACAGATGTGTCTTTCCTCGTCTCTCGCAAGCCCACGGCTGGGTGGAGAGGGCTCTGAGGACTCAGAGACACTGGAGACCTAATGCAGATGGCTCTTCGTCTCTGAATGAGGGTGGGTGGGGGGACATGGGCAGTGATCTGTGACCAGAGCAAGGAAGGGACGTGTGGCGACCCTGGGAACCTAGAGGCCACTGTGCAGAGAAGGCGAGATGCAGGCCTGGCCATCCCGCAGCACCAAGCACAGAGCAGAGACACCAGAAATATGTGTTTCCCTCCCTCACTCCTTCTTCCTTCTAAGCGAGTAGCTACCTCCTGCGCATGGAGGGGCTTGAGCTGAAGACGATCTTGGATGCAGAGGACATTCCTCCCGGGGTCACAGCCATCTCCGAGCAGCTTGCAGACACCTCGCAATGCATCCTCAGTATCTCCCCGAGGAGCCTGCCGGGGGGTAGCAGGTGTGTGGACCCAGAGCAATGGGAACCATCCGGGATGCACCAGGCAAGCCCCAGAGTGGGGTGCAGGAAGTGAGCCCTCTATTCTTCTCACTCCCATGAAACTCACTCCATCTCCCAGGAAAGCTCAGCCCAAATGCAGCTGCGGCTGCTTCCCCCACCCCCCGCCTCCCCCCGATCCAAACATCTGCTCTTCCAGCCTGGTTTCCCGTCACCGGGAACTTCCAACCGCGTTAAATTACATGGGGGATGGCTGAGCAAATGGGCACAGGGTGAGAGCCCCGTGGGCTCTGTCCAAGGTACCATTTAAGCTTCCTAACGACAGTTCTCATTCAGAGAGTGACTGCCCTGTCGTTTTTGATCTGGGAACAAAACACTGGCACTGAACCCAGCCTTGTGATTTCAACGCACATTTCAGTGTTCACGTTAGAAAGGAGGATTTTTTTTTTTTTAAATGAAGGACGTTGGGGGTGGAGAGGATGAGAAGTCACTTAGTGTGCAAGATTCTGGTTTCTTTTTGTGGAGGCATGGATTGGAGAATTCGTTTATTGTTCAACCCAAGAAATCTGTTAATGGAGGTATCCTCTGATGGCTGAGAACTGAATGCTATGGATATGGGTTTTTTTTTTTAATTTTAATTTTGAAATAGTTTACGACTCACAGCAGTTGCAAAATTAGTGCAGAGTTCCCCAGGATTCCTCCCCCAGGCTCCCCGACGACAATACCTTACATAACCCAAGTCCGTGATCAAGAGCGAGACGTGACGTCGGCACAATGCTGGGGACTCAGGCACAGACCGCATTCAAATAACACCGTTTCCCACAACCTCGTTTTAGACTCTAGTGTGAACGTTTTCCTCTACAGGCAGGCGTGCGAGAGGAAACATGGCTCTTTCCTGGCCATATTCTAACCCCAGCAGCATAAACAGGAAGTAGCACATCGACCAAAATGAGCTATTGGATTTTGGCTTGTTTTTTTTTCCATGGCTTTAATAAATGGTGCTAAGAATGTTGGAGATGAGTGTTTAGATATGGATTGATACACGGTTGCTGGGGTTTGGGGAAGTCCCACGTTTGTCCCTGGAGAGCACATAATCCTGCAAGTTGTCACCTAGGACGGACAAACTGCCCTGGGGAACTCCCCTAGCACGGCAGATCCACGCAGCCCCCTAGCGCCGGCCCCCCAGGGAGTGATCCCCAGGCAGGGCCCAGGTGACTTCCAGGGAAGGAGGTGACCCTTGGGGAAGGAAGTGGACGGCACCTTCTCACCAGCTCTGTGGAGCTGCACAGGTCCCCAGCAGGAAGGGTCCTGCCGCCCCCACTGGCTTCTCAGGACTTTGCCCTTTTGAGACAAGGAGGGGCTTTCTGGTAATGCTGCCTAATCGGTGGGGAGAAAAGCTCTCCAAAAACCTTGGCGCTAGTTCTGGAAAACAAGTAGAACCAGATAATTCACAATGGTAACAAGGGATCCCTTTGCATGTGCATTCCCTGTGCCCAGCTGTTTCTGCCTGCTCCCCTCTGCCCTCCTGGACTCAGTAGCTCAGCCGGCTGCTGGGGGTCCTCAGGGGTCTTCCTGGGCTCTCAGTAAAGCAAAGGCCCCTCCCTGAGCTCCTCTGGTCCTTCAGCCTTGTAACACCTGCCACTGTCTGAAATAAAATGATTCCATACCTTGCAGGATCTGCCAAAGAGTCAATGTGAAAGTAAACTTGTGTGTGCGTGTGTGTGTGTGTGTGCGCACGCACATACGAGTACATGGTGTGCATCTGTGTGAGTGTGCACACGGGTGATGCATCTGTCTGTGTGTGTGCACGTGTGGTGCATCTATGTGTGCACACTGTGTGCACATGCATTTATGCGTACTAACGTGCTGTTGTGTGAGCACACTGCATTCACGCATGCAGGCACTGTGCATGTGTGTACATGTACGTGTACACATACCAGCATGTGAGTGCATTGTGTGTATTCACGTGTATGTGCGTATACCAGAGGAGATGCTCTTAGTGGACCTGCTCTGTAAGGTGGAGTCCTCGGGTACAGGCAGAAGCGAGGGCTCCCCCCGCTCTGGTCCAGGGCCCTGAGGTGGGAATTCTCAGTGTCTCTGCAGTTGCTCGAAGTGCAGAACGGATGGCAGAGTCTCCATCAGCCGCACGTCTGTTCTGAGCACTGTGTTCCTGCTGCTGGGCTGGTAAACATCTCGGTGGCTTCCCTGACTGTGTGGGAAACACTGCCCTGCTCTGGGCTCGAGCCGGGAGGGAGGGCTCGTTCTGCCCCTGGGCCTCCCCCTGAAAGCAGCGCCCTGGGCTCAGCGTCCCTGGGGCAGATCACTGGCCTCTCAGGACCCATCTCTTGAAATGATTACAAGTCCCCCTGGCACAAGCAGCAGAGGAGGCTGAGCATGGCTGGCTCCCCGGCCCTGACAGCTCCTTGTCTGGGGCCATACAGTGTCTTCAGTAAAGGCGGCGGGGCCGGGGGGGAGGGCAGGCTGGGGAGGTCTGGTAGACAAAGCTCACGGTGCAAACCGAGAAGCAGTTTCTAGATGTGTTCTCAGTTCTCGCTCCCCTGATACTCCGGTTTTCTTCCTCGGAAGCTGTGAGCTTGTGGAAAATGAAGGCCCTCATGAACTGAGGCTCCATCCCTGCCCGTGGGAGCTCCAGCTCCATCTCCCCCTGCTAAAAACAGAGGTGGCCGCCCCTGGTTATGAGGGGCAGGGGGCGGGAGCTGACATGAAGATCCAGGTGACCGCCCATCACTCTGACCCAAGGGTGAACCGGTCCTGCAGACGCGGTGCCCAGTTCCCAGACGAGTCCTGCGTGTGAGGCTTTCCTGCAGATGGGTCAGATGCTTCACAGCAGTGTGGCTTCTTCACGAGCCCTTCTCCAGCCCACTCCCACCCCGGGGACACTGGGCAGTCCACGTCCGACACCATCCTGGGTGTCCCAAGTGCAGGGTCCGCTCCCGGCAGCGAGTGGGCGGGGCTGGGGCCGGCCCGCGGCAGAGATGCTCCGGCCCACTGTCGCTGGTACCCAGGGAGAGACATCCTGACTTACGCCTCGTGTCTCTGTCTCTCCTACCCAACGATTTCTTACCATCACAGCTTCTTACCAAAAATTCCTATTGCTAAACTTTCAGAAATATGTATTTCTTGAGTAGTGGTGGTGGGAGGGTCAGAAAACGGGAGAACGATGAACAAGCTTCTCACCTCAAATATTTCATATTAAAATATGAATTTGATTTCTTTGTTTTTTTCCCCATTTCTGAAGCAGGGAGGGGTGTAGATTAGGCTTTTATCCCCTCATTTTTTCCCACATTTTTAATAGGCACCCACAAACCCAACTGTGACGCAGCTGTGTTTCTCGCCCTTCCTGCCCCCATAAAAGGGCAGGATTTAATTAATTTCTCAATGTGTCTCTTTGTTCCAATTTGAGTTCAGTTAGTTGGATGAAATGGCATAATGGGTATGAAACAGCCTGGAGAAGAGCTTAAAGCACTACACACATATAAAGTGTCATCATCGAAACCATGGAAAACAATTTGTCCCAATTGTAATTACGTGGTATTTGCATGGATAAGTAATGACAGTCTGTATAATGCCCGAGTATTTACAAACCACTTGCACCCACGCAGGGAGAGGAGCCGCCAGTGACGCGCAGACCCCCAGCCCTACCAAGGCAGCGTGTGGTGAACTGCAAGCCAATAGTAGCTTCTTTTTCCTTCAGCAGGTAGATCCGGTCTCTTCCCCCTTTCCATGAGAAAATCCAAGCAAGGTGGTGGGTTCTGTCCGGGCGCACATCCATCCGTAGCTCTCAGCTAGTTTCCCAAATACTTTCTCCCCAACCCTCACCGTTTTCAACTGTACTTCTACAGCAAAGTGAACTTGGCACGAAGGCTCCATGTGGGAAATGGGTATAGCTCTTCCTCGTCATGAAAGGAGCCCACTGCTTACAGGTGACAGGAGCAGCGTGGGTGCTGGTGACCCGGGAGGCATGTGGATGCTGTCTCTCCCCCAAACCGATGGCAGAACCTTGCTTGCCAATCCCACCCCCAGACACCTGTCCTGAAGGAAAGCGGCCTGAAGGTGCCTGGTGCCCACAGTCGGCCGCCTGCCCCACATGACACCTGCAAACGCCAAGGCGTTTCTAGAGCAAATTCTGGTGAAAACGACAGCTCTCGACCCGGAGGCTGTGGGAGGGCGAGCTTTTCCTCTATGCAGGGGCGCTCTGTGTAAGGAAGGGGACGGGGCGCAGGCACGCAGATGAACCTTGCAGCCCGACCCCCACCCTGTGCATCAACCTACCCAGAAATTCGCCTGGGGATGCACCAGCCTGTGACCCGACAGCGGCTCCCAGGTCCCAGCACAAATGAGGAAACCGAGGCACGGTCCCAGCACGGAGTGGACCTCGCACTTCTGTGATTGCAGAGATGGGTGGAGGAAAGTGGGCACATGCACCGTGCCAGCCAGCGCAGGGAAGCTGGATCACTGTCAGTACACTGATGGGCCAAGGGAGCATCAGGAGAGACTGTTTAGACAGAGGCTCATGGCGCTGTGTCTCTTTGGGGCTCCAGCAGGCGACGACGCTGGCCAGCCTGACCCAGGCCACACATTCCGGACCACAGCGCAGCTCTGCAGGTGTGCCCACGAGTCAACAGTTGTGTGTGGGTCATTTTCCACCCTGCTTAAAGCAGAAGGCTGACAAGGGCTCCGGGCCCTCTCAGTAGTAAGAATCGTACTAATCGATCGGCCAGGGCACCCTGAAATGAGGCCTTGGTGGGGTGCAGGAGAGCAGGTGCCTGGGCAGTCGTGAGAGCGTCCCTGAAAGGCAAGCACCCACAACCGGGTGAGGGGCAGCCCTGGGGCTGGGGGAGGGGCTCTGTGTGCGTCCCCACCCGGGGGGTCCCCACGGCTTGCCTGGCTGGAGGGGGAGAATGAAGCAATTAATAAAGCAAATTACCTTTTACTAAGTTAAATAAAAGCTAATATAAGTGAAACACTGTGTGTATGGCAGATTTATACTCACTATAACCATTCTATTCCAGGATGGAAACGTTTTAATGTGATATTAAAAATGATCAAATTAAACTTTAATGTATGCAACATTTGGTGTCAGACGCAGCAGGGCCCCTCACATTTTCACGGAGACCACAGACCGCGGTTCCACCTGCATCAAACTTCCAGCGGCGGGGAGGGGGGTCTGGTGGGAGGAGGTCTGGCCCTGCAGCCCCGCTTTCCTGGCCCTCCTCCCCCCGGTCTGAGAGCACCACCCCCAGGTCTGTTCCTGCTCCCTCGTCACTGCAGTGGGAAGAAGCCCCTCTCCCTGCACGAGGGCTCAGGTGGGGGTGGGAGGTGGCGGCGTGGTGGTCTGGTCCAGCTAGGCCCCCCTCATCGAGGATGGCAGGGAATGGAGATGAACGTGCGGGGAGCGCACATGCTAAGAAGCAGGGCGGCCTCTGCCATGAGGAGACCCCGGCTGGGCAGGAAAGGCCCAGAACCCTTTAGGCCCTTCCTCGGCTCCTGGGACTCGGGTCAAATTCACCCACAGGCCTGAGAAGCCCAACATGCACCACGAAACACAGAACTTCACTCTCTCTCGTGAAAAGGATAAAAGCTAACCGACTGGCCTTAAACCAGTTGTACCAAGGTCTCTGCTCCCCTTTCCCAGGAAGGTAAACTCCCAGGATGCTCTAAGGGGCCAGGGCTCTACTGTGCTTCCCCTCGACAAGGGGGTCTGGGCCCGGCACTGGTCTGCTGCTCAGCGTCGCTCTCTGGGAACACAGTGGGGTCAACCTAGCAAACCTGGGTCAAGTGGGTAAAGATGTGGTTAGGCGCTGGGCTCAGGAACTAGGCACCCCTGGTTTGAGTCCTGGTTCCTCCAAGAGCTGGTGAGTTTGCTTTTCTGTGCCTTGGTTTCCCTCTCTGGGACGTGGGGATGGTGCTCATAAGAAGTCCACTGGAGACCAGCAAGCGAGTGCGTGCCACATACGTCTGCTGGACACTCAGCTTGGAGGCTCTCGAGGGGACCGGAGTGGGGCTGATGCCTCCCCCGCCTTGTGACCGTCCCTTTGCCTGCCTCTTCCTCCCCAAATGCGTTTCCTAAGAGATGCATCTGATCTGGTCATGCTGCTGTCGAGTGACCTCACTTCGGAGGTCGTTTTGTGTCCCTGAGATCGCGCCGACGAGCCAGGCCATCCTTGTCCAGCAGGAGCCCAGAGTCCGCGGGGTGTGCAGACACATGCAGGCCCCCGTGTCAGGACCGTGGGAGCTGCAGAGAGCAGAGGGACGAGCCTGGCGAAAGTGGGGGTTGGAAGTCCTTCCTCATGTCGATGACTGCAAAGTGTTAAGAGCCATGTTTAATTCCTGACAAGGGCACAGGCCCTTCTCTGGCCTGAAAGATCCTCGTGCGCCCTCAGCATGGTGCTTGTCCCACGCTCCCCGCGAGGCCCCGGGAAAGCTGTCCTCGGGTCCTTGCTGACCTCGAGCATAGGTGAGTGTCCACCGCCCATTTGAACACTTAATTATCCTCTTCATTTTCGTGTCACAGTTTGGGTGATTATAATCCTATTTTCCCAACGAGGCTGAAAGCTCCTTCAAGTTAATGGCTTCTGCGACGCGGAACAGGGGAGTCATTAAGCCTTCGGGATCCGGGACTGGGAGGTCGGGTGTGCTCTCTACTTCACAGCTCCGCTCCTGAGCAGGAGAAGGAGACAAAGATCGGCGTTCCCTTCCCCGGGCTGATCGGAGGATGAAAGGAGAAAACGTAGGCCAGACACTGATCTTGGTGCCTGAGCCACCGGAAGGGCCCGGCCGACGGGTCAAGCTCACGAGGAATAGCGGTGACGGGTGGCTATGTGCGGTGCCCATCACATGCTGTGTGCTGTCCTGAGTGCTTTGCATTGACAAGTCTACGTGGAAGGAGCCGTCATTACCTCCACTCCACAGCTGAGGACGCTGGGCCGGGGAGCTAGAATAACTTCCCGAGGCCACACAGACATCACGGGATGGATGCGGGCTCTGAGCCAGGTTCCTAATCCTCACTTGGGCTGATCCCACTCAACCGCCCAGGGAGTCAGGCACCATCACCACCCCCTTCTACAGACCAGAAGAGTGAGGCCAGGGGTCATGCTTAGTGTCCCCACTGATGTGGCCGTTTCCACTTGCCAGCCCCAGCAAGGATAACTGAAGGAGATGCTCGGCAGACGCAGGTGGATGGATTTGTGGACGTGCACGCTCGTCGTGAGGTTCAATAGCACAGAAACCGAGCCACACGGGCCTTCGTGTGGTCAGGGTCTCGAGGGATCTCATAAATGGATCTGGGTCCGGCAGGGAGGGGCGGTGGGCAGCACGGCAGGCCGGTGGGCAGCTGCATGTCTGTGTCCTCTAAAGTGGGAGCCATGAAGCCCTTGGGGACGCCCTCAAGAAGACCTGCTCAGGGAGCGTGACGGCAGCTGAGCCCCCACTGCATCAGCTCCTTGGTCAAAAAGGCTCTTGCCTCCCTGCTGTTGTCTGCACATCGCCCAGCACCAGCCATGGGACTGTCATCCCAGGGAATGGACTCAAAGCCCCAGAGGCTAGAAAGAGGGGTGATGAGTGCTGAGAGACACTTGCTTTGTGTCCAGAATGGGGGCATCACATTTGCCAAAAAGTCACTAAGTGTTAATAAGAGTGAGCTGAAGTCAGCTTTCAAAGACAGAGGAGCGTGCCAACCTATAATAGTGCCAAATGTCACTAAACTTGAAGCTCTTTCCACTAAACCAATGTGAAAGAGAGCCCAAGAGCCCCGAATCTCGCAGTGGAAGCCTCCAGTGCAGCAGGACACATTGACCAATCAGGTCACGTGAGGGGTGATGCTCACACTCAGCCACTTCTAGAAAGTCAGTAGGAGGCGGCACATGATGGGGTTCCAGGAGCTTGTGTCCCATGAGTGGATGGGTGGATGAAAGGATGGTCCCATTATAAAGAATGAATTAATGATGGATGGATGGTCCCATTATAATAAATGAATGATTGAATGAACGATGGATGGATGGATGGATGGATGGCCTCATTATAATGAATGAATGAATAAATGATGGATGGATGGCCTCATTATAATGAATGAATGAATAAATGATGGATGGATGTTCTCATTATAATGAATGAATGAATGAATGAATGAATGATGGATGGATAGATGGATGGATGTGTAAGTAGACAGGTGGAGGGATGGCCCCATCACAGTAGAAAATCTAGTTCTGTCCAGATTCCACTCTGTCCTTCAAGGGTACGTTTCACCTTAGGGGGAGCAGGGTTAGCATCGGGAGTGGTTAGGGACCCTCCCCTGCTCCGCGGGTTGCTCTGCCTTAAAATGCCTTAAATAATGACACCAGCCCTGCGGGCTGGCTGTGGAGGCTCCATGGGCTTCCCGGGTTTGGAAACGAGGGAGAGTCAGTAAAGGGACGATGCAGGTATGGGCACCTGCCCAGCGCCTGGGACACGTGAGTGAAGAAGGAGCGCCAGACCCTTGCAGTAACAATCATTACTTCTTGAGAGTTTTTTTGGAACCCAAAGGCCATACCTGATGGGTAAAATGACATGGTCCCTGAGAGTGAACTGGACACGGGCCACACCCTCCTCGTGACGGGGAAGTGCCTTGTGAGGGGGCCCAACCACAAGAAGTCCTCCTGAAGCTACTGTGGCCACATCTGTGCATTTTAGGGGGAAGAGACCCTGAGAGGTGCACAGGCTTTGGACTCAGCGTGCACAGACCTGAACTGAGAGTGGATGGAATGGGAGCGACTCGCAGGCTCCTGGATCCTGGGCTGGCGGTGAGCGGGTTGCTCAGGACGAAACACGGAGGAGGGGGTGTAGGAGGGGGTAAGAGGGAACATGAGTCCATCAGTCCTGTTCTCAGCTCTTTGCTTCCATTACCCGTCCGTTTGGTTCCTCCACAATCCTGCGAGGGTGGCACGGTCATTACCTTCACCGTGTCGTCCGGGGGCGTAGCCACTTGCCGGGCTCCGAGGTCGGAGTGGCAGAGGAATGGATCACACGGTGGCCCGCGGCTGTAAACAGCACCTCTGGAAGAGCGTTTGCAGGCCTCCACGGAAGCCAGGCCCACACCTGGCAGCCCCAGCAGCCCCGGCAGGTGTACGGCCACGGAAACACAGGCGTCGTTTCCCGACACCTGCGCCCGGGAATCACTGCAGCCCCGACATATCCCCAGTGCCGTCAGCAGGCGATGGACAAACAGTCCTGGTCTCTGTCTGCAGGGGAAAAGCAAACGTACAATGGACCAGCTACGCTTCTCATGACGCCACGGATGGACTCAAAAGCCTCACGTCCAGCCAGAGGTTGGAGCCACAAAAGATTGTGCGCACCTCAAGTTCAGAGTCAGGCAAACTAGTCTAGAGGGTTGAGTTTGGGAATCTGGCCACCCTTCGGGCATGGGAGGGCAGGCCCTGAGATTTGGGGGTATGGGTGGTACCTGTGATTTGACTGGGGTGCTGGCCACACTGGGGTCTCATTTGTGAAAAGTCATCTGGCTGTGTGCTTATCACTGGTGCGTTTTTTAGGGTGGTATATCCCAATAAATTTAAGAAGTCTTGAGTTATAAAAATAGGACTCATTGTAGGTGTTGAAAGGAGACCTGCCCCGTGTCCTGGTCAGGACGAGGTGCTCTGGATGGGGAGGCAGGGATGCTGAAGGCAAATTTCTACAAAGGAGCTGGGCGTGAGCGCTGAGCTCACTCTCACTGACCTGGGAACAGTGCCCAGTTATTTTTAGTGACCTCTCTTGGCAAGACCATGGTTTGACATTTCATCCCCACCAGCATCAGGCTCTGTGTTATTACAATCAGGCTCTCCACTATTCTGATATTTGGCTTTAAAACAGAACAGCTGCTGAGCTGTCGGCTGAACGACCTTGTAAATTATTTTCCATGATGCCGTGACTCAGGGACGGGGCACAGACACTGGGGACAGATGCCATTTTCAAGGTAGCGAGAACACAGATCCTGCCTGCCGAGTGTGAGGCAGCTCAGCCACAGTGCCTCCGTTTCCCCATCTGTAAAACGGAAGCTGTTTTGTATCTGCCTCAAGGTTACAGTTACGAGGAACCCAGGAGACAAGGGATGGGATGCTTACGTAGTGTCTGAGTCGGACTCCATAAATGACAGCTGTTGTCTCGGGGAGAAACAAGACAAGGGAAGGAGCCCCATGTCCACTCTCCAGCCCGTGGCACAGCAGGTGGGCTGGAAGAGCAGGGCCTGCCCATCCCTCCCGACACCTGCACTCAGTACCGTGAGGAGAAGGGAGCATCTGAGCAAGGGGGTGGCTTACGGAGGTGGCGCCAGGGGCCTGGCTGATATAGGCAAAAGGGCCTGTGTGTCTTGCCCGGGAGCAGGTGGGAGATGCAGGGGGTGGCAGCCTGTGTGAAAACTGGACAAGCCAGAGGGCCAGGGAGGCCATTACATTAGCTTTCTGAGAAGACAAAAAAGTCAGATGCAATGATTTTGTCTTTATCTGTAATTGTGCATAACACGCTTTGCTCCTGGTTGCAGTTAAGAGAGGCTGTGCCCCACGGTGGGCGGACTGCAGTGTGGCCCGGGATCCGGGGACTCCTAGAGTTTCCATGCAGGGTGACATTCTGTGGGACAACACCCACAGCTCAGCCACGTCCTCAGGAAGGACACCTGGGCCGGAGCAGGGACACCCAGTTCCTACTCACTAGCGTTTGCAGCTTGAAGGGAAGGGGCATCCCTCTGCAGCCATCATGAGGAGGGTATCCCTCTTCCTTCTGCTGTAAAAGTACAAGCTAAGCTAACTGGCTGGCTCTGCAGGTGTGGCCAGTGGCGTTTCGTGGACCTTCATGGACCGCTGAATCCTTCTGTGCTGACCCAGGCCCTGTAGGCTGCTGGCTCCAGCCTCAGGGGCATCCCGGGCCGCATCAGGAGGGGAGACACGCCCCACCGGGGACCCAGGAGTGCACGCAGAGGAGGATGATGGGCTGGACTGCAGGATGCTGGGCCAGCTGAGATTTTAAAACTTTCCGTTGGTTGCCAAATATAAAAGTAAGAAAATGCCACATTGAGCAAAAACTCATTTTTCTCTCTTCTCAACACACAATTCTGAACCCTGTGCTGTACCTGACACTTGGAGGGAAGCGTGGGGACCATGACCTTGTTTCCGGGTGAAGGGTGGGCCCAGGGTGTGAACCGGCCCCTTACCCCAAGGCTCAAGGCCATGCAGCGGCCAAGGCAAGCGGTCCCCAGGCCTCTGTGAGCCCTGGCCCTCCCCGCCAGCCCACAGCGGCCGCCCGTTCACTCCTCGACACCACGTCCAGAAGACGTCATATTTATGACCATCTAAATCCTCTGGACCGCAGTTCCAGAGCTGCTCTTGAGATGATGAATATTTGGGATAAAATTCCATCTGTGTTTTCCGAGACAAAATAAATCTACGGCTCTTAATTCAGCCCCACTGCTGAGGATCATGTCCACAGATCACCAGCCAACTTCAGGCCCCGTGCCTATGTGGCTTCCGTGGCAATCCGGCCACTCAGTTAATGCCCTTGCCCCTGCTCGGACGGAAGCAGGTGGAGCCTGGGGGGAGCAGGGGCATGAGCGGGATGGGGACAGCCATCCTCATAAAGGGGACAGCTGCTGCTGAGCGGCAGGGGCCTCGGCCCGGCCGTGTAGATGTCCACCCATGCCGCTCTCAGAGCCCACCTGTGCACCAGGCTCTGCCTCCTGCCCGGAGGAAGCCCACATCTAGGGAAGACTCAGGCAGGAGGCCTGGACAGCAGCTGCTGTGATTCAGAGGAGACACGAAGGAGGCACCGAGTGCTGATCGAGGTTCAGCTATATGTGCGCGGGAGCGGGGAAGGGAGCTGTAATCATCTGAGGCTTCCTGGAGGAGGTGACTCTTGAGGTTGGCTTTGAAGGGAGATGTGAGTGACAGGTGCCGGGGCCAGGAAGGCAGGAGGTAGGACAGGAGGGTGCAGGAGGCACTGGGGAGAGGGAGGAGGGGGTGGTGGGATGGGGGAAGGGCTGAGCCCTGGCTCCCCGCGGCCTCACATCTCACACTTCAGAGGTAAGGACATCATATTACCATTCCCCGATGCTGATAGACAGCAAGTTTTTCACGCACAGCTGGTATCTCAGGATGTTACGGAGAGAGCATCGTATTTTAGGAGTAAGAAAGGAGGGAGAGAGAGAAGGGGCGGGGGGATTTTTCCATATGGTGAAGGTTCTCATTAAAATCAATTGTAAACTTTGCTAATGGCTGGGTTAACATCATTTGGAAATCATTGTAAATATCAGCTGCATCTATATTCAGCATTTGAAATTTCCTTATTGAAAGCCTGTATAGCTTTGTGTGTGTTTTTCAGTGGAGTGTTATTCATTTAAAGTTGTTTGAAAATCTGATCAGAAAGATCCTCAACCCAGAAATTTAGTGATTTGAAATATGCTAGCGCCTATACTCTCGGGTGCTTCTTTGGAGGAATGCTGAGCAAAAGGACAACTCCAGGAGCGGTGTACTTGGCGCGTGCACGGTGTTCCCGGACCGGCCCCAGCCCTGCCTTCTGCAGGGCTCTGATCTGTCCTGGGGGGTTGTGATTTAAGGCAGGAGGCCCTGGGGGCGTGGAGGTGGAGGTCTGGTTCAGAGAGTTAGCATGGAAGCTGAGTTTCACTTCCATGGGGGGAGGGGGGATGCACATTTATTTTCTGAATGCCCTGATCTGCCAGGTGGGCTGGTGATTTCCTCCAGTAGAGAGAGAGAGAGAGAGAGAGAGAGAGGTGTCCTGAATCCATTCCACTGCTGCCTGGTGTGTGGGGGTACAGTCTGGGGGCATCAGGGGGTGGCCGGCCCCCCACCCTGCTCCACCCCCAGCGTTGCTCCCCATCACCGCCATGTAATTGGACATCTGTCGCCAGACTGTCTGGGGTATTACGAATGACAGTGTGAACAATGTGTGTCCGAAGTCATCTTCGGGGAGGTGGGTTCCAGGAGGGCGAGGCGGAATCTTCTGACAGGTGTTAGCAACTGAACTGGAAGTTGGCATGCCTGGGACTGTCACCCAGCTGGGCCGCAGCTGGTGGGCCTGTGTGCACTGGAATTGCAGAGCCCCCGGCCCCGGTCCATACCACCGGCCGCAGTTCTCTGAGGTAAATCCACATTTGGGGACCTCTGGCCTAGATGACACCTTACGTTTACATTCCTCTCCTACCCTCTACTTCCATGCCTTTACTGTGATTCCCCTCCAACACACTAAAGTATGAAACTCGGCTTCTTTTCTCATGGATATACTGTAGACTAAGTTTCTGGAAAATTCCTCCATTCCTGAAAGATGCCCACAGAGAATGAACTCTTTATCTGCTTCGGAGAACTGCCACGCGGGCCCACTGGGAAGCTGAATGTTCACAAACACACCCTTCGTCTGCATGGACATATTCTTGTTTCCACCTGCCCAGAGTTTGTCTGCGGGCTCCACAGTGTCCACCAACCCGGCCCTGAGTGACGGCAGAGCCAGGCTCTGCCCCGCAGCCGGGTAGCTGGTCGTCTGCAGTCTGGTCGTCCGCGGTCTGGCCATCTATGGTGGCCGTCTGTCTGGCCATCCGTGGCGGCTGGGTGTCGCGGTCTGGCCGACAGAGGTGAAGGCTCTCGCGAATCTACGATGGCCAGATAGCCCGTCTCCTGCGCTCCCTCGGTGGCAGCTGGGCTGTGCATGCCTGTGTGAGTGTGTGAGCTCTGAAGACCCCGTGGGTTTTTACCGCCAGGCCAGCCAAAGAGATTCTCAAACACAGGGAGAAACGAGCCCCGATCACTCAAATTGACCATCCTCCTCTGCTCAGAGCTCCTGCCTATATCTGCAGTGTGAATAACAAGCTTCCTGTTGTCGCCGGCCCGGCAGAGCTGCAGGTGAAGTGGCTGGGTTTGTGGAAACATACATCACGACGCCTGCCTCCTGGCATGACCCACTTCTGCGAGTGCTGGGAACTGAGGCCCAAAGTGGGTCATCAGGATGAGGGGGAAAAGCACTTTATGAGCAATCACTTTAAAAACGCTCAGCGTTGGCTGCAGAAGATTAAACACTGGAGCCGTGTTTTCAAGGCACACTGGCTCCTTAATTAGCAGTAACGACCGGGCCACCCATCCTACACCCTCACGTTTGCTGCAGTGGTACCCGGGCCAGTTTCACCTACCGTGGCCCCGGGACTCTAGCGGTGCTCTGCACATGGTGCTCCAGCCTCCCTCCCACCTACACAGGCACAGGCAGGAGGCCTGGCTGGATGTCACTGAGGACCATCTTCCAACAGGCGAGGATGGCTTCTGCAGGCCCCGGTGTCCACCTACGAGCACGAAGACCCAACACTGAGGGGCACTCGGGCCGCGTGGGGTGTGAAGCATTTGCTACCCGGAATCCATTTCTGAATTCACTTCCAGTCCTAGGAGGATGCGGTGTTCCCGGAGAGTGCATTTATTAACATATCGATCGCCCTATTGATGGACCCATAGCCCACATCATTTTTAGTGACACAAGGATGATGCCGTGTTCCCACAACAAGAAGGGGAAACAGCACGATATGAACTTGTACCCCCGTGTGGTTTCACTCTGCGAACCACTGGGCACAGAGACGACAGAATACACCAGAATATCGAATGGCCGCGATTCTTCTCCAGTGGTAGAATACCGGGTGCTCTAATTTATCTTCTTTATGTTTTTCGGAACAGCCTTTTAATCTTAGAATGGTTTTAAATTTACAGAAAAGCTGCGGACACGGTACAGGGAACCCCCCATACAGTCTGCACCTGTTTTCCCCTCCTGCTAGGCTCAGCGCATGAGGGCGTTACAGTCGACAAATGGATACTGACCCACGGTTAGAAACTAGAGTCCATTCTTTATTCGGATGCCCTTGGGACCCCACCCAGGACCCCACATGACGCTTCGTCCTTGCACCTCCTTAGGCTCCGCTGGGCTGTGATGGTTCTTCAGAATTTCCTTGTTGGTGGTGACCTTGGCATTTTGAGAACCACGGTCACACGTTTGCAAGATGTGTCATTTGTGTTTAAGTGTACCGCCATTCACTTTTCTTCGAGGGGAAGCTTATCTCTGAGGCACAGTGACCCCTGCTTGTGCCGATGGCTTTTCTTCACACTTCCTCCCCAAAAGCACAGAACTTTGCAGAGAAGCTGCCATGCCCAGGCCTCCGGGCGCCTTCCCCTTGGTCTCACACGCTTGCTCAAACCCTTCCACTCCATTTGGATTCCTGGCTTCCAATAAGAACTAAAAATAAACCAAATCTACTTACAAAATAGATGTCGAGTGAGCTAATTTAACACCGCATTATCTGAAGATGGTTATTATAATCAAGATGCCTCTGCGTTGTTCTACAATCTCCTAATGAGATGTGGTACCAAAAGCTATTCTGGCTTTTAGAAAAATTACCTTTGGAGAAAATGTCTGTATTTATAAATGTCTGTGTATGTGTGTGTATATATATTTATTTTTAGTTGTTGCATCTGACTTAAGAAACTATATTCTACTGAAAAACTCATATAACATGTTGCAAGCTCACTTGGGCAAATAAGAAAACCCAACACTCTCAAAATGGGGTGCATGTCACCCCATTACAATAACACTGTATTGCAGGGAAATTGGGTGGTGGTGGGCTACTTAGTCGGAGAGCGGCCTCATGTCTGCGCGGTGGGGTCCGGGCGCTCTCCGCGTGTCCTGAAACCCCCAGGCTGCACAGCCATGCTGCACCAGTCTCCCCAGTTCCCCGGAGGGATGAGAGCGGCCTCTGATGGGCTAGGGAGAGGATGGAGGGTGGACATTCCTCACCCTGGGACCCCCCGGTGGCCATTTGTGGATGCCAGCATCGCCACAGGCAGGTCTGTGGCCCTTCCTTTCCCAAACCCTGTGGGCTGTCTTTCACGGAGAGCCACACAAACATTTACTGAATTAGTTCTTCAATACACTTGGGCCAACTCACGGAGCAGGAAGATGGAGGGTTTATCCTAACTCGGGAGGGAAGGAGTCACCCGGACACACGTCATGCCTTAGCAGCTTCTCCCCACATCCCGTGTATTAAATCGAACCCGCACGGCGGCTGCCATCGAGAACCAGATTGGCAATGGGAACAGCCTTGTGGCCACACAGAACATTTCCCTGCATCCAGAAGATGCTGCGCCGAGGGCTGAGCTATGGCTGTGACCGCATCCTTGGAGGGACAGGGCTCGGCCTGGGGCTCTGGCTCTTGCTTGCACCACATGAGAGAATGGGCGCAGGGGCTCGTCCATGAGCGTGCAAGGTTCCTCACACATAATGCTGGGAGAGGCTCACTTCCAGGACAGTGCCCCACACGCTGCTCGCTCCCCTCCACCCTCCACCCTCCACGTGGACAGTTGGCGCTGACACTACGTCACGTTACCTTTGGTCTTATTCGAGCTCAGGACCTGGCCGTGGAGCCGGGGAAGCCAAAGCCCGCCAGCCCGCCCTCCCTGCATCTGCCTCCTTCCTCCCACGCGGACGGTGACTCCAGATGTGTGCGTGTCAGTTTCTTCCCCAACATGTCATACATCACAGGATACCTCCACTTCCGTCTCAGGGAAGATTTAAGGGAGAACGGAGAGGAGCAGGGACAGGAAAGTCCACGCGGAGCTGCAGAGCGAGCAGCAAGCCACCCGCCATGCGGGTGAAGACAGGCGTCCGGCTCCCCGGCGGCCCCTCGCACCCCCGGCTCCTGGGAGGGAAGATGCCCTCACATACTCTTTCTGTCTTTGCTTTTCCCGCCGACAATGGTTTCGTGCCTGTCCTGTGCCGGGCTGGATGTCCAGGCGTCGTGGCACATGCACGACAGCCCCTTCCTGGCCCCCGGCCCTGTCATCACCTGCCGTCTGGCATGCCGGGCATGACCCGCGAGGGCGGGCACACACCCCATGGCCCACAGGTCCCGCAGACACGTCAGAGTCCGACTGCCCGGACGCAAGGTCGGGTGTCAGGCTCCTCCGCCTGGGGGTTTCTCCTCTCTGTAGGGTCATGGGAGCAAAGGTGGATAGTAAGTCGTGCCCGGGTCGCTCGCCCCGTGGACGGTGGATTGGCTTGCAGAGCCGTGACCCTGTGTGCAGGGACAGTGCACTCCTGGCGAGCCAGGGGATGCGGGGCCGTTTCCTGAGCGTTTAGGGGTGACGTTGGGTCCCCCCTGCCCCGCACAGCCTGGTACCAGTCACGGCGGCGGCCCTGCTCCGGCCCTCCCTGTCAGCACTCCCCTCCGTCTAGCCCCTACCTGCGGCGGCTGTGGGCACACCCCGCACACCTTACATCACAGACCTTCCTTCCAGGACGTGAATGAAAGCAGATGTGAATTTAAAAATAATTTCTGCAAGAAAAATAGCCTCAAGCCCTACATCTTCAGCAAAATGTTAAACAGTGAAAGCAGGAGAGCTGAGCTGTGTCTCGGAAGAGGATCACCTTCCCGACACCCTGTGCTCTTGAGGCCCGCTTTGTTGTTTTACCTTTCTTTCCCCCTATTCAATCAGACACTCCTTCTAAATCAAGCCCTTGGGGTGGAACCGGGAAAGTGATGAGCAGGCACTGTGTGGGGATGAGGGGCGCGTGGGCTTCCCTTCCCGCGGACTCCGGGCCGAGATCAAGGGGAACGTTGCCACGCTTAGCCATCAGGAAGGAATCGATGTAATTGTGTTTCTGGTACCAATTAGATCATTAGTCAGATTGGCATGTGGCAAGGACACCGGCTGTGGTGTGCAGACAGCGCCGGCACGGGGGTGAGGCCCGGTACTGTACGGAGTGCCACGCGTGTTTGCGCTGGAAGAACCGCCCCCCCCCCCCGGCCCCCGCATTTGGGGGGGGTGCCCAGCAGCCCTGCCCCTGCTCGGGTGAGGAGCACAGTGGGTCACCAGCACACTGTGTCGTCCTGCACAGCTGCCTAGCTCCACTGGGCCTCAGTTTCCCCATCTGCAAGGAGAGTGTAAGAACCACATATCCCTTGCAGGGTTGAGAATTACATGAGCTCATGAACTTTGCACACCATCAGTTTCAGCTGTCAGCATTAATATTCCTTAAATTAATGTTCACGTGGTGTTAATGTTAATTCTTTTAAAGTTCCCGTCATCAGTGAACTCAGGGTCTCTCAGCCTTGGCCCCGGTGATGCCGGGGGCAGGAGGTGCCTCTGTTGTGGGCTGTCCCATGTGACATGGGAGGTTTAGCAGCATCCCAGACTGTACGTCCTGGATGTCAGTAGACAGACACTCCCCCAGGAACAGTGATGACCAAAACGCCTCCAGGCTTTGCCGCACACCTCCTGGGTGCGGGCCACCCCGGCTGGGAGCCCCTGACTTTTACAGGTAGCCCAGGGGTGGAGGTTCTCCAGAGATAATGTGCGAGGACCAATTCTGAGCCTCATTTCAGCAGCAAACATGTCTCTGGAGATGGAGGTGAAAACACAAGGTCTACAATTGGAATCCGACAGGATGCCTTTGCCTCCTGAATCCCAGACCAAGCTGGTCTCGGGCCAAAGGAAGACGGAAGTGTCTCGGGGGAGTCACGTGTCCTGGCCCCGGTGGTGTCCAGCCACGGAGTGACCCCATGGAGCGACCCCACGGAGCCTGGAGTGTTCCACAGCGCCACGTGGAGGGTGCTGCCTAGGGCACCGAATGCCGAGCCCTAGGGACTCAGGTGCCCCTCCAGACACCCGTAGCTACTGAGGTCCTCGTTTCAAGGACAGCAGAGCCCTGATCCAAGGTAGGGCACAAGCAGGGCCCCTTGCTGAGACATAGTGAGCTGGAAGGACCCGCCCGAAGCTTGAGCAGAGAGCAAGGAAGGGGGAATTCCAGAGAAAACCAGACCACCAACAAGGGGTTCAGTTTCCCTGCGGTATCTCTCCCTGTGGGGTGAGCCAAAGACATACAGTTTCATCGTGAGACTAAGTGGTGATCCTCAAAGGGAACTGGAAAAACTGTCCATTTTATACACAGACGCACCTGACATGCTGAAGAACATTAAGCTGATGATAAGGAAGAATTACCCAATTCATCCAGAATGTGGTGAGTGACACCCTCGATTCAATCATGCTATGGCCAGATGCTACACCTGGGCTCAAGGTAGAGTATGGCCTGCGTCCTTACATGACCTGTGACCCTATGTCCTTCTGCAGACACAGGGGGGCAGGGCGAGGGCTGGGTCCACCTGGACACAGAACCTGCAGGACACACAATCCCGAAAAACAACCCGCTGTATGTTCAAAAGAGAGGTTAGAGTCACTCTTAATGAAATCATTCTCCATTTTACGACCTTTCTTTTCCATTTTTTTTGTCCTTTTCTAAAAGAAAGTCCCTCCCATTTGCAATTAGGTCTCCCCCTGGGGCCGGCTTCCCCAAGCTCCGTGAGAGCAGGGGCCATGTCCTTCTCCTTGGTCTGCAGGGAGCTGCGTCCTCTCCCCGAGGGCCTCAACCCAACCTCGCATCCCGTTTCGTAAGCCGGTCACTCCACTCATGACCAACACCCCAGGGCACTGGCTTCCCAGTCTCACGTAACGCGACTGTCCAGCCCTTCCCCGTCCTTCCCGGGGCGACCCCTGTGCAGGGCATTCCCAGGTTCTTCCCGGGATCCAAGCAAGCCACTGAGGGAATGTTCACGAGGGCAGATCATCTTTGCCTACAGAAGGTCAGTGAGTTTCATTTTAATGTTATCCCCACTGTTTTATTAGTGAAATGGCCGAACAACCACACAGAACCCTCCGGGTGTTTTGTCTCGAAATGTTACGAATGTTGTCTGCTAGAAGACCCACCCGATATGGATGGGATTTTCCACCAGGGATGACACAGAAAGAAGGATGCCTCTCTGTCATGAGGTCACATTTCCCTCTACTCCCTGAACACGAGGAAGCTCACCGTCACGTGTGAGGCTCCCTGTCATGCTCAGGAAGACCTCCCCAGCACGCGGGGCCAGGCGAGATCAGACAGCGACCACCATCACCTCTAGTGCATTTCTACTTTGCGCTTGGCCGTCCAGCTTCCCTTGATCTCTGGAGCTCTTCCCTGCCACTGACCCCTATGTGACATGAGGTGGGTGCGTGTGAATGTGCGTCACTGCCCGCGTGGGAGTGCTAATGGCTGGGCTCTGCTGTTTTCTTTTTAGAATGGTAGCACGAGTAAACTTCCATACAAGCCGAGAGAGTGAGAAATCCCGCGCTGAGGGCCAGGGTAAGGTTTTCCCACACAGCTCAGGCGCAAATAGCACGTCTCCTGACCACACCAACTTCATGCTGCTCTCAGCGCTGTCTTCCAGGGAGCAGGACAGACCTTTAGCTACTTAATGTTAACGTGTTTTTTTTTTTTTTTTAACTGAAAACACATCCAAAGTAGTTGCCACAAACAAAAAGAACCAAGTTAGCCTGGAAGGAGCCAGCCCGAGGACACCCCGGGGAAGCAGAAAGCAGACTCCCAGCAAGTGTCCAAGTTACCAGGTCACACTAAACAAAACAGACAGACCAGACCGCCAGGTGGCGAGGCAGGAGGCACGCCTCGGGGTGCGAGCGGGTCTGAAGCTCACATCGAAATCCTGCACCCTGTGAAATCTGGGCCTCGAGGATCGCATCCCAGCGGATCCTAACCCTTTCGTTTCTTCTAAAGGTTTATTTATGTATTTGAGAGAGAGAGAGAGCACGAGCAGGAGGGGCAGGGGGAGAGAGGGAGAGAGGATCTCAAGCAGACGCCCCTCTGAGCGTGGGGTCCGGCGTGGGGCTTGATCTCACAACGCTGCGATCACGACCTGAGCCGAAACCACGAGTCAGACACTGAACCGACTGAGGCCCCAGGTGCCCCGAGTCTAACCACTTTCTACGCTGGTTTCTCAAGTCAGGGAGCCCACACCAATTGCTTCTGTTCTGTTCTCAGTGCTTGGCTACCTCCCTTCCACCCGCTTCCTCACGTGCACAACTAGCGACGCATCACAGGCTCGGAGACGGGACCGGTGTCGCTCGCGCGCGGTGGGAGGGGCAGATGCGCTCACCGGTCCTCCCAGTGCACACGGGACCTTCGCCCGGCACCCGCAGGGGGGCCGGGGGGGGGCAGAGACACGTCCTCCCAGGAGAGGCGGGTGTGTAATGGGCACGTGCGTCCAGCTTAGCAGCGGGGTCACTTACCTAGGAAGAAGAGAACAGAGAAGCTTCGTTAGTGGGTTCTGGCCGTTCCCTAACCATGGCGATGACCCCAACAGCTGCACTCTGGTTATCAGACAAGTATTCTGGAACCCCGTTTAGTCTGCCTGGCATGGCATGCTTTCCAGAACATGCTCCCCTGCCAACTGGTGAGCCCGTCTTGAGTTGGGCGACCAGAGTGGCGTCTCCAGGTCGTGGAGTGGAGTCAGCAGGCTGAAGAGGCTCCTGACTTCTGGGCAAGGGTTCTTCCCAATTGCATCACTCACCTACTAAAATTATTTCTGAGTTGCAATGCTGGGTAAACAGCAATAACCAGGGCATTTCCTAGAGAGCTCAGACTCTGTTTTGTCCCCACTTCCCCAGGTCCCCCTATTCCATCCGTCTATAACGGCTCTTCTCCACAGAAGCCGGACAGAATAATGCATTATCTATATTATCTTAAGGTGCATGCTGCAAGGAGTCATCGACACTGAAACTGTGAAGCTTTAACATCAGCTACAGAGAAGCTGCTTGAATGATGATGCTGGACTGCAGTGCCCCCTCCCCACTGGGGCTTTGCTCTCGCTCTGAGCATAAGCACATATGACCGGTCTACGGCTCTACAAAAAATAGAGATCATCCACTTTCTAGAGGAGAAGGAAGTTCTTTCTCCCCTGACTGCATTAGTCTCCTGGAGAGACATGCCCAGTGCAGCATCTCAGAGCTAACTGCTCCAGATCTTCAAGCACAATGAGTTTGCATTTCCTGTCTCCACGGCAAGAGGGTTCATACAGACACCTGCCCGTGCCCACGTGGGGCCCAAAATGCCTAGTGCACCTCCTGCATCCAGGCTCTCTCGGGATCCCAGGCCATGGGGACGTAGGGCAGGTGCTCGACTGGCCAACGGTCTTCATGCAACTTACAAAGATGAACTATGAACTTTTATGGGAAATGCTCCCGCCTCACCCTATGGAGACCCTGCCAGAGAGTCAAAGTCTCTTCATAACACCTTTCCATGGTACGTGGGCACAGGAGCTCCCCGTCGGGCTTGTCCTCTGCATGCCTCCTGGGGCAGGAACACAAACTGCGACATGCACCCACTTCTCTCGTTCTGTCTTTCCCTCCTTTCCGAGGGCACACAGTCCTTACATCCCTGTGAGGCGAGTTCTGTTGCGGTCTGAGGTGGAACCTGACGCCCAGGAGAGGCAGGTGCCAACCCTCTTAGGCATCGTGCATGCAGTTCCCTCGGCTCGGACAACGTGCTGTTTTCTTGAGTGAGTCCCGCGTGAGCTCGCTCCGGGTGAGTGTTTTAACCCACTTCGTGGCTCCAAAGGCAAGTGTGAGTAATGACTTTGTAATTTGTGGCCACCACGCTGGGGCCTCCTGTGTCCTCCTTTCTTTGTTACCCTGGGAGAGATGCCATTAAGCATTTCATTTCCATTTCCCAGCACAGCCCATGCTGTCTTCATTATCTGACAAACACAACAGTAATACAGACGAATTACTGACCGCTCCCCCCATGCTGAAGCCAAAGGAGGCCCCGCGCAGCCGGGCCGACCCCACGTCTGAGGAGGACACCCCAGTGGCTCCCAACAGGAGTCAGGGTCCTCCACTGGTGGCCGTTGTCATGGCAATAAGAGCCATCATAAAATTAATAATAATAGTTAGAATGGCCCAGTGACAACTCAGTGACACTTGAGATGGGCTGGTGTCCTTCTAAGAACTTTGGATGGATGACCCCACTGACCTTCCCAGACACACAGAACTGTCCCCCACAATCTAGGGATGAGCACACAAGGTTCAGAGGTTCAGGATCAACCAGAGGCATCTGGCCCAGGGCCTGGATTACTGACAGCAGCCCCTGCCCCCGAGGGTCTCACTGAAAACCACGGCCCCCATGGGGTCCCTGCACATGCAGGTCTGTGGGATGGCAGGCTGCCCTCCAGCGACACTGGGCAAGCTGAGAAACCTTCCCTGCACAGGCTGACACTTGGCTCATTCACTCATACGCCCGACTCGACTGTTCCAGGTTCATGGCCCACAGGCTTCTGTCCACACCCCAGAGGAGGCTCCTCCATAGGAGTCGAGGGCCCCGGGGCCTGCGCTCAGCTTCACTCCCTTTCTCAGGGGAGATCGAGCCAGTAGGACAGAGTTTCCACAGATCCTGGGTGAAAACCGTGTCAGTTTTTGGGGAGACCCTCCAGTGACTGTCCACGACTCACCTGCAGAGTGGGGCAGGTGACGAGACTCAGCGTCGCGGTTTTGTTCTTGGGAGTTTATCTTAACATGCAATGCTTTTTATATTAAGGGGATTTAAAAATTCAGCAGTTATTCAATGGAATTATTTTCAAAGAGGTAATAAAACCTGGAGCCAGGCTATCCCCTGAGTTTGTGTACCATCAATTATTAAAACATCGATATTTACGTGGTAAGGAGAGTCTGAGTGCACATTTGTGGTCACCCGAGCCAGACACTCTGAACGTCCTCTGTCGCTGGACTGTAGACACGCTGGACCCGGACCCCTCTCCCTCACTTGTGTCCGCCACCCATCCTCCACGGCTCTGCCTCGGTTTCCCCCTGAATGAAGCCTCAAGTAGACTGTGGTGTATGCTGTAATCCCTAGAGCCTCCCTAAACCTCACGTAAAGGGCAGAAGTAAGAATCCAAAACATAATGTAAAATTCTAGAAGAAGAAAAAAAGGCATCAGTTAACACAAGAAGGAAGACAAGAGAAAAAGAGAAGTCACAAAGGGCAACAACCAGAAACACAAAGATCCGGGGAGAGATCCGACTCCGACCGCGTTAATAATAACCCTGAAAGGGGCGCGCGCTTCCATGCCCAGGGGCCATCAGGACCCAAACACACGTGGTGCGCAGAGATGCACCTGACACAGACGGAGGCCGGCGGAGGGTAGGGGGTTGAGTCGTGCACCCACGTGGACGGCAAGTGCGTGGAGGCCGCGGCCGCCGCTCTGACGTCAGATGAAGAGATTATGCGGCCAAGAGGGATCACCAAGGAACGGCGGAGAACACCTGCCCCCGGCAGGACGTTTATCGGTGGTCGTGGCAGCTTCATTCGTCACAGCCGCATACGGGCAATAAGCTTCGTCTGGTGAAAGGTGGAACCAAAACCAAACCTGAGGTAGACCCCATACAGATGCACTAATGATGGACACACCGCGGGGCGAGTGACTGAGAAATGTCAGAACAGCGATCGCCTCTGGGGCCGGGTGGGGAGGGACTGACTGGGCACCAGAGGACTTTCTGGAACATTCTATGCCTTGAGAGGAGTTTTGGTTACTCACGTGTATGTGTTTGTCAAACTTAGAACATGTGCATTTTTCTCTCTGTAAGCGTCTGCCTCAAAAATGTCAGCCGATCCTGAGCTGTCTTTAACGAGGTGCCCGCAGGGGTGTCTGGGCACTGCTCGCAGGCACCTGCACTAGCGTTCTGGAATCCATACAAGGACAGCGATGCAGGGATGGGTGTGCGCCGGAGTACACACAGCATCACCTTTGTGCAGAACTTACACGGGGTGGGGGGAGTTCCTGGCTCAGCTCTTCTGTAAGTCTGAACGATTTCATGATAAAGACTGGGGAAAAACCCTGCAGAGGCTCCCCTCCACGCAGCACGTGTCCGGAATGTTCTCTCCCTCCCTCTCCTGCTCTCTGCCACTGACCCCTTCATGTCCCTCTCACCTCCCGCCTGAGAGTCTTGGTGTGTTAATGTATTAACCTTCCTGGGTCTCCACACCTGGCTCCTGAGTTCGAGTCTCTCCTGCTGCTCCTGCCATTCAGGTGGGCTCCCTGAGGACAAGCCTCTTGGTGCCTCAGTTTCCCCAGGGCAGACAACTGCACCTGGCAGACAGCAAACCCCAAAGACTGTGGATTCAGTGAACGCATGTTGACTCCCTTATTTGCAGCTTATCATGTTAGAGGTGCACAAAACACCACACACTCACATGATCCACGGCTGGCATGCTCCACCTTCTAGAAGGAGAGGGCAGCCTGAGAGCAGATAAAGAATTCTCCCAAGGAGGGCATAATGCCGGTTTTCAATGAGTTCCTCTCTCTCCCATGCCTGGTTACCCAAGATTGATGCCTTCGACTAGATGTCTCTTAGAAAAATTCTTAACTGCTATGTAATAAAATCTATTAGAGAATAATTCAAGTTCTCCCACATATAGATTTTTGTAGATACAGAATGTTTTAGGAGAATTATTCTCTCACACATATTTTATTAAAAGGCCTGGCGCTAAACATCGCTCTTCTTAAAACAAAATTACTACCAGCAAGGAAATAGCTGTTTTTGAAAGAAAGGAAGGGAAAAAAGCCCTCCCCATTGTGCCCTTCTGTATTTCATTACGAGCTGTTTATTAAGTATTGAAGGGATAATGGATAACAATGCATTTGTTAAATGACAAAACTTCAAATACAAAGACTCATTTATGGGTTTCTTTCAGAGCAGTGTATGATTTTCTAAATCTATTCAAGGTTTATAGATTTTAGTGATTTGCAAAAAGCATGGGAGGGCAGAGACAGAGATTTCGTTATCAAGTTTAGAAAAAAATAAGGAAGATGAAGGCAGCATTTTATGCAAATCTCTAAACTTTCAGGATGAACAGAAGCAATAATTTTTAAGACAGTTGGGAGCTGGGATGGAAGCTCTGGGGCCTCAGGCGCAGCGTCCGCCACGGGGACTGTCCTGGCACGGCGGGCTCCCAGGGGCACGGCCACCCCAGACAGGCTCCTTGGTGCAGCTGTGATGAGCTCAGCCAAATGCCCATTTCCTCCCACCCTCTGTTCTGCCTTCGGTAATTTAGCAGGTGGACTATCCCAGCAACAGGAACCTGGCGTCTCACTTTGCTGGTTTTTAGGTCTTGCTTCAGGGGGAGACCCCTCGGGCCACAGAGGACCACGGAGCAGGGACCAAGAGGCCACCTCGGCCTCCACAGCCCACCCGACCAGGCTCACCTGCTCTCCCTCGTGGAGGAACACACACTGGGTCTGCTGTCTCCCTAGAGGGGGGCTTGACCTCACCAGGTGGGGGGGGCTGGGTGGGGCTGTGACTCTGGCAGGCCGGTTGGCACCCAAAAAGACTGGGCAAGACTGGGCTTACAGGGGGCGGGGAGAACCCGCTAGAACACCAGTCTCTCAGTCACACAGCTCTGTGGACAGGGTGGGAACCTGGCGTCTACGCAGTGATACCGCTTGTGGGACCACCATTTGCAGGGAGGCACAAAGTCACTCCCTGCTGTCTGATCTGTGCCAGCACCTCCGTTGTCACGCACGAGGACAGATGACACGGCCCATGGGGCTGAGGCCACCAAGGCCTTTCCTACGGCAGCTCGGCAGCACTCAATATGCAGCTTCTTTTTCCAAAATATATTTTTATGGGCAACAGAGGCAATGACCCACAGAAGGGAAGACTGCTCTGTAAGAAGCTGAAAATGCAGAGAACCACAAGGTTACTTCTGAGTATCATCCGGGAGTGGGGGAAATAGAGCTATATGCTGCGCGGTGTGCATGCAGCCCGTCTTGTGGACTGCGGGCTCTGGAAGGGTCCACGCTGAGTGTGTGTGGCTGGTCTGGAGCGGACTCGCATTATGCTTCCTCCAGGAAGAGGTCCACAGAGGAACAGACCCACTCTGCTGGATTTCCAGGAAAGAGTCTGAGCCAAAAGCAAATGGGTTTGAGTGATTTGCTTGAGTCTCAGGGCAAATTTACATACTTCATTCAGTCCCGCGGGGCTCCCCATAGGGGCTGAATCCAAGCCGTGGGATGACCTCCTGGCTGATGACCACGGGTGCTGAACACCAGAAATGATGCTCCATGCCCGTCCACCAGACACCCGGTGCTTTCCTGGCCTTGCACTCAGGGAGGACGTGGTCCTGATGCAGCCTCCAGCTGCTTCACTCGTCTCTGCCTCTGAACACCTTGCCTGCTGCTCAGTTTTAAGGAGTCCAGCTCTCTGTCGATCTATCATGTCTAATATTTTTATTGTGTCCACAGTACTTCTTGCTTTCTGACACTGTCATGTATGTTGACTTAGTCATCATGCGCCTGCACTACTCAGACGGGGAGTGAGCTGCACGGGGACAGGCATCTCATCTCACCTCTTTGCCATGGCATCTCCAGTCTCAGTGATGCTAGGCACACAGTTGACAGCAATCTCTCTAGGGAGACTTCCACTGGAAAGACAAGAACTCACAAAGCAGCCCACCAACACCGACACTAACCACCACAAATATCCACACCACTACCACCAACATTAACACCACCACCACCACAGTCAGCAACACTAACCACCACCAATATCCACACCACTACCACCAACATTAACACCACCACCACCACAGTCAGTAACACTAACCACCACCAATACCTATACTACCACCACCATCAATACTACCACCATCACCACCACCACCACCACCACCACAACCACCACCACCACCACCATCACCACCACCAACATAACCACCACCACCACCATGGCCACCACCACCACCACCACCATCATCACCACCACCACCATTACCACCACCACCATCACCACCACCACCACCACCACCATCACCACCACCACCACCATCACCACCATCACCAACACAACACCACCACCATCACTGTCACCACCAGCACCACCACCACCACCAACGTCATCATCATCACCATCACCACCGCCATCACCATCACCACTGCCACCACCACCATCACCACCGCCATCACCATCACTACCACCACCAACACAACACCACCACCTCTATCACTACCACCACCATCACCATCACCACCACCACCACCACCATCACCACCACCACCACCACCATCACCACCACCACCACCACCACCATCACCACCACCACCAACACAACACCGCCACCACCACCATCACCACCACCACCAACACAACACCGCCACCACCACCATCACCGCCACTACCACCACCACCATCACTGTCACCACCATCACCACCACCACCACCACCAACGCCATCATCATCACCATCACCACCGCCATCACCATCACCACTGCCACCACCACCATCACCACCACCATCACCATCACTACCACCACCAACACAACACCACCACTACCACCACCACCACCATCACTACTATCACCACCACCACCACCACCATCACCACCACCATCACTACTATCATCACCACCACCACCAACACAACACCACCACCACCACCACCATCACCAGCACAACACCAGCACTAACAGTGCCACCATCAATGTCAACACCACCAACAAAGCAGAGGGAATACACGCACATGGGGTCAGAATAACAGAACTAGTGCACTTGTCTCAAAATTGCCCCCAAAGGAAGTTCTTTCTCTGTTCTGACCAAATCAAAATTTTATTGGTCTTTAATATTCCATCCAGTATCTAAACTCCACATGACAAACAGTCATACAGGTCACTCTGTGTTGTCCCTCTTTTTTGCATCTTCTGCTTTTCATCAGCATTTGGTGGTGACGTTTGCCAGCATCATGAGAGTCACACACATGCTACTTAGAACACCTATCCTGCGAGAGCTTTGGGGCAGGAGCTCTAGATGGTGCAAATGGGTGTTAAAGTGATGAACATGAGGGCCCAAGTTTATGGCTCTACAGTAACCCACATGGGATTGGGCATGCTGGGTCTGAGCTGCCATGGTCCACCTGTGTCACAAACTCCTAAAAACTGACATGCTACCTCTGGGCTTATTCACAGGATGCACACACCCATGGTTGGGAAACCCCATGTAAAAATGCTGTGAAGTAACATGCAGTTGGTTCTATCACACACCATATGTTGTACTGCAAAGGAGTCAGCAATAAAATTAGGTTATTCTTCTATAAGGTACTTCATTCCCAAAGATCTGAGGCAGCAGAAGTTTGGTAAACAGTCATCCAGCACAGGGAAGGATTCCTGACTAAGCCAAATGTATCTTGAATGTGATCACACTAACCTTCCCGGATTGCCCATTGTTGGACAATTACAGTATAGTCAACCAGCCTTGTTAGCACTTTGATGGTCCCGAATGTCATTATCTATTTCTTTAACAATTCAAGGAGTATTTTAAGATCCTCACATTGGATGTCACATGACAATTATGTGCAGTAGCCATGAAAAGGGCTGGAAAGAAATGCCCAAGAGTGTGCTCTCACTATTGCAAATGTAAACAAATGTAGATTCATGTAACAGGTGTAGAAGCAATTCCGCAAATGTTGGAAGTAAATAGACCAGGATTTTCACTGTGCTTATCCCCGGGCGATGATGATATCCAGCCCAAATGGCTCCTTCTAGAACCAGATGGCTTCAATCACCGAGAGTCCTGTGTTCTTCCTCTGACAAGCAAAGAACTTTCTCCTAAAGACTTGGCTCCCAGACCATAATGTCCCCTGGTGTTACCGAGGGGCTCTCTGCAAGTGTCATCAATAAATGAACCTACGTCGGATGCACCTTGCACATGGGGTGGACACGGCAATTCTGGTGCTCCGTGTAAGAATCAGGCACACGAGAGTCACCTGAGCCCAGGTTACACTGAGCACTGGCGCCCAGTCCACCTGGCTGCAGGTGCACGGTGCGTGTGGGCACCAAGTGCCGCCAAGAAACAGTAACGGGGTGAGCACAGGGGAGTCTGCTCCCAGGTAATTTCCATGTCCCAGTGACCCATTAAAATAAAACCATAGTTATATCCCCGTTATTTGTTAAAATCGCTATGATTGCAAAACGGCAGTTCTCCACAGAGCAGCCGTGTGTGGGAGGCTGACGGACCGCACGTGCGCTCATGAGAGTTGCCATCTGGAGCCAGTGAACTTGAGTCCTATGCTGATCACCCACCCCCACTCCCGCCATCCTTTCTTGTTGTTGCTGAACAACATACATTACGTGTTGTATTCATGCCTCAGATGTACACATCAGTGGAGTCCAAGTTACAGCCAGTCTTCGCAGGACTGTCTTCGAGGACGTCCCTCCACCCGGGGAATAAGCCATTTTAGAGGAACTCCTGTTGCAAGGATTTGGTGCTGAGGTGCTCCCCCCAACAGGAGGACTCAGTCGGAGGAAAAGTGGGCCATTCACTGGGCTGCGTTGCTGGGGGCTAGTTCACTGCACTGAGCCAACTAGATGTTATGGTCCTAAGGCTCCCATGGCCTCCCATCTCTCTGGCACCTGCCCCTTGGATCTGGGAGAATTCTGGAGCAATCCCACCATCTTGCAGCTTCCTGCCTGCACCCAAGTCTAGACTGCAAGGGGAAGGCAGGTGGTCCTGTGTTCCAGTCCAGCCTCGTGGGGGATGAGGCGGTCACTCCGATCCCCACTGGGCTCCTGCACCTTAGCGATGTGGCTGGAAGCTCCAGAGGGTGACTCCTGGTACATGAGCATCCGTCAGGCTTTCAGCAAGCAGGTAACCATAGTGACCGCCTTGCATCTCAGGGTAGCTGCACAGGAGGGAAGGTCCCTTGTCCCCACATCACAGGCAGTCTGATAGCTCCCGAATCATAGCCTGTATCTGTTTTACCACATCCCTCCGTGCCTCCGTCAGTCCAGGTTATTCTGGGATGCACCAAAGCAAGCTACACACCTGAGGATAACTGACCCACAAACATGTCATCATGCACGTCATTAATAAGAGTTCGATATTCGCTTATAGTTTTTTTTTTTCCTTTTGATGCAAGATGTACGTGATGGGAAATACAAAGATCTTAGGTGTAACACGGGCATACCCTACAGGACGGCCCTCTCACCAAGATCGTGGACCCGACCCCCGAAAGCCCCCTTGCCTCCACTCTGACCCCGACTCCCACCACTGCCAGAAGCAAATGCTGTGACCAAGTTTTCAAACTATCGATTAGTTTGGCTTCTAGAATGTCACGGAGATGGAATCGTATACTAAGTATTCCACTAGGTGGGTCTTTTTTCACAGCACGTGCTTTCCACATTCACCCCATTGCCAGAGGTGTTAGCAGTGTGCGCCTCCCCTTTGCTGAACAGAATTCCATTGCACTATACACCTGTCGGTGGCTGGCCACCTGGGCTGTCTTTGGTTTCCGGCCTGCTGTGAACAAAGCTGCTTCAAACCCTCAGTACGAGTCATTTCCCTTAGATAACATCTGGGAGAAGAAAAACTGAGCCATACTGTAGGGTGGGTATGGGTTTGATTTTCTTTCCTTCTTTCTTCCTTCCTTTCTTTCTTTCTCTCTCTCTCTCTCTTTCTTTCTCTTTCTTTCAAGATTTTATTTATTTATTTGAGAGAGAAAGAAAGAGAGAGAGATAAGAGCATAAGCAGGGGGAGCAGCAGAGGGAGAGGGAGAAGCAGACTCCCCTCTGAGCAAGGAGCCTGACTCGGGACTTGATCCCAGGACCCCAAGATCGTGACCTGAGCCATAGGCAGGGGCTTAACTGACTGAGCCACCCAGGCGCCCCTTGATTTTCTTTCTCGAAGATAAATAATGTGACTGTTGCCAACGAGGAATTTGCGAGCTAAACCACTAGGTCCCCAAACTTGGTCCATCATTACAATCTGAAGAGAACTTTTAAAATGCACACTCCTGGGCCCTTGACCTACTGACTTGGAATCTCCCTGAGGGGGCCCAGGGAGCTGCATTTTTCAGGAGTTTCCCCAAATAATGCTGCAGAGGGGCTATGTTTGGAGACCACTGGGTTTTGACTCCGAGACCAGACGGATCAGGTTCCAAAAGCCAGTTGCTCAACCACCGTGCATGGCGCGTTAACCTCTTAGGAACTCATGGCAGCAACCATGTCCCGGGGTTGCTGAGAAGACAAAACAGCTTCATATGCATGTGGCACTTAGTGTCTGACCCACGGAGCACGGGACACACGTTAGCTACTGGGGTCAGAACCAACTGGCGCGTGGTATGGACCCCGGTGGAGAGCTCAGCTCACCCTTGGCTGTGACTTGTGGTCCTCAGCCCTTGTCCAGAAGAAGCCTGCAGACAAGGAGCTGGGAAGCCCTGATGCCACACCGTAGAGACGCCAAGGGATAACGGTGAGGTAGTGCATGACAGCACGACTCAAGGAACGGCTGTTTTCCCAAACTGATGGATGAATAAAAAGACATAAACGTGGCCGGCACAGAACCAGCTAGACACACCGATTCCCCATCTTTGCATATCCTCAAGCCTTGAGAGACGCGTCCAGGTCATGCTGGTCTGAGGACATGCCGTGGGAGGCGGGGGCCACGGTCACGGTTCTGTGTGCACCTGCGGATGCTCGCAGTCTTTCAGAGAACGAGCCAGGAACAGAGGACAGCCAGCAGGAGAACGGCCTCCAATTTCTAAAGTCGTTATACAAAACACTTTCCACCTAAGACTCAGGAGAGTGAGGCGCAGGGTCATCAGATATCGCCAGCGCCTGAACCCGACTCTGGTTTTTGCCTCTTGTGCCTCGATTCTCTGGCTGCCCGTCAGGCCCCAGGACACTTTTTACAGAGTAGGTACTCTTCGTGCTTTAGAACTTATCCTACAATTTAAAATAAATCAGCCTGGCACAAATTCCAGCACAAGTGTAATTCACTCCAACAGAAACAATCGTAGAGCAATCACCACCGTGGGACATCTTTCAGCCAAAGCCCCGAGAAGGATCCTTCCACAGGGCCCCACGTGAACTCCAGGCGTTTGTTTATGGAGGCTCTCAGCAGACGCGTTAATCTGGAATGTTCTCTTAAGGAATTAAAAAGGCTCTGCTCCCTTACAGAGGGCCACATCCCCGTGACACCTGCCGGTGGCACCCACGTCCCGCTCCGCGCAGGTCACAGTGGGAGCCACAGGAAGGAGCGAAGGAGCGAGCGTCCGTCCCCGTCTCAGAGAGGCCTCATCGTTCTTGCTGAGCCCGGCGGCCGCTGCCTGTGCTGGGTCCAAGTACCTGCGCCCTTCCCTCCCCACGGGGCCACTGACCGGGCCGCAGAGAAGGTGCGGGGACGCCGCTGGGGCGGGAAGGCGGACGGACCCGCAGAGGGACACTCGGCCGCGGTGTTTCAGCCCGTTGGGAGCTGCAGCTACGCGTGCAGACGGCGGCCGCGGCCGGGGCTGTGCGGCTCTGAATCCGACTCCAGTGACAAAGCGGACTGGCGTGGTGACAGGTCCCCCACGGGTGAACGTGGCAGCTGGACACCCAGCTGTTGGGCTCTGACAGATGCCGTGTGAGGAGCAGGGATTCTGGTGAGATTAGCCGAGGGGCTTGTGCAGATTACCCTGCCGCAGGGCCGCCTCAGCCGGCGGCTTCCGGCTCCCAGCTCCTTCTGGGAGGGACGGGAAGGAGGACGGAGTTGGAGAACTGCCCAGGGCCGGCATTCCAGGAACCAGCTGCGACACCACACGGGAGCCGAGCCCCCAAATCCTGCAGCCCCATCTTGGGGGCCCGAAGCGGGCGGTGCATGTGGAAGGAGCAGAGGCTCCAGGGCTGAGGCCAAGCACACCAACGCAGCAGGGGGGCGCTGTGCTCCCAAGGATTCACTCGAAGTCCCGCTGCAGGCGGCGGGAGGTCCTGCCCCGACACCGTGCCTCCCACCAGGCCTTCCTGACGTCACCACACCTGGCGCCCAGCGGGCGATGCAGCCCACACTCCTCCACGCCTGACCCCTCTCCCAGCTCCAGGACGACAGCCAGCCTCTCTCTGACAGGACCCCGGGGACCTGTGGGTGCCTCCATGTTCCCACGCCCAAGGACATACTCTCTGTCCTGCCCTAATTCCCCGTTCTGGCGCTCAGCCCCGCCTCTGCACACACTGCTGCCCCAGCAAATGCCAGCCGGCCCACGACTCCTCCCCAGGATTCACGACAGGATGGGGCTCCAATCATGCCTGAAGCCCTCCCACCATCAGTCCAATCCTGTCTGTACCCACGACCTAAGTGGACTGCTTCTCTGGCTTTCATGGCTCCGTGGATCCAAAAGGCCACCACCTGAGATGAAAGCCACAGCCCTTAGCAGGGCTCTTGAATCCCCACAGGGCATGGCCCCTACCTACCCTCTCCATCATCCCTTTCCGCTGCCCCAAACAGGCCGAGCCCTTGCCCCAGGGCCTTTGCACATGCTCGGTCTCCTTGAGAAGGTCTGTCTCCTGTGCTTTGAATAAACACCTAACTCCTCCTCAGGGGGCTTCCTGGAGGAGGCCCCTTCCTCAGAGAGGGATTTCCGACCTCCCTTCTTCAATGAAATGAGCCCCCCGCTCACATTTTCGGAGCACCTGCTTTTGCAGGGCATTTCCACGGTTTCCCTGTACGTTTATTCATGAACTGTTTGCTGTCTCTGTCCTCTTGCCTGTAATCCCCAGGAGGGTGGGGAGCATTTCTTTTGTTTGCCTGTGTATTCTCAGTGCCTGGTCCACAGTGGTGCTACATAAATACACTCCCTGAGCAAACACACGCCTGAATCAAGCACACTCCACGCGTCCTCTGTCTGCCGGGCCCCGAGAGTCAGACGTGCTCCTTCCCTCCAAGCGCCTGCAATACTCTGGGGAAGTAAACTCGTATCTTAGAAAGCGGATTCCCACCTGAGGTAGCACAACAGGAGGACCGATTTTCAGCGATGGGTGAAGCTGAAACAATGCATGTGATGCGCTGTCCTTATTAAAGTGGTAACATTACATCCGCGCCCTTGTCGGCAGCGGCACCGGCAGGCACTTTCCTGATTGCGGCCCCGGGACTTGTCTGGGGCAGGCTGGTGATGTCCACGTGAGTGCCAGTCCTGTGGGGCTCCTGCCCGGCGGTGGGCACTGATCCGTCAGCCCCTCGGTGCTCACAGGCCTGACCGCGGGACATGGGGCTGTGGGGCCAGTGCACCTGCTCAGGTCACGGCCCACGTTTCTGGGGGGGTGTGAAGTTCCCAGCAGGAGGCAGGTGGCCGGATGGGACAACATGCAACATTCTGCCTTTAGTTGAGTTTCTTTAATGTGTTTATGGATTTTTTGAGTTCATGATATCTCAGATGTGAAGGAAAAAGAGGAGCATTGCCCGCCCCCCCCCCCCCATGGAGGCAAACACTGCCCACTTTGGTCCTCACTTGTCAGATGGCACATGCTGGCTTTCTGGCAGTCCACATCCATGAAAATAACTTGTTAAGCATGTGAGTGGTGCAAGCAGCGGTTTGTTGGTCTCGACTCTGGGCGGTGTAGGGAATGTGTGCTGATGGCCTGTGTCGATCCCTCTGACCAAGGGAGGACTGGGAGGAGGGGTGGGGGCCGGGACCTGAATGAAGTAATCAGTGTCTGCTCCCAGGGGCCCGGCTGGCAGGAGGCTGGACGTTGGCTGAAGCCTGCACTGGGCACGGAGGCACGGATAGCTGTCTGGCCACCAGCTAGCCAGAGGTCTGTAGCCAGGGCTCATTCATTCCAGTCACTCTGCCCTTTGCAGGGGACAGGAGCATCCCTGCTCATTGCCACAAGGACACTTCACTGAGGCCACGGAGAGGGCCATGAGCCCTCTCACTGGCACCTTGCTTGTCCCCAGGTGCCCACCTGGACTGTGTCTGGCAGCCTGCCATGGAAATCTCCCCCAAACACGGCCACTTTGTGAAGCCGGAGGTCCATCTCCTGCAGCTGCACATCCCTGGGACCTAACACCATCCCTGGCCAGGTGCACAGGCTCAGTGTACATTTGCTGATTGGATCCCTGAACCTCCAAGAGATAACCTGCAACCCCCTTTCAGCACTTGCCATGTTCTGGGAGGGAATGTGGTGCTGAGATCTGTAAAAGCTGCCCACAATCAGCTAGAGAGGGAAGAGTCAGAGAGCAGAGGGTAAAACAGAAGCTGGGCACGTCTCCCTGCCACCCTGTAATTATATTAAAAATGTCAATTGAATACAATTCTCTATTGGGGAGATCTAGAGAAGCCCGTGGCTGCCAGCCACATTCCACAGTGAAACAGGGGTGCTGATTTCAATCCTGGAGAACCCAGCTCCTTTGCCAACCTCGTCACAATGAAGGACCGTGTTCCGGTTCAGTTCAAGGATTGAGTCTGTGGGCCGGGCTGGGTGGCCTCCCTGCTTCTCAGCAGGGAACTGCTGCACCATGTCCTCGTGCTTGTTCTGCATGCACGCATGCACCCCAGCAGCCCCAGGGGAAGGCACAGGCAGCTTTATGCTCTGATCTGATCACATCTGCTCTGAGAATAGAGGGGATAAAAACACGCACAAGGAGGCAGGTCAGGGAGAGCGTCGGAGCTGAATCCACACACGTATGACACAGGTTCAAACCCTGCTGGGCTCCTGGACAAGTCCCTTCACCTCTCCGGGCCTCAGGTGAGCGGGATCATAACAGCTCCTCCCGCACTGGTGAGCCTTAGCGATCGGACGGGAACAGACGCACACTGGCCGGGATGCCCGCCAGGGCGGGCCCGCTCCACAGGTGCAGTCTTCCAGAGCGCAGTCATTACGGTTATTACAGACCACTGACGGGCAAAGCTGCCCTGGCTCTTAGGCTGCTTGTCACCTGGTCGTGGTGATAAAAGGAACGAGGGCCAGGGGCTGCTGCGCGTCTCACGTGGCAAACGAGTGGGAGAGCAGTGGTCCGGCGGCAGAGGTGAGCAGGATGGAGAGACCAGTGCGCGCTCTGGCCGTGAGCAGCTGAGCAGCGCTCTGCAGGAGCAATGCTGCCCAGGACTGTGCTCTTTGAAGGCCTCATGGAGAAGCCGGGAGTGGAAGCAGGTATTCAAGAGTTGGTGGAATCCCAGGAAAGACAAAAGTGCACAATCTTGAGGAGTATTAGGACACAACAGAAAAACGTGGGCATGTTCATGGCATGGTGACATTTTACTCTGGGGGAGGATGCAAATGGGGGCCTGGTGCAGGGCCAGTCTGAGAGGCCAGGCAAGCCTGCACTTTGGGACCTTGCATGCAATCAGGCATGTGGCCCCGTGTCCCAGAGGCCAGGAGGACCTACAGGGAAGGGCAAGGCGAAGGTCATGTTTTAGGAAAATGTATCTGTGGCAGAAGAGGGGGAGAAGCATCCAGAAACAGGTCTGGAACAAAGAGAAGGCCAGGGGAGGGAAGTACCTGAGTGTGGCCAGCCGTGAGGTGACCAGGGCATCAGAAAGACTGGAAAGGCCAAGAAGGTAAAAACAAGCTGTGACGGGGCAAAACCAGGACTCAGATGCTTTGATTTGCTCGGTTTGCTCTGCAGGATCCCTATGGACCAGCAATCCAGACAGGTCTTTGGCAAGTCTCGCCTGGGGTCAGCCGAGAAGTAGCCAGGCCCCTGTTTGCTGGGTGGCATGTCCCCATCACGGGGTTGTTGGTGGGCTGCCTTGGTTCTCCTTCACGAGGTCTCTGAGCAGCTCGGGCTCCACATCCTGATCTGAGGTCCCAACCCCAGTCAAAGTGGCCCACCCCTCGGCTCAGGGCACGTGTGCTAACGTCCCATTAGCTAAAGCAGGTCACCTAGCCGAGGCCACCCTCTGGAGGGAGCAGCATCACTGTCATGCTGAAGGGTGTGTATGGGGTGGAAGAAGTCTTATAATCGTCTCTATAAGCAACTGGCAAGATGGGGGAAGAGGTAGAGACAGACGCGGACAATACCCATGGTCTTGAGCTTATGTGATTAGATTATACCAGATTAGATTAGAACAGTTTGGTGGAAAAGTCACAAATGCAGTTAGGCTTCAGCTACAATGTAATGTCTGGGAGTATCCTTCAGGTATAGCTGGATCCAGGCACTAATCAAAGATCAAGCTCTTACTCTTCATCTCTCAGCTCTGCCTCCCTCTGCCTGAGCTTTGCTCCCTGTTACCTTGCTAACCCCAGCAGTGGGTTCAGCAGATCCAGAGGAAAGAAGGTTTCTCTATCCCAAAAGTTTGTGGTGGCAGGAAGGAGTGCTTTGGACCAGCTCGGTGTTGGGGCTGACTGACCGGTTTCAGATCCTGGCTCCACCATTCCTTAGCTGTTGAAACCCCATGCCTCAGTTTCTTCATCTGTAAAATGGGGATGATGATGGCATGGCCTGTCTCATGGGCAGACACGGGGGCAGTATTTGGCATGGGATAAGGGCCCTATCGGTGGTTGCTACTGCTGTCGATGTTCTCACATCAACCCCGTGGGTAACAGCCCATCACTATGTGGAGAGGTGTCAGGGCAATGAACATATTGATGGGCTGGCTCTGGGTCACATGACATCCGCCCCTCCCAGCGTCCAGCCACATGGCCGGGAGTCAGCTGAGCGACGTCTAGGTCCTGCTAGCAGAAGGGCGGGGAGGCCCCAAGAGGCCCAGTGTGAGTTGAGCTTGGGCCTGGCGGAGAAATCCTGCCACCAGAATGCACTAAAGCAGCCCTGACGAAATCTGTGTGGCTGAAATGGGCCGAGTATTTTCATCAGCATCTCTTTATGAATCAAAGAAAGGCAAACTGGGGACAGACACATATGCGTTTTAGAAAAGGTTGGTATGAGTGCATGTCGGCATCCTCCCGTCGCCAGATCGCTGGTAACACTTGGCATTTGTAGGGCCCTGCAGGACCATTCCTCAGCTAATCTGCATTTTGCAGAGAATTTATGCAACTGGAATGAGCAGGAGCACCGGGGCCGAAGGAGAACGGAATTCCTCAGCAACGGCTCTCGGAAGCAACAGGGAACGTTTTCCTGGAAGATGAAGCTGCAGGCCTTGTGCTCAGGGCCGGCCTCACTGAACCTTGAGAGGGCCCGCGGGGAAACACAAAGCCATCATAGAAGAGAGACAGAAAGTCCATGGCTATGTATGGTACTGAAAAAAAATATCATACAGGACATTTTCTAAGTAAACGATTAGAATAATTTTACTGTATTTGAAAACCATTTGCTGAAGCAGTTTGGTCCCTGGGGAAAAAAACCTCCTGTATTCTGATGTTTTTATATACATAGAAGCAGGGAGAGTAGGAATGAGAGACAGAGAGTGATTCCTTTTAAGCCGTTCCTGCATTTATAACACCAAACTAGAGCTGCACGGAGGGCCTGGGCTTGGGCCTCCAGAAGGAGACACGCCTCTGGGATGACGTGCCATTTGCTCCCCCAAGCCCTGCATGCCCCCTGAAGAAGTTTGGGTGGAAATTCACCTCCGTGACTGCACAGATGACAGAGGGGTTTTAAGAGATGCATTCTCCTTAGACACACGGGACAAAGGCAGGAACGTGACACCAAGCACGTGGCTGTGCCCTCCAGGGTTTTCAGACCAATGCACAGGAAAGCATAGACCTTGGCCCTATTTCCCGGCATGTGGGGCTGCCCTGGGCACTGCAGGGTGTTTGCAGCTTCCCTCGCCTCCACCCGCCAGGGTCTGGTAGCATCCTGCTGGAGCTGTGATGGTGAACGTCTCCTGACCTTGCCCAGTGCTCCCAGGGGGCAACATTTCCGTGCAGGATGCCCAGCGCAGGGCAATGGGGACTCAAGCTGCCATCGAGAGACTTGAGTTCTAGACCGAGGATGGTCACAGCCTAGTTGTGTGGCCTATGGCAATGGTGCTCAAACTGTGTGCTTCACTTTGTTCATCCATAGGACAGATGAAGCCCCCTGCCCCCTGCTCTCACCGAAGTCCTTGGAGAGTCGGGTAGAAAAATCAGTGTGAACATGCTTTGGGACTGTGTGTGTGGACAGAGTATGTGGGGTTAGCCCCAGTGTACGGGCCACCCAATTGAGGTTCAGAGGATGGGCATGACCTCCTTAAACTCAACAAGCTGGTGTCAGCACTAGACAACTGAGCTCACAATTCTCCCTCTCCAACCACTGGGTGGCACAGGGATGAAATGCCAGGTGGGCAAACCAGATGTCCTTGTGTGTCCCCACCACACAGCCCAGTGCCCACACACAACGCTCCTGGGGACCTGGCCATGGAGCAGCTCCTGCCTGCCCCCACAGGGTCTGGCTTCCCCGTGCCCCTTCACCACCTCCTGCCCCTTCACCACCCTGGCACCTGCTCAACCACCAAAACTTGACACTATATGGATTTCTTGCTCTTGCTCCTGCAGAGAGGCCCCTGAGGACCTAGCAGATGGGCACCAACGCTACACTTGCTTCTACACAAGCATGTTGTTTGCCAGGCACTGTGACAGGACCTGGAGCAAAGTGGTGAAGGGGGCTTCCCACCAAGATGGGGCCACAGGGCCCAGACTGACCCACCACCCAGCTCAGATAAAAAACTCTAAACAAAACGTACGAACTGTGGTGTTTAGACACTGGACACCAGGGAGCACAGGACAGTGATCTGTGGAGACAGGAAATATAGGCAAGCCCAGCATTGCCCCAGTTAACTGCCTAGAGAGCTTCCAGGCTTGAGCCCAAGAAGGGGGACCCAGGCAGAGCCCGCGGCTCCCCTGGGCTGAGATGGAGTGAGGGTCTGGGAGGGGAGGGGGCCTAGAAGTAATAAGGCAGAATATATACTCGAGAGAGAGCTGCAGAGTTGTGCAGAGCGGCTTCCTTCAGTCTTGGGCTGAACATGATCAGGAACACCCGTGAGAAACCACCCTCATCTAGAAGAACCACATGAAAGCATCAGGGGAGCTCATCTAGGGCTGGAAATGGTTTGTGTCCCCACCAATGGGGACAGGCTTCACAATTCACAGCACACTAAGCAGATAACTGAAGACAAGCAAACACTGCCTCAGGAGTGGGACACACAGAGCCCTGGGCTGGATACTGCCCTGGGCCTCCTCCACAAAACTGAACAGCAAGACCCAAACAGATCAAACTGTTTCCACGTGACTTACCTGTGTCCTAGAACACAGATGGAGAATGTTAATCAGAGCCCAAAAATGCCTACTGACACAGCAGTGGAATTCACAGTATCTGGCATCTCATAAAAAATACTGGGCACACAAAGAAGCAGAAAAATATGACCCATAATGAGAAAATGCGATCAATAAAAAAGATCAGAGGGACAGAATTTGTGGGCAGGGACATTAGGAAGTTATTACAGCTCTGTTCTGCATGTTCCTGAAGGTGGGTACGCAGGCGCGTGTCCCACATTGGACTTGCACAGGGGAACGCCACAGAGTCTGAGATGGGGCGTGCGCTGGGATCGTTAGCAGACCAGACACTGCGGGAGAAAGGAAACCATCAAATTTGCAGACACACCAACAGGAAGCATCCTAATGAAAGATACAGGAAAAATAATTTAAGAGAACAAAGAGTCAGCGAGTTGTTGGATGCTTTGAAGCAGAGCTTGTTAAAGACATAATTAGAATTTCCACAGGAGATGGGGGCAGGGGAGCAAAAGTATTTGAACTAATAATGACTGAAATTTTCCAAATTTGGTGAAAACTGTAAATCCAAAGACTCAAGAAGCTCTACCAAAGAACCCCAAACAAAAGTAACATCAAGAAAACCAGGCCACCACAGTTTATGATCAAGTTGCTTAAAACCAGTGATAAAAAAGAAAATCTTAAAAGCAGCCAGAGCTGGGGAGGGGGTTCCCCACTATGTACAGATGAACAAAGATAAGAGGGACAGCAGATTTCGCCAGAGAAATGATACAAGCCAGAAAATCCTTGCACTGTATTTTTAAAATAATTGAAAGACAAAAAGAACAAACAGAAAACCCGAAGCCCCCAAACCAAGAATTCTATACCCAGCAAAACTATCTCTTAAAAATGGCAAAATAAAGTCTTTCTCAGAATGCAGAGGCTGAAGGAATTCATCACCAGCAGACCAGCCCTATAAGGCATGATGAGGATCTTCTGGGCAGAAGGAAAATGCCACCAGGGAAGTCTGGTTCTACACAAGGGAATTAAAAGCTCCAGAAACGGTGGATGAAAGAGAGAGCTTTTCTTATGTCACCTTTATAACGTGGTGAAGGAAACACAGTTCCTCTCCATTATGTGCGCCTCACATCACAACGGCTGTTTGCTTCTCTGTCTGCTTCCCTGTCTGCTACGCTCTGGTCCTTGACCCCTTGACAGAGGAAAGTAATGCATATTCATTTTGTACCCTCAGGACACGCGTGGTACCTAGCATGCAGCAGGCACTTAATAAATGTGCTGCATGAACATACAACTTGTGGGCTGCACGGACATCCTGGTGGACAACAGGAAGCCGTGTCACACCTGGGTCATCTGCTGGATGGAGCCCTAGGTCCTCATCAATCATATTGCTATGGGCCAAATGTTTATGTCCCCCAAAACACACCTCCTGAAGCCCTAACCCCTGATGTGATGGTATTTAAAGGTGAGCCTTTGGGAGGTGATTAGGGGTAGATAAGGTCATGAGGGTGGAGCCCCCGTGATGGGATCAGTGTCCTCATAAGAAGGGGAAGAGACAGCAGAGCTTCCTGTCTGCTGCGTGAGGACATGGCCCCAATGTGGCCGCCTGCAAGCTGCGAGGACAGCTGTCAGCAGGAAGCCGATCTGCCAGAGCCTTGATGTCGGGCTTCCCAGCCTCTGGAACCGTGAGGAGCGAGTGTCTGCTCTCTGAGCCCCAGGCTGCTCCAGCAGCGCAAACCCACACGGACACACAGAGAACGAGATCCACTGTTGGGAATGCAAATCAGGTCACACTCAAAACACAGCAGTGTCCCCACTGCTCCAGCGCGTCCACTGCTGTCCCCAAACCAGGGGCCACTTGGTGATGCATTTTGAGGCTGAACACGCATGACTGGCCTGGCCGCCCAGATCCTCCTGTCCGGCATGGGTGAGAGCTGCTGCACCCTTCTCCCTCCTGCTTGCGCCCCTGGGCACCCGCGCGCTCACGGTCCAGCAGGGCATGCGGAATCTGGGACCCAGGCACTCCCGGCAAGCCTCCCTGCTGTCTGGGGTGCCGGTGACAGTTCCCGATTTAGAGGCATATTTTTGTACTCAGAACAGCCACGATCCCTGCCAATAGGCGGAAGGAAATGTCACCGCTCGCACAATTACAGACAGCTTCGGCGCCTCATCTTACAGAAGTTCTATTTACATCCCATAAACTATGTTGATGTTTTATTTTAAACAACTAAAGCTCTATGTCTGTGTATCAGGTGGGAGAAAGGAATTATTTCCCAGCCCATGAAGCCTTCTTGAGAAGATGACCTTTTAAAGCATTTGCCCAGCATCAGGACCATAAATGGCTCTAGGAGGGTGTCACCCTGGAGATGGGGGACATGCAGTCTTCTTGGGGAGCAGTGGGCTGGAAGGAGGGGGCACTGCTCCTGGCAGGGTGGTCCTGCTGGAGGACTGAGCTCCCCTCTGGGCTGTTCAGATCGTGATTCACCGTGTATTAAACACAGGGTAACATGGGGCCCACCGGGAAGCCAGGGATAGTTCAACGGCAGATGTGCAGTGTGCACGCACCTGTGTCTTCAGGTCTCCCACCAAGTTCACCCCGTAAGTGGTAAATTTATTACAGAAGACTAGGTGAGGGTCAACTTGGAGAAGGGCTAAACTTGAAATCCTTTTTTTTAATAGGCCATTTTTTAGAACAGTTTTAGGTTCACAGCAAAATTGAGGGGAAGGCACAGAGATTTCCTGCATGCCCGCTGCCCACACACACACACACACACGGCCTCCCCACCACCAACACCCCACTGGAGCTGAGCGCTTGCCACGATCCATGAACCTACACGGACACGTCCTTACCACCCCAAATCCATGGTTTACCTGAGGTTCCCTCTTGGTGCTGTGCATTCAATAGGGCTGAACAAACCTACAATGATGTGATCCACCAACACAGTGTCACACAGAGGTGGTTTCGCTGCCCTTAAATCCTGCTGTGCTCCACCTCCCCCCCTCCCCCTCCGCCACCGGTGACCGCTGATCTTTTACCATCTCCGTAGGTTTGCCTTTTCCAGAAAGTCATATGGTTGGAATCACACAGTATATACCCTTTCCAGACTGGCTTCTTCAACTTAGCGGTTTGAATTTAAGTTTCCCCTATGCCTTTTTATGGCTTGATAGCTCATTTCTTGTTAGTGCTGAATGATGTTCCGCTGTCTGGATGGGCCGGTTTATTTATCCATCACCTACTGAGGGACACCTTGGCTACTTCCAAGTTTTGACAATTCTGGATAAAGATGGTGTAAACATCCATGTGCAGGTTTTTGTGTGGACATTAAGTTTTCAACCTCCTTTGGGTAAAGACCAAGAAACATGATGGCCAGAAACCCTAATTTTATATTAGAAACTTTCTCCTCATTGAAGAGCATCGAATGTCACTATCGTCCAAAGACATCTGCCCAGCGTTACTCCTCCTGAGGCAGCAAGAAGTAAGAGGGACATCGGAGTGTCATCCCGTCCAAAAGAACCTTCTGCAGGGAAGGAGCATTCTGTACCCACCCCATCCAGTATGGTAGCACCAGCCACTCGTGGGCCCTAAGCACCTGAAATGTGACTAAGGAACTGACCGTTTCTTTGTATTTGATTTTAGTTCACTTAAATTTAAGTGTCTACATGTAGCTAGTGGTTATGTCTGGAGACAGAGGTGAGCTCAGGTGTGCTCAAGGTCTCCGGAGCATCAGGTGTGGGTTCTGTCACCAGGGGATTCCTGCTACCTGAGCACCTCAGTCATCATGTGGGTCTCCTTCTGCTCTGCAGCAGCCTCAGGACAGAGCGGGGCTCCCCCCTCTCTGAAGTGCACTCCTCACCCCTCTGTCCTCTGTCCCTGACCCATGCTCTGAGCCTGGCCAGTAGCCCCGATCATTGTCCCACCTATGCCTACCCACAGACCTGATCCTGTCCCCAACTGCATCTCTTCAACCACATTCTGAAATATTGTTTTATTTTGGAAAAGCTTCCAAATACTCATAATAGTTTAAATTAATTGGTCCGGGGCGCCTGGGTGGCTCAGCCGGTTAAGCGGCTGCCTTCGGCTCAGGTCATGATCCCAGGGTCCTGGGATCGAGTCCCGCACCGGGCTCCCTGCTCGGCAGGGAGCCTGCTTCTCCCTCTCCCTCTGTCTGCCTCTTTGCCTACTTGTTCTCTCTCTCTCTCTGTCAAATAAATAAAAAAAATCTTTAAAAAAAATAAATTAATTAATTGGTCGGTTTCACCCAGCCTAGTACCTCACTGCAGAGCCTTCTCCGCACAGAGCCCAGGAGGATGGAGTTTGGGCAGGGCTGGTGCCCGGTGGGCGGGGTGAGGCTGGCCAGCACCACCCGTGTCTCGTTGGCCAAGCGCTTACCCTGAGCCTCAGTTCCCTCAGCTGTGAGATGGGGATAGTAACAGAACCCAACCCGTAGCCTTGCTGTGGGGATGAAATCCATTCGTGTATGTGCACGTATGTGTTGTGTGTCTATGTTCAGGAACATCCATAGGCACCTGCATGGTTAGGACACGGGTTCAGAGCATGCACACACCCTCGCTAGCTCAGTCTGGCAGGCAGGGATGATCTGTACATTTTGACTTTGACTTCCATCCTCCCAAGGACAGGAGCCAGCACTCAGACCTGCCTGCTTTCCTGGGACTTCGCTATTTCAGGACTCAACACAGGTCTGAAATTAGCAAAACATTTGTGGAATAAGAACTTAAAGAAACTCCAACAAAATTTTAAAACCTGAGTCTGATGTAAAAATTGTGTGTTTGGTCTTTAACTCTGACTAATAATCCAGTAAAGAATCATCAAGTTTCCTCATTAAGCAGAATTAAGCATGGAGTTCAAGGTTTTTCAAATTACTACTAGGAGTTCTGGCACAGACCATCCCGACATGCTAACCATCGTCAGTGTAATTGTTCTAGTCCTGACAACACGAAGACCCCCTCCTGCCCCCGAGGGAGCACGTTCAGTGCCTGGGCTGATTTCTCCCATTGCCTGGAATTCCGTCTTTGGCCAGAACACTCACAGGCAAATACAAAACCCTATTGCCGAAGGAAGGAAGATTTCTTGCAAAGTTACTAAACCAACACACTGCAATTTTATCTCATGTGGTGCTCATTTGTAGTCGACGGTACAATAGCAAGGGTACAAATATTTCTAGACTGCCACAAAAGCAAGGGTGAGGTTTACTGAGAGGCATGAAGCTTCTGGGGAGAGACAGGAAGGGAGGGGGTGGGGAGGAAGGGGGGGAGGGGGAGGGAGAGTGAGGGTTAGAAGGAGAGGGACCAGGGATGGGAGGGAGACAGAAGTCTTACAGCAAAGAAGGGAAAGGTGGGAGGGGCTGGGGGCAGGGCCCTGAGGTCCCTGACTGGAGCACCATGTTTCTGGGCAAAGTCATTTTGGTGGAATGGGATTTCAGATTTCCCATCTGGGCGTCTGAGGGCGTGGCAGCCTGGGGGAGGCTGGGGACACGTCCAATTCCGCCCTGTGGTACAGCTGAATTTCTCTGCAGAGAAGTCGGCAGACACCCCACATTCTCACTCGCACATTTTCTGAACTGTGTTCACGGTAGTCGGGGGAGGAAGTGGCTGTGCGGTGGTCGACCTCACACACACACAGCCCCTCGGATCCGTGAACCTCCCAGCTAGTTCATGCACCGCAGGCTTCGCAGTAACGTACCTCATTAATGACATGGGCTTGCTCTAATCAGAAGGCATCACACAGGACAGCTGAACGGAAGATTCTGCTCATGCAGTGTGGGCCGTGGGTGTTTGATATTTTCAGAGATTCTGGCAACAGATCATACTAGGAACCAGGTTTCTAAAATGGCAACGAAAACCCCTAAGTTTACAACCGAACCCCGCAGCTTGCACTCTTGATAGAATGTTCTGAAATGCTCAATAATGCTATAAAACCTCATCCAAGGCAGAAACAACAGAGTGCTCTAGAGTATTTGCTGGTAGCATCTGCCACAGCAGGAATTTTCTTAATAGAACATATAAAAATGCCCCAGGCAGTATCAAAAAAAAAAAAAAGCAAAAGGAAAGAAGGATATTTCTAGAAAAAAGAATGTTGAAAGCAATCATAATTATGTCTTCGAGAGAGGGCTTGATTGCTTCACCCACGTCACCCAGGGCACAGTGATTTTAAGACTCATCTCTTTTCCTATCTTAGGTAAGAGCAGCTTTCTTAATAGTCTAAGAAATAGTGCGGCATCTCTCCCAACCTGTGGGAGTCGATGATATTTACAATCCCTAAGGCACTGCATTTCTTGTCCATCAAGGAACACCAATAATAATTCACTATTCCATTACAAAGGAACACCTCACCAGGTAGATGTTTTCTCAAGATCCAGGAGATGCAGGAAGTTGAAAACTCATCCTCTGTGACCCTCCGCAAAGCAGCCTGGATCTTTACGGAGACGCAAAGTGTCCATTATTCTGCAGTGCCTTTTGCAACAGAATCCAGAAGACGCACCGTGAACACACAACCTGGCCTGCAGCGACACGGGTACAGAGCTGGTCACTGGAATCCGTGTTCCCTCCTCCTGGACACGGATATGCGCGCGCGCGCGCGTGTGCGAGCCATCTGCACTCAATGCCTTATTAAAGTCGCTTTAAGAAAACCATACAGACACGATGCACTTTTAAAACCCCCGAAGCATTTTATTACAAGTGCACAGAACCGAGAACTATGTGCAATTTGCTAAGTGAACCAGAAATTCAACTTTCTGCTTATGAATTAAGTTATGGCGCCTGTTGGTTAACACATGAGCTCCTGAAATAGGTTACTTCCAGAAATAAAGACCTTGGAATGGAGAGAACAATATGCTGGCAGAGACGAGACAGGGAGACGTGTGGCCCCTCACAAGATGGGCTGGCAGGCCCCCTGATCACAGCCCCACCCCTGCGGCGGACTCCTATCAACTCGACGGAGTCTGCTGTTAAATATCCAGAACACTGGTCAGCCTGCTGTTAAAAGCTAAATGGTAGCAACTCACGAATAATACATTATTTTAAAACCCTGAGCAATGAAGACTCAAAATTTCTCACTTCCTAATTATTTCACTACATCCTACTAGTGTGAACACCACGGGATATTTAAGTCTCTTGGAGCCAAGGGCACAAATACTGTATGAGGAGATGCAATGTTCATCTCTTCCAGATCCACGTTCAGGGCTTGAAACAGGCCATAGGATACACCCCAGTCATTGGCAAACGCCCAGGCTGGGGTTCTGCCCTCTCCCCTCCCCTCACAACATCAAGGCCTGGTGTCAAGTGCAGGGGACGGGTCGCCAATTTCATATCATATCATACTTTTTAACTGGAGAACATTAAGCAAAAACAGAGTTTTACCATGTGACTGAATGTTGTGGGCAACCAGCTAAGCCTCTTTGCCAGCACAAGGGAAATAGAGGATCCCCATGTGTACAGGAAGTGCACAGTTCTGCTTTCTGGAAAAATACACGCCAGTGTCTGCCCAAGAGACTCATCAGTCGACGCTGTGGACTTCATAGATTGACTCCCCATGAACTACATTAATAACAGCGGCTTCCCGGGAAGGGGCCAAAGTCAGACTACAGAAGCCCCAGAGTCAGTTCTGGAAGCCGAGCCTTGTGGTCAGGAGGTTAGCCTTGCCCAGAGGGAGGCCCAGCCTTGGCCTTCGGCTCCAGGGGCATGTCCTGCCTGACGGGAGCGACTTTCTCTCTGGGGTCTGGGGCCGGCGAGGAGTTCTGTGACGTGGGGCGGGGGTGTTGGGCTGTGCACTCTCAGCTGACCACCGGGGGGCTGGCGATGGGGTCAGCCACGGGGTGGGGATGCAGCCCACACCGAGATTCTGGACATGGGAGGGAGGCTGCAGCAGGTGTAGCTCACACATCGAGGGCAAGGGCGGGGCTGCTCAGCACACTCCAGACGATGTTTCCAAGACGGGGCCCCAGGGTCCCCACGAGAAGGGAAAGCTGGAGAACCAAGAGCTAGTACATGTAAGCTTTCAAAAAGAATCTGCTGAAATGGAGAGTGTTTAATGAATGTGAGCTTGGTGAGTTCAAGTGTATGGGACGTTCTTTATTGGTCATTACGGTTTGGGTCGGGCCCCAGGTAAACGGGGGCGGGGGGCATGGCTTTGAGACTCAGTAAAGAAGAGAGTGTGACCTTGGGCAGCGGGGCGCCTCCCGTCCCTGAAGCCATTCCTCTTCCCTGAACCGGACAGGTGGCCCCCCGCCTCCACGCACGCTGGGTGTGGGAAGCAGCTGCAGTGACTTACTGACGAGCCTGGCACGTCGTAAGCACTCACAGAATGGCAGTTATTACTGAAATCACTGAGAATATTGCCGCTTAGGGGGAGAGAAGAGGGACGGATGAGAATTTCAATCTTGCATGATGTCGGCAACTACAAAGTCAGGACAGGGTGACTTGTAAGCCACCCGGGGCCTCGCCAACTGGGCTGGGATCGACCTTCAGGTCCTCGCCCCATGGCTGGGGCCCTGCATCATCTTATTTGCGGAACCAGCACATTGGTCCCCACGGGGTCACTGGGGCTGTCCCAAGTCCTCCCTCCTGCACAGCCTCTTCCAGCCCTGTGGCACGCTCGCTCTCTGCTCCTTTCCTACAATAGAGCCTTCTCCTTCTTAGCCATATTTTAAAACAAAACAAAACAAAACAAAAAGATGGAGAGGAAATGCTATCTAATAGGACTGCAGCAAAAGATAATACAGCTGTGTTCACATATTGTCAAACATCTGGGGAGAAACTTAAAAAAAAAACACTTGAATCAAGCCGTCTGATGTTGGGGCCTATATGCATACAGACCTCCTCTTCTGAGCAGATGTCTAAATCTTTCCATTGCAGGAGAGTAGCCACGGAGAGAAAGAAATGCAAGTTCAGGTCTCCTTTGGTGGATGGACGCGCTGCATGCGATCCACATGCTGAGCTAAAATTGATGCACTCTCAAAATTAAAGCCTGTCCCAAAGGAAGATTGGATCTTCTTTCCCTGCTGTCCCCCCAAAACACTTTCTTCATCAGTGAGCTCACGCGGGCAAAGTAATTTGGAACGTAGTCTCTGGGGAACACAGGAAAGTCAAAATTTGTCCAACAACAACAACAACAAGGCCGTACTGTATACCCCTATAAACTGATACACCAGATTTGAGAATTTGTTTCTCTGGTTTATAGTTTTTAATAATTCCCTAGGGTCTAGATTGAAAGTAATCTTTAAAAACATACAAGAAAATGAAGTTCAAAAACTGCAAGGATTGACAAAAACAAAGACCAGGAGACAAATATTCAAAATTAAGGTACAGCCATTTAACTTCATTACTGGCAACAGTTCAAAACAACCTCCACCAAGATGCAACTTGCTTCAGGTGCATCCAGCTGTCTATGCAAAATCAACGCGCGCGCACGCACGCTCTAAAGAGAGGCGCCACGGGTCCTCCGTTAGGCAGAGCCTTGCCATGCCAAGAATTGTCATTTTTAAGATGACAAAAGTATAACTTCATTATCATGAGTAAGTACATTTTGCTAGGAAATATTTACCATGTTGGTATCGAGAAGGACTAGCGAGGTCTAGAAAAAAATCCCTGGTTTGATACCCACCTGTCTTTCCCCATTATTGTATCTTCCTGGAAAGTTTTTTTCTAGTGCGTAATTCCAACAGAAATCCCATTCTTCCTGGATGCTCTGATAAAAATTGGAAAGCAGCAGGTTAGCTATTATCATACAATCAAAATGCAGGCTCTCCTGCAAATTTTCTGACAAACGCCCTCCTCGTTTCCAGAGGGACGGAAAAATACCTACTACCCTGCCCCTTCCAGCTTTCCACACACCTGTTCCAAGTCCCGCCTGATGGCCACCTGCGATGTTCAAACACGTCTTTTAAATTTGTAGGCATATAAAACTCACACACACTTTTGAAGGCCTGTGCGTACGTGTAGAATCCGCTTAATAAAGGACCCAAATTCGACATTTTCCGACTTTTACTTTATTAAACAGGGAAAATGTAGGATGCATGACCCGGATGAAAGAACCCTCCTTTGCGCTGAGCCCCTGGTTTTGAAGCGGCTTCTTTGTTCCAGTGAAAATTAGTTTGGTGACAGCTCTGAGTCCACAGTGAACGGTGGGTGTGATCCCTCCACCGGCAGTGGGGACTGGCACAAGCGTCCGCTTGCACAGAGGGGAGCTGGGCTCAGTGCGCGTGAAGACTGGATTGCTTCTCACCCCAAGGACAACAGAGATGTCCAAGTTCGTTATTGGACTGTTAATAAAGCCCATCCGAGAGACCTCTTGGTCCAGCTGGCTGCTTCCACCTCCATTCCAACATCCAGGGGAGCCTTAGTGTCCAAATTTGCCCAAATCAATTAACCTTCTCTGGTATTATTCACCACTCGGGGACAAAATTCTGTGTGCAAAAGCAAAATGATGTCTTGGCCCATCATCAGGCCGGGCCCGCAGAGGTAATAACAAACAAGGATATTCTGGTCAACAGCCCAATATCAGACTGTCATTCCTCAACTAGATTTCAGGGGTGGTGTTAACTTCTTTTCTCCTACAGCCTGAGAACGGCCCGGAACATACTCCAAACACTCACTCACTGGATTCCAAGTGGAGGTTAGTACGAGATCCCATCTATAATCATTACACTTGGTAACAAACCTACTGGGACCGTTAACAATATACAATATTCTGGCGTAACATTAACTTAATACTGCTCTTCTCTATCTGACTGCAGCAGGGCTCAGCCTGTCATTCCGGCACTTTCTTTCTAACCAAGGCCCCAAGCTTCGCAAAAGGTGACATATCCTGAACCAACAAGTTTTATGAGAAGAAGCGGCGCTAATCCCACTAAAATCCCACGCTGCCTTGACCACAAGCTGGTGGACAGCGGTGGCGTTAGCAGTGGAAATCAACTGCTAAGGGGAGGGCCACCTGCCACGGTTCCCCGCGTGGCGGCTCAAGTTCCAACCCCGCTTCATCACTCCCCTGCCACCAAGATGGCAGTCACTCTCCCCTCAGCCCCACAAATTCTGGGCAGGACTCTTCTGACCACTGGCCTGACCTCCCTTCTTAAAGCATTTGCTTTAGAAAGTTGTGATTGTAAAGCCCTTTTCTACCCTCTGAGATGTAAACGTTCCACAGAGCAGTAATGACTTTATCAAGGTTCTGGGCCTTAAGTCATTGAAATGAATCACTAAGGAGATGGGACCCCGGCAGCTCAGTCTCTGTAGGTTTGGGGGGGAGGAGCCGAACTTCTGTGAGTGACAATCAACAAACACAGGTGGCCAACTCACATCACCTTCCACCCTTCCTCCTGGCCTGACATCGTGCTCACCCCGTGCTAGAACCCCCACCCCCTTCCTCCTGGCCTGACGTCGTGCTCACCCCGTGCTAGAACCCCCACCCCCTTCCTCCTGGCCTGACGTCGTGCTCACCCCGTGCTAGAACCCCCACCCCCTTCCTCCTGGCCTGACGTCGTGCTCACCCCGTGCTAGAACCCCCACCCCCTTCCTCCTGGCCTGACGTCGTGCTCACCCCGTGCTAGAACCCCCACCCCCTTCCTCCTGGCCTGACATCGTGCTCACCCCGTGCTAGAACACCCACCCCCTTCCTCCTGGCCTGACGTCATGCTCACCCTGTGCTAGAACCCCCCACCTTCAGTTTCAGCAGAGTTAGGTTCACTCTCTTATCCCCCTTACAGTAGTGAGAGAGGTCTTCCTTGCCGGCTGTGGTGTTTCTTCTACGGTTCTGGTGCCGTGACTCAGAGAGGATTCATCACTGGGCCCTCAGACTTGTCACGCAGGACCCCAGGTGTGTACCTTGGAAGTCCCTGTCTTCCCTCCCAACTGACAGTTCAGATCCACTGGGGACCCACTGCAGATCCCGAGCCCAGTCCAGGGCTCCGGAGGACAATTGCTTCACTCTCGGTCAGGACACTGGGGTTCTCAGGATTCTGAGTGCAGTCTCGGGGCGGGGTTAGAGCTCCACCAGTGGCTTGCGGCACCAGTGGATTAGGGCACAGGGATGCTCACTGGCATCTCATTTGGCGGGACTTTGGTTCTCGGGTATTTAATGTATGCTTTCTTTGTAGACCTCTTGTTGCTGTGACTTTGGTGCCTCCCTTCCCCACTGGAAATTCTCACTTTTCTGATTCTCCTCCTCTGCAGACTCTTGCTGCATCACTGTGGTGCCAACAGTCTACTTCCCTCCTCAGCAGTGTGCTTTTCCTAAGGAAAACCTGCAACTTCAACAGAGCAACAGAAGTACTCTAGCAAACAAAAGGCTCCAACACCCTTCCGAACATCACGGATTTCATCTGCCGGCCTTGCGAAACCACAGTAGTTCACAGATCTGGGTCAATTTGGGGATTTGTTCATGAATCCGGCTCACACCTCATCCTTGAAAATTTCCTGGTCAGAGAGCCTTATTGGTGCAAAATAATCTCACGTGTGTGGGGGTGCCACGCTGGGGCTGGAACCCGAGTGACGAGCGCGACAATCCTTTTGTCAACTCAATTTTTAACAGGCGTCTTAATTTTTCATGGATTTGCCACCGGGTTTCATTCTGACCACTTGGCCCTGGGAACTTGCACGGTCCTCCAGTGCTTTGGGCAGCAGAGTGCCGCATAACACCTCTCCAACCACGTGCTAGTCAAGTGTAAAAAGTCTGTGGTTGTTCAATAAGATTCTTCTGCAAACAGCACGCATCCCCGGCAGGGACGATTCCAGGTCAGCACACAGGTTAAGTGAACAACCTCACAAATGCAGAAATGACACAGGAGGACAAGACACCAATTCCAGGGAGCAGCAGTTTAGGAAAAAAGCAATCAAGCCCCCACCCCCATGGCAGGTGCCTCCCCTCCCTCCTGGGTGCCTCTGCATTTCCCACGTGGCTGCACCTGGTCTCAGGAGTGAGCGCCTTCCATCTGCCTGGAGTCAGCTGCTTCCATGAAGGCGGTTTGAAAGGATGCTTCATCACCTGGCCTCCAGTCTCCTCATCCTTCCCGAGGAAGGAAAGTCACTTGCAATTTCTCCAAAGATATTCTACGAAGGCTCCTTCCAACTGTTGATGTGTCAAGTTCTGACAGTCGGTATGTTATTTCTTGGTGAATTAATGTAGTTCATTAACCCTGCACAACTGACAATTAAGAGAGAGTGCTTGAGAAGTCTTGCTTTCCTTAATGCCCTTTTTAATTGCAGGAAAAGTGGAAGGGGCTGAAGCTCTAGCTTAGGGATTTTACATTTTTTTAATCCAATTTTCTTCTGAGATTGCCAATATTCCCTTTACAATAACTGGCATAAAACTGGGGGAAAGAGGGGTGATACAACATTCACTCTTTAAAGAAGATTTATTTATTTATTTTAGAGAGAAAGCACACGCTCATGCGGGGGGTGGGGGCAGAGGAACAGGGAGAGAGAAACTCAAGCAGACTCTGTGCTGAGCATGGAGCCCAATGTGGGGCTCCATGCTACGACTCTGAGATCATGACCTGAACTGAAACCAAGAGTCGGATGCTTAATCAATTGTGCCACCCAGGCTCCCCCAACATTTGCTTTTAAAGGTCAGGATCTAGAAACAAGGCCCCGTTCTGCATTAGGAGCCTGGATCTCTGCAAATTTGCACCAGCAATGTCTCTGGAAAAAGGTGCAAACAGATGGGTGCAGGACACTGCTGACAGGGCCACCCAGGTGCAGGGGTCCCCCGGGGGTGGGGTTGGCAGAGCTGAGGCTGAGGGCCTAGCTGCCAGGCAGGCCAGCAGGGAGTAACAATGCTGTTATTCATAGTAACCATCAAAAAGTGACCACGGCCATTTACCGAGCTGGGTAATATACCTCTGAGGACCTCACAGTTTCCTAGGAGGTGTGCTGTCACCCTGAAGCCAAGTTCAGCACCCCTCAAGAGCCCCAGAGACACCCACTCAACACGTTCACCTCCTATCAGGGCGCCCCACCATCCGTTCCTGGGCACACCTGCATTCACACCTGGACGGAGGTGGCCGGGCTGCGGTAGTCCAAGTCTGTATATGCAGACCCCTGTAAAACCAGGTCCCCCCATGAGAGGTGAGTCCAGGGCTCTGGGCCTTCCTACAGTAGACTTTCAGGGCAAAGCTGGGACCCAAATCTCCCAGCCAGGCTTCTAAGTCCAGGCATCGAAAGAATGGAACAGCTGGCTCCTGGATGCGAGGGAGAGAAGCAGGTCTCACCTCCCATCACCCGGGCACACCTTGCTCCTTGCAGGAGAAGAGCCCCTGTTCTCTGCTACAGAACTAGGATGGCAGGTGCCACATGGATCACAGGCTTCCCTTCCTTGGCAACGGAGCTGGGGTGCCAACAGGCAATGACAGCACTCATAGCAGGGGCATGTGGTTACTCAGGGCTGATTATGTGCCAGCGTGGGTGACACGCTCCTGACAACTCTTCTGGAGTTTTCACCTGTGCACATTCATTTAGCAAACACTGATTGACTTCCTATTAATGGAGAATATCGACTGTTGGCAAAGCGTGGTCTCAGACCCTGGCGCCAGCCACCTGCTTGATCCGGGGGTGACTTCCTGGCCTCCACTAGCCCCGGGCTTCCAGGCTGTGCAGGTGGTTGCCGGCCTGGAGACCTCCCGGGGAGAGGTCCCTGTGGGCCCTGGGGTCGGCATGGGCTGGCACCAGGCTGAAATCTTCGGCAGGCCACTGAGGTCCTCTGTGTCCCTACCCCCACCTGGGTGCTGTGAAATTCAAAGAGGTGATTTCTGACAAGGGCACGGCATGGTCTCTGAGTGCACACACAGGCAAAAGTCAGGGATGTTATTTCTGCCTCAAAGACAGGAATGAGAAGGGAGCTTTGTGGACTCTTGGTTCTTTGGCAGGGTGACAGGAGCATAACCAGGAGCATAAAAGACAGGGCTCCAACGTGCGCCCAGAAGGGAATCACTGCTGAAGCAAGACAGGGACTTCCAGGGGAGAAGGGCATTGCTTCATGGTGCCTAGTCCTGGCTGGGGACCTAACAGCCCCCCAAACCCTGACCCCATCCCACAAGTGCAGAGAAAGCTCTGCATCAGGGATTCTCAACGGGGACTTCCTGTTGGACCCCCACAGGCCGGGGACTGCAGTACAGTGGTCCCCAGTGCCAGCACCCGTCCTCACGGGACCGACCTTTTAGAGAAGGTGATGGCTGAACAGGCCAGAGAGAAGCCCAGTCTGCCCACCAGGCAGCAGGAGCCCCAGAGCACACAGAGATGGAGAGGGGACACGGGGGAGGGGCCTCTCCAGGGGACGGTTTGAGCTGCACCTGGATTGACAAAAAGGAGGCAGCGAGAGGGAGGTGTGGGTGAAAAACTTCTAGAGAGAACAGAAAATGGAAAGTCCCAGGTGCTGGGCCATGCTTTCTGGACCCCAAGTTGGACAGACTATGGGAATGGCCAGGGCTCAGAGGCAGGAGGTGTAGGGGAGGAGCAGCAGGAGCTGAGGCCAAGAGGTGCGTGCAGATCACTGATGGGACAAGCAGGGCCTCAGGCCAGTTCTGCTAACCCTGCCAGGGCTTCAGCCATCACTATTGCCACTGTCACATCACCACCACTGTCATCACCACCACCATCTCCACCATCATCATCACCATCATCATCACCATCACCATCATTATCTCCACCTCCATCATCTCTACCATCACCATCATCTCTACCATCACCATCACCATCATCATCACCATCTCCATCATCTCTACCATCACCATCACCATCATCATCACCATCTCCATCATCTCTACCATCACCATCACCATCATCATCACCATCTCCATCATCTCTACCATCACCATCACCATCATCATCACCATCTCCATCATCTCTACCATCACCATCACCATCTCCATCTCCATCATCTCTACCATCACCATCACCATCATCATCACCATCTCCATCATCTCTACCATCACCATCACCATCTCCATCTCCATCATCTCTACCATCACCATCACCATCATCATCACCATCTCCATCATCTCTACCATCACCATCACCATCATCATCTCCATCTCCAACATCTCTACCATCACCATCACCATCATCATCTCCATCATCTCTACTATCACCATCATCTCTACCATCACCATCATCAGCACCATCTCCATCATCTCTACCATCACCATTACCATCATCATCACCATCTCCATCTCCATCATCTCTACCATCACCATCACCATCTCCATCTCCATCATCTCTACCATCACCATCACCATCATCAGCACCATCTCCATCATCTCTACCATCACCATTACCATCATCATCACCATCTCCATCTCCATCATCTCTACCATCACCATCACCATCATCATCTCCATCTCCATCATCTCTACCATCACCATCACCATCATCAGCACCATCTCCATCATCTCTACCATCACCATCACCATCACTATCATCATCACTATCACCATCATCATCATCACCACCACCTCCATCATCACCACCATCACTATCACCATCATCATTGCCATCATCACCACCATCACCATCTCTACCATCAGCACCATCATCATCACCACCACCAACACCATCACTGCCACTTTCATCATCAGATAACAGTCACCAACACCATTACATCAATGCCATCACCAAATTTTGGCTGCTTTGCTGGTCAACTTTTTCAGAATAGCTCTATATCCTAATGTCTCTTGCTCTCTCTACACTGCGATTACCCTTTAAGAGAGTTACTTGAAGGAGGATAAAGCAAGTCACTCCTTCACTCCAGAGATGGCGCAGGGAGATGTGAAGCTCCAGTGAACAGAAAACTAATTGGAGATTTTGCCAACTTCCAAGGTACATAGAGAAACCGGCTGCAGCAGCCACAGTGGCAGATGTTGGTAACAACTAATTGTTTCTAGAATGGCCCATGTGGTTACTGCAATGCAGCAGCTGGTCCTTGAACCCCATGTAGGTCCTCATTGTTTTCAAATGACTCTGTTCAACAGAGACAGTAAACAGAGGTTTGCTCTCTTTTAAGGAAAATTCACACTCTGAAGAGAGAACTCTGGTACAAAGCACCTCTTGCCAGTCAGTAATTTTCTGACAAATTAAAACACCGATTTTTCTTTGTGTAGCAAGTTTCCATTTATTACCCCATTGTGAATCCAGGCTTCTCGTTCTCCATCTGTTAACTTGCTCACCCCCAGGAGAAGTTTTCCTATTACTCTCAGAAGCATCACTGCATTTATAGAACAACTGTGTCTGCACATAAGTATATATAATCACACTAATGATACATCCAACATACAGGGCACACTCTCTGCTTTGAAGTCACCGCGAAAAAAGCCCTTGCAGAGCTCATCTCTGGAGCTGCCTCCCCCATGTCTCTTGTCTTCCACAGGTGTATGAGCTCTTTGTGCAACCATTTTGTTCAAGGCCATCTTTAGTATTCCAAAATTAAGTTAATTCACATTGCAGTGGCTTAAAAATAGTATAGCTGATCACCTGTGGCAGAGTTTCTCAACCCCAGCGTTCTGACAATCTGGCCAACTACTTCTTTGTTATGGGGGCTGTCCTGTGCATGTAGGATGTTTCCTGCACATGTAGGATATTTGGCAGCATCCCTGGCCTCTACCCACTAAATGCCAGCATATTCTCTTAAGTTGTGACAACCAAAAAATGTTCCCAGGTATTGCTAAATGAAAAATCAAAATCAGCTGTTGAGAACCACTGACCTATGGTGAAACCTCATATTATTACATAACTTAGTGTTCTTATAACAGCCAGATATGATTCTCATTCACCAAGTTACCAACATATTCTACTTAGGAGTAGAGGCCCATTCATGTTGAAGGACAGAGATGGCAAACTTAGTACATATGCTGGACAGCAGGCTCCTGAGGGTTTTTTAAGCACAGTGGTATTTAAAAGCCATCCACCTACCTCTCTCTCCATCCATCCACCCATCCATCCATCCATCTACCCATCCATTCTTCCATCCATCTATTCATCTTTCCTCCCTCCCTCCCTCCCTCCCTTCCTTCTATACATCCACCCAACTGTCTCTCTCTCTCTCTTCATCCATCCACCCATCCATCCATCCATCTCTCCTTCCTTCCTTCCTTCCATTTCTCCATCCATCCGTCCATCCATCCATCCATTCTTCCACCCATCCATTCATCTCTCCATCCATCCATGTTTATTTGACTACTTCATACCTGCTAGGTCCCATACTACAGATGAACTGTAAGGACTAGCTATAGGGTCCACGAGGAACTCATAGTCAAGCATACTGGCTCTCATGGGGGTAGAACCAGTCCAAAGAGCAGTTTTGAAAATAAGGGGGGTACTTTTTATGATCACAATATCCGAGTGCCATTAGCATCTTGTGGGCAAGGCTAGGGATGCCAAGTCATCCTGCAAAGCCTTAGAAGTTCCATGTGTGTATAGCTGATACGGCCCACCAGCTCATCCTGTAAGTTTAGAATTATTAGAGCCCAGACCTTAATTTTGTTTTATATAGAAATGTGACCTGATTGCAGGATTTTAACCCACAGTGAATTTTTCCAGGAGTGAAATGATCATGTAAAGAGAAGGAGTCTTGTCCTTCATATTGCTCAGCACTTCCCAAGAGCTCTTCACCATTTTGGAGAACTACGTCTCTAGCTGCAACACTGGCCTGAGGCACTCGAGTCATCGATCTAACCCGCGTCCAACGCTGCAGCTCCCACCCTCCCAGAGGCCCCACCGACAAACCACAGGCCCCTGGCCAGGTCTTCCAGCGGAGTCCTGCGTGGGTGTGGGATCCTATGCTTTGTGTGTGCTACCCTTCTCACCTTCTTTGATGTTACAGTGACACCATATAATGATTTTTTTAAGAATACGCTTATCAAGATGAAACAATCTGGGACTTTGATTGTGGTGGTAAAATGAATCTATGTGAGATAAAATTACAAAGAACTTTTTTGGGTGGTGGTGACAGTTGTGTTAGTCTCAGTAAACTAAACACCACTGAACTTGCATTAAAAGAATGAATTGTCTGGTATGTGAATTATATCTCTACAGCGGTTCATACTACATACTAGTAAATGGACCCCAGCTACAATCCCGCTGAAGTCCAAGCTTCCTGCCTTGCTCATAGGCTTCCTGACGTCTCCTGAGGCACTGCCCCCCTCACGCTGGGGATCACCCAACCAGCCTTGTTCAGGTTCTTGACTATGCCATAGACCGCTAGGTGGCCTCAACACCCCTCCCTCCACCTGTGCCCAGCGAGCCCCTGCTCTGCCCCGAGGAGTCTCCACTAACACCCAGCCATGTCCAACCTGCACCCTTCCTGTGTGCACGCACACATGGCGTCCGCCCTTCGGTTGTAACTGCCTGTTTCCCTTGTCTACTCCCTCTTTGGGCCATAAACTCTAGGAGAACAGGAACCGTCTCCACCTTGGTCACCTTTATGTCCCCAGCAGCCAGCACCGAGGCCGGAAGAAACGGTAGTGTTCAGTGACCGCTTGTTGAGTGGCTGTATGAATGTATTTCTGATCGCAGCAGCAGCTCCCTGCAGGCTGATGTGGAGCTATTAGGAATTAAGCGAAGAACAGATTGGTTGCTACAACTTGTGGTAAATAAATGATCAGCCACTTAAGAAACTGCATGGAACCACACGCAGGTGCACACAGGTGCAGGGCCAAGTGCTGACAGGGGAATGGGTTTGCGCGCTGGACCGATGCCATGTTGTTGGCTGTGATACACTCCCCCACCATGTCACTGCTGGAGGAAGTGGACGGGGGCCGACAGAACCTCTTTGCACATGGCTTTCTGCAACTTCCTAGGAATCTGTGACAACTGCAGGATAGAGTCAAACAAGCGTCTGTCTAGGTAGTTACACCATCTACGGGTTTCATTTCAGGATGGCAACAGGGGTGTTACAGCATTTCCTGTGAAGAGGGGCACGATCTCATTGGCTGGAGGTGACGTGGAGAACAAAGGCAAGAAGCAAATGTAGATAAAATAAAAGTTCCTTATAACCCGTAGCCCATGGACAAATACTTGAGATAGGCAGAGTCTGATACTCCTCCAGAAACTCCCAACTGTCTTCGTATTAATGCTTTCCTAGAGGGAAAAGCAACCTCAGCTTCACAATAGCCAGGCCTCCAGGATCCTGTGAGTCTTCTTTAGACTCTGAAAGACCTTTTGGAAAATTCCCTTTGTCATTACTTCCCCCAACCCCAGAGTACCTAATCAGTCACTCCTGCAACCCCAGGGCCGCTCTTTCTGCCCACAGGCCCTGTCCCTGTGCTTTAATAAAAACACCTTTTTGCACCAAAAGCAGCTCAAGAATTCTTTCTTGGCCGTAGGCTCCGAACCCCACCACTCCAACCCGTATCAGAGGTGCAGTGAGAGCTCCGTCAGCCGCTTCTCCCATTCTCCCTCTGTATTTGACAAAAGCCTTTTGAGGACGTACCACGAGTGTGCCCTGTTCCCCATGGGGCTCCCCGTCTAGATGTGGAGAAAGCATCACACAAGATAAATAATCTGATAACCGTGTAATTGTGAACAGAGACCCCATCCCAGGGGGATCGGTGGGCCCTTCTCCGCTGCCCCGTGGCCCCCATGGCTCTCACGCTCGGTTCCTTCATGCACTCATCATGCCAGAAGGTAACATTTCCCACCAAGACTGTGAGCTCCCAGGAGAACAGGCAGTCTGCCTCCTCTGCCTCCCAAGCAGCCAGCACAAAGTTTTCATTCAGCGGATGATTCTACACACACATTTGAGCAAGGGATGAGTGCTCTCCACAGCCACAGGCAACGCGTTACAGAGCATCAGAGAAGGCCATGCAACCCTGGGGCCTGATGATTTGGCATCTGCAGACAGAGATGGCAAGAAGGGCCATCACGCAGGCCACCCAGCTGGGGCAGAGGGCCTGGCGGCAAGCTGTGAGGACACTTGGAGCAGGTCAGGGGCCGCACACAGGCCCACCCGCTCTCTGGAAAAGGCCTGCCTGCTGTCCACAGGGTTTCCCTGGGGGAGTGACAGGAAGGCCTGCGATGCGTATGCTGAGCACATCCCTGATCCGCCATCTCCAGTGATGTAAATACATGTTCCTAAGTATGACCAGGCTTGAAAGAGCAGCTGCCTGGGCCTCGGAGGTGTCCTCTGCTTTCTGCTTCTGCCCCCTTGGGGTGCCAGGGCCAGGTGGCCCCATGGCAGAGACACAACCTCTTGCCCGAGGACCGTCTGTGGTGACCGTGGTGACACGGGGGCCCCTCACCTGCTGGTGAAGTCCCAAGTCTGGGTAAAGGGGGAGCTTAAATCCTAGTGTCCCTGGAAGGAGGTCGCTGCTGATTTCACATTTGGTGCAGACTGTGAATGGGAGTCTGACCCCAGGGAGGGCGGGGTCTCTGGGGAGCCGAGGCCCTGAGCACACGCTTGCCATGGGCCAGGCCTGCAGAGTGGGTGTGTGGGCCTGAAAACAGGTGCTTTCCTGCAAAGCCCACTGGCTTGTGTGGGGCAGGGACGCATGCCCTTGGCCTCATGAGCCCACATGGTAGGCATGAGGCCACACAGCCCCTGCTCGGCCGCCAGGGGTTTCTGCGGTCATGGGACCGCACGCAGGGCACTGATGCTCCTTAGGTATTCCAGACGGTACCCTGTAATTCCATTAGGGAAGACGTGCAAAAGGTTTGGGTTTTATAAAAACGAATCTGCCACCTGTATCACCTTTTCTCTGTGGTGCTGAGCAGCTCCCGAGATCTGGCCCACTGACTCGGAGCACGTTCCACACACTCCCGCTGACCTGGGCAGTCAGCGCTACTGGCATCCTCCTGGAAGCAGGGACAGCACACTGACCTGGGCAAGGAGAGGTCCAGCCCAGGGCCTCATGGTGAGCCATGGAGGGAACGTGTGTGGACCCAGAGACCACGGGTGACCCCGCGGCTGGGCGCTCTCCCCTCCACACCTGCATTTCCAGAATGAAATTCGAGCTCCTTCCTAGAGCACCTGGACACTAAGACTCATCAGCACCACTGTCCCACCACAGGAAGAACAACGCTTCCTTGTGACAGTCTGGAGAACTCTAAATTGTTCGTGTTCCCAGACAGCAAATGATGACATTAAAATGACTTCGTTTAATGTCCTCAATATACTCTCTTATTGGCTTTCTTTACCCTTCCTTTTAAAGTTCTTACAGCTTATTCTAAACTGCTATTAGTTCCCGGAAGTTCGACTATCGTTTCTTCCTTTGCTTCTTATTAAGACCTTTCACTACAGAGCGAGCTTGGGAGGAGACATGCCCTTAGTCTGATTTTCAAGAAGGGGCAAGATGAAATGAAACGCCAGTGACACTGTCCCGTGTGTGTCCTGAGCAGGTGCACCGGCGAGAGCCTGGGTTGGGGCGCGGGCGGGTAGGTGGGAAGAAAGCCCAGGGACAGAATCACCATCACCGGTACCCCCACCCCACACCTGCCTCAGCTGCGGGGGGCCGCCTGCTCACGGGGTTCCCTCCCCCAGGACTTGCGCACCATGGGGCCTTTGCTTGTACCAAACAATGCATCCAGAGGATTAACTGAAAAAAATCAAATAACATAGCTCTTGCTTCCCCTGCCTCGCTTCTTACAAAATGTTGGAAAACTCCTCAACAATCACGGAAATCTAAAAACTGAATAAATCACGAAACTCCAACAGCAAAGCCACCAGATAACACGCTTCAACAACTATCACTACGTTTGAAATTCGTTAACGAAGGCAATTGACAGAGCCTGCCCCAGAAAGCATTATTCACAGGAGGAGAGTGGCACTTGATAAATATGGAGCCTCTGACTGTTCTGCGGGGTCTGAATGCTTTTACATAAATTCCCACTGGGATTAGTGATCTTTGCAGAAATCAAATGGCACGGATAGAGCTTACTGTACATTGGCTCTGCTTCCCCATCAGGTGGGGTGAGGAAATCTTTAAGTGAAGGACGAAGATCCACTACCAGCTGGTGCAATCAGGCATTATCTCGAATCATTTTCTGAACCAGGAGAGTAACTCCGAAGTTGCCTGAAGCTCCACCTATAAACCCACCACCCGTTTGCAGGTTCAACCCTGGGGGGACAAAATGCAATGATCTGATGACAGCCGGGCACAAGACAGCCACAGACCTCGCGATCAACAAACATGGGAAAGCAGAGGCTCGGGCGGCTGGTTCTGAGCCGGGGCCAAAGCAGTCTTCCTGGGGCCACAAGAGGAGCGGGGCTGGCCGTCAAGCTGACTGGCCGTCAAGCTGACATTTCTAAAGTGAACCTAAGTGGTAGGCAATTATCTGGATAATTAATTTTCAAATGGTTTCTGCCTAAATCATCTAAATGTCCACAAGGAGGGCAAAGCTGGGGGAGAAGTCGGACTTCTCTGTGACTCTGGGCTGAACTGGTCTCAGGAAAGAACTGCCGAGCGGGATCATTTACTATGAGTGAGCCTAGCTGCAGACGCACGGGGCGCAGAAGCCACACCAAGTGTGCACGTCTTTCTTTTTGATCAGACCAGCGCTGGTGGCTTGGGTCAGCTGGGCCTGGGTGGGGGGCGCTCATGGTCACAGCCGAGCACAGACAGGAAGACCACGCTCTTGAGGGTAAGGGCAGCCCTGGGCCAGATCTTGGTTGTGTAGTGTTCTTGCTTTGCTGCGGGGTCTTGGGCAAGGGTCCCATCTGTCTCTCTGACCCTCTGGTTATCGGCCTGAAAACTGTGAGTGGGTACACCACGGCCCCCTATGCCTAGCACAGGGACTGGGGTGTATGTGGAAAGCACTCATTCCAGGCTCTTGCTAGATTTATTGGTGGACCAGAGCAACCTCATGTAGAGGGCTGCCTCACCTCATGGCTGGCCTGGGGGCCGAGGGGTGCAGGGGCCCTCCATCCTCTAAGAGCCCGCCCCCTGCCATGTCCTCTGGGTCACCCTGTCCTGACCCCCTGCCCACATCCCGCTGGCCTCTGCACCTTAGGTCTGGAGCATGAGCCTGGCGGAGACAGATGGAAGGGTGAGGAGCCACGAGGGTGCATGTCTCAGAATCCCACTGCTGCCGGCCTCAGGTCGGGGGGATCAGGGATTGGTGAGAACCCAGTGGCCACAGTGCCACTGTCAACCCTCCAAGGGGCACTCACTTTCTTGCTATGCCAGAGCCCAGACCCCCCAACTTATGAAGAGTGGGGGGTACCCAGATTTTAACATGAAGTCTTGCGATAGTTAAAGGTAGGCGGCCCACTTTGTCTCTACAGATGCTGCAGGAGCCGCACAAAGCCAACCCACCGGCAGCTCCTGGTTCCTCCCCTACCTCGCCAGCCTCACACCCTTCGCCTCCGCCTGTCACCTCCCTGGCCAGGTGGACAGGTCCAGGTACATGATGCATAACTGTCCCCCAGGTCCAGGCCAGGTGCCACCACATCCAGAGCTGCCCGGGGCCCTGAGCCAACCTAGAGAGCCTCCTGACATGGCCTCTTTGCATGGGGATGGGGATGAGGGCGGGGGCAGGTCCCAGCCTCGTGCCTCACAGGGATGGGGACCTGAGTGAACTCTGTGACTCTGTCTGTAAGTGGAGAAGCAACATTGTTTCGGTGCTGCTTTATAAGCAACAACAAAGAGCAGCAGTGACAACAGTCTTGTGGCCAGGAGCTGGCTAATGCTCCCACCTGGGCCCCGTCCCCGCCTCGCTGTCCTTGGCTGACGCTGTCTCAACACAGAGTCCCAGGAGCCGGGCGTCCCATTGAGCTCCCCGGAACCGGGGTCAGGGGCCTGGAGCCCTGATGACTGTCCCTGCCAAGGGGCAGCAGGGCAGGCAGGCAGGAAGGGGCCATCTGGGTTCACCTTCCAGCCCCTTCCCCTCCCCTCAGTAGTGTGCCCTACACCTCCCACCTTCTGGATCCTTCCTTGAGGAAGCCCCCTCAGTCTCTCAGCGCTCAGGGTGACCCTCCTGGACTCCACACCCAGCTGGGGCCCCAGCATCCCGGCTCCTCCCTCCCAGCAAGCAGAAGCCCCCTTGGGAGAGCACTGTGCTCACTGAAGCTGCTCGCTCCCCTGGGTCCCAGGAACTATGATTACACCTTTTGTGCAGATCAGGAAACCAGGGCTTGTAGGGATTGTGCGGTTTGGCTCCAACGAAGTGGTCCCACTGGGATCTTAGTCATGTCCCGGGGTACAGACGGTTGAGATGCTCTGATGTGGCTCAGAGGCACCCTCTCCATGGCTCTGGCCCCAAATCTGCAGCCTCCAAAGGTCGGGGCCACGCATAATACCTGCCCAGCACGGAGCACACGGTCCCTCCACATGGAGTGGCCGAGGACGCAGGAAAAAACGGGTGGGGTGGGGAGGAGAGAGGGAGGGGGGGAGGGTGTGCCAAGTCTCTTGTCACCACTGCCGTCCCCTCTCTGCAGGGGCTTGTGGCCCTGATATGTGCATCTCTCCTAAGTCAGTTGTACAGGATTTAATACAGATGTAGGGCTGTCGGGCATTTCCCAGGGGCTGCGCCCACAGCGCCAGGATACCTTCCCAGTGGCTGGGGGGCAGTGAGGACCCTGGGGTGATGCCAGGGAGAACCCCACTGTGGAGCCCCACGGAACCATTTATACCCATAGTCCCACAGAGGGAGGGAGGGAAGTGCTCGTGCAGCCAGAGGCCCCTGCTCAGGACAACGGTGCCCGATAACCTCCTGCGAAGCACCCTCAGACACCACCATGGTTTGGGACCATGATAAAGGCGCTGAGCTATTAACAGTAATAGCCGCACTCGTGCTCCCAGCCACATTTTCACGTTCGAAGCCATATTTCAGTACAAAAGCAAACCTTGTGTCTGAACCACCTCCTGGCACGTCCTCTGTCCAGTGAAGAATCAGCCTAAGACTTGTGGACATGAATTGAGTTTCCAGAGGTTAGGAGCCCACGTAGCCCACATTGCATCCTGCCCCCACTCCAGGGAAAACCGTCATAAATGAACATCGAGGGCAGTTTGGGAGAACACCTGGCCCTTGGTCCTTTCTCGGGGTGTTTGGGGTCTGTGGGCCCCTGCATGTGTGTGAGTCTCCTGCCTCTGGGTCCTTAGCCCCCTGGGAGTCATCATTCTGCATCCCCAGCTGGTCCAGAAGCCTGCAGTGTGGGCCCCACCAAGGGCCCATCCTGGGAGATGTCCCCAGGAAGGGGGCTTATCCAGAGACAGCCCTAACCCACAGACGGGGCCCCCAGAGGATCATCCAGGAAGACTTCCAAGAATCCCCCAAGACAGCTTTGATTGTCAGTTGATCACTGTCAACACTGTTGAAATTAACACACCCTCACTTTCCATTCTGAGTGAGGGTCCAGGTCAGCCATTTAGGTGCAGAGACCCGCCCCGCTGCAAACTGGCCCTAGAGCCTGTGCACCTCCTGCCGGAACTGTTTTCCCTTTGATGATAGGAAAACTGAAACAAAGCGCACTCTGAATTGCTATGAAAATCGCTGTATAAACGATTACGGAGCAGTATGGAATCAGGGAAACTCTAGAAAAAGGGCAGAAAGCTACATATTACATGGAAAGCAGCCACAGCAGATGGGTAAGGTGGGGGCAAACTGGAATTATTTGGCCTAGTTTCACTTTTGTAGGCTTAACAAAAAAGGCTAGAAAGGTTATTTATAAATCAAAACACAAACAGTGGTAATTTTATGTTCTTAATTTTTATCCATTTCCATGAAAATCTTCTACCATCAACAAACACCATTACAATAATTTTTAGAAAGCAAAAAAAGTTGCTGAAATCCTTTCTTCTGCCTCTATTAGGGGACAGTGCAAAATGATCGTTTCAGCAAGATGGGCCATACAGTCAATGAAACAATGTCCCCCATGTCTTGTGAAGACCAATCCTCTGCAGAGCATGGGAGAAAACTGAGGGGTGGGGAATACGGGAAGAACGGCTTGAACGTCCTCCACCCTGGCCATCCACACTGACCCTTGCTGTGACCAGTGGCTCCTTCATGTGACATGACCCGCTGCACATAATCAGGTCACCGCGCTGTCTCCTGATGGAAATTTAAATATTTCAGGACCTTTTGATTTTGTTTTTTGTGTGTGCTATTATTACTGCTATTTCTCCATCACTAAACTCGAAGATTGGCCTAAGAAAAAAAGACAGGATAGCCTTTTCAGAGTATCAAAAAGAAACTCTCGCATGTGCAGGGTGCCTATTTGTAGATTCATTATATAGAACCGCGTGTCCACGCACGGTGAAGTTCACTGCAACGCGGTTCGACACAATTGCGGTTTCTGAGGCTGGGTCTATTTAAGTCATTTCCTACAGCAGAACGTGATAACACGGGACACGAGCCCCTCCTGCGCCCATCACAGCCCAGAGCCTGCGGAATCAGGGCTGTCTTTGTCCGTTTAAAGGGACTCATTATCTCTCCAGAGAACACAATATGTGTTTATTTTACAAAACCCCCAACACAAATGGAAATAAAAAACACATTATGGAGGAGATTAGAGGAACCTGCAACGTGATGTACGATTAACCATACTCCGTCAGGTGCGGGCAGCAAACAACGCTAAACAATCCCAATTTCTAATATTTTTTTCTCCATTAATTTCTACATTCTGCTCATAAAATGTTCACATAATACCTTTCCGGGCTGGCAGAGTGCATGTTTGCTTAATAAAAATCTCTAATGGAAACTATAAAAGCATCTTTTTTATAGTTAGCAGAGGGTAAGACAAGTTGCTCAGCACCCGCGATGCAGGGGACACAGAAGGATCAGGGGCAAACTTGCCCGGGCGTTGGCTCCTGGTGGCCCAGCCAGCATGCCTGCGGCTAGCCCACTTATAAGATCCTTCTGGTCTGTCCCTAAACTGCTTAGGGAGGGGAGTGAGGGCCCCAGTTGGGAGGGGACGTCACAGCTGACCCGAGCAGGAACCTGGGGTCGCCTGTGAGGTCACTCTGCCCAAGTCAGCCAAACGAGGGGGGAAGAAGCAGGGAGGAGAAGGCGAATCCGGAAACAAGGGAGAGTAAGGAGAGCGGGCACAAAATGGGTCAGAGAGAAAGGCAGCGAATCACAGGGGGAAAATAACCAAATGCACCCGGGGAAAGACAGACATTGTAACCAAACAGATGGCAAATTCCTCAAGTTGGAAAACACCGCGGATATAACACCGAAGGCCAAAGAAAAACGGGGGGATGTGTTTGCGTAGAGTGTGGCGGCCACGGAGGTTCATAAATGATATGCAAGGCATTTTTACAAATCGAACAGGGAAAGGTAAGTATTTCAGCGGGAAAAAAGGAAGCAAACAAGCCAGTAAACTCCCAAAGATAACTCATTTACAAAGAAAAAGCAAATGGTCAACAGATGAGGAGCAATAAAAGCACAGCATCACTGGGGAGGACACATACAGATGCAAACGACGAGCTACAGACTTTCCACAAACCACTTGTACTCACTAGTGCTCCCTTGTAGATGTTTCCAGCCCACCCCTCCCCGGCGCTGGGTTACGGAGTGGCAGCCTCGCGCTCGGGTTCCTACCCTGAGTGAATAGACAACCCGGGCTGGGGGTGGGGGTGGCTCCTGGCGGGCAGCTTAGCAGCGCGTCAAAAAGCCTTAAAAACATTCTAAATCTTCAATTCTGACTCACCCTGAAGGCAAGGATCAGAAACGCAGGAGGAACACACACACACACACACACACACACACACACACACACACACACACACACACACATGAGTGCTCACTCCAGTGCGAAGTTCAGGAATGCCAGAGGGACAGGAACTGACTTTTCAATATGTGGCGTCCTGGTGAAACTCTAATCATCCCCCTGATGGAATATTTATGTTGCCACGAATGTCTGGTGGCTGGGAAGTGTGTGCGTGCGAAGCACGGCAGGGAAGTGCTTAGAAGCGTGACCGCCGATTTGGTGTAAAACTATTTTCACTGAAGATAGGGCTGTGATTGGAGTGCGGCATCTTTTTGTATTGGAAGGTAACTTTCACAGGCCAAATGACGACTCAAACATACACTTGCGTAACATTAAAGTTTGGGCTCCTACTTCCTTTTAAATATATAATTGACTCCAACGTAAATTTATGGAAACAAGTTTCGTAGAAAGCTCGCAGTTGGCCGCTTGGTCTAAGAAGTGGATTTGAAATGACCATCTTTGGCCGGTGGTGCCTGGTGTGTGGCAATCTCTCTCCTTCCGGTTAGGTGGCAGGAGGCTGGGTTTCAAGATAATCTCAGTAAACTCGCCCTTCCCAAGGATTACCCACTCCCGGTTTTTTGGGGGTGTGCTTACTCTCGCAACCTCACGTGTTCTGAAAAGTTGGTGTCTGATTAATTGCTTTGCCTGTGAAAATTACTTTCCCGATCTAAAAGACTTTATGTGGTAATCATCTTTACGTGGGGAAAACGGACTGCATCACTACAAAAGTCTGAGAATTTGTCAGACTTCATTTTATTACTGGTCTTTCGTTTTTAGAATCCAGACAGCAACGTCAAAACTGTATTATCTGTATGTTTCATTGCCTCGTTTATATTTTATTTAGACACATGGATTTCACTGGTTTTATTATTTCTGTTACCTTTTATTTAAAAGTCTTTGAGAAGCAACTGGGAATAACTGACAAGTATACTTGCATATATTTAAGGAGTTAACAGTCTCTCTGAGAGCGGACCCAGGACCCAGTGGTCTAAATTAGCCACCCGAGGTTCCCTCTGGTTTCTGTCTTACTGCCTGTCTGTGGCATCATGAATAGCCACTTGGAACCAGTGGAAACCAGACGCACGTGGCCAGGGTTCTTCTGGAGGAGAAAGATGTCAGATTTGCCGGGATTCCCTCTGAGGGGGACCAGGGGCAGGGCTAGTCACCCCACCCCCACGCCAAACTGGGAATGTGTGGCTTTAACACAGGACGGAGGAAACATAAATACTGCAAGGGAAGGAAGCGTCCTGCATTTTGCAGGAGTCTGATTTTGCAACGTCTCCCCACCCTTTATAACTGAGAGCACAGCTAAATATATAACAGGAACCAGGTGGATGTAAAGTTGGTGAGAAAACCACATCTCGAGTGTGAAAAGTAGCATCACCGTGGTCCCTGAGCCCACTGACTTGCAGGAGGAGGGGGAAGAGGGAGGGGAGGGTGGGCGTTTTCTGGTCTCCTGAATTCCGTCTTTTCTGTGGATAGCACTCAGTCTGCCTTTTAGGGATCCCTCATTATGTTCAGTCTTGGTGCAGGTACTCTTGTGGCCCATGTTGAAGGGCCTGACCCGGGGGCAGCCAGGCAGGGCTCAACTTGGGCTTGGCCAACCGGATCCTTCCTCCAGAGATGGAGTCTTGCACACGGATGCTGGTTCCTGCGTGGGAGGGTTGGGGGCACAACGTGAGGCTCCAGACAGGCCCCCTGGTTTCCCAACCGACTGTCCAACTGTCCATCCATGCGGGGCTTCCCGGATGGTCTTTGCAAACCTCCCCGCTTGCTAGCGATGGCTGGAGTTGGGCTGTGATTGTTGCCATCAGGAGCAGAGAAGGGATGGCGGTAGGGTGTAGGGAGAAGCATTTCCAGTCCTGATGCCTTACACACACACACACACACACACACACACACACACACACACACGCACGCATGCACACCACCTAGTCCTGCCGCCTGCCCATAACATAAACGAAATGAGTTGTAGCTTTCAGATACGTTCATTTTAATAACCTAGCCAGCAGTCTTCTCTCGGAATTAATGTCTGCTCCAGTGGCTTCCAGCTTCCCTTATAAAAATAATGGCAGTTAATAGGGAAAGGCGGTCATGTGCTCCGACTCCAGGTACTGCGGGTGTGACAGCTGTGTGATCAGAAGCAAGGTATGCCAAGACAAAAGGAATAATTAAAATGAGCCACCAGAACCAGCCCTGGATTTAAATGTTTAAATGTTTTAATTTAAAAGAACAATGGCGCCTTGAAGTCTCTTCACATCTGGTACTGACAACCTGCCATTTATTAATCAGTGTTAAATAACAGCAACTCTGGGTTTGACACCAAACAGCAGATGATGTGTGACGAGCCCTAAAATAGCAGCCACGTTCCAAAGCTGGTTTCCAAATGACTCTGGCAGAACAAGGAAGACTCTGGAATATTTACTGTACCAATTAAACAGCATTACCAGCTCCTGTGGCAAGGAAGAGTCCTGGGCACTGGTATTTAGATGTGCAGAGCCTTCCAGGTAAATCGAGGTGCTTGGTACACAGGTGCTTTTGGATGTGGCTCACGGCATAAAGGGCATTTTTTTAAAAAAGCGTATTACTAAGGCAATGGTTCCCAATCAGGGGCTGCTGGGTCTTCAGGAGACATTTGGCAATGTCTGGAGACACTTTTGATTGTCCTAACTGGGGAGCAGCGGGGGAAGGGTGGTGCCAGTGGGTCTAGTGGGTGTGGTCAGCGCTGCTGCTGGACATCCCAGTATCCAGGACTCCCCCACCACAGAGAACCCTCTGGCTCCGAAGTCAACAGGGCGGAGGCTTAGAAACCTTGCACTGTTTCTGGGGAGCAGGGCTCAAGCCGAAGAAATGTATACTCACAGATGTGTATTTTTTTTCCCTCAATCGGCAAAAAGAGTGTTAAAAATCATCTTTGTTCCTTATTTAATCTAAGGAGCTCCATCTGCAGACTCCTGGAGCCTCCCCAGCACCCTGACTTCTGTCTGGAAGTCGCCACGTAGCTATAGGGCTAATATACAGCTACTGCAGGTCAACGTCTAGCATTTTGTATCTCGTTGCCCAGAACGCAAGCACCTGCTCTTGACGGTGGGCACCTGGAACGGAGTGCACCGTACAACCCCAACGGGAAGCCCCGACCCACCCCAGTGGCCCAGTTAGAAATGCCACTTTTACTTAAAATGGGGGGTAGTTCTGCAGCAATTTTATTGGAGTTCTCAAAATCTGTTATTATTAGTATTTTTTGCCATCGACATTTTCACAGCAGGATGCTCAGCGTAAGGATGGAGATGTCTCATTGATCCGACAATGATGACGCTTGTTTAGAAGTATGTTCTGAAGGTGACGTGCCCAAGGGTCCCCATGTCGGGGAGGCCTGGCGCCGCCTCGGTGGGGGTCAGGGAGCTCTGCAGCTGTGCACACCAGCTTCCGCTGCATGAGAGTGCACTGACACTCCTTGACGCACACCTGGAATCAGCCCTCCCATACTTGCTCAGGTGAGCAGAGCCCAGTGACGCCCATCCTGCTGTCAGCAGTGAAGGTAAGAGCACTGGGGGTCTGGAAGCCAGGGCTGCCCTTGCTTCTCGGTGGTCTTTGCCGTGGGTCAGATTCACGCTCGCTATCGTCAGCCAGGACACGCAGATACAAAAACATGGTTTTTGAAATCTTGCAGTAGTTTCCGCCTCACACGGCTTGAGCTTTGTCAGTCAAGGACACCAGGGGACTTGAATGGTGAACTGCCATTCACCCTGTGAAGCGAAGCGAAGAGCTCCCTCTGACTTCTTTCTTGTGTACCAAATAGTGGTGAACGGCAGGGGTTAAGAGGGTGGCCTTTCTCCCAGCTCGAGTGGGGACGGCTGGCGCCATGGACTGGAGTCACAGCCCCGGGGCCTCGCCACCTTTGGCCCAGCTGGCTGCGTGGCCTGGCCCACCCTGTCCTCATGCCCACCCTAGAGTCAAGAGGCTGGTGTGGGGGTCCCTTGGTCTTCCCTTCCTTCTAAAATCCCCCTTTCTAAAACTTAGTCCTATCTCTTCTCACTTGTCCCAGAGAACGGGCCCTTTGGCTCCCGTGGTGGGCAGGACAATGGCCGGCTGAAGCTTTGACGAGGCCTTACAAGTCTGAGAGTGTGTGAGAGCCCCGCGGAAGCCTGCACAAAGCATGGGCTTGCAAACTCTGAGAAGTCACTTCTGATTCAGAAATGTGTGAAGAACTGTATCTCTGTCACCTTAAGGATGAAGCTAGAGGAAGGAGATGTCTTTGAAGTTCTATTGGAACTCAACGGAAGCTTCTATCTCAGAGCCGGGTCTCCGAGCTGATTGTTCCGACACCGGCACGCGGGCAACCTGCCTGTAGGTTTGCTCACCTGGGCCCTTCCCGATAACTACACCCTTGTTAGCAGCAGTGCTCAGTCTGCTGACACAGATACTAGACCCCTCCCCCTCCTCACCCCATGTCAGCAACGCACCATGGCGAGCAGGGACACTCAGGTACCTGCCGGAGGGTGCCGACAGCAATGAGTGCGCCCAGGAGCTTGACCGAGCGCAAAGCTGGAATCCCAGCCCCAGACTCCTGGATTTAAACCTCAGGAGATTCTTGCCCCATGGGACAGTCCAAACTCTCGGAGAGACACACAGTAAATCCACTGAAAACCGGAGTTAAAATTGTACAGTGAATAATGCAAGTCAAATATTTGATCAACACTTTATATCGAAAAACAAAACTAAAATTGATTGAAAATACATTTATTGTATTTAGTATTTAATAAAATAACAATTCTAATTGCAACTGCACGCCCAGTTTCAGAGCGAAAGGCTGGTTGGAGCAGCTTGTTCCTGCAGTGCAGCCTGCTAACACAAAACGTGGCCGATCTTACAGGATATTCCTTTCACAGACAACTTTCAGAGCCCTTTTGTAGCGAGTGCCTTTCACAAAAAATAGTCTAGAATTCTGTTAATTCCCAGAAGTTGTTCTCTTAATTATTTAATGTTTTAATAATTCTCTTAGATGAACATACATTCTCACTGGCGAAAAACTGATATTTGCCTCTCTGATGGTTATCTGCCTGAGCTCTACCTCCTCGCTGGTCAAAAACCGTGAGTGGGATTCCAGCAACAGGCTCATCATCTTCACGAAATCCTGCATTTTTGCAGTATTTGCACTTCCACTTTGCTGTCATTTTACATTGCATTTGGGGTTTATTATGGGCCATTTGCAACACTGGATGATCAGTGAAGAGTGATCTTAAAAGCCGTGGGTATTCAGCAGAGATGGGCCAAGCAATGAGCAGAGAGGCGGGCTTCACTGGGAATGCACTGCAGGCATGGTCTGCACACAACCACAGAGTGGGGTGGACACAGAGAGCCAGACCAGGAAGAGCCGCTCCGAGGCTGTGGTGGGCGGTCTCCGATGATGACCTCATGGATTCTTTCCTTCTCTGTACTTATAGGCCCCTCTTCCCACTAAGGAGATGCCAATCCCCTCCCCTTGAATGTGGACTGGCTAGTGATCATGTTGACCAATCAACTGCAGTGGGACAGATGTTCTGGGACACTCCCACTGGTGGATCACCAACACGCTGGCTTCCACCTGGGTCCTTGGAATGCTCTCTTCTGGGACACATGCCTCAGAAACTAGTCTCCAAGCTATGGGAAGCCTGAACCATGTCCTGCCTGCAGTCCTGCCAACCTCCCAGCTGAGGGCCAGCATCCACTGCCAGCCATGTGGGTGCGCCATCTTGGATTTCCAGACTCCTCATGGCATGGGATGACTCCAACCCCAACTCCTACCTGGCCACGGGTGCATGGGAAACCCCAAGACCAACTGTCCTGCTGAGCCCATCCACGTGTCCACAGAACCAAGGAGATGGTAAGGCACTGGTGGGGGACACCTCTGAGCGTGGGGGTCAGTCACATGGTCCCAGACAACTGAAACATGTATGTCAACACTTTCCTTGGGGGCGGGCTCTTCAAAGACAGGCCCATATCTTCAAATAACACGACTTCCAACACGAAGATTGTTTTGACCGTTTTGACAAAAAGTCAAACTATTTTTCAGTGAAGAGACAAGTCTTTTAAAGTTAAAAATATATTCAGTCAGAACAGTCAACACAGAAGACATATGCGTCACTGAGAGGAAAAATAAAGGAGGCACTGACACACTGTGCCCAGTGTTTTCACGGTGAATATAACAATGGAAATTGGGGGGTTTTTTTGATGTTTTTAAGTGAGTTAAATCTTTTTTACTAATTTTTACTATTTGGGATGCTGAAAATGAACTGGGCTTCTTCTCAAGGATTTTCTGGGGATATTACTGATTTAATAAAATGGCGAGATTTGGTTTCCGTCAAGGACATACTTCAGCACACTGCGGGTAGAATCCTATCAGCACAGGGGTGCAGAGTTTTGCCAGAAGTTTTCTGAAGCACAGAATCTTCTTCTTTTCATATACAGTGTCTTCAGGGAAGCTTTTCCCCACCTTATCCACTTAAATAAAGTTCTGACACTCAAATAAATTTTGCATAAGCAGAGATATACGACGCCCACAGTTAAGGACTGTGGCCAACCAATTATACCCACGTGTCATTTTGCACTTTTACAAACCCCTGATAAAAGAGAAAATCTTGAAGAAAGTACTTCACACATAAAATATTTCTTTTATAGCAAAATGTGTCCAATTGATGTATGAGGTCCTCTCAAGGAGAACAAAACATACACTATAAAACTGAAGCTCACAGAAAGGACTCTTGGCTTCTCTTAAAAAAAAAACACACTCAAATGGTATGGGGTACGGATTTTCAAATTTCCTAATGTGAATTCTTCATGGAAGCTGCATTTTTCTACCAGTGGGTATGTTATTTTTATGATAGTATAAATTTTTAAAAACAGTAAAATTCCTCAAGTGCTGGGCCTTTCATTCAGGCACAATTGGTCAAATTTGATCCATGAATTAGGGAAATGTGGGGTACACCCTGCCTGGCTCGGGGCTCTGAGTCAGAGCTGTAGAAGGGGGTGAGCTCGGGTGATGGCACACTGCCGCCCCCAGGCCAGGGGTGCCCCCCAATGTCTGGGAAAAAGAAATGCAGCTGGGGCCCAGACCACGCATCATAGTGGCTTTCCTGCTCTGAAGGGGGAGGAGTAGGTTCAGTGAAGCACGGAGCACAGAGCTGAGGACATCCGGTGTCCGGCGCCCAACAGACCACGCCCGGCCCCAGAGAGCCACTTTGGCACAAAGGCAACTGACACCCTGCGGGCTCAAGAGAAACTTTTGCTCCTCCCCTAATTCCTCAGAAGAATCCAAATTGGGATTGCAACGAGGATTGCCTAACGAGGCGAGGAAGGGCACTGAAGGCGGAGGAACAGCAGGTGCAAAGGCCCTGTGGTGAGGCTGAGTGTGGCCAGAGAGCATGGAGAGGCCTTCTCATGGTGGCCTAGAGGCCTCAGAGGAGCTGTGGTCCCAAGCCCTGGAAGCCGCCTTCCCAGCCCCAGAAGGCCTCACCCAACACCCAAATGACCACACCTAGGGCTCTCATCCCCGCTGTTAAAACCTGCAGTCCTTGTGACTGATCAGAAAGTGGGCGGCTCTGTCATCCCCTCCTGTGGTACCACAGCTGCCATGGCTGTTGAGGGCTGTGAACTCATCCCTCAGATGGAAGCCTCTAGAAGGAAGTGGCAGATCCATTTAAATAACTGGGCTCAGAAGCCAGGCCCTGCCTGGAGCAAGAAAGCCATCAGTCACCAGGATAACGGAATGAGCCGATTTGGAGACCAGGGGAGGCCTCTGGGCAACGGATGCCCCTGTGTCCTGTGAGCCGAACGGCAGGAGGTCATGGCAGGGGGGGTGAGGCCTCACACCTGACGACTGGATGGAAGATCAGTCCAGGGCTCCCGGAGGGGAGAGGGCTCAGCGGGCAGGCTTGGGGCCTGGCCCAGGGCCAGCTGCAGGCAACTCCTGGCAGCCCCCCTCCCCTCCTCCTGGGTCCCCGGGTCTCACCTCCCCTCTCCACTGTCTTGAAAACTCTCTTTCCGGCCTGCACCTGTTCATCCCTCGGCGACCCAGGTGGGGGCCGCTAGATGAAGCCACGTATCCTGGAAGAGCCAGTGGCCTCAGAGACGGCCTCACAAATGAGTTCCCTGGAACATCTCAGGCAGGAAACAACCCTCCATCCTCCACATCTGACGCCTGTCGTGGGGCAGGTTGTGGGGCAGGTCACGCTGCCCCTCAGAGCCTCTGCCTCCTATAAGTGGGCACCAAATGGAATCTAACCCCCAGGCTCTGCGGCCTCACAGATCATGCAGATGCAGTAAGTCGTAGTAACTACCCAACCATTTGACGTGAACTCTGTGGCTTATGTTCTCAGAAGAAACACCACGTTGCCTACACAGTCTGGCTTGAGCCAAGAGCCAGTTAATCCAGCTCCGTACGTGTGGGTGGGGCTGGGTGAGGCTGCATGAGATCCTTGTACCGTGAAAAAGAGAAGAGGGAAAGAATGAGGGGTTCCATCTGCTTTGTGTCACAGCGGGGATAAAGTACCAGAGTCACTGACAATCGAGCATTAGGAAGAAAGGGTGGGCGGAGCAGAACACAGGACCCCAGGGCAAAACAGGCGATGGGTAGCCGGGGGGGGGGGAGTGCCACCACGCGTGGCACAGGGTGTCCGCAAGCTGCCGTTGGCCTGGCACCACCCTCCAGCCCGCCATGCCCGGGCCGCCTCCGTGTGACACACAGTGCAGGAGGCGGGGCAGGGCCCGGAAAGTCAGCAACAGTGGGAAGCACTTCACTCCTTATGAAGTTCCCCGATGCGCTTAAAAGAGCAAAGAAGCAGGTACTTGCTCACAGAACCCACTGCCATGGAAGCAATTTCCACTGCGGCTTTTCATACGTAGCACTCAGTAAAGCTTGCACTCTCTCCCCAAAGGAGAGCCAGATTAGGTAGGGAAGAGTCTGACGCCTCTAATGCAAAACCTGATCTGGCCTCGCTGTGTGCAGCGAACGTGCAATCTATCTCATAAATGCATCGCAATGTTCCACAAATCACCCACGTTTATCCCCCGAGATGTCTTTAACTCGGGGCTTAGAGTTACAAATGAATTCTCCCACGGATCTATTATTCTCTCAAATAGCAGAGAGAGAGGGGATGGGTTTGCATAGTGCTTTCACGGAATGGGGCTAAATTAGATCATGCAAAACCCAACAAGGATCATTCAGAAAAACGATGGAACCAGGGCAGCGACGAACTGCCAGCCAGCTCTTAATTGGGCAGTTATCCAGGGATCCAATGTCACTGGTGTGTTCGTCCCATGAGCTACCGGCTGATCTGACTCCTGATCCTTGGAGGAAGAAGTCACCAAGAATAGATGTGTAGCACGGGCTCCTACATGGAAGTGGCCAGAGTGGCATGTTCCAGAGGGTACAACCCGCTCTCCAGGAGACGCCACACCTCCTGTAGGTCATGACCGTGATGGCCAGGGCACAAGAAAGCCGCGCCAGAAATACCAACTCAGCCAGGTGGGTGGTGTCGACAGAACTAAATGGAGATTGAAATCCACAGCACGGCAGCTCAAGCGTGAGCGCCGTAGCTCACTCAGTCCTCTCAACCAGAAACAACTCTTTCTACACATCTCAAAGTTGATGAGGCCCACCAACAAGGTGGTGCTGCATGCCCTGCAGGAATGCCGCGGAGCCCCCTCCATCCACTGCTTGCTCCTCGGGGTGCACGGGGGTCTGCCGGCGGGCGCTGCAGTCTTCTTCTCCCCATCCCCCGGCCCAGGCACTCCTGCAGGCACGAGAATCCCACACTCCGAGGATCATGCACCTGAACGCTTGCGTGCTGCAGGTGGAAGTCCGTTCAAGTTATTTTTGAGAGTGGTTTTGACAATCCCAATCAAAATTCCAGCAGAATTTTTAAAAAAATTTATATGAAAATGTAATGTCTCTTAAGAGGCAAAGTCGTTCTGAAAGGAGTACGTGACCGGAGTTTGAGATTTCCCATGAAGGGAGAGGACTCTTCTGTGGCTGGTGGGCGGATGCCTTTAGAGCAAGGCACAGAACGGGAAGCTGAGGACCACACGCGGACAGCCCAGGGGTATCTGACGGAACTGCCAGGCTAATTTAACAGGGAGAGGAAAGTCTTGCCAACAGATGGTGCTGGAGTAACTGGACATCCACGTGGAAAACAGACACTGACCCTTAACTCACTCCATACACAGAGGTTAACTCAGAACAGATCCCAGATCTGAACGCAAAAGTGGAAACTCTACCACGTGCTGTGACTCTGGAGTAAGAACAGATTTCTCAGATAGAAATAAAAGGTGTGAACCACAAAAGGAAGAATTGACAAGTGGGATTCTATCAAAATTAGAACTTTTGCTCTTTGAAAAGACGCTCCCAAGACAACGAGGCAAGCCACTGGCTGGCAGAGAATACTTTCAATATACCTATCTGACAAAAAATTACGTGGAAGATACATAAAGATTATGTACAACTCAATAATAAGATAAACAAGAATGAATAAAAAATTCACACTTCACAGAAGAACACATAAATGAGCAATGAGAACGTGAAAAGCCACGCAATGCCATCAGTCTGTAGGGAAAAGTAGATTTTTTTTTTTTTTTTGAATTTGATAGAGAGACAGCGAGAGCAGGAACACAGGCAGGGGGAGTGGGAGAGGGAGAAGCAGACTCCCTGTGGAGCAGGGAGCCCGATGTGGGGCTTGATCCCAGGACCCTGGGATCATGACCTGAGCCGAAGGCAGACGCTTAACGACTGAGCCACCCAGGTGCCCCGGGAAAAGTAGATCAAGCCACAGTAAGGTCCCACGGCACACTCACCCCAGTGACCATAATCCCAAGAGCTGGACATACCACCTGGAGGAAAGGACGTGGATTCTCACACGTGCTGGGTAATGTCTTAGAAAGTTAAACACCTGCCTCCCACACAGCCATTCCTCTCCCCGCCGCTCACCCCAGGCAGGTGAGACACCGAGGACGTGGGCACAGATGTTTATGGCAGCTTCACCACAGCAATGCAAACCCAGAAACGATCCGAAATGCCCACCAGCAGGTGAGAGAGACACAAAATGTGGGTCTGGTTCAGTGGAAGACTTCACAGTAACAGAAAGTAGCAACAGATACAGTTGCGTGGCCGGGTCTCGGAGTCATTCAGTGGGGCAAAGAAGCCAGCCATGAAAGGGCCGGCACCCCATGATCCCATTTCTGTAGAGCTGGAGAAAATGCCACGTCATCCAGTGATGGGAAGCTGATCTACAGTGACCGTTGCCAGGGGTCGGCGAGGAGGAGGGTCGACTGCAAAGATGCAGAGACGGCTTTTTGGGGAGACAGAACACTCTGAATCTCGCTATGGTGGCGGCTTCATGAGTGTAGTCATCTCTCAAAACTCATGGAAACGTACAGTTGAAAGGGGGTATGGCTTATTGTATGTGAATTTTACCCCAATAAACTTGATTAAAAAAAATAGCAATTTTGACCAAGCAAGATTTTCTCCCATGCAGGAACTTCAGAAGCCACGATTTGTCAAACAGATCTTCCCCACAGAAATTTTATGATTTGAAATGAGGGGTAACAGGGGTTTCAGTGACCTATTTCAACGACCCTTCATTTTTATTTATTTATTTTTTTAAAGATTTTATTTATGAGAGAGAGAGAGAGAGATTGAGCATGAGCAGGGAGAGGGGCAGAGGGAGAAGCAGATTCCCCGCGGAGCAGGGAGCCCAGTGTGGGGCTCCATCCCAGGACCCTGGGATCACCTGAGCTGAAGGAAGATGCTTAACCAACTGAGCCACCCAGGTGCCCCTCGGTGACCCTTTAAAGCTAAAATCCACTCCACCCTTTACTGACATGCTCCACCTGGAACGGGGTCCCCAGCACGTGTCCAACATGGCCTTGGGACACAGGATAGCGCACTCCAGCCGGGCAGGGGAACACAGCTCCGGAGCACCCCTCGATCCACGCTGACGGCAGCACCTCTCAGAAGGAGGTGTCTTGGGCACCGTGGAGCGTGGGCGTCCCTCGTCCGTGAGCTGCCAAGGCAGCTTAAAAACCCTGTTTGGCGGGGAAGCCAGGGCTGGGGGCGTCTGTGAGCACAAATGAATAATCAGGCTTCTTTCTCTGTCTCTTGGCCAGTAGGAAATAAAGAATACACTTTCAGCTAAATGAGAACTGAAGTATATTGGAGGAGTGCTATAAATTATATGCAGGCCACCAAATAAAATTCAATTTTCAGGTAACGTGAAGGTGTAATGCGTCTGGAGAAGCTGCTTTGCATATCACACCAGACAGCAGGTAATAAGGAGGAGGCAGGGCTTGCGACTGATCTGTCGCCAGGGCCGCGGCCGACTGTTCCCTTCCCGTCCCCCTCTAATCACACCATTGCAGTGTTGATTCAGAACACGGCGGCCCATGAAAAATGTCACCGTTCTGTCGATGGTGTGGATCTGCTGGCAATTCCGGCAAGCAGCCGCTGCACATAAAGGGTGATAAGGCACTATATCCTGCCATGCTCAGCAGGTTTCCCATTTCCTCCTGCAATTACACATCAAACTGTTTTAGCTTCACAAGCTTCGGCACTATAAATGGCCTCGAGGCAGAAGGCCGCCTGGCACACTGATGAGGGGGCTTCAAAGCTGAGCGCAGACTCACGTTCGGGGAGGCTGTGGAAAGCCCCATCACCCCCTTCCCCGCGTGCACACACCCACCCTGCAGAGCCCTGAAGACATGCCCTAGAAATCATTCTCTCATTATCTCTGCTTAGTCCAATTAACAGAGGGCTTAGGGAAACAATTATTAAATGTCATTGCAAGAGACACGGCACCAACGCCGCTGGAGAGCACTTGACGTCTTGGCCTCGCCAGTGTGGTCCACGGTCCCGCAGAGGAGCACCTGCGGGGAGCCTGCTAGAAATTCCCAACACCCACCGGGGACCTGCTGACTCCTAAACTCTGCGGGTGGGGTCGGGAATCTGTATTAATGGGGCACCTCCAGGTATGAAGCCCAGCTCCAAGCCATAATCTGGCCACTCAAGCATGCTTGTGCCTTTGGTGCTTTTCTCAGAAATCACTTACCTGTACATCAGACACCAGACTCAGAGGGAGTCTTCTGAGGGCATACTTTCTGAAAATCCCATTCATCTCCCCTCCCAGCACACACCCACACATCCATCTATCCATCCACACACCTACCCACACATCCAACCATCCATCCTTTCACCCATTCATCTACCCATCCATCCACCCACACATCCACCCATCCACACATCCATCCATCCATCCATCCATCCATCCATCCATCCATCCATCCATCCATCCATCCATCCAACCATCCATCCATCCATCCATCCATCCATCCACACATCCATCCATCCATCCATCCATCCATCCATCCATCCATCCATCCATTCATCCATCCATCCATCCATCCATCCACCTACCCATCTATCCATCCATCCAACAAACAGATTTTGGGCACAGCGTCATATGGGAAGCACAGGGATGAGAAGCTGTACCGGGTGCTGAGCTCTGTTATGTATCTAGCCCATAGTTGGCCTTAAACAGACACTTTCATTGCTAGGAGAAGCAAGAGAGCCTGACGGCTGGAGCATGTGTGGGTGTGGGAGTCTGGGAATGCTGTTTCTGCCACAGACCAGCTGTGTGACTCTGGGAAGCTGACTAGGCTCTCTAAGGCTTAATTCTGTTGGACCTGTGGACAGAGATAGTAATGGTCTCTACCTTGAGGGCTGTTTGTAAAGATTAAATGAGTTAATAAATGGAGACCAGTACCTGGAAAGAGTGAGCAGTCAAATATAAGTAGCCATTATTATCATCATTTTATTGTCACCCCTGAGAACAAGAAATCCATAGTCTGGAAAATGCAAACAAGTACAGTAAGATCATTTCTTTAGAAGGGGTAGAAGAATACAAACAGGCTGAGAACATGGGAGAAATATATCTGTCTGTGTAAGATTGTCCCCAGAACATAGTAAGCAATTATTTTCATTCATTCATATTCTCTTTCCCCGCCCCCCCCACCTACCTACCTACCCATCCATCATCCACCTACTTAGCTAAGTATATTAAAGTATATTAAGTATATTACTTAGCTAAGTATATTAAAGTATACATATGGTTTGGGCATTGGGCACCTGGGTGGCTCAGTCAGCTGAGTGTCTGACTCTTGGTTTCAGCTCAGGTCATGATCTCAGCGTTATGAGACTGAGCCCCACTTTGGGCTCTGCGCTCAGTGGGGAGTCTGCTTGAGATTCTTTCTCTCCCTCTCCCTCTGCTCCTGCCTCTGCTTGTGCGAACGCCCTCTCTCTCAAATAAATAAATCTTAAAAAAAATGAAGTATACATTGGCAAAATGTACAAATCAAAAGTGTATAGCCTGACGGATTGTCAAAGTGAACACCCCCACCGTGTGGCCAGTATTCAGATTGAGATGAGAACATCGGCAGGACCAGGGAAGCCTCCCTCATGCCCCAACCCAGTGCCCACCTCCAAAGGTGGTCATTACTCCATCTTCTATTGACATCCTATCTGTGATGGTCATCCTTGTTGTGAAGGTAGAAGTACATTCTTTTGAAGGCTGCATAATATTCCGTTGTATGGATATGCCATGATTTACTTATCCATCCTAATATCGATGGATGATAGTTGGAACATTTCTAGTTTGGGGGACATAACCAATGATGTTGCTAAGCTATTCCTGTACTTGTCTCCTGGTGCCCATCTGTATGCATCTCTGTCAGGGATCCATCTCAGGGTGGCATTCCTGGGACGTGGACATGCACACATTCAGCTTTGGCAACAGCTGCTAACAGTTTTCCTAATGGTCGGGCCAGTTGACACCCCCACCAGCAGTGTGTCCGGGTCCCGGGGGCCGCTCATCTCTGCCAATGGTGGCAGTGTCAGAGGTCCCCCTTTAGACAGACATTAAATAGCTGGTCTTCCCAATGTTGAGAATCAATGGACCACAGACCTTCCTGCTCTGTCCCATTTCTCAGCAATGTGCAGCCCAGAAGTCAGCATCCACTCCAGCCACCGTGCCACATGGGGCACTGGCTTCCATTCTCTGTAGGTCTCTTTTCTCTGGGATTTTGGCACCTCAAGTCCTAGCTGCCTTGGTTGTTTTCAGATGCTTTCAAGTCTTTCCTTCCTTCTTCCTCTACTTTTCCCTTGTCCCTCGTCTCTCCTTCCTATCTAAGGCAGCCTTTGATTCCTGGTGAGTCAGTCTGATACCAGCCACTCTGCCGTATGGGAACTAGAGGTCCTGGTCAGTGTGTGTGCACCGACAGCCTGGTGTGGGCGTTGGGTGGGGGAGATGCCAGCAGAGATGTGAATAATGGCTGTCGTGAAAATTGGGGGTCTGGAAGTGGCATTCCAGCAGAAGACAGAGCAGGGGCTGCACACCCCAGAGGCCCCAAGTATGTGATCCTGCTTGGGAAAGCAGAAGGAGCTGTGTTGCTGTGGTGGGGTGGGAAGGAGCAGTTCTGATGAATGCGGGGTGGCCTGGAAATCGGGAATCAGAGAAGACAGCATTCCAGTTTCACACAACAGACCTTAAAACCCCTGCGGGAAAACTGCTCATGCCTTTGGCCTTGGATCTGTTTGTGCTGGAAGAAAAACACATCCTCCATCCTGGCCCACCAAGAAAGAAACTGGCCGCCAAGCCGCCTCAGCATGAAACAGAGCTCGGCAGAACAGGGTCAGCTGCCACCGCCCAGAACAGGCGCCCTTACACGCTTAGAGTCAGAGGTCTCTGCAGTGCTGGGGACACAGAGCCACAAAGAAGCGCTCAGCAAACATGCACGTTTCAGCCTCAGTGTTAAACATGCGGCAGGAAGCCATGCACTTGGCTTCAAGGCTGCTTTTAATTGCTTGTTCCAAAGAAGCCAGCCTGAGAATCACTTTCTGATTTTTCTCCTCCCTAATTAGACCCAGAGTTGTTGTTGTACATACACTGCTCACTTTACTTGTAAGTGAGTGACACAAAGGTCGTGGAAGAAAACACCACCTATCAGGAACACGGTAACCAATACCAGAAAAATTACCTACAATTAGCCCAGACTCTACACTGGTTCTACATAAAAGGTCACAAGCAAGGTCTTTGTTTAGAAGAATATCTTTATTGTGAAATCCCGACCACCCAAACAGAGGCCTGCATATGCACCGTGACCCTGAGACAATCTGGAAAGACAACATAGATGGAAACACAGCTTCGGCCTCAGTCCTCTCTGGGAATTGCCCTCCGCCACGTGCACGGGTGCCCACGACCCAGGTCAGCTGGACAGCAAGACCCCACCACGGTCTCCGATGGTGCGGAGGCCCCACCTGCCACGGGGTGGGGGGCTACAAGCACTCACACGCAGACCAGAGATGCAGGGAACAGGGATGGGCTGGCCAACAGGCAAACAGCTCCTGCAGCCTCCGGTGCTCGGAACTGAGGAAGACATAGAGTCCGCCACCCTCCGCCAAGAACAGCAGACTCCACGCTGCCCGCAGTCCGCCAGCGCCGTGTAAATGTATTCGCGCCGAACTTCCATCATGTGATGACAGTGCACGTGAATCACAGAGAGTGTGTTACAGGACATCACTCATCCTAATTTTCGTGTATTTCTCATCTTTAGTACATTAAGCCGAAGGATTTTCCAGGCAAAACCGCTATCACAGTCAGCTCGATGAAAACACCCTGCTCTGTCAAAAAATGAGATTATTCCTTCAGATGTCAGATTAAAAAAAAAAAAAAAACAAAATGAGCAACCTCCACTAGACATATTATGCATTCCTCTGTCCTATTTATTTTATTGCTTTTTTCCCCATAAAACGAATACCTTTTCATCACTTTTTTAACAGCAAAGAGAGCAGAGTGAAATCCCCCTGTGGTCTCTCTTCAGAGGGACGTGTTGCTAATTATCTGTGGTGTGATCTTCCTGCATTAGCAGACTGAGGATGTGCACTTGCCTTGGTTTTAGGGATGGCCCAAGGCCACGACAGCTCATGTCCTGCCCTGAATGGGGAGGTTTTCGGCAGCTTATACGGCTTCTTTCCGCCCTGCACCCTGATGCATCTCTGGCAGGCGTGGCCTCCTGTCTCACCTCCTGGCAACCACTGCAGTGGTGTCCCTGGTTAGCCGCCACCTTGCTTGACCCCACCGACCCCATCCCACTCAGGTGCAGGCTGCAGACCCGGGCTCTGCTTCCTCCCCCGTATTCACGCAGGAAGCCCCCATCCCCTGTCCTGAGCTTCTCCCTGCCCGGGCCTGGGTGTTCCGCCCCCACGGCAGTGGGCAACCCCCAAGTGCGAGAGACCTCTGCCTGCCTGCAGGGGGCACTGCGTTCAAGGGTGAGGGTGTGCCATTATCTGTGGGGGCTGGTGCGAGCTCAGCTCTGCATCCAGGTGTGCACATTGGCTGGGCACAGGCTTCACGGTCAAACAGGGACGCCCGCAGGACCACGGGGGTGAAGGGCTGCATGAGCCAGGCCGAACGGTGTGCCAGGTGTGCCAGGGCGCTCACCTGCATGGCAATGGAGAATTAGCAGCCATAAGCCCCCCAAAGAGGGAGGACTGTCCAGGTCCACCCTTGGAGTTTCTTGACCCCAAACCTCTGCTCTGCCTCCCCACCTGTGATGCTGTCTCCAACACCCCACCTTTCACTGGCAAACCTCAACCTCAGGACGCAGTGGGGAGGCCCCTCTTCCAGAGCCTCCCGGGCCTCCAGGCTTCTGCACTGGGCCCCGCAGAGCCAGTGTGCTTCTCCAGCCCTGTATGGCCTTGTCCTGCTTTGGGGATCTCTTTGAGTCTGTGTCTCTCACAGGGTGTCTGATTCTGGTGCCCAGGGCCTGGCACAGAGCCACCTCTCTGCACATCTTCCTCGGATGAGCCGGCAGAGGTGAGACTCTGAGGCCACAGGCTCCTCTCTTGCAGTGGGCTCCCTGGGCTTCCGGTGGGGGGTCAAGTTTCAGCTTGGCCCCAGGTGGACTGGACTGCAGGTGCCCATGCACACCTGTAAGGCCACGTAGGGTCCTGTGCCCGGACACAGCTAGGGCAGACTTGGGGCTCTCCCTGGGTGGGGGACACCAGGAGGTGAGCACCTGCAGCACACAGATGCCTGGGGTCTGGGTCAGGATGTGGCCAGGACTGCGCCCTGAAGAACAGGAGTCAGGAAAGGGTCTGAGAGGTGGCCTGCCATGGAAACCCAGGAGAAGGAGAGGGGGAGTAGCTGTGGGGAGAGACTGGGGGGGAACCCATGTGGGGAGCACGGAGGGTGGAGCTACAGCTGAGAGTCTTAGAGTGATCTGGGTGTACACGTGCATGCACGTGTGTGTGGCTAACACGTGCGTGCATGTGGCTATGCACACACACCACCGTTTGTATGTGCTCACACATATGTATGCACATGAACATGTGTAATATGTGCATACAAATGCACACACATGTTCATCTGGACATGCAGCTCTGTGTGTCTAGATGTGTGGGGTGTGTCTGCACCTGTACGTTCATCTGTGCATGCATGTGTGCGAGCGTGTGTGTGCATGTGTGTGTGCGTGCGTGCGTGCAGGAGGGACGAGGCTGAGGAAGCAGGCAGAGGTCAGGGGGTGGAAGGCATCAGAAGATACGGAGGAAGCCTGGCCCCAATTACAATAGGCCCATCCATGTATGACTGCTTGGAGGCAGAGGGAGGTAAGTACAGACCTCATTAGGAGCAAGTAAAGCACTATTAATGATGTAGAAATAGGAGGGTTTAAGGGTGTTTATCTCAAAATGGAAAAAAAAATGGAGAAGACAAATGTACCTGCCGAGTAACAGAAGGGATGCCACACGTGTTGTGAGCAGACAAGATCCTAAACCGTTGCTGCACAAATGCAATTCCTCCAAGCAGCTCACGCAGGAGAGAGAGAGCGAAAAAGAGCAAGAGAGAGAGAGCGGGAGAGAGAAGCTAAGGCCGTCGAGTCATTTCCAAATCAGAGAAAGGGCAGCTCTCTGCCACCTCTGGTGCATGCTCGGCCCTCGGGAAGCTCTGCGATCGGCCAGTTCTGCAGGACGGAAGAGTCCCGTCATGTCTGGGTCGGGGTCCGGGCCGCAGCAGCAGGGGCGTGCGCAGGATGTGGGGAGGGGGGACCCGGGGCAGCGGCCGTTGTGTCTGCTGTGAGTGGACGCCCCCCACGGGCACCCCGGCTGCAGCTGCGGTCCTAACTCAGCACGTGTGGCCAGACTCGAAAAGCGCTGCCTGCTGAGGGGTCTCGGAACCTTGTGTCAGCACCGCGTGGCAGGAGGACTGCGTGGCCCACATCCTTACTGCAGAGATACACACACGTCTGCAGATGTGCCCCTGCCGTCGGGGAGGCTGGGAGGCCCGGCACGTGCCGTGAGCGATTTCCTCTCTTATGCGGCTGTGTATGGATTTGACAGTCCAGACGTCCTCCCATCCCTCCGCATATTGGAATTCTCTCGGATGTCATTGGATCACTTTGTTTGTTTGGGCTTTCTGACCTCTGACTTGCGTTGGCAAAGGGCCTGGCCCACGTGCAGGAGGGGTCAGCTCTGCGGTATTCTTGTTCACTGGGCGCTTGTGGGGTGAGGACTGTCTCCAGCCTGGGGCTTCCCCACAGGAGTATTTAAAGCCATCTGTCTGTCTTGGGAAGGCGAGTGTAGTTAAAATTAGTTAACAATTCATAAGTCCACTTAACCTCGTGCCACCCAGATGAGTCCAGTCTTTCCCTGCCACTGCTTCTCGCCTCCCCTGGACCCCGGTGCGGGGACACGGGTCTCCTCAGCTCCCACGGTAAACACCAGTCATGCCCATTGTCTTCTTTCCAGCTCCTTCTCCAGAGGACGTCTGGGCACCACGAGTGTGCAGCCACATGGGTTTGCACCACTGACTCGTGGGACCAGCATTCCAAAGCCCCCCTTTCGTCATGACACATCCTCCACCCCAGAGAAACCACTACCTTGGCTTTTCACAGTGTAGACGAGTTCCACCTAGTTCAGTATTTCACATCAGTGGAAGCATCCAGGATGTTCCCTCAGGTGTCTGGCTGTGTGCAATAAAAGAACGTCTAAGCACTTCATCTATGTCCTTTTGGGTCCCTGTTGGCTTCCATTTTCTCTCGGAGTGTGGAGTCTTTCCTGTTACTGCAACAAATAAAGTCTTCCTGGTGATTTCCTCGGTAATTCTCTGAAATCGAGTGGAACACACTTGGGGTAGAGAACAGGCTCTCTAGGTTGCATTTCCTCACACACAACCCATGTAACCACCAGCCAGTCCAGGAGGGAAGAGCCCCCATGTCCCCTCCCCATCAGCCCTCCCCAAAATTGAGCGGAACGAGTCCCCTCACAGCGCACTTGGGTTTTGCCCCCTTCTGAGCTCTCAATGATCGGATGACGGGAGGACAAGGGTGCACACTTGCAGCTGGTGGCTTTCGGGAGCATCGTGTCTGATGTTCATCCACACCCTGGGCTGGGGCAGCATGTTCTTCACTGTTGTTTGTACACCTCACTGGGTGAATATGCCCCAATTCATTTACCCATCCCGCTGTGAATGGACATCCAGGTCGTTCCCAACTTTGGACCTCCATGAACCTTCTAGAATATGGCTTTTGATGCACATTGTGCACTTCCACTGGGCATAATCTTACTAGGGGAGCAGCTGGGCCACAGGGAATGCATGATGTCCTGCCACACGGTCTTCCAAATGATGGGGCCATTTATTTTCTTCTCAGTGGCAAATATGTATATATATGTATATAGTAAATAGAAGTAGCAGTGAGATCTTCCTAGTCTTCTTGCATCCCATGGGGGGGCGGCTACCCTACCCTCTGGTGCCATTGGGACAGAGATGACATCGCTCCCTGCTGAGACATCACATTCCATGGTGCTTGGTGACAACATCATGCCTCCTGTGTGAGGGGCACCTGCAAACAGTCACTGTCCCTCCTCTGGCTCTCATCCCCACCAGGCCTGGTCCTGACCCTGCGCTGCCACCATGAGGCCTTGGGTCCCCGAAGGTCCCTGTGCAGTGGGAGGACCTATCTGCAGACAGAGGCTTCTTCTGAGAGACAAGGATTCCGGTGGCCACCCGCACTCCTGTGACCCACACTGGCCGAGGCTGGTGCTCCTGGATTCGGCATCAGACACTCCTGGGTTAGCGCCCATACCTTCTCCCCGACAGTGGGCCCAGACAACTCTTCACCTGTCCATGCTCTTTGGTAAAATGGGGCTCACCAAGGTTATGGTTAGAATTTGAGGACACACAACACAGACTTTGTAAACAGTGCCTTCAGCATGTGCCTCTTGCGCGATGGCTGCTTGTCATGAAGCTGTGGACAATGATGCCCTCGCCATGGGGACGATGTGATTCGGAGCCTGATGGTGCACAGTATGTGGAGAACACACAGTAGGGCATTTATCAGGCACAGCGTACAGGGCAGACCTCTGCAGGATGATGCTTCCGTCGGAATCAGCCGGACAAAGGGACGAGCTCCCTCGGCAGAAGGAAGAGCATGGCCATGGCCCGGAGGGGGTGGTCCTTGGCTTGGGAGGGGAGAGACAGCCAGAATCACCCAAGCAAAGCGGAAGCAAGGACAGCAGGAGAGGGGAACCGAGGGGCCCACGGAGCCACAAGGGTGTGGCTGGAAAGGGTCTGTATCCCTAGGCCGAGCGCACCCCCCGCCCCTTAGTGCTGCGCTCGGCCTGGTGAACCACCATAGGAGGACGTGCAGTCTGAGATTTCTCCTTGATCTCCACATGTCTTTTAGAACTGCCAAGGGCCAGAGTCTTCACATCCCCCAGTCTGGGCTCCAAGGTATCACTGAATAGTCTAGGTTGTACAGATTACCAGGCAGGAGACCCAAGGTCCCCAGCAAGGGCCGTCAGGGAGGCGTCATCAACAGGGCACAGGAGAACTCAGAAATTAACAGGTGAAGATAAGAGCCAGCCTGTAGGGGCACCTGGGTAGCGCTGTTGGTTGAGCATCTGACTCTTGGTTTTGGATCAGGTCATGATGTCAGGGTCGCGAGATCGTCCCTGGGTAGGACTCCAAGCTCAGCACAGAGTCTGCTTGAGATTGTCTGTCCCTCTGCACTCACTTGTGCGTTCTCTCTCTCTTTCTCTAAAATACATAAACAAATCTTAGTATATGTGCTGCTGAAGCGAGCACCATAAATAAATCTTAAGAGAAAAAAAGAAGAGGCCCATAAAGGTGCTGCCCTCCAGGCACAAGGTGGCACGGGCCGTACCTGGCACGTGGGACAGGGGTCCAAGCCCGAGGCACTTCTGTACTGAGCCCTCTCTGGGAGTAGCAGCCCCGCCAAGCTGCGTGCAAGGCCCTTCTCCACTGACAGAGTGTGGATCCACTGTCGAGGACCGAACGGTGTTCCCCCAAAAAGACAGGTCCACTGGGACCTGTGAGCGTGACATTATTTGGAAGAAGGATCTTTGCAGATGTAATTAAGGGTGTGGGCCCGTGATTAAATGGGGCCTGAAACGCAATGACAGGAGAAGAGAAGGGGAGAGGGCATCCAAAGACCCACAGAGAAGGCCACGTGATGGCTGAGCAGAGATGGGAGTCATGTGTCCACGAGCCAAGGGACACCCAGGGCGTCAGCGTCTCCCTCACCGTCTCCCTCACTGCCTGCAGAAGGAGCCAGCCCCGCGGACACCCTGGCTCTGCCTTCTAGGCTCCCAGACCGCGAGGAACTGCGTTAGGGTTGTCCCAAGCCCCCCGAGGGCGTGACACTTCCTTACAGCAACTCGGGGAGACTAACATGTCCACACGTGATTTCACTTGGCTGTGACACACGTGCTCTTCCTGGCCCACTTTATAGACAGAAAATCAGAGGTTAGGGAACCTGAACAGGGTTATCTAATAACCTCATTTAGTAAACAGGCAAACAAACAAAACACAGCAGCGGTTTAATCTGGAATCACGTCACTCACTCTAATCTGACATCTTCAAATATGCGTCTTGACACCAAAGGCCAGTAAGAAGCCAATGGCATCTTCATTTTCCTGATCAGCCTTACAAGCTAACAGCCAAACACACCAGCAGATGAACTCTCCACGTGCTCTATGAGCGGACGTCCGCACGCCTCTCGAGGGCCAAAACCCCGGGGGCAGGTGTGTCCAGACAGAAACCCGACAGAGCGATGGTGTTCTCTCCCAGATGTGCCTTGGAGTATAAGGATGGCCTGGCTGTCGCCGGCTCGCTGCCAGCCAGCCAGCCAGAGGCCCCGCACGCGGGAAGCTAACTCCGGCATCCTCGGAAAGGCAGCTTTCTGAGTCTGCCCTGCGTCTGGCCTCCGGGACCCAGTCAGGTTGGGGCAGGGGCGCCGGTCCTGTTGCTCTGCATCTGGCTGCCACTCTCCCTGAGCTGCTCCGGCAGGAACACAAACATCTCGAGTCTGCAAAGCGGACATTCTGAGACGCACACAGCTAGAGAGTTCCTCCCAAGTCTGTGTGCTAATTTATAGCGCCATTAGCTATCAACAGATAAATGCACTGCAGCCAGAAGTGGGCCAGGGGTGTGTTGATAGTTGTTGATAATAATCAACTCAGAAGGGGAAATGCTCTGATGGCCTGACCTCTTGCACCTGAAGGTGCTCCCGCACACTGGTGATGTTTTTAGAGGTACCAGCTAGCCCTTCGGTGTGTGTCCCACACCCCACAGCTGCTCAAGGTAGAAGAGCAACCTCAGCAGGTCTGCAGGGAGAGAGAGGGAGGGAGAGGGGGAGGGGGAGAGGAGAAGAGCATTTTCCCCTAAGATCAGGAACAAGACAAGATGCCCACTCTCCTCACTCATACTCCACATGGTGCTCGAAGTCCTAGCCAGAGCAAGGAGGCAAGAAATAAAAGGCATCCAAGTTGGAAAGGAAGGTGTAAAACTGTTTCTATTAGCAGATGACATGAGACTATAGAGAAAAAAACCCTAAAGACTCCGCGAAAAACTCAGAATAAATGAATCCAGTAAAGTTGCAAGATACAAAATCAATACACAAAAATATCTATTGTGTTTCTATACACTGATAAACCATCAGAAAGACAAACGAAGAAAACAATCCCATTCCAAACTTCATCAAAATGAATAAAATGCCTAGTAATACGTTTAACCAAGGAGGTGAAGACCTGCATACTGAAAATCATTAGGCATCAGTGAAAGAAATTGAAAAGGACCCAAACAAATGGGAAGACATTCCATGCTCATGGATTGAAAGAATTAATATTGTTAAAATGTCCGCACTACCCAAAGCAATCTACAGATCACTGCAATCCCTATCAAACCCCAATGGCATTTTTCACGGAACTAGAAAAAGCAATCCTAAAATTTGTATGAAACCAAAAAGAACCCCAAATAGCCAAAGCAATCTTGAGGAAGAAGAACAAAGCTGAAGGCGTCACATGTCCTGATTTCAAACTACATTACAAAGCTACAGGAAGCAAAGAAGTGGGGTCCTGGCATAAAGACAGGCACACAGAACAAGGGAACAGAACAGAGACCCCAGAAATAAACCCACACACATATGGCCAATTAGTTTGTGACAAAGGAGCCAAGAATATTCAATGAAGAAAAGACAGTCTCTTTAATAGATGGTGTTGAGAGATCTGGATACCTCATGCAAAAGAATGAAACTCTTCCCCTACTTTACACCATCCACAAAAATCATCTCAAAAGAGATTAAAGACTTGCACATAAAACACGAAGACTCCTAGAAGAAAACACAGATGGCAAGCTCCTCGACATCAGCCTTGGCAATGGCTTTTTTGATTTATCAACGAAAACAAAGATAAACAAGTGGGACCCCATCAAACTTTTAAAAAGTTTCTTCACAGCAAAGGAAACCATCCACAAAATGGAAAGACAACCTGCAAAATAAGAGAAAATATTTGCAAACCATCTATCTGATAAGGGGGTGATATCCAAAATATATAGAACTCACACAACTCAAAAGCAAAAAACCCCAAACAATCCAATTAAAAAATGGGCAGAGGGGGCACCTGGGTGGCTCAGTTGGTTGGGCGACTGCCTCCGGCTCAGGTCATGATCCTGGAGTCCCGGGATCGAGTCCCGCATCGGGCTCCCTGCTTGGCGGGGAGTCCGCTTCTCCCTCTGCCCCTCCCCCCTCACGAGCTCGCTCTCTCTCATTCTCTCTCTCAAATAAATAAATAAAATCTTTAAAAGAATGGGCAGAGGATCTGAATAGACATTTTTCCAAGGAAAATATGCAGATGGTCAACAGGCACAGGAAAAGATGCTCCACATCACTCATCATCAAGGAAATGCAAATCAAAAGCACAATGAGATGTCACCTCGCACCTGTCAGAATGACCATCATCAAGAAGAGAACACAGCGAGGATTTGGAGAGAAGAGAATCCTGTGCCCTGTGAGTGGGAATGCCAACTGGTGCAGCCACTCTGGAAAACACTATGGAAGTTCCTCAAAAAATTAAAAATAGAACTACCCTATGATCTAGCAATCCCACTTCTTGGTATATATCCAGAAGAACAAAAACAGGATCTCAAAGAGACATCTGTACTCCCATGTTCACTGCAGCCAAGACATGGAAAGAACCTGGGTGTCCATCATCCCAAGAACGGGTAAAGGAACTGTGGTCGAGCCATGCAATAGAATATGAGTCAGCCTTAAGAAGGAAGGACATTCCGACGCCTGCTACTACATGCGTGAACCTTGAGGACACTACACTCGTGGAATAAGCCCAGTCACAAAAGGACAAACACTGCATCACTCCACTTATATGAGGAACCTAGAGCCGTCACATTCCCAGGGACAGAAAGTTGAATGGTGGCTGTCAGGGGCTGGGGGAAGGGAAGGAGGGACTGGTGTTTAATGGGGACATCATTTCATTTTGGGAAGATGAAGGAGTTCTGGAGGTGGATGGTGGGGATGGTTGCACGACATTGTGAATGTTCTTGATGCCACAGCTGTATTATGTATATTTACCATGTTAAAGAATCACTTCAGCTTTTTCTTTGTACTTCTTTAAAAAAAGATTTATTTACTTATTTGAGAGACAGCAAGAGTTCGCACAAGCAGGGGCAGGGGCAGAGGGAGAGAATCCTCAAGAAGACTCTATGCTGAGCGTGGAGCCCGATGCGGGGCCCAATCCCATGACCCCTGAGACCAGGACCTGAGCCGAAACCCAGAGTTGGATGCTCAACTGACTGAGCCACCCAGGCCCCCCTCTTTGTACTTTTCAACGTGGCTACTAGAATATTTAAAACTCCCTGGCCGGCATCATTTTTGGCTGGACAGCTCGGTAGGTCTATATCCCAACTTTGTGCCCCAGAGACTTGGATTCAGCAGGTCTGGGATGGGGCTGACAATGCGTCTCCAACATTTTCTGGGGAGATGCTGCTGCCACTGGCCTGGAGACTCTGCTTTGAGAACCCCTGCCAAGGGGATGTGGAGTAGCCCCACTTCCCAATGGAAGTTCTGAGACTTGCAGCTGGCAGAGGGGCCCAGCCTCTCTGGCTGAGCTGGCGGAGCCGCTACGAGGGACACAAGACATGAATCAGGGCGCAGGGGGCAATGGGCGTCGCCTCTCCCCGGGAGACCTTTATGATGGGGCGGAGCGTCCAGCCCAGCGGCGCATCCTGGTCACACGAGGAGACGGGTTGACTTCAGCAGGACAGCAGCTGGCTTTTTGAAGGGCTTCAGACTCCTCCCCCACCAGGGAAACTACCCGACTGGGGCTCTGATCAGAATCCAATTCTGAGAACTGACACTACCTTCTGCCACTTAGGCTGGTGCTGGCAAGGGGACCGTGATTAGCTGCGCTGCGAGGGGAACCATCAAATCGCACAATGATGGTGCAGGGCTCCTTTGCTGAGAGCCTGCTGACCGCGGCAGCACGGGCCTCTGCAGAACCACGCACTACCCAGGGACGCACAGGTCCCCCGCCCCTCCTGAGATGGCCCAGCCGAAGCAGCCAGCAGCATGAGCAGACCAAGGGCGGGGGGAGCACACGGGCCCCGGCCTCTGGTTGCCCACCACCTGCTGGTGTCAGGTCTGCCCACTCCAGCGGCACGGTGCCTTCACCCCTAGGTGACACGTCTGCATCAGGCAGGCTGTTGGGGAGTGTTAGGGCTGAACTGTGTCTGCCCTAATTTCCTATGATGGACTTCTCCTCCCAGGACCTCAGAATGTGACTGTATTTGGAGAGAGGGTCTTTAAAGAGGGGCTTAAGTTAAAATGAGGTCACCAGTGTGGGCCTCATCCAGTCTGATGGGTGTCTTTATAAGAAGAGATTAGGGCAGAGACACACAGGGGGACCAGCACATGAGGACACAGGGAGGAACGGCTCCCTCGACAAGTCAAGGAGAGAGAGCTCAGAAGAACCCAACCGCTCAGGCCTTGATCTTGGACCTCAAGCCTCCAGACCACGAGAAATACGTGTGTGTTGCTGATGCTGCCCCATCTGTCTCCGTGTTACCCCGACCAGGGCCGAGCAGCACAGGCGCTGCCGGGAAGACCTGCAGAGAGCTGCTTCTGGGAGCGGGCACTGCCTGGGGTGCTAACGTGGAGATGTGTGACCAGGAAACACCTTTCACAAATGAGTGAGCTCGGTGAGAACCTGTGGCGGACAGTCCCTCGGGTGGGGAGGCAGTCCATCAGCGACGATTTGAGCACTAACTGTGTGCCAGGCTGTGATCACTCACAAGTCCCACCATCTTGGCGGTGACAGGCATGATCCGGGCCCTGCTGCCGGGCAGGTGTGTGGCAGGCTCCATCCGATCCCCGCCGTGGCGCCAGTGTCTGCCCCTGCCTACTGGTGAGGACACAGCTGCCCCAGAGACCTAGGTCGCTGGCCAGGAGAGTGAGCAAGCCCATCTCCCTCCCAGCCCAGGTTCCGCCTCGGAGCACAAGCACGGAGAGCAGGTGCCATGCTCCCTGTCCCCTCACGCCCTCACATGGGACGACGGCCTGTGCGGGCAGCTGGGGGAGGCACGGGCAAGTCTAACAACCCTGCGGGTGCTTGCAGTCTAGCAGAAGGAGGGGGAGGGAGTGCAGGCAGAGGGGGCAGAGGGCTCAGAGGCAAAGGAAGGATGCAGAAGGTGCTTGAGAATATGGTGGTTTAAAACCATGGCCAACACAGAAGGGCATCCTGCATGGACGTCACATAGGGACAAACAGCCAGGAGCACAGAAATGAAAAGGGATAGGAAAGACGCCGGGGGTGGGGGGGGAAGCAGCCGATCCAGGGTCTGGCCTGCTCAGCACACACCCCACCCCCTTCCTCGAGAATCAGGCCCCAGCCTCCCTCTGCCCTGGCCCCTGAGACTTGGTGGGGTTGCCTCTGCCACTCACAGGGCCCAGGCCTGACCAACCAGAACATTCCATCTAGATCAACCGGTTCAAGGGGAAAAGAAGAGGTAGATCAAGCCAACGAAATGCAGCCCCAAAGGTCTTGCTAGAGTTCCTAGCTAGGAAAGGCCACTTTGCCGGGTTTGCTGATGCCGTGGACAATGTCAGAGCGGGCAAGACCGGGAGACCGGGCCAGACTCGTCCGAGGACACAGTCGGCTGTGTCTCTGCCACGACGTGCCATGGGAGCTCCAGGTACGTGAGCCAATAAATCCCCTCCCTAGCCCTCTTCCCTTTCTTGTTCCTAAGTCACCTTGAGCTAAGTTAGGAAAACAGGAGGGGCCTGAATGCTGTGCTAAGGAATCTAGACTTTAGGAGTCTAAGCCAGTGGGGTGGCTGGTAAACGTCGAAACCCAGCTCTCTGGGAAGGAGGCTAATCTATAGTATTTGCCAATTTCTATGGCCACTGTCAAGCCCCCACATGCCATTGGGGTCATCTGTGTAGTATGCCCATTACTGACCACACCATTAGGGACAAACCCGAGGGGCTCTGGGGAGCAGTTAGGAGCCAGCTCCAGCCATCCCGGGTCAGGCCCAGGGGCCCAGATTTTCCTATCAACATTCACTGAGATTCCCCTCACTTTGTGTCAGTGTAGACTAGAGTGAAGACAGAGACACTCATCTACCTACCAGGATTTAGCAATGAACCAGACATGGGGCAGCCCCATAAAGAGAAAGAGGCAGCTGTCTGCAGGAGAGGGTGAATTATATCAGTGACCCAAGGCATCCTTCATCTGCTCTGTTGGGAAGAGTGAAAGGAGAGACCCTCCAAGGGTCTGCCATAGCCAGACACCTCTGCTTTGAGGGCAGGGAGATTGCATTCACCTCCTTCTAGATGAGGTGGGGAGTTCAGAGAGGTGAAGAGATCGACCCATGGTCCCGTCCTGAGATGTGGCCCCATTCCTGGTCCCCCTTCAGGACTGTGCTGAGGAGTGAGCATGCTGACAGCCACACATCCTGTGGGCACTGAGGCTTCTCTCCAGCCTGTCCACACCAGTGGGCTGCCAGCTGTGGCCTGCCCACAGCACTGACACATCTCCATCCCCACATACCCCCCAACATGCACACACTCCTTCCCTTCTGGCATTCATTGCTCATTTTTATTTTCATTTTTTGGAGCTCCAAACTTGCTCTGTATCAGATAGAGCTCAATGAAATGAGCTGTTCAGTGTAGTTGCAGAGCATATGGCGGGCCATGTCTAAGACATGGCTGTGGCGGCATCTCTGAACTGGTGACATGGTGCAGCCCGGCTGGCAGCTGAGCCTCCATGTTGAAGCTGGGCCGCCTGGCCCTGTGGGAATGCTGCCCATTTGAAAACTAAAATAAAGAAGATGAGAGGGTCTCATTTGAGGTTGTGCCAGGCAATTATCCAGGCACAGTCTCTGCTGAGGTCTTCACATCTATAAATTCAGCTTTTCCTTGCATGAGGTCATGACTAATGCAGTTCTGAAATCAGACTCACTACATAAGCCCAGAGGTGGTGCTTGGGGGTCTTCACGAGGACATGACAGGGTTCCCCATTTTGATGACAGTATAGGATGGTGAAGAAGAACATCAGATCCACGAAAGCAGGGACTGCATCAGCTTCGTTCTTCCTGGAATCCCCAATATCTAGGAAGGATGGATGGTTACATGCATGGGTAGGTAGATGGACAGACGGATGAGTAGGTAAATAAACAGATGGATGGGTAGATGGATGAGTGGATGGATGGATGGATGGATGGATGGAGAGAGGTGGATGGATGGATGGATGGATGGATGTGTGGATAGGTGGTTGAGTGGATATTGGACAGATGGTTGGATGGAGAGACGGATGGATGGATGGATGGATGAGTGGATGGGTGAGTGGATGGATGGATGGGTGGATGGATGATCACAAGATACTCTTCTTTTCCCTAATAACTTACAGGAAAGGCATTAAAGTGTCACTGGGCTTTCCTACAACTCCAGCCTCTCTGTCTCAGAATAAAAAGCCAACACTCCTGAGACGCAGCTGGCTGTTCTCAGGACGTAGATGGACTGGTTCAGATCCCTGCTGAACCCTGAGCTGTGTGGCTTTGAGCAAATCACTTCCCTCCCCTGAGCTCCCTAGTTCTCATCTGGGAAAAGAGGTGAAATTATACTCACCATTGGGTCTGATCAAGGATGGTGTGGTGCTGTGCGCCCCTGAGCATTAATGATGATTATCAGTTTTCTGAAACACTGAGTATTTTTAGCCACTGAATGTTGTACCTTTGGAGCTGTGACTGACCCCCTTTCAGAGTTTCCAAAATGGGAATGTCAAGAATTAAATGACATTTCCTGGCCAAAGTGAAGTTGCAGGGTGAAAGAACAGTGCCAAAGTCTTTCTAAAATGATTTTGGGGACTCATTCTCTCATATACAGCAGCTTCCACCTGCTCAAGATATGCTGATAGTTCTTATCCTATTTTCTCTTTAAAATAATCCTAAAACACATGAACTGAAACAACGATACGAAGTCAGATTCACTGCAGACCCGTAGGGGCCGTGGGCCAGACTTCCAACGTGTACCAGCTCTGAAGAGCATCCAAGCTGTTCCTGGTGGCACCACTGAGCCCTCGGGTTTTGATGTTTAATTTTCAATTTGCATCTTTAAAAGGTAACGTTTGCTCCAGATGAGTTGGTCTGGTCTGAAATATTTATCTGTGAAGAACACATTTTAGTTCCTTCTGCAGAGGGAGGGAACCCCTTTTAATGTTGTAGTTATTTAAAGAGTGTTACGGGGGTGTAGCATGTCTCTCTCTGAGTCCCAGCTATTTTGATGTTTATATGGTGGTTCTGATTCTGGTACCAAATGAGGGAGAAGCTCAAGGTCAGGGACACTGCCCCACCAGCCGTGAGCCCTCGCCACTGCTGCAGGGGCAGCAGCTCCGGTCCAAGCCACGGGATGGAGCTGAGCAGTCCTCCACGTCTGTCCCAGCCCACGCTGGGCCTTGGAAGGCAAAAGCATCTCGAAGATGCTGGTGCTTTCCTTTTGGCAGAATTACTGGCAGTTTTCTAAGCTGCTCAATTCCCAGAGCTTTCAAGTGAAGAAGCCTATGAGAGTCAGTGTCTCCAAAAGAATGTGGTCCTGTGTGTGGAACCCCGGGTCCCATGGGCCTGTCCATCCCTCTGGCAGCCACTGGCTGGGCTCCTTGAAGACCGGCGAGGGCTGGGGTACGGATGATCACAAAGAGCTTCCATTCCAGACCTGCGTAGAAGGCCCGCTCTGAAGACTGTCAGGGGCCCTGTTAACAGTAAGTTACGCTCCTCTCCCAGGGCACGCTCCTCCCATGCGCACTGTGCGCAGACCAAAATGGAACCCTAGGGGCCATTCGGCGCTGTCTTGCCACCGCCCTGTGCCCTGACCTCCAGCTCCCACAGGTGCCGAGATGTCGCCATGCTGTGAACAAACACCAGAATGTGGGTATTTCCTTGTTCGCCCTGCCAAGCACAGGGGTGTGAGCTCCACATGGAAGGCGCAGTATTGGGAGGAAGGCTGACTTAGCTTCCATCTTCTTTGTGAAATTGCCACAGAGGGAAGAGACACACAGCGGAGGGCATGGCTCCTGGGTGCGGCCTGAGCAGTTCTTACGTACGCGCACGCCCATGCGAACTGTCCTGACGTTCAGATCGACAACAGACGCCGGCGCCCCGGAATAGTCCCCATGTCCAGTCACAGGCCATGCCACCCCCCGGGAGCCCACCATTCTGCTGTCGTCGGTCAGTGTGGTGGGCAGGATAATGACCCCCCACGATGTCCATGCCCCAATGCCCGGGTGCTGTCCTGATGTGGTTTCCTGACAAAGGGGCTTTGCAGAGGCCACGAGGGCGTGGAGGGGGAGGGCATCCAGGGTTCTGGGTGAGTCCCATGCCATCACAGGGCCCTTGTAAGAGGGAGGCGGGAGGGCCAGCGTCAGAGAAGGACACGGGCTGATGGCGGCAGGGGACAGGGACGGGGTGACATGGGGCCACGGCAAGGAGGGCAGGCGTCCCCACAAGCTGGGAACGGCCAGGAAACGGACTCTCCCCTGCTGGCCCATGCAGACGCCTCACCTCCAGAAATGCGAGAGGACACACGTATGTTGTTTCAGCCGCTGAGCGTGTGGTAATTTGTTAGAGCAGCCGTAAGAAACCAGTACCATCAGCCTGGCCTGGTCGTAAGCCTCCCGTAAGTGGGAGGACACGGCAGGCACCCTTTGAGTCTGGCCTCTTCGGCTCAGCACGTCCGTGACGGTCATCTACGTCGCGATGGCACCTTCCCACCGTCACTGTGCTGTGGGACACTCTGCGGGAACATGCCGTGGCCTCCTGACCCATTTTCCTATAGGTACGTGCTCTCAGGCGGCTTCCGATCTGGAGCGAGGAAGCATAAAGCTTCTGTGAACTTTCCTGCACTTTTTTTTCTTATTTTTTATTGTGACATATGCACTCTTTTCTCTTGGGAATAGATCCGGGGGTAGAGTTTCCGGAGAGACTTCATAAAGAAGTTTATGTTCAGCTTTGTGAAAAGACAGCAAACCGTTGTCAAAGCAGTTGAACCCAATCCCACCGCCACTCATGAGCCATGAAGAAGAGTTTAGTCATGCCTCACCTTCCCCATGCAGAGCCAGGGCAGCTGGGCCCCCACTGTCTGGGGCAGCCAGCAACCAGGTGAAGGACACTGCTGCACAGGCGGGGGGCAGCGAGCCCAGGGAGGTGGGCGCGTGGCGAAGCGCGGGGCGGGGGGGTGGGAAGGTGCGTTCACACCAGGCAGACACACAGGGATGGTGTTTCGAGGGAGTGGGCGTTCCAGTGGCATCCCGACATAGTGAGCCAGAACAGCCATGTGAGGGACTGGGGGAAGAACCTTCTAGAAAGGGGGAGAAGTAGTTGGTGACGGCAACTACCGTTTGCCCCGAGCGTCTTCACAGGAGCTCTCGGATGCCCGGGAGGCGCACCCCTTTGTGAGTAAAGCGCCGTATATCTGTCTCACGTGTATCCAGGCAGAGGGCACAGGGTCCAGGAATAAACAGAACATTACTGGCAGACCAGGCGGGCGTCTGAGACCGGTGGCTAAGGGCTGGTCCCTCGTGTCCTCCACATTTCCCCCGCTGAAGCCCCAGTGACGGGAGGTAATTCGGGCGTGATGAGGTCATGGGGATGGGGCTCCGTGATGGGATGAGTGCCCTTAAAAACAGAGGAAGACACCGCCACCCGCTCCCATGTGAGGACACAGCCAGGGTGGGTGGCTACAGGCCGGGAGCTGGGCCTCACCAGGAGCCATACTGGCTGGCACCTTGATCCGGGACTTCCAGCCTCTGTAAACATCTGTGTTTAAGCCGCCTGCTCTGCTCCCTCTTGCAGCTGCTGGAGCTGACACTGTGCCTTCAGCACTCCTTCCCATCCCTTTGCTGGAATGTTCCTTCGCTGTCTCCTGCAGGCCGGCTCATGGACAGCGTCCAGTCTCAGCTCAGATCTCCTCTTATCAGGGAGGCTGGCCGTGGCCCCCCAGCATACAACGGCACCCCCTCCGTGTCAATGTTCTCAGGGCCACTCCCACTACATGACATTTGTCTTCTGACAGTAAACAAAGGCTGTGTGTCCCCCAGGGCACCAGCTCCCCCCAGGGCAGGCCCCCCCTTCAGCCATGGCACCGCGGGGTTCCCAGATCAGCCCCTGCACCAATCCAGGAACCAGCCCACCTCCTGTGCACTTCCCACTGCCAAGGGAACCACATCCCCATGTCTGGAAACCCCTAAAGCCCTAGAGGCAAAGGGCAAGGTCTTTTCTCCAGATGAAGATTTGGAAGATTTGTTGCAAACCCAGGGTGGGATTTAAGTAATAAGTGACAAGTGGTCAACAGTGTATAACTTTATTTTTTGCTGGGCCTCATCTCAATACTTATCATGGAAAAGACCTGTTGCAGAGACCCCTGGATTAAATTCCTATTTCAGCCATGGCTTTATTTTCCCCTCTGTTGCAGATGTGAGGATACCGACTAGCTGAGCGACGTGAACACGGGGGACCAGGGCCGTGGCTGGACCGTGTGTGGTCCTACCACACCAACTCTGTGAGTGGTCCCCTTGTTCTTATTCGTTATGAGAGCGAGGGGAGCCCCGGCCCCCCAGATGATAAGTGGGCACTGGGTCCATCTCCTAGACGAGGAGCCGTCGCCACGCCGTGAAGCATCCGTGCCACAGGGATGCGTGGTTTCTGGAGGCCTGTCCCAGCCACGCACGGCGTGGGAGCGGCACGGCAGCTCGGGGGGCCAGGTGGGGGAGGCGGGGGCTGGCAGTGGCCGCGGAGAGGCGGGAGGGCAGGTGCGAGAAGGCAGTGTGGCTGACAGCTTTCCGTGTAATCTCGGGGCCCCACATACAAAACCAGGCCAGAAGGGCGTTGAGACGAGGGTGTTGACATCAGGGACAATGATGAGTGCTTTTCTTAACAACGTTCTTCTTTGAAAGGACGAAATAGCCACCCCGCCTCCAAATCTCTGAAACCCCTGGGTGTTCGGTGTTTTCCTGAAGAAATGGCTTTGATGAAGGGGAAATCTGACTGAAAGAAAACAGTGCCATTTCCACCCGAGCCCCCTGCCCACATGTGGTCTCCGTCCCTCGGTCTGAGCTATGTCGGGAACATGAACACCCCCTAGCCGCCCTGCCCCAGCTGTCACAATCCCCATTACGTCCCGAAGCCCCGGGGCCGAGCCAGGTGCACTGGCCACTTTGAACACCACTGGCTGTTTCGGAAGAGGCAAGCAGCATGAAATTTCTCTGACGCCCTGACGCAAAGCACTCAACCACGTGGAACAGAGTGAAAGGTGTAAAATTAGACAAATTAACCCAGCTTCCCGGAGAAGCGCCATGTTCGGGACTACAGCAGCTGTCCTGTTTCTGGAAATTAAAACAAAGAGAAGAGAAGCGGAAGGATGGGGGTGGGGGGAGCAGGAGCCTCTTTCCTGCTGGGGGCGCCGGGCGCAAACAGGTGGCAGGCGGCGGGGGGGGGGGGGCGGGGTGGGCACGGCCCAGGGCCCTGCCCGCTGGCTTCGCCGGCCTGTCTGCCCCCGGCACCTTGCCCGGCACTAGCCCCGGGGACACGCAGCCGCACTGTCTGATCGGTAACATGTGAAAAGACATGGTCTTCTTGTTACCACTTAACTGAGGTTGTCAGTCACCTAATTGCTTCAGTAAAATATAATTAATTAAGAATAACACGAGGAGATATTCACATGAGCTGGGAATCACACATGGCAGTTTCTAGATTTTTCCTGATCATCTGCGTCCTGCCAGACTTTTTGTTGTCGTATGTAGACAAAGGAGGGGGGGCTTTCCAAAGTCAGTGATGGTGCTTTCCCGTTTGCCCTTTGGGTTTAGGAATAAAGGCATCTTAGGGTCTGTATGTGTAGAGAAGCAGCATCCCGTGAGACATCAGGAGCATGAACATGAGCACGAGCTGCCGGCGGGAAGATGCAGCCTGGGGAGTGTGTGCAGCGAACACAGCCCACGTGGGCGCGCGGCCACCGGGAGAATAATTCAGAGAAGGACACACCCTGAGGTACGGGCAGGAAGAGGCAAGGTGCAAGAGGACCCCTTCCCTTTCTCCGAGTCCAGCTTACACGTTTCCCACGAGACGATGTGTGTGGAGGCACGGCACCCAGTGCAGGTGGGGGGCAAGGGTGTCACTTTCCAGAGTGTCCTGACTTCTGGACAGAGTATGACATCACCCCAATGACAGCAACTGGGAGCAGTACACCCCCACCCCATGCATCATGTCCAAAAAGAATAAAAGTCATGCAATGTGAAAAGCTTCATTAGGATTAGGATCAACTATTCACACAGACACTACCTCAAACTCTAAAAGATATTTGCTCATGTAAACGAAGCCCAGGTTGGCATTCCAGAAGGATTATAGTGGTCAGCAGGATGGTGTAGACCCAGCCTACTTCTACTTCTCTGGTCTGTATACCTGTGGCTTCTACCTTCAAGGTTACCTCGTGGTCCAAGGGAGCTGCTGGACCTCCAGCCATCAATTCTATGGTCCACATAGAAAAAAGGAGGCATGAAGAAGGTTGAGGGAGAGGCAGAAGGGAGAGTTTGCACCAAAAACTTTTTCCAAAGGTCCCCCCAATAATCCCATGTAAATGTACTGGGTCAGAACTTAGTCATGTGGTGACAGCTACCTGGAAGGGAGCCTGGGAAACGAGCCTTTTGTTGGGTAGATTACTTGTCCTGAGTAAATTTGTGGATCTGCAAATAAGTAAGAAAGGGAGGAAAAAGGATTTTCTGCAACAGATTCCACTATGATGAGCAGTTGGAACAATGCTGAACCCTGTTTTTTCATCTGTAAATTGGTCTAACACTTCAGGGAAGACAAACGTGAGCTTTCAGACTAAAGCTCTACGCAAATATTCATTAGGATAAAAATCCATTCTGCACTAAAGAGGTAAGTAAGGAAGGCAGACATGGGGGGAGGTTTCCAGCCTCGCAGGTGAGAGGGACCCCAGCAAACTCTCACTCCACCCTTCACATCCAGAAGGCAGCCGTCCAGTGAGGTCCCCAGAGGAACCCCCACATGACAACCACTGGGCTTGGGGGATGCCCTGTGTGCTCTCTGCTCCTGCACCCTGAGTAGCGCAGGCCACCCGCGAGCCCAGCCCTCAGCCCCTGCCTGGAAGGCCATACCCTGTCCCCGCGCCCTGAGGGCAGGTGCAGTCTCTCCAACACAACATCACCCATGCAAGCAGGTCCTAAACAAAAGACCAGTTAAGAATCCCACTTCCAAGCTGGTGATGGTCGGTGCTGAATGTCAGATGTGAGTGAGGGGCACGCTGGCCCCCGCCAGTTCCCACAGCGATGCCCCTTCCTTCTAGGAAGGAAGACGGGCTGTTTGGGGCACGGATGCAAAAGAACCCACGTTGGTGGAGAGAAGGTAGGAGAGGGGTCTCGGGGTTGGGGATGCTATTCCGTCTACCTGTGAATATGTTTGAAATTTTCCATTAATAATTTTTTTTAAAAAACGACTGGTTCGTTGTTGTTGTTGTTGTTGTTGTTTTAAATAATTAAAGATCCTGTTTGAAGAGCCTGGTCTTTGAAGAACTTAGCATGAATAAAGATTTGGCGGTCAGTTTACAACACATGTAAGGCGGTCAAGCCCAGTGTGATGTCCCCGTGACAAGAGGCTGCACAGGCTAGAGATACCAGAATGGATGCCCACGTGGGCCTATGGGAGGCCACCACACCAGGCTGGGCCTTGCTCCCCGATGGTGTCAGGGGGTGCTCTGTTTTGGGGGCTGCAGTTGCATGCTCCATTCCGGGCACGCTGCTTACAACGGCGGGTGTGATTGGAGGGACACCCAATGGCTAGGGCCAGTAAAGTATTTTTCCCCGACATGAGGAAGTCATGGACTGGAGGGAAGGCTCCTCCCTGCCTGCACAAGGCTAAATGACTGGGACACAAATGTGGCCCCTCTCCCCTGTTCAGAAGAAAGGCCAGTGGGTAGAGGGAAGAGAAAGGGATTGGGGCCCTAAGTCCAACAGTGGACCCTGATCTCCTGCACCTCCTGGCTCAGGGGTGATGGCTGAGCTGAGGCGGTCTGCTTAGGACCCAGAGTGGGTGAGAAACCGTCTCGAACGTCCTCGCTGCGTGACTCAGATGCGTTGGCTTCACCAACCAAAACCACCCCACTCAGGGGCCGTGGCCACAGCTCTAGGGCTCACTTGCAAACAGAAGTACATGCAACAAGTTCATGACAAGAAAACCAAACCAGAAAATGGACAGCTTCCAAACCTGTCCGAGAGCTGGCAGGAATGGTAATCAGGAACATGTCCAAATCCACGGTTTCTCTGGAACTCGTGTCTGAGTACATCAGGACAGAATGTACGATGCCCCAGAAATATGTCAGAATGAATTCCCTCTCAGCTGCATCCTGCTGGCCCAAGGCCTGGGTGTCCAGCCTCAGTGGGGGCATGTCTCTCCTGCGTACGGAGAAGCCTGCTGGGGTCACCGCCTGGGGGCATGGTGGGTCTCCTCGGTGCCAGTCCTCCCAAAGCGCATCAGTCCCAAGAGGAAGCAGGGCTTGAGGAGGAAGGACATCCGCACACCTTACCCCCCAGAGAAGCTACAGGGCAGACGCCAATGAATGGCAGGCGCAACTCTTTCCCAACCAAGTGGGTGAGATTCATTCTACTACGTCAAGCTGCAGGGGCTCACGGAGAACCTCGCTGCCTGCTTCTCTCCAGAGGCAGGTGGTTCTCCCAATGGTGCCCATCAGTGAAGCCATGAAAGGGACACCACGTCTGTGAAGGTTAATGTTATGTGTCAACTCATGTAGCCCAGGGGCACTCAGATACTTGGTTAAACACCAATCTACAGGTGGCTGGAGGTATTTTGGGGATGAAGTTAATATTTAAGTCCACAGACTCTGAACAAAGGAGATTGCCTTCCATAATGTGGGTGGGCCGCAACTCATCACTTGAAATCTCTACAGGAAAAAGACGGAGGGGCCCCGAAGAAGAGAGAATTCTGCGAGTGGACCGCATTCTAGCTCTTCCCTGGCTCTGCAGCCTGCCTCCTGCTCTGCCGATTTCAGACTTGCCAGCCCCACAAGCCTGTGAGCTGTTTCCTGAAAGCGCATGTCTCCATCACACACAAACCTGCCAATTCTGCTTCTCCGGCAAACCACGACTAACGCAAGGTGCCTCCTGCTCCCATTGCCCTTGTAGGTGGTAAGTCTCAGATCACATCATTCTGGTCTTGTTCTTATTCTCCTTTTGTGTGTGCAAGTATCACTCGGAAGAGCATCATCGCTTCTCTTCCTAAGTTGAAAAAATCCGGAATGCCAATCTATCCTCATGCAAAATCAGGTCTCATCAAGGGACATCACCAGTTCCAAGAGAAATGGCCAAGACTGATATACTTCCACACTCCCCTGGTACCACTGTGAGAACGGAAGTCCCTGTGAATGAGAACAGCCCGCAAGCCCCGCAGAAACACCGGAAGCTCGTGCCCCGATGACCCGCCTTCAGCAGTTTCCATGCTCACCGCGCAGCACTGGCTTCTCCAGCCCACACGTGAGCCCCCCGTTCACTCAACAGCTCCTTCTCTTCCCAGGGTGTGTGCAGGTGCTTTGCACACAGAAGCCAGGAGGATGTGGGGTCCCTACCCAGGGGGAAATTATTTATTTTCTAACAAAAACTCTAACGTAACGTAACTTAAATGCTTCTATCTCGTACACCAACACTTTAAACAAAAAAATATAAATACAATGCAGTGTGACTACATCATTCTGAAGAAAGTGGCAGGATTTATGGAAAGTCCCAGTTCGCAGCACAGGGGCCTCACCCAGGAACGGGACACAGGTTTTAAGCTCCATCTCATCAGCCCTCCAAGGTGACTCCAGGTCACCTTGAGCCTGCCCTCGAAAGCCTGTCCTAAAAAATCTGTGTGTTTAGGAAAGCATGTAATCCATGCAGAAAAGCTCAGAAATGACAAGTGTACAGTTGGATGGGTTTTCACAGTGAACCCACCACGGAAACCGCCACCTGGGTGGAGAGAAGGATCCGGCAGCCTCCGAGGAGCCTCCTTCGCCTCCCGCCTCCTAAAGGAAACACCCCCAGAAAAGGCCTCATTTTTATAGACTTCCTACTTCCTCCCTATTTAAAGAAATATTTTCATTGAAATAATTTTCCCATAAAGATTTAAGTAGTATTAAAAAGCGTATCGCAAAAACCACCAGAGAGAGGTCTGTCACACCTTCTGAGCTATAGGGGCATCCAGTCCCATCCCAAGGCTGACATGGGGTTACAGGTGCCTTTGCCCAGACCTCAGGGCTCTGAGCCTGGAAAACTTGGAAAGGCCAAGGCTGTGGAGGGAGCCAGCAAGAAGTCAGGTCATTTCAAGTCTGCGTGCGGTGTGGACATCCCCCCACAGCCTGTCCGTGGATCAGACACTGAACAGATTCTGCAGCAGGTCAGTGGGGGCGGGGGGCAGGACGTGCACCTGCTGCAGCCACCCCAGGTGCACAGATGGGCTAAGAACAGGTGTACCTGGAGGAACACGAGCCAGGTGGGCTTGAGAAACGATCTCTCAGCCCTCAGCCTCACAGGTCTGAGAGCTCACTGGCCATTATTCGGGGGGATGTCATCGAGAGACCAGAGTACTTTCTAGATTCTTCCTAAGCCCACTCTTGCCCATCACAATGACCCAAGGAGCTCCTTAAAATACAGACTCTGGGTCCCTGCCTGCCAGATCTCCAAAGGAGGAGCTGGGATCTGGATCTGGGTCTTCAACAAAGGCCCCTGGAGGTTCTGGGTTGGGGCATCCTGTGTTTGGGAAATGCTACTTTTTCTGGGAAGGCCCAGCTAGTAAATATCTTAGGCTTTGAGAGCCATAAGGTTTCTGTCTCAACTCCTCAACTCTGCTTGTATGTGAAAGCAGCCACAAAGGATACCTAACAATTAGGTGTGGCTGTGTGCCGATAAAATTTATTTATAAAAGCAAGCAGAGGGCCAGATATGGTGGTCCTGCTTCTAGCCCTGGCCCAGCTTGTCACAGTATGAGGTGAAAGACCACAGAGGACGTTAGGTAGATCTGATGAAATCATCCAAAACATCTGAAATTAGTAAGACTAAGTGAAATATGGATCTATCCACACTCTCTTTAGTGATGGAGCTCATTCTAAGTGACTACTGTGTCCTGAGATCATAATAGAGTAACAGAGTTAGCAAGATCTTTACAAATTCAAAGTTTAGAATTCATAATGTTATTAATAACACCATATATGAACGAATAATGCCATATATATGAGCACAAATGTTCTTGTGCTGCTAATAAATTTAAAAAGAAAGTTTATTTTTTCCCACCCTTTAACACACCCATTGTGTGTTTTTACTAAGTAATGGTAATACGGTAGCTCCCATATAAAATTTATGGGATAACAAATATCCATCTTTTGGGATTAAGTGGTCAAATCTTTTTCTCTGGGGTTCAGAACCACTGATGCAGTGATGGTTCCCCAGAAACCATTACAAAGCCTGGAGATTTCTGGCCCCGGAAGGGGTGAGGGCCTGAGAAGGGGAAGGAGGACGCCCAGGGCTCCCCAAAGGCCCAGCTGCCAGAGAGGAGAAGCCAGCATCTGATCTAGAGGCTACAGCTCCTCGCTCTCTGGAGAGTCTGTCCGCTGGGCTTGGGGTCCATGGCTTGGCAACCAGGCAGGGGGCTCGGGCCCCCGAGAGCTTCTAGAACATGGGGGGCACGTAGGAAGGCCCGAGGTGGGGGTGTGGGCGCTCACAGTCCAGGGGCTGCAGAGATGTCCAAACCACACAAGTGTCTGAGTTGGCCTACATGGCAGCTGGGGAGCTTTCTTTGTATTTTAATATGAAACTGCCTGACATTTAAAAATGGAAAGATTTCACATAAAAATCTGGATGTGACTCCTTTTGAGAAGTTGGCAGGAGGGGTAGGTCTGGCTCAGCAACTCACTGGGAGGGGCAGGGCCTGACCTGACCGCTGAGACTGGTGCTGTCGGGGGCGGGGAGGCACACCTACCACTTTGCCGAGGTCCTCGCCCCTCCCCGCTACCTCCCTCAGACAGGTGCTGCCAGGTACCTGGCTCCTCCTTACGGTAGTGTGCAGAGGACAGAGACATCTTCCCCCTGTGTCTCCGTGTCTCTATCAAGGTGCAGGCACGGAAGGTGTGGAGAAAGCCACGTCTCTCCAGGACTCAGGGCAAAGTCTTCCCTTACGGAAGTGAAGCCATTCCCAGAACTGGGCCGCACCCTCCCTCTCCCGAGAGAGCAGACGGGAGCGGGGCAGCCTTTGACGGGGAGTAAATGCTTGAGCTGAGCCTTAACACGGAGAAAGAGGCCGTCAGGGGAGGAAGGACACCTCTGAAGATGGAGGGGTCTGAGGCCAAACGCACAGGGTGGGGTGGGGGACCTAGAGGAATATGCTGTAGGAAGCGCCGGCTCCATCGGAGAGGCAAACCCACACGGTCTCTGAGTCCCTCCCGGCGAGATGACCCCTCTCCTTCCTCACACGTGGCAAACACCCAGCGCCGTTCTAGATTATGCAGCATGACGACGGTGCAGTAATGTACACACGCATTTTACATTATGTATGTGACACATGCACAGGACTAAGGTCAACAGATTATACTAATACAGTGAGACAGGAGAAATCATCCTTACTGTGGTGACCATCTCATGCATGAAGGGGGCTAACTCTCTGCCAGGTGCATGACAGATCCACTGAGCTCCCACGCCCGCCTCGGTGGAGGCGCTGGAAGCCACTGAGGCTGTGTATGACGGTCAGCCGCACCATCCCCAGGTTTAGACAGGCTAGGTTTGAATCCGAGCGCGGCTGCCTCATAGCTGCGGAACCTTGGGCAACTTACTTCACCTCTCTGGGCCCAACATTCTCCTACTGTGTACAGGGCATGAGTTATCTGCCATACTCTGAACATCATATGCGCTGATACCAGACAAGTGTTGCTTGGATCTGTGCCCGGGACATGCAAGGATTTAATAAATATTGACATTTGCCGTTGGTGGTGTTGATCATTATTATTAATTATTGAGCACTTATCCCTGGCATGACGCTCAGCTCAATACATGAATTATCTTATTTAATCCCCAGAAGAACCCAACAAGCTACACACTCTCATTCCCCTGGTACAATGGAGGGAGTTTGAGGCTGGGAGTGACCAGGCACACGGCCAGGGAGCCCCTCCGCAATCCACGCTGGCTCGGCTGTGCCATGGGCCTTCGCCGCTCACGGCTGGGCGGCTGACGCCTAACACGGGGCTCGGCTGCAGTAGCTGCTCACTGAACGTCTTCTACGTGATGGATGTGCTCCACAGAGACTTTTGGGCCGGGCAGCAATTCAGAATTCCTTTCGTGAGAATATCTTGCTTCAGGATGTTCCTTCTTGCTGTCGATTAAAGCTTCCAGGTTTAACTGTGCCAATGCCCGGGGGTCCTCAAATCAGAGGGCGGGTGGCTGATTATCTGGGCATCAAACACTTGGTAAGGAAGACCACCCACGGGCCCCCTACACCGATGGGAGACCAGAGGCTTGTCCTGCACTTCTCTCTGGGAACATAGGGCCCATCTCAGACTTCTTCACGGGGAACAGAAGACAGGGCTCTGCTCCTCAGCCCACGGGCGGACCCATGAAATGGTATGGTCAGTGTCACCAACTTCATTGCAGAATCCGGCAAAAGCTCTCGGTCAAATGAGGTAATAAAAAGGATATTCCTACAGGGACTTAGCGGGAAGGGACTCAGAAGGACACCAGAAGTGAAATAAACAGCACTAATCACAGACCGGGCCCAGCAGGTGGCAAATGTGTCGCCGACCCCATGCTTCCTGCCCTGTCCGTGGGGTGGGTGCGGAGGGCATGCGGGGCCAGCCGCTCCCGGGGAGCAGGGGGCCCACCTGCACTTTCTTCCTGCACTGAGGGGCCTTTGTGTTGGTCAGCTGGTTACTCCTGAGTCCAGTGACACGGGAAAACAGCGTGGGGAGAAAGCAGGGCTAATGCATTTGACATTTCTAGAGAACCGTGGGGGGCAAGTGTTCCTCCCCCATGAAATAAATGTGCCGTAGTGGGTTTCTGGTGAGTGCTTTGAACAACAGTCCCAGGTCCTTTGAAAATGTCAAATTTAACAGCACGGGAAAATGTCTTTTGAGTCCAAAGATGAGAAGTCAGGGGAGTTGAATTAACAACAGAGCAAACATTTTACCAAGTAATAGGGCCGCACTTCCCCGGTATGGGGCACTGCGCGGGGCAGGCTTTAATCTCTGGTGGTTAATGAACTTTGAAAACTGCTCAATAAATACTCCAGGCCATGACAAGCGCTGTCATAAGATAAATCCAGCCCCACTTCAATGGACTATATCATTTTTGTTATTAAAGAAGGTTAATTTTCATATCCAAGGAACTCCGTTCCCTGGAAAGGAACATCAGTCAGAGAGGCACGTTCCTTTCCAGCGGCCCCGTACCACAGTGTGGCTAGAGAGCACCTGCCTGCACATAGGGTGGACCGGGGGGCTATACAGCCCGCATCCGCAGAAGCACCTGCTCGGGCGTGTGGGCCACCAGCCCACGGGGAGCACGCTGGGCCTGGCCGGTGGGCGTCCGACTTCATGCCAACCAAAAGGGAGGGGTCCTTGGGAGCACAGGGCTGTTTTTAGACAGCAGTCTCCCCAGTGCACCTCCTGCAGTGTGAGTTGCTCACCACCCAGCGTAAATGGGCATTTTTCAAAAGCCCACCCCCCAGTTCAGAGCTGGGCTCAGCCCTGACCTCGCATTTGGGCTCTAGTGCATAGGAAGAGTTCTAACAACAGCTCCCTCACCTGCCAGGCCCAGGAATGGCCACCCCGTCCGTGCCCCCCGATTCCTGTTGACTGCGTCTGCCTGCCTGGTATGTCGCTGCGTCATTGTCAGCGACAATGGAGGGCAAATGGAGGAAAACGGCTCTCGGTGACGGTGCACTGGTCACCGAGAGCCGTTTTCCTCCATTTGCCCGTCATTACCTTCCCGCTCGGCGCAGGGAGAGGGAAAGGTACCCGGCAGAAACAAATTCCCCTAAGGTGGCAGCTTCCCCCGCAGCCAGCACTATGCACCCCAGGGCATGCCATAGGAAAGCTGCCCAGCCAGGGCAAATTGGAAACGGGGCCACTAATTAGGGACAGACCACATCCTCAGAGGACAATGTGCCAACGCGGAAATATGGTTTCCCATTGTTATTATTATTATTATTTTTACCTAAGGATCATTCTCCGTATATTACCTAAGGGGGAGAGTCTTACTACCCAAGCGCAAATATCCAAAACCAGGGAGCCTCCCTGGAAGTAACACAGAAGAGTATGAAACACACCTCTTTGCTGTACAAGAAAGAGCCTCTGCTCAGGTAATTCCAGAACCCTGCACACCAAATGGGGATTCTCCCAAAAGGCTGCAGGAATGGCATTTAGAGGGACAGGGGTGCACCTGCAGCCCAGACCATGTCCATTAGCCAATACAGTGTGTCAGCAGAATGGATGACGGGGCACCGGTGAGAATCGGCCGTCTCAGACCTCTGTCTGCCGCCAGGGTCCTGTCTAGTGTGTTCTGCTCTCACCCCAGACCCGGCCCAGTCCAGTCGATGGCTTTGAGACCCCACAACGCAGCAATATAGCGGCTTGGCCCCTCGCCCTAAATGATGCTGAGTCTGTCCATTTTGGTACATTTCTGCTTTCCTGGGCTCACTTACCTGGCAGATCACAGAGTGGGCATATCTCAAGGGTGCTTTCTAGAACATTCTCTGAGCTTCCAAGGATTCTGAGGCCCGAGGGCATGTGCAGATATTTAGATTGGCACCAGAAATTTCCCCAGGGACCCAAACTAGGCAGGTGGGAGCAGTGAGCTGTGACCAGGCCACTCCTGAGAGCCACTGCTTCTTTATTCCCAGTTTGTCCTAATTAAAAATCCCTCTTTAATAAGTAATTTTTAATTACAAAATTATGTCAGAGAATTTGGGAAATTGATACAATGAAGGGGGGGGAATCGGAGGGAGAGCTGAACCATGAGAGACTATGGACTCTGAGAAACAAACAGGGTTCTAGAGGGGAGGCGGGTGGGGGGATGGGTTAGCCTGGTGATGGGTATTAAAGAGGGCACGTTCTGCGTGGAGCACTGGGTGTTATGCGCAAACAATGAATCATGGAACACTACATCAGAAACTAATGATGTAAAGTACGGTGATTAACATAACATAATAAAATAAAATTTAAAAGAAAGATGCAATGAAAAGGAAGAAAAATGACCTGAGATCTCATGATCTTGACTGGGGTTTCTCAAACTTGGCACGCCCAACATTTTGGCCAGAACACTGTCTGCCGTGGGGGCTGCCTTGTGTCCTGCAGGGTGTTCAGCAGCATCCCCGGCCCCCAGTCGATGCCAATAGCACCCCCCTAATTTGTGGATCCCCTGGGCCCAGTAAGAAGTCCTGACCTACGTAACCAGAGACACTCTGCCAACATGCTTTCCACATGCTCCTCGAATCAAGTCAGATATTCATTCCACCAACATTGGTGAAGCACCTACTATGTGCTGGGCATTGGAATCAGGCAGGATAGATGCTGTGTGGTGAATGAGAACGGCAAGCTCACTTTCTCAAGGGGACAAGCAGCTGCTTACAGGTCATGTGCAGCCCTGAGCGCTCACTGGGACACAGATGGGGCCCCGTGACAACAAGGGTCTGGGACAGGCCACCCCAGGGGCCGAGGTGGAGAAGCCAGATGCTGCACACCGAGAATGAGGCAGAGGGCAGAGAGGCTCGTCGGCTCCACCCTCCCGGTGGACCCCACCCTCGTGTGCCGCGGCAACACCCACTGGTGCCCTTGGAAAGAATGATCTCTGGCCGTTTTCTTTCTCAGGAAACAAAACAAATGGTGGTGGTGGTGGGGGGTTGGCACACTTTCTCCTCACGTTATTTCTTCTCTTCTAAAACTAAAAATTCTCGCTAAGTGGATGTTTTCGTTTATCGTAAACTGCTGGGTTGAGTGTGATGGGCTAATTATTTCCGCACAGTCTAAAAGAAGCCCAGAATAATTGTCTACAATTTTCTGCATTTGCTTTCTCCCAAAGAATGTATTTTTCTTCCTTAAATTTCAAAGCCTGCGTTCCTGATTGGGCCCTGGTGATCTCATCTGTATAAGCAGGCTCTAGAATCAAACGTCAATCAAGAATGTCCCAGTGATGTCTCGGGGCAGAAGGCTGGCGGCCTCTCGGACGGACAGACTGGGGCAGGTGCCGACCTCCCAGGCCTCACCCCGGCCCTGGTGTGAACGGGTCTCTCCTCCTCTCCAGAGTTAAGATGCCGCACCCCAAGCCCCACTGAACCTTCCCCTTGCAAAGTGCCGTTCCGAATCCCCATCTGCTGCCTTCAGATGGCGACTCTGCCCCCCGGAGCAGCTTGCAGTTTTCAAGTGTTTGCTCATCGTTAAGGATGGCTGTCCCGTGTTGTCACTGCATATGTACCTGCACCTCAGGCTCCCCTCCTTGGGGAAGGCTCCTCAGCAGGTGCTGGGCACACAACTGGGATGTGACGGAGCCCAGGTGCCGTGTTTCTTCGCAGAACCCCAAACTTTTCCTCTGGCGAGGCTGTAATCGGCCCCACATCCCCTTTCTCATCACTAAAAATCTCCGAGCTGTAATAACCACGCGGGCTGCCCATATTGAGCCACTTAACAGTTCATATGGTCTTTAAAATGCATATCGTGAGACAGTGGATCTGGATTTGTGAATGACAGCTTTTTATTAGAACTGCCTTCCATCCTCAGGAAAGATATTATCTTCCTGTCTTTGCAACTTGCCAACAACATCTTGAAGGATCTGGGGAGGGGCATGGTCGGGCGGGAGGCAGCCTGGGGGGCTGTGCCGACAGTCCCGCAGTTGCTGGTGGAGAAGGGGGGGAGGGGCTGGGATGAGCGGCACCTGAACCCCACGAGCTTACGCAAAATGGGAGGGTGCATCTGTGCATGGATGCCACATCGGTGGGGTGATTGAGACTCTATCAAGAAGTGACCCGGGACGGGAAGGGAAGGAAGACAGGTCCGTTCAACCACTGAGGCGGTAATAAAGGCATCAATTTGGCCGCAAGCATTAACATGTGTACAGTAAGATGGATTTTCTTAACAGTTCAGCGTGGCATAACCTTAATGCAGTACATTAAAATCATTCATTACAATGAATAAATAGCTTAATGAGATTGGAAGCATGGAGCATCTCCCCGTAAACGTGTGATGAAGGGGACCAGGTGATAGCTGTCACTGAGCACAAATTATCTCTCCAGCGCATTGTTGCTTTTGTTGAATATTCAAAGGGAGGGCTTCCCAGGACAATATCAAATTAGTCTGTGTAATAAAAAAAAAAAAAAGTCTGCAACAAAATTGTGTACGCAATCCTTACCTGCATAACGCTCCACTTTAAACAAAGGCCAATTACAGCCTGATTTTCTTTGAATGATGTGTCCCCGATGCAACAATGCGACCTACAGCAAGTGACTTTTCTTTTTGTTCCACATTCCTGAAGTTGACATTTTACTTCTCAAACTTGCAGTGGGGATTTAAACAAAGAATGTTCGAGCACAGAGGCGGTGAGTGGAGTTTGTTAAACACTGGGAACCGGAGGGGATGTTACTGTGATTTTTCTGTTGTTCCTCAAAGGATTCTTAATCAACTCAGTGTGTTTAAATGATGCATTCTAAAAGCCCCCCCAATTGTGTGTGTGTGTGAGTAGGGACACCCCTCCCCTCCGTTTTAGGTTACAAAAAGCGATAGCTATCCTATAAAATGGGAGCAGCAGTTTCGAGATTTGAGTACCAACGCTCCAAGCCCCACCACCGCTGCCTTCTCAATCAGGAAGATGAGGCTCCACATTTCCTTAATGACTTGCGCAAGATTTTCCTCCTCAGATTCGAACGCTGGATTAACTTCCATAACTATAAAAATCATGGCTCTAACTATTCTGTCCGCTTGGCATTTACAGCGAGAAGTACAGGGTTATTTTGCACGGCCGACTGCCAATGCCAGGCTGTGGGCTCGCCCCTCGGTGCCCGTGTACGCAGAGCTCCGCCCGGACCCCACCAAGACCCCTCAAGGTGCTCACTTTAAACCCCATGCATGTTCCGAGTCTGATCTCCAGACCCTTCCAAGGAGCAGACCTGGACGTGTATCCTGTGTCCAAGCCCCAGCTTAATCTACTAACAGGAGCAGAACTCACCAGGCGGGCAGAACCGCCACAGCACGTGGTGGGCATAGGCAACCCATTTTCATGACCGCTGCGTCTGCGGCTCTTAAATGCCCCTTTCCGTGGCAGAAGGTGGAACCCTGGGGTCAGGGTGGTGAAAAGCTTTGCCTGAAGTCACCCAGCTATGAAGGGGGCCTGTGGTGTACCCACATATCTCTCTGACTTGAAATTAGACCCTCAAAAGAAAATTATGCCTAAAATCCATGGGCTGTATCAATGTCAGCTTGAAGGTGTGACATGTACTGGAGCTACCCCAGGAGGGGACGGGGTTGAAGGGACCTTTCTGTACTCCCCACAACCTCCTTGTAAACCTATGTTTCAGACCAAAAAGTTTATAAATTATGCTAAGCCACACAGAACTATACAAAGAAGGTTGAATGGTGACCCCCAAAAAGATAAGTCCAAGCCAAATCCCTGGAACCTGTGTACGTCAGCCTCTTTGGAGAAAGAGATATTTGCAGAAGTAATTAGGAATCTTAAGATAAAGAGATCATCCTGGATTATCCGTTGGGCCCTCCATCCAATGACCAGTGTCGTTCCAAGAAAAGGAGAGAGCACGGGGTGGAGAACAGAAGGTGATGTGAAGGCCGGGGGTGGGGTGGGCAGAGACTGGAGGGACACGGCCACCAGCCAAGGAGCGCCCACAGCTGCCAGAAGCTGGAGGAGGCAGGAAGGCTCGTCCCCCAGAGCCTCCAGAGGGAGCACGGCCCTGCCCACAACCTTGATTTCAGACCAGAGTAGCCATGGATCGCTGTACTTTCAGACTTTTAAAGGAACCAAATCTATGTCCGAGTGAGACCTTTAGAACCACTTTTCCTGAATATGTTTACTGAGATCAAGCAAAATCAATGCGATGTTAAGATATCTAAAAGGACAAAGCGGCCATGTTATTCCTTCTAAGTGGGGCCACACGAAGGGTGTTGATAGAGTTTCAAGGCCCGTCCACTCGTCTCAAGGGTCATACCCATCTGCCGTCCAGCAGTCATAGAAGCTGACCTTGCCAGTCCCGGAAACCCTACAAAGTCAAACAGCCATCAGCCGATGCTCAGACATGGCGGAGGACCCTCTGGGTTTGCCACAGGCCAGGAGCCCCCAGAGTGGCATTTTCCGCGGGACCAGAGCTCCTCATCCACTACACCACGGAAGATGGCCATGTTCCCTGGAGCCTCCGCACACTCCCAACCTCCACAGTTCTAGACTGAGCCACAGTCTTCAGTAATTGCAGAGTACTGCTTGCAGAATGTGTCACTGGGCCGTCCCTTCCAAGTCCCCTGTTACCCTGGCAACGCAGACCTGAACGACAGCCTCCCATCACATATTGGTGGTGGGAGCGCATTTGTATTTTGACTGTCCCACAGCTCCAAGCTTGCCTTGCTCGTGCTCACTGCCTGGGATGAAACAGGTGTCCCTAAAGGCACGCCAGGTGGACTTTCTACCCAGGAGATGTGCCCCTTGCGTGGGAACCACAAGCAGACCGGGACAGGGTATTTGCCAAGTGAACTGCCAGTGAGGAGAGGCGGTGTCAGTGGGGTCGCGTGCTGCATGGGATCCTGGCTTTGGCGCCTTCACCCTGGTGACTGAGTGGCCTGCCACACCCCCGAGCCCATGTCCTTGACCTGTGAAATGGAAATATGAGCACTCCTTTCCAGGGATGTCCTTAGGGTCTGTGCTGAGACGTGTGCTAAGAATGGCGGCAGCCCTAGAGGGGTCGGGAGGAAGTGGTCCTGCCCAGCGCATGCCACAGGGAAGAACGAGGAGGAAGAGACAGGCCCCGAGGCTGCCTTTCCCCTGGGCTGATCTAAACTCCGCTCTGAGTAGGAGCTTCCAGGACTGTAATGTTCCATGTGCAGGCACCCACTCCAACCCCAGGCTCTCGCTCTCTGGGCTCACCCCGGGCTTCTCCTGCGTCCACTGCTGGGCTGCTGCCATTTCTCCAACCTGGGAAAGCTGGTCCAAGCCTGGCTTCCTCCAGCAGGACCCCAGCTACCTGTGCTCCCTCTCCTGCGATCTTTTCTAGTAGCAATCACATTCTACACCACAGTATTCCGGGGTGATTCACGGTGTGGCCACTTTCTCACGTCACACAGTCCATGCTCATCTTACCAACACCAAGGGACACAAATGACAGACATCACCACCCTCTGTACTGTCAATGCTGTAGATGTCACTGCTGATGCCTCTAGTACTGCTAACCTTGCTACTGCATTTTCCACCACCACCACCATCACCATCATCACCTTAACCACCATCATCAGGTCAACTACCATCATCACTGCGATCATCTCCACCATCTTTATCACCATAATCACCACCATCACCATCTTCATCCCCACCATCACCGCTATCATCATCACCATCATCATCTCAACCACCATCATTACCATCACCACCATCACCTCCAACACCACCCTCACCATGACCATCATCACCATTACCACCATCATCTCAACCACCATCATCACCATCATTTCCATCACCACCATCACCACCATCACCACCACCACCCTCACCACCACACCTCCATCATCATCACCATCATCACCTCAACTACCATCATCACCATCACCATCACCACCATCACCTCCATCACTATCATCACCATCACCACCACCACCAACACTATGACCACCACCATCCCACAACCAGTACTGTCACCAACAACACTATCACCATCTAACTTTACTGAGCACTTAGTAGGAAACTAGCACTTGTCTAAGCACCAGCCCTATAAAGCCCCTCTAAAGTAGGTACTTTTGTTACCCCATTTTACAGCTGAGAAAACCAAGGCCCAGACAACCTAAGTAATTTGGCGAAGGCCACAGGGAAAGGACATAGAGGAGCCAGGACCTAAGCCCAGGCAGTCTGAGTTGAGTCAACTCTCTTAACCACACCCCAGGCTGCCCCCCACACCCCTCCCAGGACTCCCTGGGAACTCCCTAGGCAGGCCATGCATACCCTGTGGTCGGCTCCAGTCAACCTCCTGTCTCACCCCCTCCCGACCCTGGCCATTGCCTCCCCAGTGCAGCCTTCCCTGATTCCGTGCATGGGGGATTGTACATCTCCTCTGTGTCACAGGCACTGTGCTCATGTTCCTACACCTTCCTCCCCGACTGAGACAGTGAGCCCTCAGGAGCGACCATATTTAACTGCCGTCACACCACCACACCAAGCTCCGTGCCTGATCCCTGATGGGTGTTTGACAAATGTTTATAAAACTCAGAGTGGCTGATCTGTCAAAGCTTTTTGACTCACTACGTCAAGGAGCTCTGTGCTCTCTGCTGCTGTAAACTCTTCCCAGGCCAGACGTGCACCGCAGCCCACACACGCCTGCAACCCACCCCCAGGGAACCCTCCTGCTCCCTGCACAGTAGCTTCCGTGCTCTTCCCACCACTTCTGAGGAGGACAGAGTGTCCCAGACATTGAATGTGAGCAAATCCAGAGTTCACACGGCTACACACATCTTTCTGTTTCTTCAGGTCACTGAGCATTTATGTGACCCTCAATGTTTTCAGGTCAATTTACAGCGTATTCAACAACTAACCCAGTGGTGCCCAGAAGTGAAGAATCATTACTGTGATTTCACAACTGACAAAACAGCCCCAGGGACCCCACACTATTGGCCCAGGGTCACGCGACAGTTCAGGTGTAAGTCTGGCCTGAGAATTTATGGTCCCAGTTCCTGCTCCCGGTTTTTGGGGAGGTCAGCTCCAGCAGGAGACTTCTCTAGTTTTATCTGCCGCTCTCCCTCCATTAAGCTGCAATGGTCCTCAGAGGCCCAGGATGGCATTCATTACAAGAAATGTAATAGGAGAACCTCCACCACATTATCTGCAATGAACAGGGAATATCACTGCTGTTTTCGGAACAATAAAAAGAGCCTTGAGTGAGTCACCAGCAACTCAAAGTGAGCAGTTCGCGGGCATAGCCCATTTCACTCATCCTGTGCGGGATGGCCAAACCTGCCTCCCCGCTTGCAGATCTGTGCAGCTGTGGGCTGGGAACGGTCCTGGGCTCTGCACGGGACCGGTGTTGGTGGTCACATGCATGAAAGCACATGACTTTATCCTGGGCTCCAGGGCCAGACGGGAAAGACAGGTGCAGGGGCCTCGGCGGGAACAGCGGTGACGCAGAGAACATCCCGGCAGGCAGGGGTCCCGGGCAGCCCAAGCCTTCGGTTTGTTAGGAAACAAGGCAGAAATCACAATATTTATGAAAAATATGACGAGGCATTGACATCTCAGTGAACAAACAAAGGTCTGATCTGGCCTGCGGGCTCGCTTATGACCGCCCCGTGGCTACAGGTTCAACACTGTGAGCCTCATTCCCCAGCATCCCCGGCGCACACTTTGGCCTCCCCATAGATGTGGAATAAAACGTTCTGACGGTGAATGTGTTCTATGACGACTGAGTCGGCCATCCTTCTACCTGGGTGAGCGTGAGCCCGGGAGACGCAGCTGAGACAAAACCGACAGCTGGCTGGCTTGGTGTGGGGGGTGGCCCGGTGGGGTTCCCCAGGAGTCATCTCTGCAGCCCCCTGCTGCCACCTCACATGTGGAGGGACCCATGGGCGCCCCCAAGGTGCCAGAGGGCCAGCCAGGTTTGGGGGCAGCTCCTTTATGGACAAGGATGCAGGTCCTAGTGAAGGCATCATGGTGGGTCCACAAATAGACGTCGTGATCTACAGGCCACAGCACAGCGCCCACAGATCCCCACGGACGTGCCAAGTGTGCACCGTGGGCAAAGCGTATGCGCAGAGACACGTGCCGTGGTGGTTTTCTCGGATGTGATGCTGGGCAGGAGGGGCTGGTGCCCCGGGTACTGTCGCAGCCGCCTCTGTGTCTGTGTGGCCCTCAGGCCACGGCACCACGTGAAGGACAGGCCGACAGGCCAGGGAAGCATTGGCGTTTGGCCCTCGGGGGACGGTCGGGCATCCCACATGGTCACGGGCTTACTCTGGGGCCAAAATGCCCAGCCAGCAAGAAGGGGCAGAGGGAGAGACAGGGTCACTGCCGTGGAACAGAAGTGTTGCAATCAAACACAAAAGCACAATCCCCCAACCGTAAGTTCTCTTCAACGGTATTTCTTGAACCTGAAATGGGCACCGTGTCTGTAAACATGAGCTGCCTGCCTGTCGCTTGACCGAACACCACTTGTGAGTCATCTTCACGAGACTGGGCTTGGTATGAGTTCCCCAAATGACAACAACACATGTTTGGCCAGGGCAAGGGGCGGAAGGGTGTGAGCTGGGAGGATGCTCTCTTCACTGACGAGCTGATTACGGATTCAAGCCCTGCCGCCAAGATGGGCCCAGCACTGCGGGCGGACCTGCGTCCTGCTCTGCTGGGTCTTCAGCCGGGCTCAGCTCCAGGCTGCTCTGGGCAGGACCCCGGGGTCTCCCGGGAACCCAGCAGTCCCCCTCCAGGGCTGAGTCCAGTGACAAAGCGGGAGGCAAAGGCCGGCAAAGGCCTGCCCAGCCTCGGGCGGTGGTGGTGCTGGTGGGGGGGTGGGGTATTGTGGCGTGAGTGCAGAAAGAGACGAGTGCTCGGAGCCACAGAAAGAACAACCAGGTGGGCTGCCTACATGACCACCAGCCTGACGGCCTTTCCCGCCTGGCGCAGAGCCAGCAGGATGAACGTACCTCTGCCGTGTCTTCCAGTTCCTAAGTGGGAGGGAGGGAGCCTTTACCGGATGTCTGCTGGGTACCAAGGGCTGTCCCTAGGAGAGTCCCCATCTCCCCATCTGCCCCCAGAACCACAGGGCCCCGAGGTGGTCTGCCTGGAAGATGCTGCAGGATGACACATGGCTCCCACGACCTCAAACCCAGAGCGGAGGCCCCCCCAGTGCTGAGGGCGCCCGCCTTCTCTCTCGCTTTCTCCTCCTGTCCTGCCCCGTCGCTGCCAAGCACTGAGCAGCCCGGGGCCAATCCAATCAGGGCAGCTCCAGAGGCTTCTGCGGGGCTCAGAGCACAAACTGCAATCAGATTACACGCTCCAGCGCCCAGCCCTGCTCACTCCAAACAGAATGGAGCCATTCATCAACACCAAGGCCAATTAAAAAGTAGGCAGGCTCCCAGATTAAAAAAAAAAAAAAAATCCCCAAGCTGTGTGTTCCCACCCATTCCCAAGAAGCCAGCTGGGTGACCAGCGCCCGTGTAGCCTGCACCCGCAAGGAACGGACTGGACACAGGACAGGGAGAAAGGACCGGTCCTTTGGGCACTACCGGCTTCTCACGCTGACAGGAGGGTTGTCCCTCGGGGGCTGGAACCCTCCACTTTAATATCGCACCGAGCCCACTGTCGCCTGCTCCGTCCCAAGCTTTATGGAGTCATTTTGTGTGCTTCCATTAAAGAGCTTAATATCCAAGTGATGGGGGGAAAGAAACAGCCTTCTCATTATAGTCTCTGTAAAAACAATATTGTAAAAATTTACCATTGAGTTATTTACAAAGCAAGAGATGCAATCAGTACTTAAGAGCCCACTGGGACGGTCAGTCTCTCACCAGCAATCCCCAAGCCCTGGCCAGCAGCGCCCTCCTGAATCCTTTTCCAGACTCAGAACCAAATGCTGGTCTGTCCTTCGAGGGGGAGATCCCCGGTCGTGGTGGACACAGTGACCCACGTGAGGCCAGAAGCCTGGTGGGCGGAGCTTCCCAGGTGCTCCACGTCCAGAACAGATCTGACCACAGCTCCGCTCCGTGCCTGCACCCCTCTGCAGGCTTCCTCCAGGGGCGGCCGCTCCGCCTGCGTGGTGCTCCCAGCCCGTGTCCTATGAGTCCTCCTCCGGCCGGCGCCAGAGAGACGATGTGCCCTCACACGGGGCAGGAACTGCTGAGGAAACTCCCCACGGCCCCCCGGCACCTAGAGTGGAGTCCACACCCTATCGTGGCCTACAAGGCCCCGGTGTTCTCGTTCCTGCCCCTCTCTCACCGCTCCCCGCGACACTGAAGGCTCCCTGCCTCAGGCACCTGCACCTCTGCTCCCGCCCATCTCGGCGTGGCCGGGGTCTTCTCCTTCTGCAGGGGTCTTCCCTGACCACTGGAGCTCGATACGGTGCGGCCTGGACTGTTGTCTTTCCTGCGTCTGCCCTGCTCGCTTGTTTTGTTACTCTTATCTTAGTATAATCCCAGACTCACAGAAAAGTTCCAAGAACACGACAAATCATGCCTGATGTGGATTCCCTTGACCCCATTTGCTTGATTGCTAATAAATACCCTGATATGCATTATCTAAAGCCAGGGACGTCCCCCTCCGTACCCCAGTTCGAACATCAAGATCAGGGCGGTAATGCTGATGCGATGCCACCATGAACTCTACAGCCCTTACCCAGATTTTGCTAACTGTCCCTAGAATGTCTTTTAGCAAAAGAAGTGTTCCCAGACCAGGCTCGGAAGTCTGTCGTCTTTAATGGGTTCCCGTGTTTTGTGACTTGGGCATTTCTGGAGTACAGGCTGACGACCGTAAATGGTGCCTTGGCTTGGGTTTGTCTGATGTCTCCCCCTGAATAGATCCAGAATCCAAAACAGGTGCCCTGTCCTCTTGGGGCTGGGTGTCCGCTGGCATGCGGCATCCACGGACCCTGTTACCGGCTTCGCAACCCTCCCCACGTGTAAACCCCCCTTTCCTTTCCCCTCGGTAATTATCAAGAATCTTTACGAAGATATTTTGAGCCTGTCTGTCTGTCTGTCTTTCCTATTGCTCCTTAACGTTCACGGACTAGATTCGGCACCTACGGATGCTCCTGCCCTGGATCCACCCTCACGCTTGTCACATGGTGAGTCTCTGGCTCCGTCGCTCATGCCTCGTTCGTCAGCTGCCATTCTGCTGTAAGGGGGCTCCACCCCCCGGCCCCCAGTCTTACTTGATTGCACAGGCCACGATCCACTACTGTCCTATTTATTTCTGACTCTCGGATTTCCCCAGATGGAGCCAGTAGGGCCTGTCGGGCTGGGTCCTGTGTTTTCCTGCCATGTCCCCCTTGTGGCTGGGCACCCCGTCTACACTGCTGTTCTTTTCCTAATCAGCTTTACTTAGGACTTGCTTGAATTCTGAGGCTTACTTCTGGGTCTGTCTCACTACTTCCTAAACCGCGTCTCATTGTCGGCTTCATTACTGCTGTGTCTTGAGCTCCAGAAAGCGTCTGGCACAGAGCAAGGATTTAACCAGAGACAAATATCAAATGTGTCAGGACACGGTGAGCTCAAGGGAGCAGGTGCTCCAAGGGACCCTCTGGGGGCCCTGCCCACAGCTCCAGGGCCTGGGTGTGGCTGGCGACTTCGACGGGCGGTTCCTGCGTATGCGGCTCTCCCTGGCCACATGCACAGCCTGGTCAACCCCAGCCAGTGACGGGCGGGCCCTGCTGGGAGAACGCCCGCCTCCTCCTTCCTGGCAGTGGCTTCTACGTGATCCCTCAGGGGGTCCCCCAAGGGGCTGAGCGGCAGTTGCCCAAGGCCTTGACCCACTAACATGCCCTTTAATTTTGGTTTTCTTCCTCACATTGCTGCCTCTCCTCAGGTCTCCTGGCATCATCCCCTAAATAAGCTGCTTGCACCCCATCCCCTGCAGGATCTACTTTTAGGGCGCTCTAAGCCAAGACAGGAACCTCATCTTAGGACGACCCTGCTGTAGAGATCAGCTAGAAGCGAACTAAATGCAGGAGCTCAGTAACATCTCTTTGGAGGTTCAGCTTTCAAACCTGGAAGACGGCAAAGTGCAGAGACAAGCCTTTCCCCAGCAAAGGCTATGCTCCCATTCAGACGATCTTGCCCCCCAGGGAGTCAATGAGTACCCTCTATACCGCAATGTCGGGAAGCCAGGAACGATGAGAGACCCTCTTATTGGGATCTCTGACACCCGGGCTCATGCCCACGTGCCCACACGTGTTTGCATCAGGGCAGCTTACTGGCTTCAGCTTCATCCCCCCTCATGCATGCTTGGTCATTAGAAAACAGCCTCCTAATCCCTCCGGGCTCAGTAAAATTCCTGTCTTGCTTACTTATTTGGGGTCTGTCCTGGATCTGTTAAATAAAAAATTATTCTGGCGCTTGTTCAAGATGGTAAGAAAGACTTTCTTGAAGGGGAACCGCCACAGTGGGGTTTTGCAGCGGGGAGAGAAGGGGCTCACATCTCCCCAAATGCAAGGACAAGTGGGCCCTTGCAGCCAGTGAGCACGGACATCTGCCTGCAAATCCCGAAGGCTGAGTTCTGATCTGATCTGGAAAGCCACATGCAGGAGCCTGACAACTGTCCTCCCCAAAGTGGATGCAGGCACGCCCTCAACGCAACACAGATGAGGAGCCCGGGGTCCGTGACGCTCTGCACGTCACAGCATCGGGCGGAGCTCATCTTCACAGACACCCAGGCCCTCATGGGGTCCAGGTGCTGCTTCCATCCCCAGCCATGGCCCCGTCGTGCTCCCCCATCTCCAGCTGACCCTCATCCTCTGACCCCAGCCAGGGAGCCTTTCCAGTCGTCTGGGCCAAGGGGGTGCTCTCCCCTGAGACCCTTGGTCCCTTCTGCTCCTCCGCATCGTGGGGCTCAGCATCATCTGTCTCTTGTCCGAGGGAGTGACCTGTGGGCAGGGACTGTCCACTTCCTGGCTGGCCCCACAACCGCCCTGCACTTCAGCGCATCCTACCAGGTGCATGCTACAGAGAGGCCAAGCCCCGGGAAGGTCCCATACGAGATGAAGATTATTTGAGATAATCCATAGAAAAATTGTTTGAATCCTGCCCAAAGGACAGAGAGATGAAGAAACGGCCCCCAGGCTGAAGGACACACCGTGCCGAAGGAGTCACGTGGATGAGGAGAACAGAGGCATGGCCCCCAACAAAACTTGTGACAATGGCCACCACCACGTTCCCTGGAGGGCCCCGAACGCTCTGGTGCCAAGGATGACCTGGTTCTCACTGACCTCTTTACCTGGGCAGCAGCCCCGAGGTGGGGAATGGTATGTAGCCCCCTCTGCAGACAGGAAGCCTGGAGACCACACGCGGCCATGCCAGGACTTGAGCCCAGTACTCTATTGCCTTTCAGGACACGAGGAGACCCAGCTGGACTCACGGGAAGAAAAGGGACTTGCCGGCTGGAGGGGCAGGAGAGGGTGTTTAGCGGAAGAGCAATGGATCAGGGGACATTGCTTCACAAGCCATATCCAGGGCTGGGCTGGGCTGGGGAGATCGTGCTTCTGGGGCTGCTGACAGATCTGACGGAGGATGCTCAGCAGAAAAAGTGCCTCCAAGACACCCCTTGGTCATTTCAAAGCATTCAGTGAGCACCTACTGCATACCAGAACGGGGGAGGGATGCCAGGGTGAGCAAGGCCAGTGAGTCACATTACTACACAGCTACACTGTGGTGGGGATGACAAAGGAACGACATCCTTATCGACTGTGACAGTGCTCAGTTGGAAACAAGCAAAACAGAAGTAGAGACCCCGGTGGGAGGGGTGGGGGGCCAACCACAAGCAGGTGGTCAGAGCAGTTCTGTCCAAAGAAGTGATGTTTTTATCATAGCTGAGGGATGAGAAGGTGCTGGTGTGCAGAGGACAATGTCCTGGGTAGCCAAAACTGCGCGTGCAAAGGTCCCGGGGCAGGAAAGAGGTCCACGGATTTAAAAGTTTAAAAAGGCTGTGAAGCCGAGACTTAGTGGACACTGTGCCCAGCAGAGGCCATGTCCCCCTCCAGCCCAGGCTTCAGAGGAAAGGCTTTGAGCTGTCATGGCCTGGTTCACGTTTTCTCACACCCCTCAGGCTGCTTAGCGATCAAGGAGAACCCCAGGGACAGTTAAGCGATGACTACAATTGCTGATGTCTAATTGCTTGGTATCGGGGGCTCAGCATAGTGCATTTACCTAAGTTGCTGGAAAAAGTAACAATTAAGGAGACTTTAGCTCAAATAAAGTACACGAGAATATCTTCTTGGATCGTTACAGGGTTTAACAGTCTTGAAAATGGCCAAAAAAATAAAAAATAAAAATAAAAAAAATAAAAAATTGAAACCTACCCTTGCTCATAGCTCGTGAGTGAGTTACAGGTCCTAGTGGACCAGCAGCTGAACTCCTGCTCATCCAGGTGGTTCCTGAGCCACAAGCCCTCGCTTTGCCACGTACGCATCCCAGACATGGCGAATGCCTCACGAATACAGACGGTTTCCGCGTGGGGCAGGGGGCCTGCCGTCACAGCGTGGAAGGGCTTTATTGAGGTGCTGAAATCACAAACATCACCCAAGAAGTGGGATGTTCAGGGAAAGAAACTGAAGCTTACCTTGTGATATGGATGACGGTATGAAAAGTAAAGATTATTCTTTAAAAAAGTACATAAATTATCAAAATCAACTTGATAATAAGTAGGACACCTTATTGGTTCTATAATCACCTAAGAAAACAACTGAATAATCATCAGTAACATTCATACATGTACACACGTGTGCACACATGTGCGTGTGCACACACACACACACACACACACACACAGCCTCACACACAGCCTGGGAGACGTACAGGTAAATTCCACCAAGCAGTCAAGAGAAGATTTTAATTTTGTGAATTTCTCCCAGAGATTAGAAAAAGAAGGACCACTCTCCCATTTGGTTTTATAAAGCTAGTGTAACCTTAATACCAAAATCAAGCCAGAAAAATCACAGGTGATCTTACTTCTGAAGATATAAAAATTACTAATTTTAAAAACTGGTAAAATAAATCCAGCAAGGCATAATAAAGTTGTCTCTCATGACCCAACAAAATCTATTCAGCAATGCAAGTTTATTCACTAATACAATTTCCTATGTGAACATATTAAAGAGAAACATTGTAAGATTGTCTCAGCAGAAGAAAAAAAATGCAATACAGGGTCATAGCAAACTAAGAATGACAGAGAACTTTCTAAACCTCATAAAGGATATCTTTTAAATGTACACCAAACATTGTACTTAGTGACAAATCATTAGAGCCAGTGCCTTTTAAATCAGGAACAAGACAGTTATCTGCTGTTAACATCTCTATTTAACAATGACCGATTAACAAGAAAGAAAAACCCAAGGTACAAAGAAATAATTTAAAATAACATTATTCATAGATGACATGATTACCTACATGGAAGAATCCCAAAGAATCTACAATTTATTAGAAATTAGAAACTGAACGGATTGCTAGATACAAGATAAATTTACAAATGTCCACTGCATTTCAACACTCTAGAATGTATTGAAGAACAAAGGATCAAGAACAGGCAACAGGGCCTTGGTGAGAACAAGGTGGGAAACTGCCCAACCTACGCCCAGACTTAGAAGAAGGCCACATCAACATAGGGTTCTGTTGCAGGTTGTGACAAACAGAACATCCAGAAACACACCCACACTGAAATTTCTATATGAAGAACTAGTGTTGGAAATCAGTAGAGAGTGTTACAGTTACCCAACGAACCATCTGAAGAATCACATTCATTTCCACGTAGAACAAATGAAGTGAAATTGTAGTTCTATCCCACATCGTTTACAAAATCAGCTCCCAAAGCCTGAAGGGCTTAAATGTGAACTTTTAGAAGAATTTTAGAAGCAAATGTAGCCAAGGACTTAACATGACCTTTGGTTAAGGAAGCATTTCTTAGGTGAGACACATAAGAAATCAATATACATAGAAAACAATGGAAAGTTGGACAAGATGCTAGTTGGGAGAAAGTATCTGCCACATTCAAACCTAAGGAAGAATTAGTATCTAGAGCCTATAAGTAACTTTTATAGCTCAGTGGGAAAATGACAACTTAACAGGAAAATGAGTAAAAGACCCAAACTAAACTTTACCAACAGAAATAAAAGAAGAACGGCAAACAGCCGTATCAAAGATGTTCAACCTCATTAAGAATGTTGGAAATGGAAATAAAAACACAACAGCAAGGCAAAAGCCTTTCTAAAGACCTGCCCCAAACCTCTGAGAAGTATTTGAAGCCCCGAGAATTCTTATACGTCGCTGGTGGCAATGTCCATTTTCCCAGTCTCTTCAAAGGAGCACAATGTGAAGTTTTCCATGAATGGTGAAACAAGCAGTCCTGCTCTACATGCCAGCAACTCGGAGAGCTCTTACACATCGACACCAGGAACATGGGATAAGCAGGTTCACAGAGGTATCATTGCTAAAAGGAGAAAACTGGAAACAAATCAGTGTCCGTCCAGAGCAGGTGCATAAGTGATGCCATATTCATACAGCAGAACCATCTGCCCCGGGGGCCAGGGGAACGCCGGAGCTCCAAGCAGCAATGTGAATGTGTCACATAAACACACTGTATTTTTTAATGTAAAAAACTGCACGCACAACTGCACATTACAGTGCTCGACACTTTGGAAACATACCAAGGAAGTATGCTTTACAGGCGAGGAAGCTCAGGCACAGAGAGTTTAACGGACTTGCTCCAGACCGCAGGGGCAGAGCTGGGTCTGGAACCCCACAGCTGGACCCAGAATTCACATCACTAATCCTGTGTCTAGGCTGGTTCCTGGCACCGAGTGAAAAAAGCCAGTTCAGAGGGTGTAGTATCTGATTTTCCATTTCTCTAAAGCTCAACCAACAAGCAAAACAAAACCATGTGTTACAGGAAATGATAAACACAAAATTCAGGGGAGCCATGACCTCTGAGGGGCAGGGGTCTGTGATGGGGCGGGGTACCCAGGGGCTTTCACTGGACGGGGAAGGTTCTGTCTTGATGTTGGGAGCTTGTTTTTCTATTTCATAAAACATACATGTTTGTATTAATATTTCATATATTGTTTAGAAACCATCTGAGGAAAAAAAAAAAAACTAAAGTAAAAATATAGAACACAACAAGCCTGTCCCCTCCCTGATCTACGTGGGCGGCAGCCCAGGAGGGTACACTACTAAGCACCTCAGCTGAGGGTGAGGATGTGGCAGGTCTGGTACTCGGTCATGGTCAATCAAGGGCAGTGGCTCCTCACCCTTGGTGGGCATCAGAATCCCCTGGGGGGCTTGTTAAAACCCCACTTCCAGTCCCCACCCCACGAGTTCTTGATGCAGCAGGTCCACCCATGAATCTGAGCTTCTAACAGGCGGTGCTGACGACGCTGGTCTCGGGCCACACTTGGAGAACCACTGAGGGTCATAGAACCCTCCCTGCTCCTCATTATTTCTTATGGAGACAGCCTCCCTGTGGCCTGGGGGTGAACCAGAGATACCTCCCTCATTCAAAGTCCGCTCGCAGGCCACATCTCCATCCAGGGACTTTCAACAAACAACACTTCTCCTGTCCGTGCCCGTGTCTGTGGATAGCACGCACCCCTCGTGGATGAGCATGCAAGCCGGGAAGCGGGAACAGGGCGGGCCCCAAGCTCCAGGAGAAGCCCTCTTGACTGCAGAACAGGGCTGTACATCGGGGCAGCTTGGCCCGATGCAGACGTTGCCACACCAGCCTCCCGGAGACCAGGCCGTGAGGTGCCCGGAGCCCAGGGGTGCCACGAATCGTCACGGGCCTCGCGGAAGCAGGGCAGGGTCTTCAGGTCGGCCGCTCAGGGGCATCAGTGGAGCTGGTGGGAACAGGTCTGGGGACCCTGCCACTGTGCCCCACTGCCACAGGCTGGGTCTGTGGGAGCTTCCACCTGGCTTCCCTGGGGCTTCAGGGGGCTCCTGGTCAGAAGCAGGCAGAGGGAGGACAGTCAGAACCCCTTCTTTCCCAAGCCCTGCTGCCAGTGGGCTCTGGTCTGCTGGGTGCATATAAAGATGGGCAGTGCCCACCACGTGATTCAGGAGTCACTGTTTCTAGATCTGTTCTAATTCTCTCACCCACAGAGATGCTCACATGGAGGCCTCTGCTCACTGTCCCCGCTGCGCTCCGAGCCTGGCCACATCCTCTGCCCGCTCTGGAGCTGCCTCAGGCATCCACACTGAGCTCCTCTGTCCTCAGGCTCCGCCTGCCCTTCCTCCCCGGGTCCCCTCTGTGACCACCCGGGCTCGGCCAGAAACCCCTATCTACCCGCCCGTGGGCCCAGGACCCAGGACCTCTTCCCAGCACTTGTCAGAGTTTTATTTGTGCACGTGTGTGTGCGAGAGAGGGGGGGTCTCCGATGCCTCTCCAAAGACTGCAGCCCCACGGGGGAGGGGCCCATCTGTCGTGTTGGCTGGTGCGTCCCCATCACCCAGCTCAGCACTTGGCAAACACCAGACGCTCAATGAAATCTGTCTGATGAATGAATGAATGAATGAATGAATGAGCTAATGAATAGATGAGCGGGCAGGGGGATGAGGAGGTCAGATCCTCTGGAGCAGTGGTTGCCGGGGATCCCAGGAACGACCTGAGGCGCAGGCGTTCCGCTCTGGGAGGGGCAGGGCATTCGGGTTGGAAGGAATTGGGGGCCCCACACCCCCTATGAGACCACCAGAGCCCTCAGCCACCCCCCCACCGAGGCCACATATCTACTGTGTGACCCCCAAAAGGACACGTGTTGCATGAGGTAAGTAAAAAGCCCTCCCGATCATCACGTTTTTGAAAGACGGGGAGCAAGGCCGTTGGCGTCGGCTCTGTTGGCTAGCGGTGCACGTTCTTTGCAGCTTCCTCCGGCGGTGGTGGGGGCAGCTTGATCATGTCCTTCGGCCAACGCGACCTCCTGATACCACCCCTCCTCCCCGAGCGTTGCCCCGGGCATCCTGCCAACCTTGGCCCCATGCCGCACTGTCCAGACCACACCGAAAGCCCCCCTCCACTTCTGCAGATGTGTCCCCATCAGGCCCTCTGCGGTCTGTGCCCTCGACCAGGCTGGCCTTCTCCCTGCCTGCCTCCTTCTCGTCTCTCAGGACTTGGTCCACATGGCTCCTCCTCAGAAGGACCCCGCTGACCTTGCTGACTGGCTTCACTAGCAGCTGCCTACTGGGCTCTGAGCCACCCTGACTGGCGAGACCCGGACGGCGGGTCCCCTCTCCGCACCCTGCAGACTGTGGCTCTGCTCCCATGCCGTGCAGGAACCCCCCATGCCTGCACAGTGCCTGGGCCTGGAGGGGTAGTCAGGAGCCGGGCTGACCAGTGACACTTCATGGTGCCCCCTCTGTATGCCCTGAGCGCTGGGGGCTGGGTACCTCGGCACATGGAAAAACGGATGGATGAAAGTCCCTGTCCCCTGACCTGGCACCTGCACCATGTTCCTGTCTTGGACGTTGGCTTGTCTCCTTGCACCCTACGCTGTGTTGGCTCTGTCACCTGCTGTTTAGCAGATGTCCGTTCATGGAAGGAATCAGTGCTAGCCTCCTGCACACACGGTCATCTGAAACCAAATCGTAATGGGGGCGTTTTCCTTCCTGGAATGACAGATGCTGTGCAGATTAGAGGGACAAGGTCCAAGCAGTGTGTCTGACTCATCAGCTGGGGTCACTGGGGCAGTGAGCACCTGCTCCCGGAAAACCACACCTTGCAAAGATGTACACACACAGTCACCAAGGAGTCAACTGCTTCTCTCATCTGCCCAGTTCCCCAGGTTCGCGGTTCTCTTTTGGACACACATCGTCACAAAAGCTAAGGAATGATTTCTTCCTCTCCTCCCCGCCCCCAACCCATTTACAAGATCACGTGAGCACACGTCTTGGCAAAGGGAGGCATGCACACATGTGGTTGCAAGAGCCTAGAAGGGTCTAGAAGGGTCTCCAGAGCACAGGCGAGCCCCACGCTGATGGAGATGTAAGTGCTCAGTGGCCTCCTGTCTCTAATTTATCAGCAGGACAAACACTCCCTCCACCCCACCCCGGCCCCAGGCTCCCAGGCAGAGCTCCAGTCTCAACACTGCTGCCTCCCGAACTCTCTGGAGCTGGACGCTTCTCTAGCCCGTGCTTGCGTTGTCTCCAACTCAGGACGTTAGAGAAGAGCTCCGGGATCTGAGGTCCCCCATGTCTTCTCCCAAACTCCTCCTGCTGCATTTTAATGCCGTGCCTTCCCTTGGAACCTCTGCTGGATGGGAGCGGCCAGCCTACATTCATCCTGGGCAGCAGGCTTGGAGCATCGATTCACGTGCACACGCCTGTATTGATCAGAACCATCTCCCCAAGGTTGGGTTTGTACGCCTTTGATCATTCTGGCTGTTTGTCAACAGATTCTATAAAGTGTGTGTGTGTGTGCGCGCGTGCGTGTGTGCGCGCGTGTGTGTTAGGTGCAGAAACTTTCATGCTTCACGGGCTCTGATAGCTGGGATAGCTGGTCCACACCTGGGCCCTAAGGAATGTCTCTGGCCCTGACTTCCCTCCTCCTGGAAACCTTCCCCAGGTGGCCTCTTTCCACCCCAGTGCTTCCCACCTGGACCTCCAAGGCCATGTTCGCCAACACCCTGCTTGGAATCATAGCGCCCCTGACCATGAGCTCCTGGGCAGGGCTTGGCCTGGCTCACGGGGAATGGGGATAAATGGAAATTATTGGGAATGAGTGGCTGACAGAAGGAGGGAGAAACAGCCCAGAGACCCCAGCCACAGCTCTCTCCTGCCGCCCACCTGGCACCTTGTCTCTGAAAGCCCCTTAAGAGTGAGGAACTCATCCGTTCTCTACAGCACAGCTCCGGGGGTGCCCAGCGCAGGCCTCTGCACATTCGGGGTGCACGTGAGCCTCCCCCCGTCTCGCTGACAAACCAGCACGCATACGTCTGGCCGTGATCGCCACGCAGAGAGCCAGCCTCACGGGCGGCCTGGCTCGGGCTTTAACGACTCTGCTTACAATTTGGGTTCAATGAGAAGAGAAAGCTCTGTGTAACAGCGACTTCCATTTAGAACCAGGATCTTGCCAAGAGGCCCAGATTTCAGCTTTTGGATATTATTGGTTATTTCTTACAGAAATTCATCGTCTCTGTTCACTCTCCTTCCGAGGATTTGTTTGATCTGTTGTCTTATCTGAGCTTATTATGGCTAATTACTCAATAGAGAACTTCCTTCCTAGGCCTTTCCCTTTAAAGTGTCATCTCGTGGGGGCGAAGTCGTTGTCTGCCTCTTTTGATTTGGCTTCATCAGAGCCCAGCTTTCATCAAGATGCGCTGCAGACTCTGAGGGGAGCACTTAGTGCAAAACGAAGCCTTTGGACTCTTCCTTCCCATTCGCCTTTCTCTCCAAAGCCCAAAGATGAGGCGTGTGGGAAAGGACGTGGTGGTTCTAAATCCCCCACCCCCCAGTGAGGCCCTGAGGGTCAGCACTGCCAGGGACGCAGGCTGCATACCTCACCTACCACTTTGTGCGACAGAACAAAGACCCCGGCCCAGGCCCCGGGGCCCTTCGCACCCAGCGCTGAGGCGGCGAGAACAAACCAGCCTCAGCTTACAGGCCATCCATGCGCTGGGAACTGGGGGTCTTCGAGGTGGATGTTTCTAGCATGAACCTGGCACTTGGGCTTGCATGCATTTGAGGCAGGTTTTCCCGGGAAAGGGAGGGGGGAACCCAAGCACGAAGACCCTCAGACACACACAGACACACGGACGTGCACGTTCACACAGTTCTGGGGGCAGGTGTAGGAGGGACCCTCCCACCGAGCCTCCCCTTACCCCACGGGAAAGTGCACGCAAGACACAGAGTAAGTAGCTCACCAGGCTTATGAGGGCCCTTCCCATGGTAGCGATGTGTGAGTTCATTGTTTCTTTATGAAAAGAAATCCAAGACCCAGAAACTTCCCTTGGAATTAATGAACTCGAGCTGCCAGCAAGTAAAATATGGGCACGCTTCCTCGCCGGCTGATTCCGGGGCACCTTGGTCTCGCTGCCTCCACATCTTGGCTTCCCCTCCTGACCTTGACAGCTTTAAGGATGTCAATGTGGTGGACACTCTGATTAGAAACACCCTCCACCCCATGTCCTAAACGTGGGGTGTCCTGCCGTCCAGAGCTGCGTGCCCCACAGAGGAAGCCATCTCCCTCCCACCAAACCGGAGCTGAGATTTATGGAGAGCATTTGGTAGGACGACTCCCTGCTGGGCCAACGGTTTTATATGGTTTTATGTGTCTTCCTTTCCTTCAGCTCCTGCATTAATGGGATTGTTCCCTTTGGTAAGAATTACTGTCTTCGGCCCCAGGCCAGGCTCACTGTTGCCATAAGCCTCTAGCACCCAGCCCTCCAAAACCCCAGTAAATGTGTTCTCAAGACAAAGTCTACGCAAGCGAGGACTGCAAGGAGAAACCAGGGAAGGAACATGGGTCTGACCCTCTCCGAGTGAAACACAGGGGCATCTGTTCGCAAGTGGCTGGACTTCAGGTTGTACTAATTAACAGCATAATGCCGCTGATTAAAAATGCCCTTGCTTAGGCGGCAAAGAAACTGGAAGGGAGCTGTTGAGAAAGCCACAGTTCATTCTGCCTTCATTCACTCAGTATTTGCAGAGAGTTTGCTCTGCCAGGCCCTTCGGGAGGCACTGGGGCAGGGAAATTGCGGGGCTTGGGCTGTCCTCCCAGAGCCCATAGTGAACAGGAAACAGCTGCGGGCTGTGGGGACAGTCTGATTGGTGACCCTGGGTGCTGGGCGCAGGCCTGGTGCCCTGGGGAGGGAAGGGGGCAGCGGGATCAAGACCCTGCTGAGCCCAGCTGGGTGGGCTGTGCAGAGGACAGAAGACACCACTGATCATCCCAACTAGTCGTCCAAGGATCGACTTCCAGCCACGGTTTCGAGGCCTGCACGTGGGAAACATTCCTCCTAGCTTGGCTCATGGTTCTCTCTCATCCAAGCAGAAGACAATGAGGACAGTTCACGTTTATTAACATGAACACATCTTATTGGAAGTAGCAATTCGAGCTCATACATTTGGGAAAAACCAAGCACTAGGTAAAATCATTTTAGATTTCGAACCTAACAAAAACAAATACACTATTTTTTTCAAAAAATTATTTAGAAACAACTACCAAGTTGTCAGTTATGTAGGTGTCGTAGGCGTACCAGGGGAAAAAAAAAAAGAAACAACAAGAAGCCGTGGTTTCTGCCCTCAGGGATTATAAGATCAAGGTCAGAAATGACTAACTGGCCTACGGTCCTTGTTGGAGAGGGATCTGCTGTGTGTGGCCTATAGTGTGTCAAGAAAACATTTGAATTAGCTGCCAATATTTGAAAATGGGACATTGCACATTTCATTCCAGATGTCCAGCTTTCTCTGGAAAATATGAAGATCTGGCAGCGCTGGGCCTACCTTCTGAGCCGCCACGAGCATGTGTTGGGCCCCTACCTTGGGTCAGGACCTGCCCAGTTTGTCAGTTCCCCCCAGAGGACTGTTTTGTCCCTGCAGGAATGGGAACATGGGACCATGACGAATGGGTAAGACACACAAAGAGGTCATCACCAGCAGAGTGGATAACAACTCCTTCCTTTCTTAGAAACACGTGGTCCTCATCAGAACCATCTCTCCCTTCTAAGCAGCTGCCAAGGGGAAGAGGCGAAACATGAACAACCCTTTGAACTAAATTTCACATTTTTCAAATGTGTACAGTTAATCCCAAACGAGATCCAATCTGCTGACTTTAAAGAAGTATCCCGAACTGGCTGATTTTCAATTGGTTTGGCTTGGTTTTTTGTTTTTTGTTTTTTGTTTTTTTTTTTGTTTTTCTTTTTTTTAAGGGATATTTTCTAATAGATGAAAAAAATATCTTCATGCTTCACTAATGCAAAAACAGCTGAACCAATTTAGCTCAAACTTTCTCAATAGCTTGTTACAATCCTAATTAAAATATTCACATACGGCACAAGCTTTGGGGAACATAAGATTGCACTGTCAGTCAAATTCTGGCTGAATATTTACAACCAGCTACACAGAAAAGCAACTGCATGGATTTTACTCTTTGTTACCTCTTGAAGAAAATGCAGCCAGACAATTAATGGTGAGAGGATTAAAGCAAGTAGGGGGCACGGCATTTCTCTGCTTGGCTGAACTCATAAACAATTGGGTGAAAGACTCTCGGGGCTCTTGGCTGAGCTGGAGTGGGGTTGACGCCAAAGACCTCATTTCCCCAGGTCTCCTGGCAACAGTTGCTCTCAGCTCAGGGAACGGTAGGTGGGGGGGGGGGGGTGTAGGTGCCCTAACAAAACAGAACTCATTAGTATACAGATGTATCACCTCCCAGCTGTAGAACCCTGGGCAAAGTGCTAGACCCTCTACATAGATGGGCCCCTCATCAGTTCAGTGGTAATAGTGATAAACCCCAGAGTGAGAATGCATGCAAAAGTCTTAGCTCACCACTGGGCACACAACGGATGCCCTATAAATGCCATTGCTATATTTCATCAATGCCCCTCAGCAGTGCACCTAGGCAAACAAAGACAAATTCTTAAAGTACAAAATATTGAGGGGGAAAAACGTATAACCATTTTGGAGACAAACTTATAGCAAGTGCACGATAAGCTTCATTCCTTCCAAGACACCAGGATGCTCTCCTGACAACCCAATCATTGCCAGAACAATCCATCGGCATCTTGTTCCATAGATGCCAATGTCCTTATGGGTTGTGAAGAACATAGGGGGTTTTCCAAACTTCCTGAAGATTTTTAGTTCTTAAGGACTGCTGTGTGTGTGTGTGTATGTGTATATACTGACACATACATGGATGGATGGTTGGTTGGATGGTTGGTTGGTGGGATGAATGGACATATGCATAGATGGATGGATGGATAAGTGGATGGTTGGATGGATAGACAGACAGAGGTGGAAGACAGACAGATACATATATACACATATGATGCACAGGTAGATACATAGAAGACACATGTGCAGACCATGTGTGTGCTCACACACACACGTACATGTCTACATGCTTTTCCCCTGTCTTAGCTATTAGCTACTAATCCTCAGTGTTCTCCATAGGCATGTTTCGATCAGTCTCCACGTTTCTTCTCTTAAGCCAGACCAGGGAGCTGGAGTGTGTGCAATGGCACAGTGTTGGTAAAGCCATGTAAGAGCTCAGGATGGACTCTGTCGTCCCCATTCTGGATGCATGTGTTCTTCTGCTTCTTTTTTTATTGTCTGTCTTAGATCCAGAAGTCTCTACAAGAGGAAGACCTATGTGCACCTCACCCCACCCCCCTTGGTCCTGCTGAGGTCCCTCCTGAGCCCCGAGGGTATGGGAAGCCCCCCAGGATGGCTGACCATAACATGCTTCCATCCAAACACACACTTCTTATGTTGACAAAGGCAGAACTGAGTGTAGTCCCTGCTCCAGCCTTTCCAAACTTCTGCTTTGCTGGTGATCTCCTGACTTGGAGCTCAGTTTGGGGTCTGCAGGCCTCCAGGGAAGATGTGTTCACTGTTTATTGCCTGGACATTTAAAGGATTTGAGGGTCTTTGCTCAAAGAACTAAAATGGAGCATTTTCCTTGCTATTCAGTGATACGGCCAATGATTGGAGGAATTTTATTCCCAGAGTGGCTGCATCAGATGTGCTGAGTGTGAAGCCAAAACCCCAAAGCCAGCAAGAATTACGTCGGCTTTGCTTTTCTTTATGAGAAAATGGCCTATAAAATGTTAATGCGTGACTCCCAGTGTGGCCGACAATGCCTAATTAACAGGGACCTCTTAGGTATGGGAGCCAGTGGTAGGGCACCCGCGAGGGGGGCTGGGGCTCTGTCATCCCCTCAAACACCCGTCCTCAGCTCCATCCCGTGCACCTGTGGACGGCTTCACTGAGACTAGGGGTGTGGTGGGCAAACGTGGGACGAGGCTGCTGTGGCGAGCTGGCAGGCCAGAAAGGAAGGTCTAGGCCAGGGCAGATGGGGACGAACAGCAGGATGTGGCAGATGACGTGTCGCATCTGGGGCCCAGGGCCGGGGGCTGTAGTGTGTGCAGGAATTCTGGTCTCTGATTTATGGCAAGAGCAGGAGCAGTTACCCAGCGGGCACTGCCATTTGCAGGCATCTGCTAAACTCAGCTATGAACTGCGTGCGTGTTAGTGGGTACTTCCCTGTCATTAGCATCCGAGAGGGTGGGTTCAGAGAGAGGAAGGTGCTAGAAGAGGGAAGGCTGGGAACTCGAAGGACTGGTATGTGGGCCCCACCCCGGGTCCCGTGGAGCTCCTGCAAAGCTTTGCTCTCCTGTGCCCAGCACCGCCTGGAGAACAGCCCAGGTCCGTGGAGCAGCAGTGCTTAGCCCGGGTCCTGCTGACACTGGGGCCTCAGCTGGGGGCCATCCCGAGCCCCAGAAGATGCTCAGCAGCACCCTGGCCTCTAAGCACGAGCTCTAGCAACGTCCCCCCCAGTCACGACAACCCAGAATATCCCTAGACGTTGTCAAATGTCCCTTGAGGGCACGATCACCCCCCCAGGGGAAAACCAGTGTTGCACGCTCTTCCGAGTTACTGCCATCTCTGAAAATGCTTCACTCCCCACACGCGAAAGCAGGAAAACCACGTCTTCCAAAGTGAAAATAAGCCACTCGACACCAGGCGGGGCTGAGGGGGTGAAAAGATCACTCTTCTCTGTGGTGCTCAAAGAGAAGCTTCATTAAAGCAGCTGAGCTAAAACACACTTTTCTTTCTCAGAGGTTTCTAAAGTGGCCCATCCCGGGGTCCGGTGCGTGGGGCCGCTGTCCACAGGAAGGTGAACCGGGACAAATCATCATCCTTTACAGGCAAATCAAAAAGAAAACAAAGCGAGAAAAGAGGAAGAGGAACAATAAGAAGGTGCAATGAACCCAAATGACGAGCAGAAGGAGTGGCTGATTCAAATGGCATCCATGCTCACTGCTGGGGAATAAACTCTGGCTTCCTACGAAGGCCAGTCCATGGGGCTTCAGTATATTAAGGCCGTTTAAAGGTGATGAGTTAGTTCACAGTGGAGAAATGAATTTACAGGCCAGAGTCGCAGGCATTATGCAATCCGTGATGACTTGGCATGTCACCAGAGTGGCTGGAATTAATTTTAATGGAGGAAGCAATGGTAGCCTCATAGAGACCCAGCAGCCACGTGGTCCTGGCCTGGTGCCTTCACGCCCCCAGGGGCCACATCCACAGCTGAGACACCCCCTTGCTAACCAAGCTTTGCATCCAGGGGTGGAAGTGTGTCATTACCTGCTACAGAAACCCATAATGAAGCATCAGAACAAAGTCCAGACATGAAGCTCGACAAGGCAAGAGAGACTCGGGCAGGCTAAGAAGCAGGGGGGCCATGAGAGTCAGAGTTGGGTGAGGAAAGGCAATGGTCCGTCCCTGAAGTGGTGGGAAAGCAAGAAAACCCAGTCAGGGTCCCCGGGGGCCTGATTCCAGCCCGAGGCCCCAGAAGCCCAGAAGGACACAGGCAGAACAAACTCATCTCCTTGGCATGTTGTGCTTGGAAGTTTGGAGGTTTCCAGAGTCCTCTGACCCACGTGCCTGAGTGGAAAACAGGCCCCATTTCTTGCCCTCAGCATTTCACACATCCACAGGGTGTCAGGTTACTGCTGAGCTGTTCTGAAGAACTCAGAAGAGCAGAAAAAAGCCTCAGGCAACACACTGCTGCAAAGAATGTAGCATGTACAACAAATAAGGAATTAATGTCCAGCATATATAAAGAGCTCCTCCGAATCAATAAGAAAAAAGCCAAACTACCCCAAAGAATATATTCATCTATGCAGAAATACAAATGGCCCACGTAAAACATGACGTGTTCAACCCTACTAGTTATCAGGGAAATAAAAATTTTAAAAATATGCTCTAATTACCAGATGGTCAGAAATTGAAAGGGCTGAAAACAGCAAGTCCTGGAGAGGCTACCCAGAATGAGCACACTCTCGGGGGGCATTTAAATGAAGGAAGCCCTTTTTCAAAGGCAATTTAACAATGTCCTTTCCATTTTGGGATGGGTTCAGCACGTTGTAGAAAGACATCGGTTGTAATGAGGGACAACAAAGGCAACAACCTACGAGTCATCAATATGAGTTAAATATATCAGTGGAACACCCAGTCTATGGGATCCTCGGCGATTTTTTCAAGTGAGTAAACCTGTATGTTCTAATAATGCACCTACTCCAAGGCGTATGAGGTTTAAAAAGCAAGATGCAAAAATATACATATAAACAATTCCATCTGTCTAAAATATTTACCCAGGTTCATGTATCTATGGAAACACATGAAAAGGTGCCAAGGGCTGTCTCTGCCAAGGGGAGCAGGGGGTCGATGGGGACCCCCAGGGTTTGCTTGACTGGATTTCTGACAGTGACAACGCACTCCCATGTGACTTAAGGGGTGGGAGAGAGAGAGAACGGAATTATGAAACGTTCTGTAAGTCATACTCCCGTGGGGGATCACGTGTCATCATTCCAGGATATGGGAGCCCCCACTGAAAGGACATGTCTTATGCCCTGACACCAGCCAGGGAGGTGTCACTGGACTCGGGCCACAAAAGGCTGATCTACACCCTTCTCAGGTCTCGTTTAAATTGTGGGCTGTTTCTTTTTAAAGAAATTTTAGTCACGCGTTCGATGAAATGGAGATGTCATTTCTAAGAATGTCCAGAAACTCCTGACAGCCCCACTCTGCATCTGTCGGCTTCTTTGGAGTTTGAAGTGATTGTGCGTGGTTCTACAGCATGGATACAGAGCCCCGCGCCCTGGAGGACGACCAGAGGCCGAGGCCACGCCATGTGGCTGGGCAGGGCACGGTGACCTGGTGGCAGGCAGACAGGACAGCTGGAGCTCAGACCCCGCCCACGTGTGGCCTGGCCCCTCCAGTGTCTGAAACGCAGGTCACCACAGTCCCCGCTGTGGGGCTGCCCCAAGGAGGGAGGGAGCAGACACGCTTACCCGCCTCGGCCCCCGGAGCCCCTCCACCAGCAGAGCCGCCACCACGCCTCCCACAACGGCCACCCAGCAGGCCTGGCCCTGTCCAAGCGCTGTGTCTCCTGCGGGAACACAGAACCCGGCCTGTGCTGGGCCCACCTCGGCCTGGAGCATGTTCTCTGACTCACTCCCCAGTCTCTATGGTGTTTCCTTCCATAGTTATTTCCAGGAAATGAAGAAAAGCAACAGGAGGGTCCCCAGTTTCACATCTCTTATGAGGACCATGGGTTTCTTGGCTCGAGACAGAGCCTGTCTGGAGGCCGCATGAAGGGAGCAGCTCAGCAGAGGCCAAGGGCAGTGGCCTGGGGGGGGGGGTGCTCTGCTGAACGTGGGTGGGGAGAGGACAGGGCATGGATGTCCCAGGTCAGAGGTCTTCTCCCAGCGGGGCTGGCTCCTCTCCTCTCTTAGGTGATGATCCCCAAACGGGGCAGGGTGGTGGTTGGGGCGGCTCCCAGCACTGGGGGCATCTCCCCGGGGCCTGGTGAGGGCTCTGCAGCCCTGTGTGGGCTGTGTCCCCCACAAGTGTCCTGATGAGGTGTCCCCCCTTTTAGCATGTGCTTCATCCTGGAGGGTCTCCCTACACAGTTCAATCGGCAAGGCATTCCCCACGGAGCTGTTATGAAGGTAACTGTGTTATTTTTCAAAACAGGGCTCCCCATTCGCTGTGGGACAAAAGGCTGAATCGGAATAGAGCTCTGGAGAGCCACAGTTCTGTACCCCACAGGCCCCCAGTGGAGGTGTCTGCACCCTGAGCCTATACCGGCCCCCAGCCCAGCACCCAGCCAACGCCACGGATCCTGGCATGGCCAACAGAGAGGTGGGACACTGCAGGAAATTGCTCTGCTCAACCTACACATGGCCTGGAAGGATTCTTCCTCACCTACTGTGTAAATTAACTGGCTCACACCTCAAGTGGGTGTTTCTTCCCCGTGATTCAATTCACAGCAACCTTTAGCCAGTGCTCAAGATGATAACTACCACGGTAGACACGGTATATCCCACCCCTGGCGGGAGCCGGCCACAGCCCTACTCCGAGCACACGTGGGGTGGATGCGGGGTCCATTCCTTCTCCCTAGAACCACCAACTCCGCCTCCTACCAAGCAGCCACCGGTCGGGGGGCAGGCAGGGGACTGTCGGTGAGAGCAGGGGGCTCCCTGTACCTACTCATGATGACAGCAGTTGGTCCTTCTAGACCCAGGCCGGCTCCGGGGATTTGGTCCTTGTTCAGCGTTGGAGGGGCACTCTGCCCATGACGGAGTGTGACCTTCCACGCACAAAAGCCTGGGTGCCGGGGCCGCACAGCATGAAACAAACACCTGATGGAGACTGATAAGGTGTGGCCCTCCGTCCTTCCCCTCCTCATTCCCAGAAGGCCTGGGTGGGCGGCCAAGAAGGGACCGGGGCCATACCCTCCCAGGGAGCCTGAAGCCGGTGGGGCATCCCTGTGCCCTTTCTCCAAAAACGCAGTTTGAAAACAAACAGCAAATGCAAAGAAACAGGGGTTTTTAAGATCTTACGTCAATTACATTGAAACGTCCCACTGGTTTTCTAGGTGTTCTCTTCCGTGCCAGAGACGAGAAGCAGTCACCTGCTGTCATCCGATCGCTTCTTTCAAGCCCCAAGGAGTCACCTCTGAAATGACAAGTCCTCTGGGCTTCCTCAAGTCCCTTCCCACACTCACCCGCCCCACTTGCGAAGCCAGTCTCCAAGCCATTTGGAGAGATCTAGCCAAAGGACACCATGAAGTGTAAATGGATTCTGGATGATTTAAACACAGGAAGTGAAAGGAAACTAAAGAGAACAAAAATGATGTTCTCACTGGAAGTTCGGTTTTAAGGTTAGAGAACCTCGGGGCAGAATTCAATCTTCCTACATTTTGCAAAAGAGAATTATTGGCAAGAACTCCTTTGTGGGGAGAACAACAGGTTTTCTGCCCTCTCCTGACTCACTCACTTCGAATGCAGAAATATTTACCATGATGGGAGGAAATTGGCCCAATGGGAAGTCATCAGACTACAAGGATCAGCGGTACACAGAGGAGTATTCCATGATAAGCACACACCTGGGTTTCCAGACTTCTCTTTAATCATGTGGAGGGTTATCTCGAATTACAGGATAGCAACAGGATGATCCGACGATCCTACTGTGTGAACGCCCATGTTTGTGCACCCCCGACACCTAGCTGCAAACTCCCGATCGTCCAAATCAACTGGAGCCCGGGAGACCAACAGCCGGTTCCAAACCAAGAGAAGGCAGCCTGTGGTTGCACAACATACACAACTGTGCTAAGACAAAGTGAGGTGAGCTGATATTTCACCCACAGCCACGCCGGGTTCAGTTTGCTCTGAAAGCACCTGCGACCCCAGCAGAGCTGAGTGCTGGACCTCCAGGTCTGTGGCCAGTGGGAGCAAGCTTCCATGTCTCTCTCAGAGCTCATCATTACAGGGGACTAGAAAGCTCTAATTCACTTCCAATAACACTAACAGCTGCCATTAAGGATCCCTTGTGTGATTTGTCACAGATATTTATACTGAGTCACCACAGGAAAAATCGTGGGAGTCGATACCCTGTTACATTTTTTTCCTCTTTGGTAAAGTATGAAAAGGGAGAAATGTGTTGATAGTTTGGTGGGTTTTTTGTTTTTTGTTTTTGTGCCTTTAAGCAAAATCCAAGTAAGAACAGTTAGAACAATCTAAAAGAGAAGGCTGCTCACCTGATCACATGCATACTGCTAGAAACAGGTAAGCCATCACCCGCAAACTCCATCGGCACCAAGAAGGTGTGCCCACTGAGCGTGCTCCCAGGTCGAGTGGTGTGTCAAAGGGAGGGTGTCGGGGCCAAGCAGGGCATGAACTTTTGGGGTTGGCCCCACAAATGTCAGATTCCAATAACCAGAGTCAGGGGTGCCGTGGGCTCCTACTGTGAGGTTGGGACCTAAATGGGGTCCTGGGGATGAAACCTTAAGAAAATATGGTTCCTGACCTTGAAACAAAAGTATGAGACAATGTGATATGCGGTTTATTGGATGCATATGCCAATCTTTTGGGGAACAAGAAAAGCTGGTAAATGACTCCATCTGGGATGTGTGATGGAGATGAGAGGGACAGACTGGCCAGTCACCCGGCTATGGAATGAATGGGACTTACATCCTATCCTGATGCATTTCACCATGGCCTTCCCCCTGGGCAAGACTCAGCTGATGAGCCTGGCTCCCTGCTCCACTCCTGTTCCTATAACCCATTCTTTGCAGGCAGCAGAGGGGTTATCACAAATCCCAATCAATGGCACGCTCCTGCTTAAGACCTCCCAAACCTTCCCACTAAGAATGGAACCCAAATTCCTTGCTGACCTCTCTATCCACAAACAGCCTCCTTCCTCTGATTCATTGTGCCCAGCCACTGGGCGCTTCCCACCATGAAATCATCTTGCCTATGTATTTACTGGAGGGTTTTGCCTCTCCTGGAATGTGACTCCACGACAAAATGAGAATATAAGCAGAAATGCTTAGGAAAGTACTGGGTCCAAACAGGAGCTCAGTAAACATTTGTTGGATGGAAGAGCAAAGCATGCTTAATGGTGACCCTGAAGAAACAGGTACCTGGGACAGCACCCTGCTGAGTTCCCAGGTCTTTCCTGCCAGCATGGCACCTGCCTTTCCTACACACAGAGCTAACTGTGAAGTACAGGACCCCCTCCTCAAGGAGACACTAATGCCTGACGCTCTTGACGGCCATCTTCCTTGCTCTCCATCTGACACCCAAGCGTATGGATGACTACTCAAAACTCTTCTCGTAATTGTAGTTAAAGGTGAAAGTCATTCTTGCAGAGTGAGCTCTCGGTTGAATGAGATGCATAAATCATCAGCAGTGTCCCAGCGAGGACGCCTGACATTGTTGTTATAGACCCGACGCCCAGGTCCTCACACAGGTACGGCTTCTTTGTCGACGCAGGCTTCTCTCAGCTCCTACTACATTACGCTGGATAAAAATTAAACACTGACGGTTCAATGAAACATTATATTCCCAATAAAACATGACTAGTGAATTACAGGGCTAACATTGCACTTAAGAACTGGAGAGTTTGAGTTTCACCAGGTTAATAAGTGCTAGGTGGTGTCAGGAAGTTTCAAAGCTACCCTGGGTAAGAAACGAAAGAAGGGAATGGCATGTCGTCCATTGCCCATTTCACTGGGGTAGAAACATCACGTGGACAGAGGAAGGCATCCGCTGATATGTCAACAATAAGGGAGACAAATGAGGACTGGCACAAAATGGACATACAAATCTATTTACATTTCTCATTAGGAGAATGTTAAATGTTAGGAGAATCTGATCATTCACCAAGACACAGCCCAGACTCAAGATGACAGAGAGAGCATTTCTGCCCCCAACATCACTAAGCATGAGGAGTTCTACCCTAGACTCCTAGTATAGCATTACTCGTTACCCAGCAGAACTGAGCATCCAGACTCGTGCTGGGCCCCGGTTCTACTAGTAAATCAGTTTGTTTCAGTGGAGGTATACCCCGCATCTCAAAATCCAGTGGTTAGCTGTCCGTATAATGCTGCTAACCTTGTCCCTGACTTCGTATTACCAATTCTAAATGTAGGAAAGCCTTAATCTGAGTGCGTGTCTATGAATTTGTGTTAGCATTACAGAGATCACCAAGAAATCAAAATATTAATGTCAAATACAAGACACTAGGAAACAAGGAGTCAACCAAAAGTGACAAAATGAAAATTTAATATAAGAAATGTCTGAGTGTATAGAACTTTATAAATTAACAAACAACAGGGAAAAACACCCACTTCCTTCTTCATGAATTGGCTGTTTGGCCCCTGGCTACCTTATCATTGGGAAAAATGGCACACCTAACCCCAAGAATACTGGAGGACATTCATAAGAAAAGAGGAGACATAAAATTTCACTGGGTTGCCGCTCTCCCTCTTTCCGTTTTAACAACCTTAATGTATATCTGTGTTTCACTATAAATTACCTCAGATCCTTTTGGAATGTAGACAGAAGAAGAATGACAAACAAATATGGAAAACCCAACAGATTAGCTCAGCGATTCCCAAAGCTGAAGCAATTCCAGGACAAATGTGTAAACTGAGGGCATAACCAATGGGATTCTCCCTCACTGTGATCCTAGCGGGAGGGAGGCCTTACAGTAGGGACCGTCGAACAGAGCACGAAAATAGGCACAAAGAGCAAGGCATACCACCTGTCCTATGAGGCCAGCGTGCCCTCCTCTCCCTCCACCAGGCCCTTCCTCTGCCTCCCATTGCCACTCTTGTAGAACCTCCAGGAAGTCCTTGGCACCCGCTAAGGTCTGCCACAGCTCCACGGCTTCGTCCAGAGTTTGTCTTCCTCTGCCTGGACTACGCTCTCTTCACTCCTCACACAGATATAATACTTTACTTCTAAGTCAAGTCTGGGTTTCAGGGAGCCTCTCGCGGTTGGGGTATTTTTCATCTCTGCCCCTACAGACTCTAGCCTCAAGGATTCTTTCAACTGATGGGACAGACTCTCATTGCTCTGATGGGCACTCTGCCACATGAGGAGCACACAATGGCCCGTGCCTTCTTGGAGGGTAAAGCCTAGGAATCATGCATCTAAAATCACTCCTTTGACAGGATGCCTGGGTGGCTCAGTCAGCTGAGTGTCTGACTCTTGATTTCGGCTCAGGTCACGATCTCAGGGCTGAGAGATTAAGCCCCGTGTTGGGCTCTGAGCTCAGCTGGGAGTCTGCTAGATTCTCTCTCTCTGTCCCTCTCCCTGCTCACACATGTGTGTGCATGCACTCTCTCTCTCTCAAATAAATAAATCTTAAAAAAAAAATTAATCCTTCGAAAGGCACAGCTACCAGAAGAACAACTAACATGTTCAGCCAAGATGCCAGAATAAAGATGACATGAAGCCAGCCCACATGTTTGTGAGCAAGACATACATCTTTGTAGAAGCACTGAGAGTCTGGGGTCATTTGTTACTTCAACCATAACTTACTGATGCTGACTGATACCGGGATGGTTGAAGGTTTTTACACTGGAATGGGGGTGCAGGAAGCAGGGACACTGGGGAATAATTATGCAGGTTCTTGCTGCAGGATCTTAGACACATACACACACACACACACACACACACACACACACGTTTCCTTGAACGCATTCCACCTGTTGGTTGAGACTGGTCTGGGTTCTCACACCGATACACAATGTACACACACACATTCCCGCACATGCGTTTCCCCACATAACTGTTTCAAGAGTTCTAGTTAAATATCATTCTTCTTATGTTCTTGGCTCCCAGACAATCTCTTGATATAATCTGAACAAAAATTATTTTTTGGCAAGGACTACTAACCTGGAGTTTCTTTTACCTTAATTCATAACCATTTAGTGTCTTGTGTTCTGGCCTAGAACAGATATCATCTACTTTTCCACATTATACTTGCTGAATGAAAACACATTCCAAACGAGGAATAAATAAATGCTCGCTCTGCAGCCACAGCCTAAGCAAGGGCGTGCTGCCTCTGAGGTGATACCACAAGCCAGTACATAGGGGCACCCGGAGAGCGCGGGCAGGCGGCTCTTTACGTTCTATTTTCTTAGTGACTACTGGGGTCATTTGGGAGGGTCAGAGAAAATGCAAATTTGACAGCATTAGGACATGGCTGCATAATTTCAAATATTTAGGATTCTTTGATTCCTTTTTTTAAAAAAGGCTAATTGTACAATTGGGTAAATTTCACTTAAGATGCCTTCTCTGTACCTGGCCAAGATTGCCAGGCAGAATTGTAAAACAGGGACTTTTCATCCATGAATTCATGTGCCATCCCGAATCGGGCGCCCACAGGCCCAGTGGTTTTGAGGGAAGCACTTTCAAGTCCAGAGATGATCAGAAGGGTGGTTGTGCGGGGCCATCTACCTTCCCCCTCTGGCTTCCCGCCACGGCAGAGCAAATGGTCTGAATCCTAACACCCAATTGTTACAATCCACGCTCTCGCAGGAAGCTGAAGCTCACCATCCTTCAGACCCGAGATGCAGAGATGTTGGTAATCCATAATCCCTCCACAAAGTCACTGAGGCCAGCAGGCCTCACAGGCTGTGGCCCATGTATTTAAAAAAAGATTGTATGAGCTCTAGACCCTTGGATTAAACAATCCGGCTTCAGCATGCACCCTGCCATCCACTAGAGCTGGGGGCCAGAAAAGGCACCCCTAGTCCGTACAAAATACTTATCCTGGAGCCCGCACGGGTGAGGTTGGCCTGTCAGCCCTGCATGCTCAGTCCCTGGACTGTCACTATGCAAGCTTCCACCTCTCGCCTTAAAGATGTTTCGCACCAAAAATGGTCATGAAAATGTAGCCAACAGATGGTTTACAAGACCTCTGCAAGTCCTTCCAATTACTCAGCTTCCTATTAATAGCATGCAGCAATTAACCAACAACGGCGTTTACCATCGTGGAAGAAAGAGCTTCGGGGGTGAATGATCTATTTACCAATGTACTCATTTGCCAGTTTCCAAAACTGCTGAGATTCACGATCCGAGCTCCCTCCTCAACCTGAGTTTATGTTAAATAAATATGTACACGCATAAACACATGAAACCTTCTCCTGGCGGGTCAGCAAACAATGGTAATGCCACGTTTGGGCTATTTCCCAGCTTCCCGATTGGGTCAATATGAAGCCATAAGATTGTTTTCTTTGTCCCTGGACTCATTTGTTTGTGCCCTGAGTTTACTCAGCTGAAGTGAAAGTTCAATAAATATAACAACAACAACTGACATTTACGGGGGCCAAGCGATGTGCCCTGTTTCATGCTGAGCACTGTCCCCGCCTCTCTATGAATCACCGGCCAAGGGCAACACCCCACCAGCGAGGTTTCCTCCTGGGAAACGTGGGAAGATTCAGAGAGGCACCTGCGACACCAGCCGCTGGATGGAGCACACGTGCCCCTGCTTCCCCTTCATCACCCACGGCACCTCATCGGGCCCTGCTGCTGCCGCCCAACGGGAAAACATCTGTGCCATGGAAGACACAAGGAAACATCTTAGAGTTGATCATGGAGCTTTGGCCAGCGTAGCCCTCACTGGGTCAAACACGAGACAGGATGATTTGTGCTCAGTGTGCAGGGCTTTATAAAGGAGGGGGAGCAAACATAACCCAAAAGGGCAAGAAACCATGCTTTTTTTTTTTAAGATTTTATTTATTTATTTGGCAGAGAGAGACACGGACAGAGGGAACACAAGCAGGGGGAGTGGGAGAGGGAGAAGCGGGCTTCCCGTGGAGCAGGGAGCCCGATACGGGGCTCAATCCCAGGACCCTGGGATCATGACCTGAGGGCAGACACTTAACGACCAAGCCATCCAGGTGCCCCCAAATCATGCTTTGTTTTCTGGCATACTCTAAATTCTTGGTCCAGCGATAATTTTATGATGACTAAATTTTAACAGAAGTCGTCACAGAATCAGATCTGGAAAATCTAAAATTCCATGCCATGGACAGACCCCTTGGGCAATATCCCAATAGATGGCATCTCGCCTTGGTTTACTCATCCAAGATGGCGACTTCCTTATGTGGTAAACAGGGGCGTTGGCTGCTGGCCTGCACTGGAACACTCTGGTGGCAGTGACTCGTCTGTATGTTCAGAGAAAACCATCTCCTGGACGTCAGCCGCTGGTCTCTGTGATCTCTGGGCCAGAACAAGTCTCCTCATTTAACTACCTGCTGTCCTCCAGATGGCTGGCCTCCCGCCCTTGCTCACTCTCCTTCCCCACCTCTGGACCCTCTTGTTAGGATTACTTATATTGTGCAGTTGCATAGTATTTTCCAGTCTCCCATTCAATTTCAGGTTTTAATGATGGGATTACACTTACCTGGGATTTTAAATTATGTCAAAGAGGCTTTCTGGGAATTATGATTTCTTAATTAACTCATCTTCTTAAACTCAGTAATACTCTTTATATTCATAAAATGAACTCAGAAGCAATGAGATGGCATTTAAAATCTGCAAGCAAGTAACTCTTTAAAGGTTGTGACTAATTCCGAGGGCTTTTCCCTTCAAACATCCAAAATTGGCTGTTCTATATGGGGTACTGAATTCACTAATCTGACCAGCGTGGGGAAGGTCCCTTTTGAAATGCTCCTTCAGATGATGAACCCCTCTGAGCCGTACAATGCCTGGCTATGCCGGGGAGGGAGGGGGTCTGGCTTGAGGAGACACCAGGATGCCCACGTCATAGGTCTGGGGAAAAGCAAGGAGCAGGCAGAACATATGCTCCGATCTGTTCTGGAATCCTTTACGAAATCCCGCAATCTCTCTTGCAGAGTTCAACATGACCCAGTTTTCATCTAGACCCCAAAATTCTACCTCTTCTGAGAGGACCTCTTGTTTAAGAATAATTATGTAAAATCTTTTCATCAAGTCCATATCATTTAACTAAGAAATAATTTAACAAAGCCTACCAAAAAACGCAAGAAATAATCACACACGCACACACACCACCAAAATTGCACAAATGAGGGCACACACCATATCTGTTTCAGATCTTCAGGAACCATCCCACGTCTCAGTGGCAGCTCGCTTGGCCCACCATCCCCCATCCTGGCCTCTTCCTGCACAGCAGAAACCACTACTTGGAAATTGGTTTGTGTGTCTTCTCTCTTCATTTCCTTGCTTTTGTTCCGCGTGGACGCATAAACAAAATATAGTATTCAAGAGTACTTTGAAACATCATCTAAATGGTACCATATAGTACATATCACTCTGCAATTTTTGTATACCATTACGTCAGATGTTTATCCACAGGCATACAAATATATGGTTAATCATAGAATCACACTGTTGGAATATACCACAATTTACATATTTATTCTCCTTTCATTTGACATTTTGGTTTTCTGTCATTTGCTTTTGATTTTTTCCCCCATTTTGAACAATATGGCAGTAAATATGCTGTGTGTGTTCTCCCTGGGGACATGTTCAAGAATGTCTCCAGGGGATACACCTGGAAACAGCAAATTCACTTTAGGACTTCCATGCACATAAAGTGAAGGGTGAAACTTCCTCTATGATTCTCAGTCTCCTAATGATATTACCTTGGCCCTCAGTATGGTGTAACGATGAAAAAATAAACACTTTCTCAAGAACCATTAGTATAAGTAAGAAGTCTCCCTTCAATTCCTGCACTGAACAAGTCTTGAAATTATTCTTAAAAATTAGCAACAATAGTCAGTGAGGGAGCAACTGAGTGTCGAGGGTCGTGGATGACCCCTGAGAGCAGAGCAGATAAACCCAAGTCCAAGGAGGGGGCTCGCAAATGAAGTAGCGAGAGCCCAGCCCTGGAGCCCAGCGGCAGCCTGGCTGGTCCTCTGGGTCCCCTTCTTCTGGAGAACACATCTTCACAGAGAAAACACCCCTTCCTTGTCCCCCCACTTCCTTTCTTGCCCAAGTCTTACCTACAACCACTCAATCTGCCAAGACAGAATGCTCTCCTTTGAGCTCCTAGGTGCAGGAAAAGGCTTTTTTCTGGTTCTAAACCTCTGATTTTCTTCTCTTCAACCATATCCAATGTCCCTCCTTAAAGTATCTTTTTAAAGAGTTTTGAAGCAAAGTGTGTGGAAAAGCAAGGGTTGAATAACTGCTCTACAAAATGGCTGGTGTTTCCCTCCTTGGTCAAACCAAAAAGGCAAACCTAGCCCTGTGGCTTTCTGGGGGACATCTATAGGTGATGCCAGTGATCAAACCTCTCCGTGTCCCTGGCTTCTCTGTAAGCCCCGTCGCTCTCCTGCCCAGCCCTGTGACTGAAACCTCGGAAAAGACCCCAGTGAGGAGTAGGAGTCCTTGGATATCTGCCCAGTTAATAAGAAAACAGTAAAGGCCATTGTGAAATAACCAAACTAATTAGCGCCCTGCAGTTTGAGAAAACGAAAAACTCCGGGGCAGAAACTCACACATTTCAAAATTACCAGAGGAAGGGAGGAAGGAAGGAGGCGCCATTTTCTATCTTCACAGCAGTGCAAATCATCAGGGCAGCATGGGTTTAGAGAGTAGGAAAAAGCACAGGCGGCAAGGGAAAAAATCACAGCTCAAAGAAATAAAAATATCAAAGATGACAGAGGTCACAGAATGGGATGTCAAACCTCCCAAACAGGGAGCACAAGGCAACATGGTGTGAAAAAGTGGGGGAAGGGAGACACCCTTAGAGGATAGACAGATGCTAGACTCTTGAAACATGGGAGAAAATTCAGGACTAGACCCAGAGCTTAATCACCATCATCACCACCATCTTCATTACCATCATCACCTTCATCACCATCACCATCTTCATCACCATCACCATCTTCATCACCATCACCTTCATCACCATCACCGTCTTCATCACCATCTTCATCACCATCATCATCTTCATCACCATCACCACCATCATCATCACCATCATCATCACCTGACAAAGCACTCTGCCAGCCATACTCAAGAAAACAACCCACCAGGCTCTCAGGCGTCCCTGGGAGGTATTTGCCTGGACTAGCCCCCCTTACCCTGAAGCCCCTGCCGCTCAGAGAGCAACAGTGGCTAGCCCAGGGCAAGAAGAGCTGAGCCAGGATTCCACCCCTCACCCATTTTCTCAAGCCTCACAGAGAGAAGGAGCATGGCTATTTCCTATCAGCCTAACTCAGGCCAAAATCTCAGTGCCAGCCAGACTGTCTGTCCTTACCACAGGCCCCCTAGGAGAACTGGTGAAACACCTGGATTTAAGAGCATCACTGCTGATGGTGGACGAGGAAGCATGCCTACTATGTGCTGGGCACAGGGCCATGCTTTACACACACATCACACTGCATCCTCCAGCTACCCCGGGGGCGGAGGGGGTGCTGTTGCGATCCCCGCTGGGTAGATAAGACAGACGAGGCTCAGTGAGCTGACTGGTCCTCTGGACCTCACAGCCAGGAAGGGGGTCGGTCTGGGTCTCATGGGGTTTAGACAGCCTGGATGGGGAAGGCACCCCAAAAAGGAGATGCCCCCAGCAGGGGAGATCAGCAGAACTGCACTTCTACGACGAGATCAGAACTGGGCCAGATAAAGGGGGAAAAGGCTGAGATCATCCCAGCCAGGCGAATCGCCCAGAGGCAACCGTGGCGGGGGAGGGATTTCTGGTTTCATCGGAAGACAGACTAAGTCAGGGCCGTTTGTCAACAGACATGTGCATCTAGCTCAAGGACTCTAAGCAGATTAGAGAGGTAGAGACGGAGTCCCCAGCAGGTACAGACAGTAGCAGGTGACCAGCTCCTACCAAAGTCACCCTTTAAATGCCCACACCAGCCACGATAGGTGGTAAGAACCCTTTACACCTTGCTCCCAAATGCTGCCAGGAATCCACTGTGAACCTCTGGCTGCTGGGCCAGGATGATGCTCAGGTGAGACCCTTTGTGTGCTCCAGAAATCAAACCTTGCGAAGCACAGAAAAGGTGCAATTAAAATTTCTAAATATCCAATCGATCTGTCTGGAATCTTTTTTTTTTTTAAAGATTTTATTTATTTATTTGACAGAGAGAGACACAGCGAGAGAGGGAACACAAGCAGGGGAAGCAGGAGAGGGAGAAGCAGGCTTCCCGCGGAGCAGGGAGCCTGACGTGGGGCTCGATCCCAGGACCCCGGGATCACGACCCGAGCCTGAGCCGAAGGCAGACGCTCAACGACTGAGCCACCCAGGCGCCCCCTGTCTGGAATCTTAAAGAGCTCTGTAGGCGGCTTACTCCTAAGTTTTCGAACAAAGTGAATATAATTACCTTTGATCTCCCTTGGACCAGATAATGGCAACTGTATCTGTTTCGTGGACCACAGACTAAATTGCTGACTCGGGCCTGCCCGTTTTCCCAAACTGGTTGGGCCGCTAGGGAGAGAGTCAGTATAAATACACTGACATTTGTGCAAAGCCATGCAGCCTCTGTTTTCGTCTTCACAAAGGTGCTGGTGCTAAACCACGGACCCCCAGCAGGAGAGGGACTTGTCAGATACGCTTGATCTCATCAGCTTCCTGTAGCAGCATGATCACTGCTGTCGTGCTTATTAATAAGACGCGGAAGGCCTCGTGCCTCTACTGAGAAGTCTTTGAGACTTAATGGTGATTGAAGGCTCAGCCGGCTCCTGCACCTGCTTCAGGGGAGGGCGGCTGGGGGTCCAACCTCATTGTCCTTCTGGGAGAGTTTCCTGGACAGGGTGTGGCCTTTTGCCTTGAACCTGGAAGGCACGTCTCCTTTCCACACTACTTGGTAAGTGCCCTGGGGGTGGCATTCCCCCTCACAATCATTTCGAGCTCCAGAGTCCCCGGACAAGACGAGATGGGGCAAGCCCAGGGAATCACGCTGCACTCAAAGCCTATTCATCCAGCAAGGTTTGGGTGTCTACTCTGTGCCAGGCACTGGGCACAGGGCAGCAAGCAAACGGATACCTCTCGGCTACAGAGAGTCCCCTCTCAGGGAGGAAAACAGACAACAAACAAACCTAGCAACAAGAGGGTGGTTTCAGAGGTTGGTGAGCACTCTGCAGCCTCAGGAAGAACGTCAGAGCAGGGAGCAGGGCAGGTGGCAGGGCTCAGGGTGGCCCCTTCAGACAACTGATACCCAGAGAGGTGGCTTCTGAGCTGAGACCCGAGAGGACATCAGCTCGGGGAGGGCAGGGGAAGGGGACGCAGGGGCCATGCAGAATCGCTGGGCACAGCCACTCACTGCAGGGGCAAGGGGAGGGGAGCAGGAGCGAGACGGGCGGGGCTGCGTGCTGGAAGTGCACATGGGTTCCGTTCCCACGCGGTGGGAGCCGGGGACCTGGACTCCAGGCATTCTTCCCAGCAACTTAATTGAAATATAACTTATCTACCATGAAGTTCACCCTTTGAAAGCATACACTACAGGGGCACCTGGGTGCTGCAGGCAGGCAAGCGTCTGACTCTTGATTTCAGCTCCGGTCACGATCTCAGTCATGAGTTCAAGCCCCGTGTCGGGCTCTGTGCTTAGTGAAGAGTCTGCTTAAAATTCTCTCTCCCGGGCGCCTGGGTGGCTCAGTCGGTTAAGCAACTGCCTTCGGCTCAGGTCATGATCCTGGAGTCCCGGGATCGAGTCCCACATCGGGCTCCCTGCTCAGCGGGGAGTCTGCTTCTCCTTCTGACCCTCTTCCTTCTCGTGCTTTCTATCTCTCATTCTCTCTCTCTCTCAAATAAATAAATAAAATCTTTAAAAAAATAAAATAAAATAAAATTCTCTCTCCCTCACCCTCTGCCCTTCCCCGGCACATGCCCCCCCCAAAAAATATATATATAAATAAATCTTTAAAAAAAAAAGTATATGCTACAGTGGTTTTCAGTTCATTTAGAGAGCTGTGCCCCCATCACCACCGCCTAATTCCAGAACATTCCACCATTCCATTCCGGCTGCTCCCCATCTCCACACACCCCAGTGCTGGTGAGCACTGATCTACCTTCTGTCTCTACAGACTCGCCTGTTCTTGACCTTTCAGAGGAATGAGAGCCTACACTGTGGGGTCCGCTGCGACGGCCTGACTCCACTGAGCACGTTCTCACTCTTCACCTGTGCTCTAGTGCGTGTCAGGATTCACTCCTTTTTATGACCAAATGATGTTCCCTTGTATGGGTTTACCGCACTTTGTGGACCCATTCATCTGCTGACAGCGTCTGGGTGGTTTCCTCTCGGGCTGTTAGGAGCACCGTGTCCAGGTCTGTGTGGACACGGGCTTCCTTCTGGGGTGCATTCAGCGGTCACAGGTGCCTCTAGATTCACCCTCAGGAAGGCTTAGGAGCTCGGGCACCGGGTGGACACCAGCTCCGGGCGGTGCATAGGGGGCCAAACCCCCGTTCAGAAGCCTACCTTTCAATCTGGAATGATGAGGGGCCCAGGGTATGGCTCTCAAACACATTTTGGAAGTGATGCAGTTTGCCATGGGGTGAGGGAAAGCGAGGGCATCAGGACAACAAGGTTCTTACGTGTGAGCCAGTGGGACCCGGAGGCTTCTTGCCCACGGGTTCTCCAGCCAGATCGGCAATTCCAGGGGAGATGCAGGGTGTGCGTGCGTGTGCACACACACATACTTATATGCATGTACATATAACACACGTGCACACAGACATGCACACATATACACACGTATACACAGGCACACACAGGTGCATATAATGCACACAGATATATACATATGCACACACACACAGAATACACACATGCACACACACACACGTGCACCCAGATCCTTCCCTGAAGACTTCTGACCCATAAGGTCTATGAGGGTCCTGGAGTCTGTGTCGTTGGCTTGTCCAGCACAGCCGTCTGTGAGGAAACTGACAGTCTGGGGCCAGGGCACACCCCCAGACCGCCTTCCACCCCTGTGATGGGCCAGGTGAATGAGCTGTCTGATCAGCCCTGCCCTTCCCTAAATAGCCCACAACATTTAGGACATGACGACTGAACCTCAGCTGCAGAGCCAGGCTGGAGGAGCACACGGGCGTCATCAGGCAGGGAGGGTGGCACGGGGGGGCATCCAAGGAGAGAAGGGGGAAACTGAGGGAGACAGAAGTAAAAGATAGCTCCCATCAGGCTCATCTGCCCCAAGGCTCTTGGGGAGAGAATCACACCTGCAACCACCTGAGGCAGGTCTTCCCGTGGACGGAGCCGCTGCGGCCCCAGCCCTGGCCCATCAGGTGCAAAGAGCAAAGACAGCACCAGCCTTGTGTGCAATCTTAAACGCTTTAGCGCCAAGTTAAAAAAGAGAACTAAAGAGGGGGGATGTATTTCACTCGTATGTTTCATTTTAGCCCAGTGCGGCCAACGGAGTGCTGTCGACAGTGGACTCTCCACAAATGTGGTTAGTGGATGCTGCCCCCTCTCTCCTTGTGCTGAGCCCTGGAAGCCAGCGCACCTCCTCCACCCACCGTGCAGCGCCCTGCGCCAGCCGGCCCGTCCAGGACAGCGCTGAGCTGGCGCTCCGGGAGCGTCCCTGGAGGCTGCGCGCCCCGGTTTTGGGGTTGGGGGCAGACCACTCAACCCTTACAGGGAATGAGGGCAGGGGAGTGGCGCTTCTCAGCAAATCCGCGCATGTCAGTCGCAGGGTCCCCCCGAGGCGGAGGGAGGAGGTTGAGGTTACGAGGCGTGACTGTCCATGCCCGTTACACGCCGTGCCGTGCTTCACCTCAGTAAGGGGAGGAACACAGACTCAGGCCCCCATGCCACTCCACCAGCTGCCACTGTGAGACCCCGGGTGGGACCTGACCTCTCCGAGCCTGAAAGTCACCTGCAAAGTGGGGACGACCGCTGTGCCCATCGCTCAGCTCGGCAAGACTTACCGAAGACTACGTGTGACACAGACAGGGCTCCTCAGGTCAGAAGAGCTTTTCTAACGAACAGGACACGGTTTCAGCAAGTGGCAGCAGGAGGGAGGCTGGGCAAAGGATCAGATGGGCCCCTTGACGGCACAGCCCAGAGCACGTCCTGGGGTCAGGCCTCCTGAGGGGGGTCCCTGGAACTCGTCTGCTTCCCCTGCCCCTACCCTCCCTCTGGAGCCCGCCTGTGCCCTGAGCTGTGGCTGCAGCCCCACCCCCAAGGAAGCCTGCTCTCCCCCTTAGCCACGTTGGGCAGGCTGTGTCCTCCAGATGGGGAAGGTCCACCCTCAGCCCAGGGCAGTGAGGAGCAGGCCGCCACCCCACCCACTCACTCCTGAACACCAACCCCACAGCCTCTACATCCACAGAACACAGCAGGCAAGGTGCCTGCCCCTGGCCCTGACAATCTAGGGGAGGAGGGCCCCGGAGAGGAAATGGTAACCATAGCAGCTGCTCCAGGGCCAGGGACAGGTGCCCTGCCTGCAGGTGCAAGGGTCCAGGGGTGAGGAGGGGCCAGCTGGAGGGCAGAAGGCTGGGGGTGGCCTTCCAGGAGGGAATACAAGAACAGGGCGGGTTTGACATTCTGTCTTCGAGGGATGGGTGGGAGGCCTGCCCCCTCGTGATCCCCAAAACTCAAAGAGTGGACCAAGCCACCCAAGGACCTAGCAGGGTGCTCACCCTAGCCGCCCCCGAGCTGGGTGGACTGAACCCAAGTCCCCTTCGGTTGGGCAGCAGGCGGGCTGGGCCAGGACAGCCTGGGCCGCCTTCCTGGCCTGGAAAAGCCAGGCTCACACATCATCCCCACTGTCCTCACCGAGCTGGATGTCCCCTGCCCCCCCCACCTCACCCTGCCCCCCGGCCCCTGTCGCCAAGTGCCCCCAGGCCTCGGGGGCAGCAGGAACTCCGCGGTGGAGCCGCATGGAGTCTGTTTTCACAGCAGGCCGCGCACACAGCAGGCTTTAATTCTAAGCCGCTCTGATACAGAGGCAATAAACTTGACATTATTACACATTTCGCCTGAAGTGCCAGCCTGGGGCTTTGGCAGACGTGCCGGGAGTCTGCGGTCCTGGAAGGCAGCTCTGCTCACCGCAGCCCGGAGCAGGGGCCCTGTGCTCTTGTCCCACCACGGCCCCGGGCCCCAGGCTGCCTCCACCGCACACGGGCCACCCACGTGGGCCGGGGGCGGCCCCCACGCAGATGCCCCTCCCAGGCTGCCCTGCGCCCTGTGAACCTCCCCCCTTAAGCAGCCGGGCGCAGCCCTGTCTGCATCCCGCCACCTGTGTCGTAAATAAGCCACCACTGGGGGGCCATTAAGCCAGTCCCATGAGCACTCCATACAGCCGCACCCCTGCAATGACCCCGCCGAGGGACGACAGCTTAGACTTGGCCAAATGTTCCGTGTGCAAACGTACGTGTGTGTGTGTGTGTGTGTGTGTGTGTGTGTGTGTGGTCACACCTGCTCTTGTTTCTTCCCTTTATCAGAGTTGCTGAAATGCCCCTAAAAAGGATCCCTGCTCACAAAACCCCTGCCAGCAGTCTCTACCAGGCAGGCTTCATAGGACAGCACTGCCCTTTCCAAATAGAAGTCTGGCCTGGTCCAAAAATAAAGACTCCCTGGCACACAGAGGGAGAGGCTGAGGCTTTGTTTCAGGATGACGCTGGGCAGGATGGCGGTTGGGGAAGGGAAGGAGCCTCAGATCTGGGTGGTGAAGGGCACTGAGATCACAGGCTTGTCCCAAAATAGCCGAGTGTCTGAGACCACAGGGTGGGGCCCAGGAGGCGAGGGCCGTCGTGGGAGGGGGAGTGACACCCCCCAGACGGCAAAGGTGCACGAGCGGAGGACCCAGAGCATCGACAAGGCTGCTCCCACCCCAGGGAGGGGCGGCAGGTCGGAGTCCCTACGCTAGCCACGGACGGAGCCTGTGCAGAGGCCCCAGAGCCCTGGGCATTCTCCAGTGGCAGAGGGAAGCCAGTCTGAGGGTGTGCAGCCTCAGCAGATGACGCTGGGACACACGGATGCCCACTGGCCCCAGGGACACATTAAGAATCCCCCGATTGCCAGTTAGAGACAGGAAGGAGACCCCACAGGTGGTACCCACCTTGTGGCTCAGGGGGTCCCTGTGGGATGGCTGTGATGGGGACGTCTGAGCCCGTGTGGGTGATCTGGGTGCTCTGCACTCTTCCTCTGTGTTGGGAGGGCTTGGGGTTCTTTATAAACACAGCTGGACCTAGTGGCTCTGAACCCACAACCATAAAGGAAACCCACTGCCACCCTGGAAATGTGGGGCTTTCCCCCACCACCATGCTGACACTGGGTCGCATTCCCCTGACTCCTCTCCAGTGAAGCCCTAAGACAAGCCTACGTTCCAGCAGGCTGTGCGGCAATCAGTACAATTACGGGAACAGGTGGGAAGGTCTTGTCCCCGTTTAGCGTGGATGGCATCACTTCTGTACGTGTCTATGTTGCCATCGAGGACCAGCCTGTGCCCATCAGTAAAGAGCTTCTCAGGGCCAGCCTGTGCCTGGCCCAGGCTTGGCGCTGCAGATACATGGCAGGAAAGCGGACAGAGAACAGCACCGTCCCATGTGGGGCTTACAGTCTCGGCTCTCTTGGAAGAGCTTATTCCTGCCCTCGACAAATGCTTATCAAGGGCTCCGAGAGCCAGGCACCGCTCAGTGCCAAGGACGACAGCCAGGGCTTGTGGTCCAGGGGGATGAGAGAAATAATGAAGCCAGGCAGTTTCAGGCAGAGATTAGTACTAGAGGAAATGAAAACAGCAAGAGGGCCAAAACCTGGTCTCACCCGGGGGTAGGGTGTGGGCTAAGATATGAACGAGAAGAGCCAGCCACAGCCAGAGTCGGGGAGAACATTCCAGTTCTTGGGACAAGCTGGACAAGTGTGAGGAACAGACAGGACCAGGTGGCTGGCACACGGAGACAGTGGGGGAGCTTGCCAGGGCCGGGCCAGACGCTGAAGGTGTGCCTGTGTTTGCCGAGCAGGAACAGCAGGTGATTCATGCTTTTTAAATGGCCCCTCAGACCACCGTGGGCAATGGACTTGGGGGGGAGGGGCTGAGGGGCGTGTGGGTGTCCCAGGTGGGTGGGGGGGATGAACAGGAGGGTGGCTCTGGAGACGCTGTACAAGCATCCACGGCAGGGTGCACCCTGGACTAAGCATGGAGGGGACGGGGGGCACAGAGCCCTCCCACAGCCCCTCTAGCAGAGATCTCTCCCGCAGTAAGGGTTTTGGGAGTGCAAACCACACAATGCTTTGGATGGCCACTGACAACATCCACCAAGATGGAAAAGGCTCACATCCTTGGATCCAGCCGTTCCGATTCTGGGAACTGATTCCGCAGCTATGCTCCCGGATGCACAGGATCATTTCCACTAGGAAACTCCTGCTCACAAGCCCCTCTCCAACGTGAGCTGCTTCAGCCAAGTACAGAGACCTACAGAGCAGGACACCAGGCCAAAGAGAACACGGTGTAATTCTATGAATGGCCGTGGAACTTTGATCAATAAGTAATCTTAAGTGAAAAAAGCAAATTCACAAGGCGTTGCACGATCGTGGGGACGGGGGCTTCCTGCTGGGTCATGTTTGTGCCGTACACACGCAGGTTTGTCCAGGCAGCGCCATGGAGCCGCAGCTCAACCAGGGGACCCCAGCCCCGGCAGCAGGTGGTGCTGCCCAGGGGCATGCAGGCGGGGCTGAGCGATGGGATGCTGTTCTTGAAGGGACCTGCCTCCCCAGCGTGGAGCTCGTTCCGCCAAACCTCGGGCTGCTCTGGTGACAAACAGTCAAGAGTGACCATGCAGGGTGCGTGGGTGTGAGTGGACGATCTCTGGGAGGTGAACACGCCCCCGCCGGCTGAGGCCTTCGGAGGAGCTCCCACTGAGAGAGAGACAGTGGATGCGGGAGAGGAGAGGGTCCCCCCATCTCAGCACTGCGCCCGAGAGCGAGGGGCGGACTGCCCCACGGCCACCCCCACGCAGTCCCAGGGACACAGCAGCTGCACGTGCACAGGGGGCTGGGGGGCCGGGAAGCACGGCGCCCGCCCAGCCCCAAGCTCTAGGCCACCGAGCACGTCGTGACCCACATGGACGTGGCGTGAATTAGAGTGCACGAGGCACACGACTATTTCTACTACTTACAAAGTATAACGGGAATTCTGACCACTGTCGGCACCTAAGAGAAAAGGCTAACTTCCTTCTTAGGCAAACTGTTGTTTAAATTAGCAATTTTATTAAAAAGCAATTCAGGGCCACCGTAAATATTCCACAGTAAGAAGTAAAAACCCCCTTCTCGCCCTGCTCCCCATCCCCACTCCACAGAGGCGGGTCAGCTTCTCTTTATACCCCCTAAAAATGTCCCATGAATATACATAAGCACAGATGTCATCAGACATAAGAGTCCCCAACAAATACACTATCTTGAGACTTTGCTTTTTCATTAAAGATTAACAATGAGTCAAAATTCCATGGCTGCTCATAGAATTCTACCTGCCCCTCTAAGGAAGGTTTCCTGCTCTGTACTGGCTGAGACCATTCTCAGCTGATAAACGTGATCTTGTTTCCAGCTCCCGTTATCAATAACCCAACGGGGAAGACACCTGCCTGGGAGCATACAGCAGAGTCAATTTCTGGGGGAAGGAATTGCTGGATCAGGGGGTGTGTCCGCTACACCGTAGTGGGTGCTGTCAAATGACCCTCCGAAATGTGGACCATAAATCCCCCACCAGCCAACTGCGCCAGGGCCGAAGTCCCCACGCCTCCCAATTCCGGCACCACCTTTCCATCCCTGCCAAACTAATTAGAGAAATGGTGCGTCCCAGGTTTCTTCTGCGTCGTGGTGAATGTGAGCACCTTTTGAAATGATGCTCAAGCAACGAAAATCCTTTCCCGTTAACTGGGTGTTCACATAACCTAGCCATTGCTTCTTCAAACCCCCCACCCCGCCATCTGCACCAATATGAGCCCCTGGCCTCCTCTTGTTGATTTTAAAAAGCTCTTTACTTATTAAAAGAGCTGTCAAATATAGTAAAGACGTTTTCCCCAGGTGTCTATTTTCTCTGTGAAATTTAAACGGTACCCTTTCGACAGTCGGGAACTTTAATTGTTATGCAGTCAAACATAACTGTCTTTCCTCACATGGCTTCTGGGCACATGCATTTTTCAGATAAAATATGAGACCTGCAGCGGACCGAGCCAGGCGGCACCCACCGGGCCCCAAGGCCACTCCTTCCCTCCCCTCTGCCTCCCTCGGTGGGGGGCAGAAAGGGCAGCATGGCCCACTCTCGCCTGGTGGAGGTGAATCCTGAGCCTTCCAGTTGGTAAAACCGTAGCGGACAAGCCAGTTGTCTGGAAATGACCTAGAGGGAGACCACAGCAGGAACGGTTAGGTCGTGCTTCTCGAGGCGTGCCACCGGCTTGTATCTCGGTCCTTCAGATGCTCTCGGATCACCGAGATGAAAAGCCGTAAGAAGTAACATGTCTTGCATGTAGTGGTGCCTTCTCGCCACTGAAAACTAAATAAATTTTTCTTCCAAGGAAACAAAAAGCCACTCGTTTTTGGCTACCGATTCATGTGACTTGATACAGAAAAGGCTCTGTCCTGTGGAATCTCACCCTGAAACTCTCCTGGGAAGCACGTCTGCTCACCCCATAATGCAGCAACACTGAACCTGCAGCCCACCCCCCCCGGGCGGCCCCAGTGCCTTCCAGAATTCCCAGAAGCCTTCTGGGCCAAGGAAACATGTTTTATATACAGTGTAATTTTAATACTAATTATATTTCCTGTAGAACGGTGGTCATTTACTCTATATATTGTGACACTCCCGGGCCGCCACCCACCCCCTCCAACCGGCCCAGACAACAAACAGACTTGCATTTCCACGGGGCTCGGAAACCGCAAGGCACACTGGAGAGATAATTGTGTATTTCATAAGAATAATCCTTTTTTTTTTCTCAGCTAACTTCCTGTTATGCATGCAGTTTTATACGAGTGAGCCAATATAGTTCAAAACATGTCACTCATTCATTTATTCCTTCGATATATATTCATAGAAAGCTTCCACGTGCTCAACTTTGGGCAAAGCCCTTCCTAAAACAAGTCACTTAAGTGAGGCATCTGGAAGGGACTACTAATTACCTGCCTAAATAAAGATTCTAGGAGAGGAGCACCAAGGGGTGATGTCACCCCTTCACTATCTCTGTCCCCTCAAGTCGGTGTCTGGACACGGAAGGGGACAGCTTCGTGGCACAAGTCCTCCGCTTAGCGTCTCTCCAGGGTCTGTCTGGATATTCAGAATGGCAACCTCTCACTGCCCGACTGGTTGGCCACGATGCCACCGGCATATGGGCAGTGGGGCGTGGGGACGGGGCGCTGCGCTGACCAGGGCACCCGGGGGAAGAGAAGAGCAACCCGTTCGAGGAAGCAGCTGAGACAGCAGCAAGGATCTCGTCTAGGTTTTCTGATCATTTCCTGACCAAGACGGTTGAGGCTCTGGGAGGTGGCCATGCAGAGTTCACGGCCGCGGAATGCTTTACGGAAAGAACCGCATGGAGAAGAGAAGCCCGGCACCGGTGTTTCTTCCTCACCTACGACGCGCCTGCGGACAGAGCACGTTACCCGCCTGCCTGGGCACGCGCCCCTCGCCGCCTCTTGAGCCAGTGCTCCTGGGCCTTTGCGTTTACCCCAAGAGCACGAAGCCGATCCGCCCACACCTGCTCCTTCCGTCCCAAGCCGGACTGACGCCGGGGGCCTCTCCCTGCTCGGACTTCCTCTCCCCCCATCCTATCACTGCTCCGGAAAGAGATGGGTCTTACGCCTCTTTCACCTTTTGTCAGAAAAGAGAAATTTCGAGGCCCCGCTATCTACAGGTAAGGGAACATTAACGGAATCTAAAACAGCGACTTCACACCTGACGGGAGGATACGTTTGGATTTTCCTCATGGGGCCGTGAGGCAAAATCTGGGAATGTCGGGATCCCCTGGACACAAGAGACTTTCTACGTGAAGGAGCTTGAAAGCCAAGGCTTCTATTTTCAGTGACCACTTATTTACGACCCACACAGGACCGTGAGGGGTGATGTTACAGAAGCCAAAAACGCCCCCAAACCCACAGCTGACTCTTTGCCAGGCACCGGGCAAAGCACCTGCCACATCTGTCTCCTCTAACGTCCACAGAAGCCCGGGGGGGGGAGGGGGGACACAGGGCTCCTGCGGCTGAGCTCAGGCCCCAGCAGGCTCTGGCCCTGCCCCGCACCCCGTGAGCACGGTGGTGGAAGCCAGGACTCACCACGCTGCTGCCTCCAAGTTGAAGACCAAAGCTCAGTGGTGGTCCTGCGTCTCCCTATTTGATGGCCTTCGGAGAGTTCCATGTCCCAGAGCTCTTTGAGAACGAATGGGTGCACCCTCTCTGGGTGCCGGCCACTCTCTCTCTGCTCCCCTTTCACATGCATGGAGGGTCAGGGCGCTGCATTTACAACATCCCCCCAAATTCACGTCAGCCTGGAAACTCAGGACGTCCCTCCTCTGGAAATACAGTCTTTGCAGATGTAACTGAATGAAGACGAGGTTGCACCAGGTTAGGGTGGGCCCTAATCCAGTGACCGGTGTCCTCCTGAAAAGAGGGAAACCTGGACGCAGCATCCTGTCAGACACAGGAGAGGAGGTCGTGTGCTGAGGGAGGCAGGGACCGGAGTGATGGTCACCAGACCAAGGAGTCTCCAGGGCCTCCGGCAGCACCCGAAGCTGGGAGACACAGGAAGGATCCTCCCCCGCAGCTTCCAGAGAGCAAGCGGCCCTGCCCACACCTTGCTTTCTAACGTCTGGCTGTGAGACTGAACACGTCTGTTGCCAAAGCCACCCAATTCACGGTAATTTGTTATGGTGGCCCAAGGACACACATGCAATCAGTCCCAGTTTAGCATCCCAACTCCTCCAGGAAGGCCTCCTGGGTCTACGGTATAGACAGAGCCCCCATCACATCTCCCACAAGCCTCAGGGCACAATGGCCCCTCCAAATCCGTCCCCCGGGACTGGCACCTGCAGGCTCGGGGCACATCTGGATCTCCTGAACCCTATCCAGAGCCTCGCACTTTCTCACGGGTACCTGGCAGCAGGCAAGGACAGACAGATGGGTTTTCCTGCAAAGGTGAGTGAATGAGTGTCAGGTACATCCCAGCTTGCTGGAAATGCCTCTGTGATCTCCCTTCCACGCCCTGACAGCAAAGCGAATATCGTCCCATAACCTCAGAAACGAAGGCCTTGTCTGGGGGAAGGTCACACTGTGATCTCCTCTTTCTGCCTCAACATCTTCAGTTCATTATTTCCCCAACAGGGAGGAATTAATTGCAATAAGCCTCTTTGAAATGTTCCAAAGATCTATGACAAACACGGTCTGTATGTGCCAAAGGTCACGATGTTCTGCTGCTTATGAGGGCAGGCCACTCCTCTCCCCCAGAGCCTCCTTTGGGGACCAGGACCCAATGCAGCCACAGTCCACGTGACCCAAGGTATCAGCTCAGGAATCCAGAATGAGCTCAGATTGCTTGATGGAGTTGGTGGCTTGACCCACGTGCACACCAGCTGGTTCAGCAAATTACAGCCCCCGGGCACAGGGGGTGTCAGGCCCTGGGAGACACGACAATGTCAACAGGAGCCAAGCGTCACTGTCTCAGACCCAGGCAGCTTCAAAATGGCATGTTGCAGTATTCTGTGTTCTACGCATCATTGTTCCTGGTGCTTGGACTCAGCGCACTGGACAGGTGTCTCCCACCCAAGTCCGCAAGAGTCGAGGGCGTGGGCACTCGAGTCTGTCACTCCACGAGGAGCCTCCAAACCTCCATCGCGTCAGGCTAACGCCTGAACGCTGAAGAGTTCAAGGGGAGCCAACTGGAGGAGGGAGGCCGACCCTGCTGTCCACCCAGGACCCAGACCCACCCCAGGGATCATCCCCAGGGAAGACCCGCAGGAGACCTGGGGAATTCCAGTCCATTCTCAGACAGCCCAACATAGCAGGGAACCTCTCCCACTCCTGGCACCCACCTGCCTCTACCAACCACTCTTAACATTCGAATTTGGGGAGGCGAGGGGCATGCTGGGCAGTGTGGGCAGACAGGCGGGGCTCCCCAGGTGGGCTTTAACCCACAGCCCGCTCCCAGGACAGCCAGGAGGGCCCCAAACGCTCTGGAGCTCAGTCTCCCTATCTGAGGGATGCAGTTAGATGATCAGAGCTCCCAACAGCCTGGCTGGCACATCAAGGGGATGACTCCAGTGACTCGCGTAGTGCCCTGTCCCACGCATGGAGCGCACCCGATACGCGCTCAGGAAGAGCATGCTCCGCGGTGACAAGCCTCACCATCTTGCCTGCCTACAGCCTTCCCAGCCTCCTCTCCGCATTGGAAACGCACCTGGGGCGGCCCCCTCCTCGTGCTGTCCCGTCTCGCTCTGCAGGCAAGTGCTCTGTTCCAGAACCCTGCCCTGGGTCGGCGCAGGGGTGAAGGTAGCACACCGCATGGCTGGCACACCGTCCTGTCTGGAACGGGGTGTGGGACCCTGGGGACCAAAGCTACTCTGTGCACAGCTGTGTCCTGCCTCAGCACACACTAGGATCTTACCTATTGCAGGGACACACAGGAGGGGGGCCCAAGTATGGAGGAGGGGGGCCCAGCATGCCCCCCAGGACTCATCCTGAGGCTATGAAGGAGAGGAGCGAACCTCCGTTTTTCCCATCCAGGCAAAGGAAGGGGAAGGGAGAGGAGGGGGAAGGGGAGAAGGGGAGGGGAGAAAAAGAAAGGGGGGTAGGAAAGGGTGGAAGAAGGGAGATGGAAAAGGCAGAGGGGGAGGAGGGGGGTGGGAGGGGGGAGGAGGGCGGAGGAGGGAAGAGGGGGAGGGGGAGGGCAGCAGGGAGCCAGGCGTCTGCTCCCTCAGCCTGAGCTCTGGGCTGAGGATGCGGACGCCCCCAGCCTCGCAGCGTTGCTGTGAAGAGAGGGGAGCGCCACCCCGTGCATGCGTGGAGCGAGGTGGAACCTCCGCGTGTAATAAACACCCCAGCCCTTCTCTCTCCTGTGTGTTTTCAATCAGTGAAATGGGAACGCTAAGGCCCCAGACCTGGAGAGTGAGGAGCACAGAAGGTGCTAACTCCGTGTGCCTGGGATGAACAAATAACCACCCCACAGATGACGGAAGTTCAAGGACCCAGAACCTCTGACCGGCCACGGAACCTTAAGCCAGTGACTTGACTGCTCTGTGCCTCAGTTTCCCCATCTGTCAAATGGGGACCTTACTGCTGCTGCTGCTAACACACCCCCACCAGGACACCAAGAGGACTGTGTGAGTAACACACGGGACCATCTGTGCCACCACAGAGCAAGCCCCCCGTGGCTGTTGCTTCTTAACATTATTATCTCCACGTCATTGGCACACCGAGTCACCATGTGACATTTCATGTGGACCAACATTTGCCAAGGGACACCAGTGAGGGGCTGTGCCACCCAATAATGGCAATGGTCAGATGCAACAAAGCCAAGAGTCCTTTGTTCAGTGCACAGCCTTCGTGGGGGGTGCCAGTCTGCAGCACGATAAATGCCCAGGAGGGAGATGAAGTCACACAGCGTCTCCCAAATCTACTCGCCTTTGGGTAAAAATCCCTACATTCATACACATGCGCCTGTACACACTCACATGCATGCATGCACACATGCACCCACACGTGTGCACTCGTACAGCTATGCATGCAAACACACGTGCACACAGCGTACGTGCATGTGTGTGCACACTCACTCACATGTATGCACACATGTGTACGAACATATGCACACAGTCACACATGTGCATGCGACCACATGCACACATGCACACACACACACTTGCCTACACATGTGCAAATGCACACACATGCACACACATGCATGCACAGACACAACTATTCATATTTTTAAATCTGTTAAGACAATCTTAGCATCATTAGCATTTCAAAGCCCACATTTTTGAAGAAATAGGAAAAAGAAAAAAGCAAAATGGCGATGATTGTGGAGTTTTTTGGTCAAACGGCGATCACCCTCAGAATCTGCAATATCGGCTTTGCTTCTTTGCGCTCCTCGGGGAAGCTGCAGGTCCCTAGACCAATGAGCACACTATATTCATTTCCCAGGAAACTAACTGGTCTAATTTGCAGAGTTAAATAAATGCTGGAGCTCTCTGACCTCAATCAACCACTACTGAGACCATGGAGGCCCCCACCCCCATTCTGGAAATATGCAGTGTGGCTAGTTTTAGATTTGACCACTGGCCAAAGGTAAGACCACCCGGGTCACACCGCCCCATGGAGGATGCTGGTGTCCAGGACCTCGGAGGGACCAGTAGTGAAAAAGCTGGGGGCAGAGAAGTCAAGCACGCTGGCCAGACCAGAGGCCACTTCCCCAAAGCCAGGCAGGAACACAAGTCCCCCCGTCCCATGTGCCTTTCTCAAACCATGGTGCTGCCCACTCCTCCAGCCATCTGGCCATGTTTCCAGTTTCTATTCAGCTGAGTTTCCCCCACCACAGGACCTTTGCACAGGATACTTGCTTCCCTCTTCACTTGGGTGGCTCCTATTCATCTTTCAGATCTCAGCTAAAGCCAGGCTTTCTGAAGCTCAGCACTATGGACATGTTGGGCTGGATAATTCTGCGTTGAGGGGCATCCTGGTACTGTAGGATGTTTCCCAGCATCCCTAGCCTCCACCCACAAGATGTTCACAGCACCCCTCCCCAGTCTGACTCTAGGTGTGGCCAAGTGTACCCCCACGCCCCTGGAAGAGGCCACAGCCTCCAAAGCGACTCTTTCTCCTGTATCTGTCCCAGCCCCGAGGTCTCCATGGTCCTCTTGCCAAGCTCAAGTTCTCCCTTCACTGGTGCTGGTGATCAGTGCTCTTCCACCCCCTGGGCTGTGAGCTCCTAGGACAAGAACCACCAAGTTAGTCCCTGTGATGAACACAGTCTGACTTGTAAAAGCTCAAAAATGCTGGCTGAACGAATATCTGAATGTCCATAAAAGCAACAACAACAACAAACAAGAAACCAGAAGGACACACATGCCCAGCCCCCGAGAGGCTCAGGAGCTCACTCAAGGCCCCTTCTGCAAACCCTCAGGTGCTGCCGAACCAGCTACACAGGGGGTCCCACATCAATCCGGGCATTCACCTCGCCCCACCCCGAGGCACTGCAAAAATAGCATTTTTTAACTGCAGTAAGAACATGTAGCATGAGATCTACTCTCCCACAAGTTCCAAGTGCACAGCAGTGCTGACTTACAGGCACAGGGCTGGGGGGCAGAGCTCTAGAACACGAATTGTTCTGCACGATTGTCTGCTCCCATGGACAGCACCTGCCCGCTCCCCCTCCCCCCAGCCCCCCGCAACCACTGATCATAGGATCCAGTAATCCCACTTCTGGGTATTTATCCAAAAGAACTGAAACCAGGATCTCAAAAGACATCCACACTCCCATGTCCACCACAGCTTGTATTCACAACAGCCAAGACCGAAAACAACCCAAGTGTCTGTCGACGGGAGAATGGCACGTGTGATTGTAAGTCGGCTCGGGTGACACAATATTGAAAATGCGATGTAGCCCTTCCTCCTGGCTGGGTGTGGAAAGACCGAACTGTAACAGCCGAACTGTCCAGCTTGGGAAGCATGAGAAATGTCCATGCGTCCTGTTGCCCCTAACACGCGTCCATATCCATAGGCAGGACCAGCAGAGGTTAAGGCCAGTGACGGTGGCCAAGAAGGGGGCTTTTGCTCAGACCCCCACCCCCACCACCCACATCCAGGGGCAGGCACAGGACAAGCAGACGTTTGCTGAGTGAATATATGAATGACAGGAATCATTACATGCGGTAAATTCAATTCAATTTAGTGAATATCCAGTGCTTGCTTCCCAATCCTGAATGCACACTAGTGATTGATGATCTAAAGGAAAACGGGTTGGACACATTTCTGGACCTTACGGAGCTGACAATTTCCTAGTCAGGTGCTACGCACTGAGCGGCTACCCTAACTTAATCATCATGGATCCCATCCTCCTGGGCTGGAAAGACATTTCCTGTCCTACTGGATCTTGGACGCAGTGCGTGCCCATCATGCCCCTCCACACCCCTGGCCGATTCACCCTCCGGTGATAAAGCTACTGGGTGGACAGTCTTCCTCAGGAGAAAGTCAACATTGATTCCAAGAGATAAGCAAATGGACAAAGGAGAATGGGAATTTGAGCAATTTTCACACCGTTAGGTTTGTTATCGTTCACAGCAGTAAGTCCGGGCAGAATCAAACACGGGGCGAGGCTGCTTCTGCCGTGGGGATGCTGGCCGTCTCAGAGCTGGGTCCCAGAGCTTCACCCCGATGGAGGGGGACACACTCGAAGGCAGACAATGGGAGGGGAACCACTGTCTGAACAGGAGCAAGTATTTTAACTGTCATTAGGGCATCCAGTGCTGGTTTTTTGAAGACATTGTGCAGACAGAGAGGGCAGGGTGGAGAAGCCCTCACACCAGCACACGAGGTCTAGATAAAAACCAGCAGCAGCTCAGAGAGTGGGTCTCCCACGGGGCAGCCCCAGTCCTTTCAGACTCGCTGGGAACCAACCCACCAGCAAAGTGCTCCCCACACCACCCCTTGTGAGAAAGGCTGGAAGGTTCTATTTTTTCCCCCAAATGCCATGGCACATTCCACTTTTATGCCACTTTCAGACATATCCCCCTGCAGAAAGCAAGCAAACTCACCCCTGCCTGGCCGGACGGACTCCCACAAGTAGGCATGGAATGCACTCCTTCCTAGACGGCCGATGCAAGGGGGTCTCCGAGAGGCGTCGCCCACCGGCTGACCCCAGGCTCGCTCAGGGAATCTGAGGCTCCTCCCCCCGCCCCTGTCCCTGGGGAGCGGCTCTACCCACCCTTCCCACCCTGGGAGCCTTTCCAAGGACTCAGACGTGACAGAGCGTGTGGCCCGGAGACCATGTGGGCCCAGTAGTGACCGAGCTCAGTTGAACCTCTGTAAACTCGAGGTTCCACAGGCAGGGTCAGTACCTCCTCATCTCCCGGCTGCCCACGCTGGGCCTCAGAAGGAAGTCCCTTTGCTTAGTTACCCGGCCACCTACCCGTGCTTTCCTTGCTTTCTGCTGATGGGACCAGTTTCTGAACCAACACAGGCCCTACATGTAGAGCCGAGGTTCTCGGCCAAGGGACCCTGGGCTATGTCCGGAGGCATGTTTGGTTGCCACAGCTGGGGAAGGGGCTGCCACTGGCAGGAAGCGAGCGGGGGCCAGGGGCGCTGCTGGGCATCCTACAGAGACACCCCCATCCAGAATCGTCCAGTACCCATGGGTCGAGAAACCTGGTCTCTGGCAAAGACAGAGGGGGCTCTGGCCATGTGGGCGGCTAGCAGAATGTACTGCAGCTACAGTCCCCCTTCCCCTTGGGCACGAGGTCCAGCCTTGCTAATAAACACGCCAGTTGAAGCATGATTTGACAGAATTTACAGCACAGGCGCCCAGAGACTGGGCTGTGTGGGCACCCAGTTCTAGAAACAGTGGGGTGCACGAGAGACTTCAGCTGTTCCTTCAAGGCGCCGTGCCCACCTGAGGGGGCCCAGGACCCGCGTCCAGGCCCGGGGCAGCCGCTGGGACCGCCACGCTGAGCAGGGGCTGCAACCAGCCCACACTGAGTAGAGCCAAGCAAGGGCGCTTCTCTGTCATCCCCCTTCTCGCGGTCAGTGTGTGCTCGGCACCAATTAGCCGACCCGTTTGATCAAACCCCACTCTCAGCACTCAGCAACATTTGTGGCCTACTAAATTAATTGTGCTGAAAAGCATCCACTTTTCCTTTAACAGACAATGCGATCCCTGCTCGGAAGACGTGGCATATGGTGCACAGGCCCGGGCGAGAGGCGGAAACCTGATATGGCCGAGCTGATGGCTTTATTCTCCCTTTCCAGCCAAAGGTTTACTCCATGCCCTCTGAAACAACACATTTGTTTTGCTGCCTGAACCTGATTTAGGGGGACAAATGGACTTTTTCAAACTCTGTAGAGCCTTCAAATTATAAACTTAGTGAAGCACGGTCTCCACCTCCGATGTTCCAGAAAATTAGATTTTCCTTTTCTTAACCTGTCCTGATGGAATGGATTTTGAAAAAAATGCATCAAAAAGCCTATCTGAAAACACCCTTCCATTTGGAAGCTGAGCTTCCCTTTCTTATCTCATGGCTTCCCTGCCATGTGCCCGCAGAGACCGGCCAGCACCCAGGAGGGAGAAAAGCAGCGTGCCCGCCCTCTGCCTGCAAGAACTCATAGCCGCCCGAGGCCTCTGGAAGAGCACCTTGCTCAGCATTCCCCCAAGGACTGACCACCATGTCCTCGACAGCAGGTCCAGCATGGGTCTCCTTCACCCATCCCCCTTGCCTGGCCCAGGCAGGTGTTGGTATCCTTCACTGCTCACCCCCTTGCACCTGTTTCTGCAGCATGAGCTGGGAAACGGGACTCCGGCTAGCTTCAGCCAACATGGTGTGCTTCTGGGAATCTGGAGTTGGGCCGGCTTCTGTCTGCTGGGACCACCTGTCCCCAGGAAGCTTTCTCTCTCAGCTCTGAGATCTGTGCTCCCTGAAACACCACTTCCAGGGGCCAGACTTCTGCCTGGCACCCAGCAAGAGCTTCTGCCCAGGCATCCTGAAGCTGGGGCCCCTCACGGCCCTGTCCGATCCCAGGCCCGCCCCCGTGCAATCCCTGTGGTCCCAGAAAGGTAGGCGCTGCTGACCCCGGCGGCGTCCCATCGGCCCCACGAGCACCTGAGCTACAGGGACCCTCCACAGAGCACACGGGCTGTGAGTGGGGGCTTTCTTCAGACGCAAGTCGGGGCTCTGGGACCAAAGATTGGCAAATGGGCAAGGAATGAATGAACTCCTCATTCCCAAGTAGCGGCTCAAATTCCTTGGGGCCCAAGAGGTAGGTCCATTCCTCTCCCAGGGGCATGGCCACTATGCCCTGGGCATCGATACCTCTTGGTTCCCCGCCCCCTGTGTTCTTTCTAGTCAGCCAGAGAAAACCAGAGACTGTTACGTCTGCAAGAGAATCCTCTGGGGCTCCCAGCACAAAAGCCCACCTCCGACACACAGGTGTCAGTTGCCATCACTTCTTATGTTTGGAAGAAAAAGGCTCATCTATTTAAAAAAAAAAAATAGACAAAACCACGTCCCAGACATCCCACAGTCCTGGCTCATCTCACGTGGCGGCAACCAGCCCTCCCTTAATTTGCACATGAAATTAACAGCTCCCTCCATCTGGTTCTAAAAGCAGAATCACACAGAGGTTTACGCACTGTGAGAAGTGACTGGGAGCTTCCCAACAGGGTCTGTCTACACTGAAAACACTGTGCGGAGGGCAATCCAGGGGCAAGCGAAGGCATCAGAGGGAAGGATGCCCCTCGGTGAAGGCGGCCACGCAGCCGCCTTGCCTGGGCAGTGCTCACACCAGCCCCCTGGGGGCTCTCCCTCACCCTCCCTCCCCAGCCCGGCCCCCAGGCACCCGGCCCCCAGGTGCCCAGCCCTGGAGCCCCTGCTGCTGCTCTGGGAGGGGGCAGTGCCCCTAAGCACCAGGCACGATGATGCCTTCGCAGATCCCTTATCTGACCCTCGGGCTGAGCCAGGCCCCGTGCAAGACGTGGGATTAAGAAGGATGAAACAAACAGACTTTAAACATGCCTGGGCCTCCCTAAGCCAGAACATGAAAGTCATCCTGAGTAGGGCCAGCCTGTAAGATGGATTTCCTCCTCACGTGGTTAGCGTGTGTCCGCTGTGCACGGGCCCTGCTTCGGTCCTGTGCTCTGTGTGGCTGGAGGGGGGGACGGGAGCACAGAGGGGGAAGCAAGCCGGCGGGATAGATCGCCAGGTGCCGGCCCCGCCAGGCTGGGGCGCACGAAGCGGGCGCCCACTGCCCGGCCCGCTGCGTGACCCGCACGACCCCACCCACATTCCCCATTTCTCTGTTCAGGATGGGCGGCATCTGGAATCCCCGAATGAAAGTGCAGAACCGTTTCTCCAGCGTTTGACGTGTTTTGTCAATTTCCTTTGTATCTCAACCTAATGTGTCTCCAGACCACATAAAAACGCCATCTCAGCTGGTGCCTGGCCAGTGGTAGGTAAGGTTGCTTACAAGGGGAAGAAAAAGTTTGTTTCACTGGTAGGACAAAAGTGGAAAATTACCATTTTCAGGTCATTCCCTTGGTTACCAGTAAAACTGCACATTTTCCCCATTAGTCAGTATCTGCTATTCAGTAAGTTTCTTTTCCTGCTCTGGCCCCTCTTCTCATCAACCGACATCACCTCCTTGTATTTAAAGGTGAAAAATTCTCCATCATATTAATCACAATTCTTTTTCCCAATCTGTTTGCCTTTCAGTGTGAAAACATTCCCTTAATCAAAGGGATTTTTTTTTTTTTTTTCAGATCCAACTACCGTTTCCTTTATGATTTCACCCCAGGCACTCCCCATCCCTATTCAGAATCCAGACAAACGCGCATCCCTCCTATTTTCTGGGTTTTATTTTTTAAATGGGCTACCTCTAAGTGTCTGATGATACATTTACAATTCAACTAAATATTCATCTGACCCAGAACATCCAGCCCTGAACCACTGCAGGGTGGCTTCGCTGGGAGTCTGATGGACACAGGAGGATGCACAGGAACGTGCCCAGTGCCCAGCGGTGAAGTGGGGAGGCTCTCTCCCATCCCCTGGTGGGTGGCCGGAGAACCATTAAGGGCTGAATTATCCCTCCCCTGCCAAAAATCTTCGTTGAAGTCTTAACCCTCAGCACCTGTGACTGTATTTAGAAACAGAACCTTTAAAAAAGTAATTTAGATCAAATAGGGTCCTAGAAATGGGCCTTAGTCCAATATGACAGGTGTCCTCGTAAGAAGAGACCAGGACACAGACACACAGAGAGGGACGACCACATGAAGACAGAGAAGACAGCCGTCTACCTGCCAGAGAGAGAGGCCTCAGGAGAAACCCGCGCTGGCCTCACGTGGGTTGTAGACTTCTAGCCTCCAGACTGAGAAAGAAAAAATTTCTGCTGTGCTAGCACCTGTGTAAGCCCCTGCTCAGCCCCAGCGTGAGCAGACACCCCACCTGGCTTGTCCGACGTGAACCTGCCTCCCCAGCAAAGAGCTCGGACTGGCCGCAGGCTCGGGGCTGCCCCGCCCACCCCACCACTCTGGGCCCTGCTGGTTCGAGGCTGGAGCTGTCCTGCAGGCAGTGCTCCATGGACACGCAGAGGTGGGCAAGCGACCTAAGCCATCTTACTGGCATCAGCCTTGGGACCTTTGCAGGGCTGGCCCTGGATGGTAACGTTGGCCACCTCTGTGACCAAGAAGCCATGCAGACAGTCTCCCCGAAGGGTCCGGTGCAGCCCAGGCGTCTGGGAGGCTGGGAGGCTGAGCGGACTCGAGCCACAAGGAGCCGGCCCCCCGCAGGATTTCCCTTCCTTCCACGTGTCAGGCCCTCTCTCTTCCTTCTGACGGACTCTGAAAAGCTGGTCTGCAGTGAGCCACATTCAACCCTGAGATTCCCACGTAATGCACGCATCGTGACTAAAGATCTTTCTCAGATTTTGCTCCGCTCACTGCCATACTCAGGGTCTGGCACTTGGCACATGTTGGGGAAATATTTGTGGAATGAATGAACAAGGCAATCTACAAATAATCCTTCTACTATCTGCATCTTCCAAATAGTATCATTAAGGTCACGTGTTCCCTTCCAGCTAGTAGCATGAAAGGTGTGACTCTTTGGGGAAATGGTTCTGAATGTTTCGTGGTGTCTACCAATCATCCCCCTTCCTTTCCTCTCTGTTACATTTCTCTGTTTGCTTGACTTGGCCTCCAAAGTGCTTGTTCACAACAGCCCGCCCATCCCTCCCTAAAGCCCCTCAAACAGAGGTCCAGAGGAGATCAAGGTGGTGCCCACCACGCCCCGGGCAGCTGGAGAGGGGGAGGACAGCCCTGCCCTGTGTGGCCAGTGCTGGGAGCCCCACACCCATTTCCCAGGGTTCAGGAGCAGCGCTGACGGATGCCTGCCTCTGAGCTCCTCTGCACCCCAGCACCTGGCCAGAAGATCCAAGGAGAGCACAGCGTCTCCTGGGCCCCGGGCTGGCCCACACATGGCTGGGCTCAGGGTGTGCAGCCCTCCACGCTGTGCTTGGTTCAAGGCTCTGCCATCTTGAAACTCCTCATCATTTTATAACTAGGGATCCCAAATTTATCACCAGCCTCACCAATTTGCAGCCAATCCTGCCCCAGCCAAGGGCTGTCCGATGGGAGCAGTCTGGGCACCTGCTCAGCTGCTGGAATCCAGATCCAGCAGGGATCAGTTCTCCGGCCAACTGCAGGCTATGAGCCTGCTCCCATGGCCCAGCCTCTGATCAGATTCTGAGAGGCTTCAGATGTGCAGAGGGGCTATTTCAGGCACAGGGACAGGTTTCTGGCAGCGAAGTCTAACCTCCAGAAGTCAGAGCACCAGCCTCCCATCCACCAGTAATCATCAAATGCACTTTTCAGGCAAGACCTTGGGGAGCTGCCCGAATGGGTTCCCGTTAGGCAATGCAAGCCAGGCACTGGGGAATGGGATGCACTGCACATTTTGTCTGGCTCGTGCCAAATGGTGAGCCCTGGCTCTCCCCATCGCCGCCCAGCCCCCGGCTCAGGCAATTATTCCAATGAACAAAAGCAGCAGAAAAATCTCAGACACTGCTTGTATGCCTGACTTTTGCCAGGATTTGCAGGTGGACAAAGATTAATTGCGCAGCTTTCCTGCATAATGGGGCGGGAAGGAGGGTGTCACTGATGCCACGCTCCCCACCTCCCCCTCCCCACAAAGGACACTGGATTCCACTAATTCAATCTCCACAAAACCAGTCCCACCCACCCAACCTTGCGGCTCAAGGCGGTTTTGTGACAGCTTTGGTTAAGTGTGTGTGCGCATACAGTATTTAATATTAAAGAACGCATCTGCAGAACCCTTGAAAACCACATGCCCCCGGCGTGGTCCAAACCAGTGGGAAAACATGCTACATACACTTAAAACCAAGAGGCTCACGTGGCACCAACTAAAAGATGCAGAAGATGTGTGCATCTTCCCCTGGGCACTGAAGCTCAACCCTGACACACTCCACGGTTACTGTTTCAACTCGCACTTGCTTCCAAAATTCTGGCCATTCCATCAACGCAGGGAATGGGTTCCCAAAGGCCACTGCAGAGGCATGGCACGAGGCTGTGCAGTGGGCCCCACGTGCTATCACCTGCCAAGGCACCATCCATGTAGATGGGGCACAGAAAGCCCAGTGCCTCCGCGGGAAAGCAGGCTCCACAGGAGGAGGAATCTGAAACATGCAGAAGCCACCGTCTGAATGACCCGGAGCACGACCAAAGAAGCCAGATGCAGGAGAGTGGAGGCCATGGGCCTCCAGTGACCTGGAGTTCAGAATCAGGCAACACACAGGTGGAGCAGACCCTCCAGGAGGGGACACTCTAGAGAAGGGCCGGGAGGTTGGGTCCCAGCGTGCCCCTTGATATGTTCGTGCTGGTTACATGGCATGCTCGGTTGGAGAGGTTTTGTCGCCTGGATGCTCAGGACTCATGCTCTAGCCCCCCCCTTTTTGCGTATAGTGATACGTCAATCAAACGTTTTAAAAACTCAGTGACATCACGGCCACACAGCCAATCAACCACTTCCTGTAAACGGAAGTTTCAAAGGAAGCTGGGCAATGTTCTAAGGCCACTTATTGAGTCCAGATTCACAATCATCATCCTTCCCAACAACCTCTGAAAGACTCTTAAAATCAACGAGTGGAATGAAATCTAAGCAATGAACAAAAGACCAGAAGCTCTCAAACGTTTGAAGAGTGACAGCAAGGGACAGAGCTGACGCATAGCCTCCTCCCGCCTTGGACTGGGAGTCGTGTATCCGAGTGGCCAGCCGCATCCTTAAACCATGAATCAGCTGGAGAACAGCAGAAGGGGTGCCATCAGAGGACTGACAGGGCTCAGGAGTAACTGCAGGCCCGTCTATTTATTGCCCCGTGGGATCGGTCCGTGGCCTGTTTCCGCACTGGAAGCCAGATGTAGAGACACACCTTCAGCTCTGAGCTCCCATGCATCTCCCTGCTGAAATGTGCGCCAAACCCACTTGGGATGTGGACACAGCCTTCATTTAGTCCTGTCTTCTTCTTGACACATGGAAATGAAAATACCCAATCATGGTGGCTCGTTCTAATCCTTTTGTTTTAAAACATTTTATTTATTTGACACAGAGAGAGAGAGAGAGAGTGCATGAGCGGGGGTGGGGAAGGGACAGAAGCAGAGGGAGGAGCAGGCCCCCAGCTGAGCAGGGCGCCCGATGTGGGGCTCCATCCCAGGACCCTGGGATCATGACCTGAGCCAAAGGCAGACCCTTAACCCACTGAGCCACCCAGGCGCCCCTCATTCTAATCCTGATGTAATACCAGCCATATCTTCGGTCGTGAGCGATCAGACGGCCATTCGAAGTGGGTGCAAATACCCTCAGACCAAAGGGAAGAGAAAAACTGGTAAACAGAAGGCAGGGGAATCAGAAGGTGTCACGGGTGTATTCAGTCTTGCGGGAATTGGTGCAGGGACTTGGAACGACGTCAGGAGGTTCACATGCGTGGGGTTGCACCGTTGAGACCCTGCTGCATAGAGTGTGGCCCCCAGTCAGGCAGCAGGCCCCAGCCCAGACCCTCTGAGTCAGAATCAGTGTGTTAACCAGATTCTGATGGGATTTGTGGGCACTTTAGAAGTTAAGATGTGGCAACAGATTGTCCAGGTCCTACCCAGCACGCAACACTTTTTACAGATACAAAGCTTCTCTCTCCCCCTAAGACGAAAGGAAACATCACAGATGAAAAGACAAGTTTACATGTAAAACATGCAATACATACCCATGGATTGTCAGGTTCCACATCAGAGGTTGCTGGAAAACACACACATACAAACACGCCCATGTAACGCACACACACACCTGCACACACCTCCTGCCCTCCAGGTACTCAAGGTTTCGAGAGAAGACGGGGAAGCAGTAAGATGTAAATCTAAGATAATAAAATGTCACAGAACACTAGTTTCAGAATGATTTAAAGTGACCAATATTGAACAGTTCAGTTATGACCTAGGGAAGTTATCACACGAGCATCCTCACCGAAGAGACGGAGCTGTTTACTCTATTCCATCCAAAATACCCACTTCTAAGAGATGGGGCAGGAAGGTTCCTGGGAAACAAGCCTTAAAGGAAGTGCAGGGGCGCTGGTCAGATAGTTTCGGCACCTGCTGCTGAGTAAGCGAGCACCTTGGCTTCTATCTCTTGCAGGACGTGAGTTCCCTGAGTGGCCCCTGTGACGATGGGCGCACCACCAGGCTCGAAAACACACAGCAGGGCCCCAGCAGAAGCCCCTCCGGGATGCTGCCACTGTCTCAGCGGGGAGCTGGCATTCTCCCAAAATTCAGAAAGCGCACCGAGTCAGCTCAGTTCCAGAGTGACCTCTTTATTCCTGAAGGGCAGAGTAATCGGCTGCCCACGTTAACAAAACGGAAACTGCAGCGTGTCTGTCTGAACTCGTGAGGTCAGGACTCCCCCTCTGAGGTCCTCCTCCAGGCGGCCTCCCTGGACACCCACCATTTCCCTCCTGGGTCGTCCGGGTCCTGGGTGTGCCCCGGCGGGCACAGTGTGGCTCCAGAGAGCCGCAGCACCCCTAGCTCCCTGGCACCCCCGTAGGAGCGGCACTGGAGTGAGGAGGGCACCGGGGCAGAGGGGACACTGAGAAGGAAAGGCAAAGGCGGCTAGGTAGCCAGCGCAGCCAGCGCCTTGCGGAGTTGGCGCAGCCATCCCCACAGCTGCCCGGAGTGCCAGGAGGAGGGGACCGACCCCAAATCACAGGACAACCGGCTGGGGCTCTTTTCCTGCCCTCAACTCCAGGCAACTCCGGGGAGGAGCAGCAGGGTGAGGTGACAGGCAGAGGAGGGAGGAAAAGGGGCAGCCAGAGATGCTGAGAGACGTGAGCCTGTGCGGGAGACGCCCCCTACCCGCCTCACGGGGAAGGACTCGCTCCTCATCCGGCCCTACTCCCCCAACCGGTCTCACAGGTGAGGACAAGGGTCTCAGACAGGCACAAGGGCTTGCTCGAGCCACACAGCTTCTCGGGTCCCCATGACTGCTGGAACACACACTGCCCCGTCCACCCGGGGGCTCCTGGGGAGAAGCTATTTCTCGCCTCGTCCAGCTTCTGGAGGCACCTGCACCCCCTGGCATGTGGCTCCTCCTCCACAGTTCAGCCTCTTACCTCAGGCGCTCCTCCCTCAGTGTCCCACCTCTGTGCGTGTGTCCCATTGTACAGCCCCTTTGCCCTGTGAGGTGACCGCATCCCAGGCTCTGGGGATCAGGGCGTGGACGCCTCAGGCCCATCGCGCAGCCTCCCACACACAGGTGTCTGAGCTGAGCGCAGACGCTGGTGTGTCCCATGGAGCCTGGGTCTGAAGCTCTCCCTCAGAGTGCAGGAGGTGTGACGTGGGAGCTCATGAGTAATGCAGATTCCCGGCCCCCGCCCCACACTCAGTCGGATCCTCCCGTTCTGGGGAGAAGAGAACAGTTGGTGACACCAGGCCCTGGCACCCAGGTCAGGGGAAGACGCACACATGAAGCATCCTTCCTAGTTATACACGAAGCTGGTTCATCACTCTGGCTGGTTTAATTTTAGAAAGACCTGCTCGCAAAATTGGGAAAACGCATCAAGAACTGACACACAGCAAACACATCTGCACTCCAGTGAAGATCAGGCATGAACTGCATGAGCACTCAGAAGTTGCCCGAGCGAGTCCCTGCTCCTTAAATGCAAGCCCGTTCTGTGGCCGGGGGTCTCGGGGGTTTCGGTGGGGGGGGGGGGGTGCGCCCAGAGCTGCGGCAGCCTGTGCTGATTTGGGTGGGGTTCTACTTTTGTCAACTGGATCGGACTGAAAAACTAAACTAATCATCTCTTACCTCTGCATTATCCTTTAAGTAAGTAAGTTTTAATTATACCTAAATCTACCTGGAGACGTTTTGGGAGACTTCCAATAGTGGGCATCAGCAACGGAATCCGGAGTAAAAGCGCATGTAATTTCCAAACCCCTGGTTGTTAATGAAATCCCAAACATTCAGATTTTAATTGAACTAGATAAAGATTAAGCAGCTTAGAAGCAGCCGGCGTTAGGAGTTAGTTCTCAGCAGTCTTAAGTTGTATGCTAAATCATTGCTTTTGTAATCGTCCCAAATTGTCCTTTATCTTGCTAATGCAGATATGATTCTCAGGGAGCATCAGGCTTCCAGTGTCCCCACTGCCTGAAATATTTTGATGTGTAAAGTCTTAATAGTAATTTTAATAATATTGTGATCTATACGTGTGATGTATATTCAATAAATTCTCACACTAATTAGAAAAATACTCAAGCCTTTTATGTGACCTATTTTTAGAGATGAGGTTTATTGTCTGAGAATCATCCCTGGAAAGAACTAAAGAAGCAGCAGAGTTCTCTGGGCGTCGGATGCCCACGGTGAGGGGCGTCCGGAGCCACTCGGATCTAGCAGCCGGATCTGCCCCCGGCCTCGGCAGAGTGCACACACCTGGGCAGAGAGCCCCAGTGGCCCCACTTGAATTCAACTGACATGTGTTTCCAGACCTCACTGCTGTTCTCCCAGGTGGGGCGGACAATGAGTTCCACATGCACTGATGCAGGTGTCCTTGACCATCTGTAAAGGTACTGCTTTCTCCACAATCCTGTAGGACAGAGTGACCCAAAAGCATCTACGGGATCATTGGTGGAGACCGGCAGGCTCTGTTTTGTGCCTTCCCATTCTAGAATGGGCTCCCCCATCCATACGGTGGGCTGGCGGTGGCGGCCGGCTTGGGACCCTTCAGTGAAACACTGCACATACAGCCCCTGGCACAAACCGTGGCCATGAGAAGGCCACCGTGGTGGTCTTCCTTCTCACTGTGGAAACCTTCCAGAAAGGCTAACCAGGTTAAGAGCTGGAGGAAGTCTGTGGCTTCTTGGCAGCTTATGTATGCAGGTGGGAGGGCCCTGCCATCAGTCAGCCAGAAAACGTTCTAGAATAAGGACACGAAGAGGGAGTTTGTTTCCCTGGGGTACCAGTCTTCCTGGAGGTCCTGCCAGAAAACCAGGGCTTTTCCACCTAAAGGAAGTGGTGTCTGGGCACTGGAAGACAGCCTGCCTCACCCGCTGCAGGGGATCCATGGGTTGTGGGGGAGGGCAGGGGCCCCGGACCAGGCTGAGAGCTGGGCATTCTCCCCACCCAGGTAGGCATCGCTACAGAGAGAATCCACGGGGGCCGGAACCTAGCTGCGGCCCATTCAGCCCCCAGATCCCCTGGCTCGCAGGAGCTCCTGACTACGGACAGGGGGAGAGCTGGGTCCCAGCAGAGGAGGCCCTGGGTTCAGTCATCCCCATCTGCAGAGGTAAGAGGCTAAGAGGCTCTGCCTGTCCCCACCCCTCGGGGCTTCCTTCTGTTCCTGGAACATGCTGGCCTCAGGGCTCTTGCACATGCCACTCTCTCTGCCCAGGACACTCTCCCCTTCAATGTTCATGTGGTTGGCTCCTCTCCTCCTCATCACTCAGGTGACCCCCTCATGTCACTTCACCTCACACGTGCCCCCCACCTCCAACCTCCCCCATTGTCTGGCATGGGAGCACCAGAACCTCTCCCTGGAGTTCGTTTTTGTCTTTTTTTCTACATTGAGATGATATTATTAGGGCAAGTGTGTATATGTTCTGTAACTTATTTCCCTTGCAAGGATGGTGTGGGTCTCCCTGATTCATGTGACTGTCGGCCCCCCCCTTCCCATCTGATGTAAACTCCAAGCAGGCAGGAAAGGGTGGCCCTGTCTGGGCATCAACTGTCCATACCTACAATAGGCCGCGCTGGTTCGGTGAATGAACACACACACGCTTTCTTAAACAGAATCATTTTTAATAATGTCGCTTTGTAAGAACCAGTCCCAAACCCGGTCACCTTCTAAAACTTGTTGTCAAATATTCACATGGGCCAAACACCCAGCCCCGGATGTTTGTTACAAGACAAGCCCCAATGGGACGAAGCTGGCCAATTTCACGGCTGATTTCAAAGGGCCGTTGACACTTTTCACAGGTTGCTCTTTGGGTTTTAGTCCTCGCTCACAGAATATGGTTTATGACCCTCCTGCCAGACAGGGCAGGAAGGAACAAAGGCAAGCTGACGAGGGTGGGGTGCTGTGAGTGTCCGGCGGGCTTTGGGGATAATGTGCCTCTCGTGGAGCCACCAGGAAACCCACAGCAGATTTGGACACTAAGCCTGCCCCCTGGACCAGGCAGCCGCTCTGTCACAGAACAGAACATGCCCCCGGAGCAGAAGGTCAGGCCCCTTCCGGGACTTACTGAGACGGCAAGTCAGCTGCACACATTAGGACCGACACCTTCGTTCCTGGCTTTCCAGAACTGCCTCATTCCTCAGGGTATCTGTGACCCAAGCACCACCACGGACACAGAGGCTTAAAACAGCAGGGACGGACCCTCTCCCCGCTCCAGAGGCCGGAAGCTGTATCAGGCCCCGTTCTCTCCGACACCCGTGGCAGGGGTCCCACCCACACCTTCAAGGGCACCTGCTGGTCCCTGGTTTCATGTGCCTCACTCCGACCTTGGCGTCCACTGTGACCCGCCATGCCCCTGTGGGTCTCTGTCCAGCCAGATCACGTCTCACTGTCCTCTCTTGTAGGGACACCACTCACAGATGCTGGCACTTAATCTAATCCAGTGGGACCTCATCTTACCTGAAATAAATTTGCAAAGACCCTTTTCCCCCCAAATAAAGCTATACTCACAGGTGATGAAGACCGTAGCCCATCTTTCTGGGAAACTCTGTTCAACCTGTTACACTCAGTGATGTTCTCATTCCAAATCTTTGCCACCAGGGCTACAAGTCCGCCATTGTCAGAACCAACTCGGCTCTTTCCGAGCATTTTTTAGTTCCAGGATTCAGGCAGACTGTTCTGTTCGGCGCACACACAGACACGCAACCACGCCTCCTCTGTCATGTTACCATGAACACAGGAGACTCGCACCAGCTCTGCATTTCTGACTCCTCTGAGCTTCACTTGTTAATGATTTCCTTTAGTACGAGTACTTTATTTTTAATTAATTGGGTTGTTTTTTTTTTTTTTTTTTGGCAAGAGAAAGGGGTGATGATTACTGCAGGATTGGAGGGCAATGTGGTTGACAGAGGCTCACAATGTCTGCCACAAATAAGAGTTATTTTTCAACGGAGAAGCGGTAAACACCAGAACCAGGATCCTCAGACGGTCCACAGTAACTGCAGACAGGGCGTGTCCTCGTGTGAGATTTGTGAGGGCTGCAGAGGACCTGGAGGATGAGAATGCTCCGGAAAGAAGTCCAGGGGTGAGGGGAGGGGGGAGGTCGGTGGGGAAAGGGCAAGGGAGAGAGGAGAGCCAGGCCTCTCCGGGGGAGAGGTTCTCCCCAGGGAGTGCTGACTGTCTAGGGCAACTGATCGATGAAGCCGTGGGCTTCGATCTAATCCTTGTAACTCACGCACAGTCTGCTCCATCGATCTCCCTGCCCACTCCGATCTGGCAGGGGGAGGCCTGCACTGGCCCTGGGCTGACACTTCTGCGTGGGCGCCCAACATGGGCCAGGAGCACGGCTCTCGGACAGACCACCCTGCTGCCACGCCACCTTCTTCCAGTTCTCCGAGTACCAGAGGAGGGTGCTCCAGGGAGGACCAGAGTGACTGGATTCACCACACACCAGCCACCTCCAGAGAGCTAAAGCCTTGCTGGGACTCCTGCACGGGCATCCCTCAGTGGGACAATGCGCCCCTGCAGCTGGCCCAACACCCCAAAACCCAGCAGAAGCCTGAGCGCTCTGCCACAGCAAAGAGCCCCCATAGCCACGGGAAGCATGTCCTGATTGTCATTCAAACCACAGCATGGCAACACATTCTCCAGTCTCCCCGCAGACTCAGGGAAGTTCAGCCCAGGGTGCATACCTACTAGATTAAAGGAACATGCTGAAACAACGGGGAAGCCCCGGTAGAGGGTCTGACGCACGCTAATGTCTCTAACACAAGAAAGAACGAATGGAATCTGGCCTTCACAGGGAGTGAGGGGCTTGGGTGTCTGCCCTGCACCAGGAACGGACCGTGGCACACTGGGAATGCCAGTGACCAAGCCAGACCAACCCCTGCCCTCAGGGGGCTGGCCTGTCTGTCGGATGACATGCATCTGCTCAACGCCCCAACCTGATCACTGAAAATCACCCCGTAAGTGATGCTTCACGGTGAGCAAGACCTCTGGCCACAGCGTTATTTTGTATACAATACAGGACGTTCTTCACAATACAAGGCCAGTGCTTTTCCGTGAGTTTTTAAAGAGAAAGACCCTTATTAGAAACCCCATGGTACACCCTGTGTGAAAAGACAGTAAGATGCTCCAAGTGAAGCTCAAGTGGGCTTTCTGGTCCTGCTCACTTAATTCAGTGCCCCAGCCTGTCACACCCAGCAGCTCCAGAAAAATCTGCTAAGTAATAACCGTTATGAAGAAACTCAAATTAATCCATCCTGTCCTCCTTCCCTCTACCCATCCCTCCACCTTCTCACCCACCCATCCATCCACCCATCCTTCCATCCACCCATCCACCCATCCATCCATCATCCATCCACCATCCATCATCCACCCATCCATCCATCCATCCATCCATCCAACCATCCATCCACACATCCATCCATCCATCCATCCATCCATCCATCCATCCATCCACACATCCATCCATCCACCCATCCACCCATCCATCCATCCACACATCCATCCATCCACCCCTCCACCCATCCATCCATCCATCCATCCACACATCCATCCATCCATCCATCCATCCATCCATCCATCCATCCATCCACACATCCATCCATCCACCCATCCACCCATCCATCCATCCACACATCCATCCATCCACCCCTCCACCCATCCATCCATCCACACATCCATCCATCCATCCATCCATCCACACATTCATCCATCCATCCATCCACACATCCATCCATCCATCCACACATCCACCCACCATCCATCCACCCACCCATCCATCCATCCACCATCCATCCATCCATCCATCCATCCATCCATCCACACATCCATCCATCCACACATCCATCCACACATCCATCCATCCATCCATCCATGCACACATCCATCCATCCATCCATCCATCCACACATCCATCCATCCACACATCCATCCACACATCCATCCATGCATCCATCCATCCACCCACCCATCCATCCATCCATCCATCCACACATCCATCCATCCATCCATCCATCCATCCATCCACACATCCATCCATCCATCCATCCACACATCCACCCATCCATCCATCCATCCATCCACCCATCCATCCATCCATCCATCCACACATCCATCCATCCATCCATCCATCCACACATCCATCCATCCATCCATCCACACATCCACCCATCCATCCATCCATCCATCCACCCATCCATCCATCCATCCATCCACACATCCATCCATCCATCCATCCATCCACACATCCATCCATCCATCCATCCACACATCCACCCATCCATCCATCCATCCACACATCCATCCATCCACACATCCATCCACACATCCATCCATCCATCCATCCATCCACCCATCCATCCATCCATCCATCCACACATCCATCCATCCATCCATCCACACATCCATCCATCCATCCATCCATCCACCCATCCATCCATCCATCCATCCACACATCCATCCATCCATCCATCCATCCACACATCCATCCATCCATCCATCCACACATCCATCCATCCATACATCCACACATCCACCCACCATCCATCCACCCACCATCCATCCACCCACCCATCCATCCATCCACACATCCATCCATCCATCCATCCATCCACACATCCATCCATCCACCCATCCACCCATCCATCCATCCATCCATCCACACATCCATCCATCCATCCATCCAACCATCCATCCATCCACACATCCATCCATCCATCCACACATCCATCCACACATCCATCCATCCATCCATCCACACATCCATCCATCCATCCATCCACACATCCATCCATCCATCCATCCACACATCCATCCATCCATCCACACATCCATCCATCCATCCATCCACACATCCATCCATCCACACATCCATCCATCCATCCATCCACACATCCATCCATCCATCCATCCATCCATCCATCCATCCATCCATCCACACACCCATCCATCCATCCATCCACACACCCATCCATCCATCCATCCACACATCCATCCATCCATCCACCATCCATCCATCATCCACCCATCCCCCTACCCTCTATCCATCCCTCTATCCCCCACCTACCTGTCTATCCATCCATCCACTTACCCATCTATCCTTCCATCTCCCATCCCTCCACCTCCCCACCCTTCTCTCCATTTATCTACCTACCATGCATTTCATATACCCTCCATCCACCCACCCACCTGCCATCCTTTCATTTCATCCACTCATCCTTCCACCTGACTTAGCCTAAAACATCCTTCCATGTGCAGTGGTCTGGGGAGTAGGGAGCATCTAGAGTGGATGTGGTCCACCCTCAATGTGGGTTTTGCCCTCCCCGGGCTGGGGCACCTTGGGCAAGTTCTACAGCCTCTCCAGACCACCTCGCCCACTCACAAAGGGGGTGCAAGAGGCAGCTAATGGGAATGAAGGCAGTGATTCCCCACAGAGAACACAGAAAGATGGGTCAAGCAGGCTGTGGAAAGAACAGGGCCACGTGGGGCCCCACTGGCTATGGGGACATTCCAGAGTCACTTCCTGTTTCACAGGACATTACCAAGCAGGCCTCAGCTGTCTATTGAAGGCAAAGGCAGGGAACACACTGGTTCCTCTCCAGGTACCCCCGGCCCCCCACACCCCAAAGCACTGCTAGCTCGTAAGACTCCTGTGCCCTATGCTGTGGGAGTACATGGGCAGAAAAGTAGGCAAACAGGCTCAGAACCAGCCTGTCCAGGAGGGGTGGAGTGCTCAGCCAGAGCCACCCGCTAGAGCGGAGTCCCCAGTCCCAGTGCCTGAGCTGCGTGGAAGCAAGAAGAAGGCAGCCCTTGGCATGCTCACCACTCAGTACGCTCAGGCAACCACGAGGACCAGCCGCTGCTAGGACTGGACTGGGCTGGCCGAACAGGGCAGGGTGCAGGGAGCCACCCTCCCCCCTATCACCCCAATATGCATGCTGGAGCATCTGTGAATTCTCCATTTGGCCCGTGAGCAAAAACAACGGCCACCCTCTCCAAAGGAGCGTGTTCCAGAAACCACTTTCCCGTTACAACCGTAGGAGAGAAAGAACGAGTTCCTGGCTTTTTAAATGTTTTTGTCCTCTCCTAATAGGATCTGGATAAGCCATTTTCCTTTTAAGCCCCGGTTTACTTGCAAGGAGCCCGAGTCTATGACTCTCGCCTCAGAACATAATGATTTTATTACTGCCTGAAGACGATGAATACCCTTGAACCTCCGACGCAGATAAGAGCCGAAGCTGCTTATATTGGTGCTGCCGGGCTGCCATGCTCCCCACGCGGGGCAGATCCTGGACCATCAGTGCCAGGTGGGCGTGCTCAAGGCCCCAGCACCTTCATCTGCAGCGTAGTCTGTCACGGCCGCCGCGACCTCAGAGCCATGCTTCCAACGACGGTGTCACCTCTCCTTGCCGCCCGGGCCCATGGCAACCACAGCTCCGCCCGCCAGCCCTGCCGCGGGCAGCAGGGGCCTGCTGGACAAGCAGGATCATTAATTAGCAGCCGCTCAGCATCCGCCCCCTTTGTCAGGGGCTCGCGGCCACCGCAGCTCTGGGCCTGGGATGTGAGTAGCAAGCTGGCCACCCGCCGGCCTCCCCCAGCCCCAGGCCCCGGTGAGCCCTGCTTAACCGCCTGCCGGTCAGCCCGGTGACCCCACCGTGCACGGCCACAACCTCAGACGCTGGTGGGCAAGAGAATTAGGCTGTCAGTCAAGAGGGACAAATGTGATTTTTTCCACTAAAACACGTTACACAGTTCAACTTTGGGGGCCTGAACCAAAGATCGGAAAAATCCCATTTTTATGAATCACTCTGGCCCTTCAATGCACGGGGATTTTTCTGGGAACATGTAACCAAAGAACTCCTCTGAGGAAAGCACTCTACTTGGGAAAAACAAAATCACGAGAATGAAAATATGCCCGAGGCTTCTTTCAACAAATGGGTTTGGATAAATAGATTTTTTTTTAAAGGCTGATCAGTGTCCTCCCAAATCCTACCGGCTGCGATTTTCTTTCATCCCGTGAAACTCAATTACATTGAAAACCTGCAATGCCCGAAGAGCGTTTCGCCGTAGCTGGAGGAGCAAACATGCATGCGTTTCCCGACTGACACAGCTCGGCGCCAGGCCACCTGTCCCCACCCGGGCACCTGGGCCTTGGCATCTCGGCTTCTGGACCTTCCTTGTGAGCAGCCCCAGAAACCAGAGCCCACATCCTGGTCACACTTCCCTCCTGGGCTGTTACAGTGGGGTTTGCCCAACAAGCCTCACCCACCAGGGAGCCAGCCACTGGCCCCAAGGACACAGAGCTGCAGGCCCAGGGGCAGGCCCGGGTACCCAGCGCACGGCTCCAGTAGCCTGGCAATCAAGCCTGCGATGTCCACCAGCCTCCCAGCTCTGACACTCACTGGTTGCCCTGGAATGGAGCAGGAGTGCCCTGGGCATCCCTGTGAAACCATGCTGTGGCGGAAAAGGAACAGGTCTCAGGGCTCACAGCCCCATCAATGCCCAGGATGGTCTTCATTTTCAAGAAGAGCTCCCGAGGGCTGAGTGATGACCACCTGCCACAGGTGCACGGCAAGGTCACAGGTGCGCACACACACCTTTCACTTCTGGACACCGAGGCCGTTGCAACTCCTGAGAAGGCAGACTCATGGAGGGAACTCGGCATCAGGGTCACAGAGCAGGGAGTGGGGGCCCCATGTCCGCAGCACACGGGGAGGCTCTGCGTCTCATCTGGGACTGTTCTACAACAAACCCAATGTTTCAAGAAGCACAGTCAAGAAGTGTGACGTCAGCTGTGTTTAAAATGATGTGGGCCGGCTGTTCCGGTGTCAATGCTTCCATCCTTCCAACTGGGCCACCTGACAGTGACTCTGGGGCAGATGTCAGTCACGCCGCATCCCAAGAAACAAGCCCAGAGGATGTCCGAGTGTTCCCGGAGAAGTAACAGATGCGGCTCTGAGATCTGCCCATAAACCAGCGAAAACGAACCCGTCAGCTATTCGGGGATTCTTCCCTGCAAGCTGGCACACACATCCTTTCTCATTGTTTTATTTTCGGTTTTCAGTGTCTTGTGAACCAGACCAATATGCAGGGCTGTTGAGAAGCGTTTACGCTGTCATATGTTTGTTTTCACAAAGTTGCTGAGCAGAAATGTTTGCTCATAATTTCTCTCCTTGAGTAAAAGCATTAGCTACCAAACACTCTTGGCTTCTGAACTGTAACCAGCAGCCCCCCGCCCCCCGTGTCAAGTCATGTGAAAAGAACACTCCGGCTTCAGCCACTTGATCTGGAAGGTTCTATCAAGTCCTGTGCAGAATGGCTGAAAAAGCTGGTCTCATTAAAATCCTGCTGTGGGGTGAGCACATGGCGCCAGGGCGGGGGTGTGGGGTGGGTGTGGCGTCCCCCTGCACCCCTGCAGCACAGCTGGAGGCCTGGCTTTGCAGGAGGCCGCCCACCCCGAGCTGCCTGGTGGAACTGAGCCCAGGCGGCTTCCCCCCTCTGCTCTCCACGCAAGAGCTTTGGGAAGGAGACAACTGAGCAGCACGCAATTTGGTCAACATGCCATCAACTTGAACACTTGTCTCCTCCTCTCTCAGCGCCCTGCCAGGATGACGGGAATGAGCAGCACCAACCCCCACCACCAGGAACTGCTTCCATGGGCTCTGGACGGCCATCCCCACCCCGCTGCCAGGCCCACGCGACCCCAGGATGGAAGTGATGCACAAGGGCACGGCCTCGGGAAGGGGGACTGGAGAGAAGGGGCGAGGGTGCTGGATAGGAGGCTTCCAGCGCCAGGGGACAACCTCCCCTCCCCATGGAGGCAACGCGCCCCTGTGAGCACCCCCTGAGCAGGTGAGCTGCACGACATCACCCCCCGGTGCGGGCTTTCGGGGGAGTCGTGCCCGTTTCCCTAACAAGGCAGAACATTGACATTTGGATTGCACGTCTGTGGAGTAATCCTTTCATTTCCTTATCTGGGATGAACAGAGCAAAAAGGAAGTGAGAAATTGGTTCGTTCCTAACCCTAGATTTGCAGTTGCAGATCTTTAAATTGAAAACTGAATACACTATCCATCAGTGGTTAATAATGTTCCATTTCCTTTCTCTCTCACCGTTACGGCCGCCGTTATGGGTGTCATCATCGTCTGCCTGGCACGAAGAGCTCCGTGGTGGGGCCCCAGGGGCCAGGCGGGGATCGTGGCGGCTCCATGCCCTTGTGTCCTCTGCTGCTCCTCCAGCCCTCTTGGGCCTCGGGGGGGGGGGGCGGTACACGCCATGTCCCCTAGCCCCAATCCAGAGCTGCACTTTCCACAGGCAGCCATGGGTTCCTCGGGACCTTGGCAATGTCCTCCTAGCTTGCTGGTCTCTGCTTCCTCATCTGTCGAATGGGACCGAGAACACTGAGCTTCAGACGGTTGCTATGAAGACCAAAGAATGAAGCATTCAGGGCATGAGTTCCCAACCAGGGGCCAGTCTCCTCCACACGTCCAGAAAAAAGGGAAGTGAAAATGGGAGGATCTGGCAGAGAAGTGGGAAGGGGGACTCTGTTGCGTCCAATCCGGCCCCCGGCCTGGAGCAATGGGTAAAGCCTTCCCAGCACAGAGCCAGCCCTTCCCAAGGCTGGGTTTTGTGCTCCGAGAGCAGTCGAGTGGGTCCCGCCAACGTCTGGACAATAGAGCCTGAAATCATGAAGATCAGGTCCTCTACAGAACACTCGGGCCACCCTGGTCCTGCAGCTGTTTAAACCCTCAGCTCTGGGTCGCAGAGAGCTCTACTACCTCTCACAGAACCCGTGGTGGGGCTTCAGCCAGTTTGGATGGTCTGCTTACTTATTAATATAAACAAATGGTCCCTGGATAAAACGGATTCCATCAACCACACATCTCCAGCACTTCCATGCTGAGTATGCATTACGCACACATTAGCACGTACTAGGCGCTGAGGGACAGACTCTAAGAATGCACCGAAACCACACGAATAAGAAGTCACAAAACCTCCCTGAGGGATTTCAGTGGCAACTGGGCTCTCACAGAAACACAAGCGTGTTTGCAGGCTGAAGACAGATGTTGGATTTCCCCAGATGAACCTCTCCATTTGTGTCGGCCACATCCATCACCCCCAGTAGAAACACAAACAAACTCAGACATGGCATTTTGCAAAAGGAGGGAAAAACAGATTTTTAAAATGCCCAGCCTCTGCACTGATTGCATAAATACAGGTCAGATGTCACCCCGCCCCCCGACCCCGGTCACACTGGAACACAGTTTTAAAAGAATGGCCACATTAGGGCCTCTGGGCCACAAGGCGTAGGGACACACGCATCCCCAGCCTCCTCCCCGGGAGCATAAATCAGCACCACGTCTCCGAAACATCCTTTAGACAAATGGATCCAGGACTGTGTAACAAACACAACCTCTGAACCAGAAATTCTGAATTCTGCTCCTAATGATCCATCAGGAAGAAATAATGAGAGCCGCACTGTAAGACGTGTTTGCAAAGATTTTCATCATGGCATCATTTCCAGCAGCCAAGAACTGGAAATAGCCTCTCCCACCACACGCATGCCGCACGTGCGTGTGGCAATCCACGTGTGCCACACATGTACGTGCTTGTGTGCACTGCACCCACATCCTTGCACACACACTAACACGTTCAAACCCACGCACACACCACATGCACACCCATCACAAAGCACCTGTGTACATGTCTGTGCACACACAACCTGTGGAAACATGAACACATACCAGTCGCATACACACTTGCACACACAGCACACATGCACACCTACATTACAACACACCCCACCTATGCAAGCCTGTGCACACACACACACACACACACACACACACACACACACAACCAGACGACATGCCAAATGAGTAAAGGTAGTTTCTTCCAGGGAGGGAGATAAAGTTACACTGAATTTTCTTTGTATTTTTCTGTTTTTTAAGTTTCCAAAAAACTCTTTTTGGCATTTTAAGAATACAAAATGTTATATGAATATGAGAGGGACAGATGAAAGGTATCTTTTTAAAAGGGACCATCTTCTCTAAGGGTGTTAGGTTCATTCCTGCCTTATTTCATCATCAACCCTGCTCCTGCCTGGCCTCTACACCAACGGCCTCTCCCCAGAGCAGCTAGGGTTTTCCGAGAAACATGCAAATAGATCAGAAGTGTGGACAGAACCTGCTCGATCTGCAGATGCCACGCGTTCTCCCGTGTTTATCACATGGGTGGTCAGGCTTGCAGGGTCGACCGGGGCCCCCGTGATGAATGCACAGGTCTGGGGTCTGTCCCCTGATGTGGGTCACAAGCACATGTGCCCTTTGGCTTTGGCGTTGGCTACGTGGACACCCTTCCATGATTGACGGTACTATCCTGGAGGGGATGACAGGTGCACACAGGTCTACACACTGCTGCCGGGAACCTGGGGTGAGAGGGGGAGCCCTGCTGACGACAAACTCTGGGTCAGGGCATGTGGATGGCTCTGAGCTGTGTGTCCGAGAAGAGAGGACAGCATGCATCCTGGAACCCAGCCAAGGCTCTGCCCCAGCTGCAGACCCTTGGTATATCATCCCTCCTATTTTCTTTAAAACTTGTGACTTGCATGGGAAACACTTCATCACCATGGAAAATCAGCCAGTGGTTCTTCCCATCAAGAGCATGGAAACAGAACAGCGCTAGGAGACCGCTGCCCGCTCACCCCTCGCTTCAGGGAAGAGGGAGAGAAGCAAGGTCAGATCCCAGGGAAGGTCATCCTGGCCCCAAACCCTACGCAGGGCAGCAAGCATGCACTTCACACACGGACGCCACGCACTGCGGTCTCCCCAAGTCCCCCTTCCCAAGTCAGACCTCTGCCTCTGTTTTAACGGAATCCTTCATTTTTTGGAAGTACATGCATTTAACAGGGAAATTTATATCAATGCCTAACCTTCTGCTTATAAATAAGCACAGTTAAAAGCAAAATAACGCCCTTAAGTTTTTGCTTCACACCTGGTGCTTGCTTTCTCTGTGAGAAATCAAGATTTGCAAGAATCAGGACATCCTGGTGCCATCCTGAGGCCTTGATGTTGGGAGCAAAGACAGGGGTCTCTGTCACTGTAGGACCCTGTCCCTAGTGCTGTGTGCACCATGGGCACCGTGACAGTCCTCCAGATGTACTGCAGGCCCCACACATCAGGAAGCAGTGCAGAGCCTGATGCTCTGGGGGTCTCCAGGCGCTGACAGCCTGGGTTTGAACTAAGTGCAGTTAAAACCCACTTTCCTGCCTTCCTGGCAATTCCACACCAAAATAAGATTCCTTCTCCTGCCACTTACCTGCACCCCTGCTCCTGCTCTTCCTGCACCAGGCTTTTCCCCACACCCCCTTCTCATGCCCAGGCCCAGGGAACAGCCACCCCAACCCACCAACCCCAGCAGACAAGGCTCACGGCCAGTGGGAGGGTGGGGACATCCCGACCGGCCTCACAGGCCCAGGGCACGTGGAGGTCTATTCTATGACCCCAGGCCTGGTTTTTACCCCTGGAGGAGTGTTTCTTCCTTGCAACCATGGGCCCTAAGATGTCCCTTCTCTCAATTACCTGTCTTCAAGACCAGTGTCAGAGCCTCCCATCGGTACTGGCCTCCACATAGCCGCCCTGTTACTGGAAACAGAGTTGAACCCACAATCGTGCACGGAGGCCTGAAATTTGGCCCAGCGACCTGCTATGTGCTTGACTCACAGAACATCATAAGACTAGAGATTTTCACATCAGGGTTCGGACTGGGCACTGGGAGTGCCGGCCACATCTGCGTGTCCATGGAGCTTGGTGAGGACACCACCCTCGGAGGAGCGGAGGCTCCCCGGGTCTCAGACCACTCCCACTGTCTCCCTCCATCTGTGGGTGACTGGCCCCTGCAGGCACTCGGTGAGGGGAGGGGAGGAAGAGCTGGCCACTGACCTCCCCAGGCTGGGTCCCACGGCGGCCCCACCGACAGCAGAGGCGTCCTCTCCCCGGGTCGTGGAAAAGGGATCCTAGCCGCGGGTAGAGGGCAGGGCTCTGGAGAAGAATTGCCACCCGAGATGAGGAGAGGTGGGAACTCCCCAGTGAAGAGCAGAGAAAAGGGATGAAGGACCGAGCAATTCCAGCTGAGAGGGGGTGAGGAAGTCAGGGGCGCTCTGCCGGCACACAGACCCCGCTGGGGAGGACATGCCCCATCACCTGCTCAGCGATCAGCCCTGACTAGGTGTCCCCATGGGCCCGGCCTGCTCCGGGCCAGGGGGCACAGCAAGAAGCAGGTGTGTGTGCTCTGGGAGGCGATGTCGTGGTGCAGGGAGGGTGACGGGCAAGGGAACAGTGGCCTGCGACATAGGCAGGGGGTGCAGAGGGAGGGGAGCATGGCTCTGAGCAGAGGCACAAAGTGCCCGGCCGAGGCAGCGGCCCCACCAGAGGCCCAGCACTATGTGAAGCAGGATACGGGAAAGCATGGGGTGCTCAGTTTTGGGGAGAGCCTGGTGGGGTAGAGTGGGAGTGCCTGGGGCCCTGTGGTGGCTGCAGGGCACTAGGACCCACTCCAGCTCTGCCCCTGAAGCTTGTTCTGGCATTTCAGGAAGGCTGCATTTGAGAGCAAGGGCCTACAGGCAGCCAGATGCTGAGGGCCACGCCATTGGCTGGGAGGATGTGTCTGCCTGTGCCGGCCCAAGCCCACCTTCTAGAATGTTCCTGGATGTGTTCCTGGCTGCAATCTCCACTTTAGAGGGACAACTCTTGGGAATGGCTGTCACAGCCATGTGGCTTCTCACCCTAGAAGTAAAGGAATGTGGGGAGGCCCCTGGAGGGAGGCAGGGTCCAGCACAGAGATCCCCGCCCCAGCCTCGGCCCTCGGCTCTCCCAAGTCACGGCGCTTCTGCTGCAGCAGAGGCTCTGACTGTCCATCTTGAACGTCCAGCAGTAAGGAATTATCCCTGCCACTGGGATCTAAGCCAACCCCCACTTGGGAAGTGAGTTCATCACATCAGCATCGATCACGGACTGTGAGAGCCCAGGGCACCGTCCTTCCTCAGAAGCCTCTGGGACACCACAGGCCTATCATCAGAGACCCAGCAGAGCCTGGATTCCGTGCTTCTGCAGGAGACAGAGCATGCTTCGTGGCACTCCCCACCCCCCCACATTGCCTGTCTCTCGTGCATTCTGAACTTGTCCTCTGGCAACAGTGAGTAAGCCCTGGGTGTCTCCCTGAGGGCTGAGCACCGGGGCGGGACGCTGCCCCAGCCCAGTGGCCACCTCTTGCAGATGGTACAGCAAACACATCCTTGGTGCACGAGGAACACGTTTCAGTATCTAGATTGAGAACGCCCATAGCACCAAAACACCAAAACACCACCACCTCATCTGGGGAGGCCTCGGGCTCGGCAAGGCCAGGAGAAGAGATGAATCAATAAAATGTGATCAGCCAAGCAGCTTGACTCCTGCACATTCAGACACACAGGCGTCTCCAGATCTCCATTCCCTGAGATCAACACAGCTCTGCAGAACTACCGAATCCTCAGCAGGGAAGTGATACCCGCGGACAGGGCAGTGGTGGCTGGCAGGACAAAAAGTCAGATAACTAAAAACATAAAGCAGAGATCATCAGGTGGGCCTCCTTGGTGGGCTGACCCCTGGATGAAGAACTGCCTGTCTTGCCGATGCCCAGATCAGCCAAATAACCCAGCAAGTAAAGTTTACCAAATGGCAGCCCGTATGCTTTTCAGCAGGCTTGTAACACAGGTCCTGAGTTGGAGAAAGGCACCAGGGGCTGAAATGTGAAGACTCTATCAGGCTTGGTCGGCACACACCCTGCAGTTCCAAGTCAGAACCGGAGCTGGAAAAGTCAGCCCTGCCCCTCCTCCACCAGGAGCGTCATGCACTGTGCTGGGTGGACAAAGGCAGGGGCTGTCCAGCCCGAAGACTCACGCAATAATCACCACTGTTATCCAATTATGCTCTGGACACCTGAAGCTAACACAACCCACAGAGGGGCAATTTCATTAGATGAAGACCCACTTGTCTTACTTTGCTTTGTTAATGGCTTAATAAATATGCTGAGCAAGCCCTAATACAGAGGTGCAAAATGAAAAATACTTTGACTTTCCCACTTTATGCCCACCCTTCTCTAATTATCATGCTTTCACATTTTCTTGCCTATCAGTCCCAGCTTCTGCCCCTCCAGGAGGTGGGAGAAAGCTCATCTCCTTTTCCTGCAAAGATGCCTTCCTGGGATGGAGGCTTTGTAGATGACCTGGGGAAATGGCCTCGCTCTCCAGCTCCCTAGCACACCTCCTCCCACACCTCTCTAGCTCTAATGGCACACCCACACGTGCAAACACATTCACACTCACAGCATGACCACAGTTCGGGCAGATGTGGAGAACACAATAAACACCACATCGTCACGTATGTTAATAAAGCTATGAAACAATGGAGGTGAAAGTAAGTAATCTCACTTAGCTCAGGCAGAAGGCAGCAGAAGAGGGCTCCATGGAGAAATGGAATTTGAGGCAGGAGGCCCTGGAAGGTTCCCATGGATCAAAGGGCAGCTGGGTGGGGGGCAGCCCAAACAAAGGAGCAGAGCGGCCGAAGGAAGGGCTGACAAGTTCCAGCTGCTTCAGTGGGTGGCTCCATGCTGGCCCATGGAAGGGGTGGGCGTGGCGTGGGGAAAAAGGGAAAGGGGCCCTGGGACCGTGGCCCGGGGGGCCTAAGACCCTCTGGGACCCATGACTAATGGGCCAAGGAGTGATGCAGCTGCTCTGGTATCTGTAGCTCCAAAGATCCACAAGCATCTCTGAAGCAAGACATCACCACCAACGGCAAAATAAACAATGTGATGTATTAATGAAGGGTAGCCTTTCTCTATCCAACAGCCCCTGACCTGTGGCCTTCTTAGAGCCACCGTGATAGAATAACAGGCCCAGTCTCCATTATCCAGCATCGTTTAACCACCACCCTGGGCCTCCACGGATGCCCATCCCATCAAAACATCAGACGTGGCCACAAGGGAAACAGCAGTGTGAGCGAGCGGGTGTGAACACCAGTCCTGTCATTGTCCTGCAGCAGGAATATGGGATCATACCGATCCACTGCGAAAATGTGGCCTCTAATCCTCTCCCCCCCAGTTCCCAGGTAAGACAGCAAGATTAGCACCTGGATCAGGAACATCCCCCACAGATCGAGCTACTTAGGCCAAGTCTAACCAAGTACATCTAATCTCAACACTGGAGACCATTTAGAAGCAAAGGCAGAAGCTCATCATTCGTGTAGAGTCCTGGAAATATGTTTAGTTTGACACTGCACACAGGCACTTCTGGACCCACGTTCTAGCTTAAGAGTTCAAGTAAAAATGAGGCTTTAATTTATGCTCAGGAAAATAAAAATAGATTAATAAGATCCAAGTCTCACTGCTAGAAGAGTTTTTTCTGTGCCAAAAGACAGGCACTGTGATTTTCCCTAAACAGGTTATCATTTTAACATTGTAAAGCACTAGACTTATTTTTTAAATAGCAAAACTACAATTATCTCTGCACGCCCCGTATCGCCGCTCTGCAGTGCTCCCACGTAACGAACCAACTGTCAGAGATACGGGCAGGACAAGCATGTCTGTGCCACACTAGATGGGCAGCCTTATCAAAATCCAACTGCATTAATCCTTTCCTTACATCAAAAATCAAATAACTTTCTGGAGAGAGGCTACATTCTCACGAAGAGCAGTTCCACTGGGAGACGGTGAGTGGAGATTAACGGCACAATATGTTCGGAAATAAATAGATAAGCATTTGCCTCCATAGCTCCTGCTTGACTCTTGGAACTCGGGACTCTTGCAGGAAGACACAGACAAGCGTCTGGAGTCACACTTGGCCTGCCGGTCACATCTGCCCTCCTCGAGAGTGACCAGGAACTCTGGTAATAAACAAGGCCATCATCCGTGGCGCCACTTCCAACAACAAAAGTTTGAACCCACGTGGCATTTAAGCAAGAAGGAAATAATATCATTTCAAAAATGATAAGGGAGAAATGCAATAAAACAATTCCTAGATAACCGCAGGGAGGGGATGGCTTCCTGATGAAATAACAGCCTTTTGAAGTAAGGAAACAATGTGATTTTCTGCCTCCGTGGAGAGTAGACAGAGGGCAGACTGCAGCCTCCTGGTCTTGGGAGCAGCCCCTACTCCCCTGCAGTTGCAGGAAGTGATTAATTAGTGCCTCCTTGAAGCGGCAACCTAAGGAAGCCACTGGGGGACTTTTCATGTCACATAATGATATCCTTCCAGAATCTTCGTTTTAGAGCCCAACAATGGGGCATGTCTCCAGCAGTCCCAAGCACTGTGCCAGGGCTCCCGCGAGGACGGAGGCTTAGAAAAAACTCTCTTCTTGCTGCCTCTTTTGTAATGGGAGGAAACACCACTCATGACAGAATTCCAAGAGAAAGGAGGCAACTGAGTACGAGCCTGGAGGCCTGCTCCCAAGTCCCCGTGCTCTCGGGCCACTGTCCCTCGGCTCCCTTCCCCACCCCCCCACCCCGCCTCCAGTCAGCCCACATGAACACAACTGGGTCAGTCCCAAGAGTCCCAACCTGCCCAGACCCAAACGTTGGTGTGTTGGTGTGAGACCCCAGCCACCCTCTTTTTTAGTGTTTCCACTGGGAAAAGGCAAAAGTAAGATTCTCTTACACTGGGACAGAGCCATCCTGTGAGTGGCACCTCCTCTCACATCCCCGGTGGGAGGTACAACCTCTCGGGGCTCACCCTGCTGGAAAATCAAGTTCTCATTTTAGGTTCCCATGGCCTCACACGCCGTGTGAGGATGACAGGTGACAGGCAGCATCGGGTGAGCACGGGAGATTTTCAGAACCAAACTGCAGACATGGGAGCCTCTTTGCTGCAGCCTCATGAGATGCTGGAGCCAAGCCCGCGGCCCTGCGCCAGCCCAAGGGAATGTAATCCTGCTTACAAAGAAACCAGGAAGGCAGCCTGCAGGCCCCTCCGTCACGCTGAGTCAGCCAGGCTGGACGTGAGGGCTGTCTTCCATCACTTAGAAGAAGGGGCCCCCTTGTCGAGGGGCTCGATATAACCGAGCAGAAGACACGGGGCCCAAAGGACCCTGGGACAGTAACACACCACGAGCACTTCTTTTCTATGCAGCCCTGCTGGTTTTCTCTAGGTGCTCAGCACACTCAGACTCGCAAGGAAAGCCAACTAGACGGGAGAGGTGGAGAGGCCAAGACGAGAAGGCCCTTATTCTCCAGTCCCCAGGTTGTCCCCGGGAGACTCTAGAGAGTTCCAGAATCTCTGTGCACTGGAATTCCTACCCAAAGAGTGGAGACAAACCCATTCTAATTTTAGGGGCTGCCACAAAAGGCTGCTGCTGTCATCATGTTTAAAAAACCAGAGGTTTTTAGGGAATACCGTGCTTACAGTGTTTCGAATGCAAATCCCCGGAGCAGGGCCATCTCAAAGACCCACACATGCAGGGCAGGTTTATTGGGGTGGACAGAGCTACCGAAGTAAAGAGCCACCTGCAGTTTCTAGGCCTACCTAGGAATCCAGAGCACTTGTTCAGTGTTTCAACCAAAAATTTGGGAGAAAGACTCCGCCCCTTTGGAGATGCGCACACCTTCCTGCACAGGTGCCATCACTCAACCTTGAAGCTCTCACCTCACCCCCCACCCCCAGTCATTTTCAAACGATCCAAGACTTCAAATGGATCTCAAAGGCCCCTGTAATTTTAGCAGCATGACATTTTATGTCTTATAAGGTATTTTTATTAGCCAGAATTGTAGAAAATTGACGTTTACCAGCCATTAACCTTTCAAGCATGTATTTTTTTTTTCCCACATGGAAGTGTATCTTGCACTTCTCTGCAGATCAATCCTTAAGCTGTCCAGCTCCTTTAAGGGAAAGAAAAAAAGTCATCTCAGAGCCTCCCTGTTGTCAAGAAAACATAGGTTCTATAATTTTACAGAGTTTTGACCACAATCTCATCACTTTCAGCCCTTCCTGGTAATATGTTTTCATCTTAAAATATTAAGGACTAGATGAGATAAGCGGTATGATCTCTTCTTCATATTGAGGGAAGGTGGGAAAGAGTAAGGTAGCTTAAGAATCAAGTGAAGAAGCAAGCACCCAGCTTTACAGAGGGAGACCCTGGGCGTGGACACCTTGCTGGGTCCGCTTCCAGTCCCCCTGGAGCTTCCCAGCCCCAGCGTTAAATACGCCGTGACATAATCCAATCACACTAGAGCCCTGTTAACAAATAACCATAGTGAATAACTTAGGTTCACTTGTGCCCCTCCATGAGCCTACAGAGCTTTAAAGAAACCATTCCATAACTTATTTATTTAATTTTAAAAACACGCCTTTTGCCGAAAGGTCTCTGGCCACACATAAGAAAGGCCAAGAAGGGAAAAGTTCCCAAACACAACCGTAAAACCTATGGAATGGAGCCGCCATCTAACAGAAAAGTGACTGCATCAAAGGCCGGCTCCCCGCGTCTCGGGGCTAGACTCTCAAGAGGAGCGTCTGAGCTCACCCACCAACAGCGGGGGCTGTGTGGAAAAGAGTGGTGCCCACAGCCACATGTGTCCCGGTCATGCATCAGGAATGCAGTGTTTTCTGTAGGAGTCTGTTCCCAGCTGGGGCCTGGATGTGGGCTTCCCTTCCCCAAAGCCTCCGGAAAGCAGAGATGCTGCAGGCCTGGGCTCCACTTAGCTGAGCTGCAACAGCAATGGTGACCCGGTTGGTGTTCATCGTTCAGCAGGCCAGGCACCACTTCACGTGCATCATCCTGCTTGGCCCCCCAGACCCACCCCTGCAATCGGAACCCTTACCTCCTCCTATGGAGGGTGCTACAGAAGGTTGTGAGGACATGCACTTGCTGTCACACAGTGGATGATGGTCTGGACCCTGGAAGCTGATCAGGCCTGGACCTCAGGGTGCCCTGTGTCTACTGGGAAAATCCGAGGCTGCGGTGGACAGGGCAGCAGGATGGCCTCAGGTGACAGGCTGTCCACTTAAACCCAGGCTCCCCCAGCACCAGTGCAGGAACGTGAACAAGCGGCCCCAAAGCGTTGTGCATCAGCGTCCCCTGTTTGGTAAAGGGCAGTTAATAATGCACCTCCCACACAGGGTGGTTGTGCAGATCTATCCAGCGGGCACTGGTGAGGTGTCCAGCACAGTGCCCAACACACAACACCACAGACAATCAACAGACCAGAACGATGGTCCTACTGACTCCTGGATTAGGGCCAGGTGCTGGGACCAGCACAGGGCTTCTCGTGGGCTTCCCCTGCTCGCCACAGGCATTCATTAATCAAACGCCCATAGGTGTCCCCTCCGAGGAGCCAGCCAAGGCTTCCCTCTGTCAGTATCTCATTGCAGGAAAAAAAAAAAAAAAGGGAAAGGGTGTCTTTCTCCTTGAAATCCCCACGGAGTGAAAACCAGCCTGAGCCTCAGGACCAAGGAAGGAAACAGCTTACCTGGCAGTTCCAATGAGGGCCCTTCTCACTCAGCCCAAGCTGCCAGAGGCATTCGTGGGGAATGGAAAACGCAGCCCCAGGGCCCAGCTGAGGGGTGCTCAGTGACCCGAGACATCCTGAGTCCAGCGGCAACAGTCCTTCTCTGGTAGGGACAGGCCAAGCCCACGGCAGCGCCGGCCCAGGGTTGTCCATCCAGACCCCAGAAGAGTCGGGATGGCTGGGCTGCGGGATGCAGCAGCTGCTGACTCCCTGCGGGGTACCTGGGCTTCCCCGGCAACTGCACACCACAGACAGTGTAGCGACGGTCCCCAAGGATATGCGAGGCTGCCCCCAACGCAGCGGTAAAGAAGTGACGGCCACAGGGATGGGCCCTGGAAAGAGCTGAGTTGCCGCTCTCTGGAGCAAGCACGATGACCTCGGCTTTTGGAGGAGTAAGCAGCCAGGCAGCAAAAACGCGGCTGCTCGAAACACAAGAAATTTGACACTCAGAGCCAGAAATAATGCCTTTTTGCCTTTGCTCGACAAAGCAGTTTTGGGGAGAGAAGAGGCGCGTTCTATAAATGCTCCCCTGCCTGAGCGTCCGCGCTTTCCCGCGTGCCTCCACATCTGGGCAGCGGGGAGAGCGAGCCTCTCCTCCGCTAGAGGCAGCAGCTCCACCAGCCCAAATGCAGACCTTTCCATGAACAAAATATTTACAGTGTATCTATGCAATACGATCCGAGCTATAATCCTCCTGAAGATGGCATTTGACAAGCAAAGATAAGGGGAAGAGAGCAAATGTTCCACGCGCGTTTTAGTTCTGATGGCATTGTTCCGTGTCATGCTTTCGAAGAGAGAAGACTGGATTTCTGCAGTTGAAGGGCCTCGTGTGCTGTTCTGGTGAGGTGGATGCTCAGGGCATCGTGCCAGCCGCACGCCCAAGCTGCGTGTTCAGACGCCGGCTACCACCCAGCAGACACCCCCAGGAATAATGCGGTTTCACACTAGGGATGCTGACCCTGGGATTCTGAAGCTAAAATTCCTCTAGACCTGAGGTCCTCAGGCTTAGAGGAGCACCAGCTTCCCTGGGAGACCGACCAATCAGGCAGCGTCCCAGGGCACAGCCCCAGGATTTCTGCTGCGCTGGGTGTCTGGGTGTCCCAGGGCACCTGTTACAAATGACCACAAGCTCGGGGGCTTAGAATAACAGGAACTTGTTCTCTTGATGTTCCAAAAGCCGGAGTCTGAAGTCAAGCTGTGGAAGGGCCGTGCTGCCCACGGGAGGCTCCAGGGCAGAGTCCTTCCTGCCTCTTTCAGTCTCTGGTACCTACAGCCGTCCTGAGCTAGTGGTTGTACCTCCCTCTCTGCCTCCCTTCCCACAGCTTCTCCCGTGTCTCTGCTCTTCTGTCTCTTATGAGGATACCTGTCCTTGGATTTAGCACCCACCTGGATCATCCAGGATAATCTCATCTCAATAGCCTTACTTAATTATGCCTGCCAGAGCCCTTCTCCCAACAAAGTTCCAGTCACAGGTTCCAGGTAGATGCATCTTTGGGGGCCCACCATCCGACCCACTACAGTAGGTCTGGGAGGGGACCCGGGGGTCTGCCGGGTTTCACAAGTGTCCCCCAGGCAGGCAGCTCCTCCGTCCCACTTGGATGTGCTATGCTTCTGCTCTTCAGATAAGGAAACTGAGGTCCACAAAAAGGAGGGCAGCCCAGCCGGGCCCCTGTCCCAAGAATGTCCGTGACTCCCCACTTCTCCCTCAGCCTTGCAGGCAGCAGAAGCCTGGGACCACGTGCTTAGCAAACACGAACACCTACGGCTCCCCCTCAGCTTCCCAAGCAGATCAATGTCAACAGTGTTCGAACTTATATTTGTCAGCAAAACCAATGCAAGACAAAAATCCGACATTTTTCCAAGTCAGGCGGACAAACGCAGGTGCACAGTGCTGAGGGAAGACCCAGAGGTGAGCCGCCCTCCTCCATCCTGTTCAAAGACAGAGAGAGAAAGATCCTTTCCGGGCAGACATGGGTCTGCATCCCCCACCCGGGGGCTGGAACGTAATGAAACTGGATTCCAAATGGAAAATGCACCCATGCCAGGCCACGAAGGCCTCCCTCCACACCTGTGGCTTCTCCCGGTGCCTCTTGCGTGGGCAGGGAAGCTCCCGTCCTCCACGAGGACCAGCCTAAATCCCCACGCACTGTCAGCAAGAAAACAGTGAAGCCAAACAAGGCGACGTTCGAAGCAGCCACCAGATCGCAAGCTGCTGTGGGCTCTACAGCTTCCGTCCCCCTGCAGGCTCTCGAGTGGCGAATCACATCTCAGGAGACATGAAGAAGCTGTCGACCTAAGTCCCCACTACAGACACAGGACACGGGGAGTGGGAGCTCCGGGAATGAGGCGGGATGGGATGAGCGGCACGGGGCGTCTGAGCACTGGCGTTTCCTAACTCGCCCCGGCTTCCTCCATTGCTGTGGACCCCCGTTTCCCCCACAGTGAAGGAGGGTGTCCATGTGAACTGCGGAGGACCCCCAGGAACTGAATGAAGAACACGGCGAGGTGCGCAAGCCACAGCAGGACCTCAGCGCGTGGGGGCCGGAAACAGAGGCTCAAGGGAGGCCCCAGGGATGTCTGCGAGTGTCACCTGCCCTGCACACAGGCCTCTGCACAGTGACCAAGGCAAGGACCCAGAGACTAAGGAAGGCCGGGTTATCGCGGTGGGCCCCGTGCCATTCCAAGAGTCCTTGTAAGTGGAAGAGGGAGGCCCCTGGGCCAGAGGTGGTGGTGAGAACACGGGGGCGGGGGGGCACCGGCAGAAACACTGGCGGGACTACGGGAACGGAGTGTGGGCCGCGAGCCAAGGGAAGCGTGGCACCCTGAGGAACTGAGCAGGCAAGGCCACGGACTCTGCCCTCGGGCCTCCAGGAGGAATCAGCCCTGCCCACGGCTTGACGGCGGCCTGGAGGACTGGCCCATGCTGGCTTTCTGGTGTCCAGAGGAGCAAGAAGCTAAATTTGTGTCTTTCAAGTCCCTAACTACATGGACGGCTGGAGTACCCTACGAAACTAATGCGACCCATGACCCAAGTGAACACCTCCTTGGAAAGGCGGGTGGGGTTTGCCCAGTCACGGAGAGCTCTGCACGACCCAGTGGGGCTGGGGCAGGACCTGCAAACGCCCCGAGCCCACAGGCGTCTCACAGGCGTGGAGAGAGCAGGTGTATTAGTGCCAGGGAAGTCCTCGACACACACCAGCTTGCCCTGATGGAGGTCGGGAAGGGAAATGGGCTTTGGAAGAAAGAACACACCGGCCAAAGATAATTAAGTAGGTTTGCTTTGTTTTGTTCTCTTTTGTTGAAGGATGGGCGTCAGGGAGCCAGCCTGAAACACCAGGAGAGGGCAGCCGAGAGCCTGGGCAAAAAGTCACCCAAATTCTGAGCCTGCTGACAAAAGCAAAGGATTTTACCAGACCAGCCTGCAACATGCCACAGCCCCCCCTGAGGACTAGAAGAAAAGAGCCTGTGCCATGAGGTTTCACAAGAGCACGCAGGGGGGATCTCCACCATCCTCGATGCACAGGAACTCACACACAGTATTTTTTCATGGCGGAATTCACTCAAAGTCAGACTTGCTCCTTCAAAAAGTCAGAATAATCAGCACATTCTTTGGAAAGACGAATGCTTGCTTGTTCCTTTATTTTCAGTTTGTGATTAGTTCTGGCATCTACTTAAGTATGCTTCAAAGATGCAGGGAGGGAGGGAGTGGGGCAGCGAGTAAGGGGGCAGGCCTGGAAACCTATCATGGGGGGCCCTTGAGACACCCAGGCCCCCAGACTCAGGGCACATGGAGGGCACACACATCGCTCACGCACGTCCCACCGCGAGAGGGTGCCAGGAGCCTCCTTTAGGCAGAGTCGCTGGCTCCCCTTGTGGTCCAGGATCGGAGGCCTCCTTCCTGTCCCTGGTGTTCAGATCATCCATGTCTGGGCTTCCAGACTGCAGGCCTCCTCACCAGGGACTCTCTCAGCATCCCCCACCGCTGGCCGAGCCTGAGAGCCGAGAGAGCACGCTCTCCGGACCCTGTGCTTCATGCCTAGAATTGGAAAACTCCTGTTGGCATCACAGAATCCTGGCTCTTGTGATCCTAGGGCCAGTTCTGCAAACCCAAGGTGTCCACGGAGTTTGGACCCATTTCAGATCAGCCCTCATGCATCACCGATGGCCATCGAGCACCTCTTGACACACTGGGCCTCTGTGTGTTGCAAACGTCCAAGACAAGAAACAATTAGCACGTCTGAATGCTTGATAATTGCTAATTTTATGACGGTGCACTGAACATCTGGGGTAGCCTGTGTGCATGTGATCTCAGTGCTCGGAAACCATCTTTGATCACAGTACATGGGGGATATAAATGAGCTACAAGCCCGGGTCTGGACAAACAGGGAAAGTGGAGCAAATCCACACACTCTGGCCAATCTCTCAACTTCCCTTAACCGATCAATCAGCCTCTGACCCATAAATCAGGACCGGTTTTACCTCATCGGCAAAGCTTTCGAGAGGCTCACACAGGCGGTGTCTGCAGAAGGCTGGCATGCGGTGTGGCCAGAACCCAGTGATCCTATGGGATGATCACAGAAGGCCTCGCATTCCCGCTTCTTGAGACGCCATTAAAATACGTGGTTCTGAAATGCCCAAGTCTTCATCTTCAAGCCAGGGCATCGATGTGTCTGTCATCCTCACGTCTAACTGGTGTGGGAGCTTTCTGCAGTGAGGATTTTTAGCTGGTGACAGGTGATTATGCACACACAGGGCAGAACTTGGAAGATGTGGGGGTGGGGGGCTCCTGATGCACTGCCTTAGGGACCCAGTGCACCCGGGCCACTGGGGCCACACGGGCCACGTGGCTGAGCGTGAGGCCGCAGTGGTTTGCCTCCTTCTGGCCACCGGGACCTTCTCTGTGCCTCGGGGCTCGGGGACGACAGCGGCAGCTGTGCCTTCCCAGGCTGACCCTGCCTCTGACAGAAGCCACAGTCTGTGGATATAAATTTCCCTTTCTCAACCTCCTACCTCTGCCACCAGGCAAAATTGGTGGGGGAAAGGTGGCTGAGAACCCAAAGCGACGCTGAAAAGGCAAGGCTGGCCCCAAAGACAGCCAGAGGGGCATCGCCGTCTCCAGCGAGGTCTCCACGGTGGGCTCTGGAGGCTACTTCTGGGGACCCCAAGGCAGCTGCCAAGAGAGGCCGTGGAGGTCTCGGCGCTCCAAAAGGAGCACTCCCCGGCTTCCAGAGCCAGGAACGTGCCGGTGTGAGGCTAGTGCAGTGCACCGGTCAGCACGCAGCGCTGCACAGCCGCCCCTCACCTCCACCTCCCGTGCAGCTGAGGCTCCCCAGAGCTCGTCAACACTGCGGTCCAAGTCCCAGCGCCTGCTCGCCTGGCTTCCTGGAGGAAGACGGCTAAGAGATCCAGCGGAGCCTGCACATTCCCCACTGGGTGGGGCACACAGGCAGCCTGGCTTCATACATTTCGTGATTCACCCACATCCTGGCCCAGACGCTAACGTGGTTGACTGTTCATTTCATCTGCTGAGCAAATACTTACCAAGTGTCCACAGCGTGCTCTCTGCGATCCGGGGCCCCGCACGTGGATTCTAGTCCACGAGGAGCAGAGGACGCTAAAGCAAGAGTAAGGTCAAGGCCCAAGGAACAAAGGATGGGTAGAAGGGCCGCCCCAAACCTGGCTTCAAGCCAGAGGATGAAATGTGTTCCAAGCTTCCAGAGGGAAGGGCAGGTACTTGCTGTTGTGCACAGTGCTTGCTTCCCTAATCTGGGGTTGCACTGCGCTACAAAGAACAAAAAAACTCAACTGTGGTACTTTAGCCTTGCTTTTCTCACCTCTTAGGGGGACAATGATCCCGGAGGTTATCTGGATGTGGTTCAAGCCTGCCACCTAGGATACAGTTCCTGCTCCACCATCCTCACAGTCACAAGATTGCTGCTCTGCCTCAGACATCACATCTGTCTTCCAGGAAGGAGGAAGAGGGAAGGGCGAAAGGCAGAAGGCATGACCAGCTGAATAGGTTCCTCTCTACCAGGAGGAAAGAAAGGAAAAAAACAAAAAACGAAACACCTTTCCCAGAAGCCTCGTCTAACAGAATAACCTAATTAGACCCTACTAACCAGAACAGGGCCGTGCTGCCACCTTGGCCTCAGAGAGTCTACCCAACGTGTGAGCATCTTCAACAGGACTCAGCGTATGCCAAACGGGTCAGTACAGAAGAGGTGTCAGTGGGGAAGAGGGTGAGAATGGACATGGGACAGGCAGCCTGCAGTGTCCACTGCTTCAAAGCACGCGAGGTTGGTTTCTCATTAGCGCCCCGCTCCCCGCGAGGGAACCGGGGGGGCCCAGACGCATCGCAGTGTCCACGTTCTCAGGCTCATTCATGACTTCATTTGAGATCGTCACCGCACTGCAACCACACCACGGGTTAGGCACAATCGGCAGCAGGACTGGCTTAGCCTCTTGCCCTGCATCTGGTGATGCCTTCTGCCCTGGCAAGAGTGACCTGTCTACACAGGGGTGGGTCCAGCCAAACTCTGGTGGGCAAAGAGGCCATTTTCAGTATACTTGTCAAGGTACGGTACTTCTGGCCCTGCCGATTACATGTGGCCAATTCTTATATGCTGACTCCAAACACCTGCCTGTGGACTCTCTTCCACCATCCCTCCCTCTCTGGGCCTTGGTATGCAAATGAGTCATTCATTCCAGGATGCATTCAGGGAGGGTGCTGGAAGCAGAAGTCTTAAAGGGCAGACACCCATGCTTGTCTCCTCTGTATCCATTCCTCCCTCCTTCCTAAAACAGAATCTTACTTGCTCCAAGGAGATGGATCTACCAGGTGGTGGATCATAATAGCTCTAACCCAAATACGACAATGCAATTCTCTGCTTCCCAGCCTCCCCTCCCCTTTCTGCTGGGAGCGGCATGTGACCTAGTTCTAGCCAAGGAGAACTGCAAGCATGTTGAGAAAGTGCTTCCTTTCCTGATACAGGGAAGGGATGCAAATGGTGCCACTACTCCCTCCTTTATCCTGTCCCAAACTCAAATGCAATGGCCGGAGCCACGGCAGCCAGTTTACAATGATGAGGCAATAAACTGAGCTGACAAACTAAAGATGGTAGAATAAAGATCAGGCAAGTGATAATGGTGCTCACAAGCTGTCCCAGCTCCCGGCCATCTCTCTCTTCACTGTGACATGAGAAAAATTAACCCCTCTTCATTTAAGATTCTGGTAATGGGGTTTTATCCTATTGGTTGAGCACATTCTGAAATGATCTAAAATAGTACAGCAGAGTGCCAGAGCTGCTGCCCTCATGAACCTTACCATTTAAGTGAGAGACATGCTTGCCCAGAGAACAGAAGTTCTCCGAGGAGGAAGTAGAGTGTGGTTGGGGGTGCACACAACGGCCCTAAGCTAATGCACGATGGGAGCACAGAGGCTTTTCTGAGGAAGTCATCAGAAACGGTGCTCTTCTCTTCTCTGTATTATTTGAGTCCACCTTCCCCAGCTAACATCCAGACCCAACTCCCTCCTGCTCACAGCAGACATTTCTACTCACACGCCACTTCCTGTCCGGGACCCAGGGGAGATAGGACCCACGCGTCCTGGGTGCCCACTACACAGCCTATATAGCTCTCCCATCCAGGGGCGCGGTTTTGCTGCGAAGCTGGTCTGGGTTTTCCAGAACTCTGCCCACCACAAGAGAGCAATGCAGGTCAACCCCATCAGCTGCCGGGCTGACTGTTAATTATTAACAAAGCCGAGAAAAAGACACCAGCTCAGCAACTGCCCCACACTAAACTACGGCTCACAGAATGTTCCGTCTTGGCCTAAGGAAAACGGCTTAACCATCCTACGTTAGATATTACCATGCACCAGTGATCATGGCCATAAGTGAATGATCCTGAAAACAACACTACAGCTAACAGAACATGGCTAAGTTCACAAGCTGGCCAGAAAAAGCGCGCATAGTAAACACACCGCAGAGGGCATCTGGGAACGCTACAAATCAGCCCAATGGATGCCCTGCGTTGCTGTACTTGGAGGCTCTGCTGCTTGCAAGGTTCACAATACTATAGTATTTGCTACCCTATTGGGGAAAACTATTTTAAGTCTAATTAGCATGAAATTTTTAGAATGCAAATGCTTTTCATTTAGACATAAAACAAAATGCCACGACATTTCTTCCATCCATTTATCATAAATAAGTTAATTACTGTGTAACAAATCGCTCCTTCTGGAATCTGGATGTTTGGGGCTGCTGGTAAGCTGACTCAGTCAAAGAGAAGGAGCCACCAAGCAGCCGTTAATGGCTTTCGGGGTACTTATAATAAAACGGTGACTCTGAAGCTTTGCTTGTCAAATTAAGGTTAAGCTCTCTCTGTTGGAGTAACTCAATTACAAGTAGTCATTATCTATTTAACTTGATTCCTACCAGAATAACAGAAATATTGTAGCTTTATTTTATTTTGGATGCACACATCTTCACTGTGGTCTTGTGGTTTGCAGAGTACGTACGTAAAAAGAGAAATTTCTATCTGCCCTGGTTTGAGTGCGTGTCTGCGTCAGCTTTTGCCTCCATATCTGTAGAATTATTTCTAAGATGTAAAACATCCTTGTCCCAGAGAACAGTGTCAGGGGAAGGGGGTGCACACAGGGGCAGGAGAAGCAATGGGGTTCTAGCCTCTGCCCCACAGGAGGGGAGGAGCAGGTCCCAAGGCCTGTGAGACACCTGCAATTCTCCCCTCAACCTGGGTTGGGCTGGGCCTCATTGCAGGGATAAGTAAGTGCCCCCCAAATGGGTCATGTATCCCCAAAGCCTGTAGGCTGGTCCAAGTTCACCTTCTCCATTCCACACTGGGTGAACCACGTCTGGGCTCAGGGTGCAGGCCAACGTCCAGCCAGTGATCGAGACTTCCCCACAACACTGGCCAAGAGCAGAGGGGCCAGTTCAGCCTGGACCCACAAAGCAGCCAGGAGGGAGACCAGATGCCTGTTAGAAATCCCACATTTCATCAAAAAAAGGTATGAGAATCTGCCATTCTCTTCCACAGTAGGTAGCACTTGGTCTTACTAAAATAGAGGTACTTTTCTTACAGAGTAAAACTGAGACTCCAAGATGTTATCAAGCGCAGCTTCATTCTCAGAGAGGCCCAGGATGCCAGCTTCCAGAGAGGCAAATGGGGGTACCATAGCATGTCCCCTGCTCTATGCAACGGTACAACACACCCAGTGCGGAAGAATCTTCTGGGCCTTCCCCGAGCACACACAGGGATGCTCGGTAGGCTAATACATCCCGAAAGATGGTCCACCCTCTCGAACTCTAAAATGACATGCACAGTGCAATTCACGGAGCATCTCCTGAAAACTCTTACCGTATATGCCTCCTCGTGCAACACACCCATTCTGCTTCTGGTCAACTGCTGGGAATTTCATTTTTATTTTTTTGGTAATCAATGGAAGATTCAATAATATCATACCCTTAGCAGTCAATGCAGACAAACAAGTAAGGGTTGGACTTAGTACCAAGTGAAAATCCCCGGTTCATACAACCAGGCACAAACAAGCTAAGTCACCAAGCTCAGTCTCCAAGGAAGAGGATCTGAAATACCACCTCCCGATATGTCTGCGCTCCCACCCCCGGCCCACCCAAAGAAGCTGCTATCAGCTCTTAAGGGAAAATCCCAGGTTCCCTAAAACACAAAACTAGGGAGAGAGTCAGCAGTATGAGGATTATTGAATCGTGAGTGCTAAAATTTAGCGCTGAAGCTTTATCCAAAGTTTGCTCCTTCCATCCCTCTGAAATCAGCTAAAAGCTGCTACTTCTGGGAAGGCACACAGCCATGGTGTTCCTGGTAGGATCTGGAATCCTCAGAAGGAAGAACTGATTTATTTCCCCTCCCATGCAAATGGAAAGTTTAATTAGTTTGTCTTGAAAGGGAAACAGATCAACATGCAGAATGATCTACTGTCACTTGACTTCTGAAGCTGCTTCTGACGTTCCCATCACAAATGTGGATATAACCCTACAATTAGGATAAAGCTAATTGGTAGCTCCCTCCTGCATGTGTGTTTTCGTGTTGTCAGTGCGGCTGTAATGAAAATGAATGCCACATTTGTGAACAGAACGTCTGTGGGCTTATTTACCGCATCTCCAACAACATCGTCTGCTTTATCATGCATTTCAAAGCAGGGATAATTTAAGAATCCAGAATTTCATACATAAAAATACTTAGCAAAAAAGTCTCTCCCTGCACATTATTTGGGTGACGTTACATCCGAATTCCAATTTGTTGCCCAGGAAATGATTCACCTCACTCAAAAATGACAGGCATTCTGAATCATTCACCTGTGATGCAAAATGCATTCGAGGTCCCCAGATTCCCCATCTCACTGACCTCAGAGCCATCATTTTGCAAAGAGCCTACCTCAAAGGCAGCCCCGCCTTGCCTGTTCCTGGAAATGTCTCACCCCGGCCAGATCATGATGTGCAATTTCTTCCCACCCCGCAAGCCCCCTACCTTTGAGTAGCCTCTCTCCTTCCAGAATATTTTCCGAGATTAATGCCGTGTAGTCTTCTTCAGAGAATCCAGCCTTGCAGGTCTCCCTGGCTGTAACATCCCCATTATGGGCCTGAGAACAGAAAGAAAAGAGGTTGGAACAAATGTGAAGTTGACAGAAATTTAATCCAAAGCCCATGTTTACTAGGGGCTGCTGCAGGCTGGGTCTTGCCTCCGGTTATGACAGGAACGCAGATGCCTCGGTCTCCACCCAAACCCAATGCTCTTCTGCTTCTGTGCTCTCATGGACTCACCTGGTTCAGGAGCCCCCCAGACCCCGTGGACCCCGAGGCCGAGGGCAGAGCCACAGCCTGCACGCGCCGTGTGCTCTCCTCCGCACGCACACACGCACGCACCCGTGGTCCAGGGTCAGTGATGACCTGGGCACAGCCAGGGAGTGTCGGTAACCGCGGAGGACACAGGACAGCTATCAGGCTGTCGGTGATGAAAGTTGTGTGAATGTGGCCTCTGGCTCGGAAAACAGCTTCTCGTCCTGTGCTCACCCTCCCGTGACAGGTGAGGACGGGATGAAGCGACGTGAGCGACGCGGGCGGGTGACGCGGTGCGGGGGTGCACCTGACCTTCTGACCCTGCGCCAGGGGGAGGTTCCTCCGCTTCCTGCACGGGGCAGGCGGAAGCCCAGCGCCCATAAGGGGCCCTGCTGGATTGGCCTGGGGTCAGGGGTGCCTGGTGGGGAGGAGGGACGGCTGATGCCAGGGCTGCTGCCTGGGAGGGCCTCTCTGGCCCCACAGAGGGCAATATCCGAGGAGTATCCCAAGCCACGGAGAGGAGGGAGGTGCAGCCAGCCGCAGCCTGACGGCCATGGCACCCTCGAGGCCCCGGAGCTGGGCTCTGGGCGCAGAGGGCCTTGCAGGCTTCGGTCTTCTCCGTGGGTCACCAGTGGGGGAGGAGGGGCCAGAGCAAGAAAGGAGGTCCTCCCAGAAGAGGCTCAGCGCCTGGCAAGGAGGGAGGCTTTCCAAAAATGGGGCCCCACCCTCCAGTCCTCCTGCCTCCACTCGGAGGAACACTGGTCCTCCCGTGGAGCCCCCATCTCTAACCCTGACCTGAAAGGGTGGGCGTCCGCCTGTCCCAGCGGAAGGGGCTGGGGGCGGGCAAGCGGCCCAGGCCAGGCTGTGGGGAGTGGCAGCTCCAAGTCAGCCTCGCAGGGTGGGGAACCGTCGAAGAGACTGCGCGCGGAGCAGGGACGCTGGGCCCAGACGACCGAGCTCAGCGGCCCCGTTCCCCGGCCAGCTCACACTGGCGACAGAGGCGCACACCGGCGCAGTAGTGCCTTCGCGGGGCCGCTGCCCGGCCGGCCTCGGCTCCCACACTCCCACGCTGGCCCCCGGCGCGGGCGCCCCCCCCCAAAAGCCCCGGGGGGAGGACGAGGGGCGCGGGTTCATTCCTTGGGAAAGCTCCAAACCGCAGCTCCACTCCTCGGGAACGGAGCTCCATAGAGGACCGGAGCCCCGGAGGCGAACTCGCCCAGGAAAGTTTCGCCCCGCCCGGGCGTGCGGCGAGCGCAGCCGGAGCGCCCCGCAGCCTCGGAGCGGGCCTGGGGGCGCCGCACTTGTTTATCTCGGAGGTTACAACTGCTCTGCCCTGAGGAGCAGCGAGGCCGATCGGCCACGAGAGGGGGTTCCTGCAACTCCCGCGGCCCCGCCGCCTCCCCAGGGCGCCACCCGGCGCCGCCCCGCACGCCGCCCCCGGGGCCTGCACCCGCAGCGCACAGCGGTTCTGGGGGCCGAGCTCGCGGGCTCGGCGGGAAGGAGGCGGGCGCCCGGACCGCGCTCCCGGGCACCCTCACCCTACGCCCGCCTGGCGCCTGGCTCCGCGGTCCCGCTCCCAGCGGCGAGGGCCCCGCCGGACACCGGCTCCAGCGGCGCCTCGGGGACTCGGCGGCGAGGGTGCCCCGGGGTCCACATTCGCTTGCCCAGCCTCAGCCAAGGTCCCTGTCAGCACCCGGAAGACAAGCGCGGAGGCGGCGCCGCGCCGCGAGACCTCGGCCGCGGGCAGGGCGGCCAGACCTGGTGTCCCCAGCACCCCTGGTTCCCTGCCTGCTGTCGCCAGCTTCCCCGCCCGCAGTCCCGGCCCGGGCTGGGCTCGCCAACTCCGGAGGCTCACGGGTCCCGGGCGATGGAGGGCGCGCCGGCTCCGCCAGCGGGCAGCCTGCCCAGGCGCGGGAGAGCCGAGCTCTGAGCAGCGGCCGCGGACCTGGGGCGGCCGAGGGATGCTTGGCGGGTCCCGCTTCGGGCAGAGCTCTCTGGGCCCTCCACCCACCCGCATCCCACCCCTCTCCGCACCACGGCTCGCCGCTACCCCGGCGGCTCCCCATTCCTGCCGACCGCGGGCGGCTTCGCGGAGCGCGGGAGCCTCTGGATGCAGCGGTGCTCGCGGCGGGGGCGCCCGGGAGAGCCCCTCCGGGCGAGTGCGCGCCCCCCGGCTCCGGGGGCGGCCCCGCGGTGCCCGGGGCTTCCGAGCGGCTGGGACGCCAGGCGGCAACTTACCCGGAGCGCGCCAGAGAGCGACAGCAGCACGAGGAGCACGCCGGAACCCGCGGTCATCTTCCCGACGCGCCGCGCCCCGGCACCCGCCCGGAGCCCGGCGCCCGGAGCCCGCTCCCGGCCGCCGCCGCCGCCGCCCGGATCGCGCAGCTCCGATGGCCGCCGCCGCCGCTGCTGCCGCCACTCGATCGGGCCCCGCGCCTCCAGCCCGGCCGCGCCGCCGCGATCGCTGCCCGGCTCCGGGAGCCAGGCCAAGTCGGCCGGCGGCGCGCTCCCTCCGGCCGGTGCGTCCGCCGGCCTCGCAGCCGCCCGCGCCTCTGTTCCGCGCGCTCCGAACTGCAGGTGAAGCCGCGCGGCCGCCCCGCCGAGGCCCCGCCCCGAGCCCGGCCCCTGCGCTCACTCGGCCTGACGCGGGCCTTAAAGGCGCCGCGCCCCCCGCGCCGCGCCCGCGCCAGCGCCCGGCGCGCTGCGCCCGGCGCCCCCACCTTGTGACGGCGCCCCCTCCTTGTGACCCCGCCCCGCGCGGCCGGGCGTCGGAGCCCGGGTGGGCCGAGGGGCCCCGACCCTCTTTGTACTGGGGGGTAAGGGGGGAAGGCGGGGACCTGAGGACTGAAGGAGGCTGGGGGTACCCCCCCACATACCCTGGGCGCCTCCTCTGGATGGGGAGCCCCTGCTGCTTAGGCTAACTTCCTGCCCGGCCCACGGTGGGAGGGCGCTCCCCTTGTGTTCTCTACGTTTGGGGTGTCTTCGCACTGACTCTGCCCAGCCCTGGCCCACCTCCTGGGGGGCCTTGCGCCCACGTTGGGCTGTCAGGAGTCGGCCCTGAGAGATCAGCCCATCAGAGAAGCGCAGAGCGGAGCGAGACGGTAGATCAGCCTGCAGGCTTTGCAGACCCTCCAGCGCAGTGCAGAGCTCAGAGTCGGAGCCCTGGCTGCCTTGTGCCCCTAAGGACTGGGGATGGGACTAATTCCTGTTTGTGCATCAGAACGCACTGTTAGACCCGAGAAGCCAAGAAAGAAATTAGAGGCCCTGGGAAAGAAAAGGAAGAAATTTTCCGACAGAAGAGCTGTCAGGAATGTCAGTGCCGGCTGGCCAGCCCGGCGCCATTTGCTCTGCTTGGGTGATTTCTGAACTGGGGGGACACTTCTTTAAGGGATCATCAGTTGAAAAATATGTACAGCTTGGAAAGTGAGTAAATGTTTTTTGCACGTTTCCTTTTGGCTTGGAGATTTAAGAAAAGTGATTTTGTTTGTTCAGATATTTGAAATTTCTTTGTCTTGGTTTGGAGGAGCTCTGTGTCCAGAATACATTAGTTCTGGTTTGAGAAATGCTCTGCAAAGGAGGGGGGAGAGGACTGAGTGCAAGTGTTGAGCTCCAAGGTCAGTATCAACTTGGGCAGGAGAGCAGAAGAGCTGCAAAAGGGCCTTTCCCTCTCCCCCAGGACCTTCCTGCCTGGGCAGAGTGGGCTGCTGGTTAGCTCCCCTGGGGCTTTAGACTTCAGGTAATCAGATGAGCCAGGAGGATCAGGGTAAGATCTACATGCAAACCCATGAGGTTTCATGCAATTTCTCATCCTGTAAGCAAGCATGTGGGGCTAGTAAACCGTACATGTGTGCCAGCCTGCCACACCCCACCCTGTGTCTCAGAACATTCCTGACCTGGTAAGGGAGTAAGAAGGTTACAGCTTTACGCGGCCGAATGTGCCGGCCTCATCACGTTCACATGTGCAGAGGTCCTGCGTAGACAGTGAGATTTCATGGACAAGTCCGCCCGATATCCATGCTGGGGGGAATTGCATTCCTCAGCCATGAGCTCACACCGCTGAAAGACCCCTGCTGTCCCCCCCCCCCTTCCTCAGTGTACTTCATCACTGCCTAGAGAGCTCACACAGGCAGTTCTGAAGTGTCCATTGCCAGGACCTGCCTTTGTCTTCAGAAGGCCAGAGCATAATGCAAACTGGTCCTGGGGCATGCGCTCCAGAAGTCAGCACGTGCTCTACCGTGCTCCATAACCTGCTGGAGTGCAAACAGGCCGGCAACTTGAACAACAAAAATGGTGGCGTTGGGTGGGGGTCCTGAGGCCCAAACACCGGATGACACATCTCCCTGTCTCGGACCGCTGAGTCTTGACCCTATGGAAGGGGGCACCGTGACTTCCAAACGGGGTCTGTATATCCCGAGAACATCCAGCCTTGAGCCCGGCAGAGATGCAGGAGCTTTGGGTAAATTAACTCGCAGAGTTGTCCTCACTCCGTAAGTGGGCTCAGTTAGCATCCCCATTGCACAGCGGGGCCAAGGGACGTATGGAGATGGCAGCCCCGGGCTCGGCCAGCAGGGCCGGCCTCTCACCAGGCCCTGCAACCCCGGCAGGTAGCACTTCCCAAACTCATTTGCTGGAGGAAGCCTTTTACACAGTGTCTGAGGGTTTATGGGAACTCACATTTTCAGGAATATGGTTTCAAAGCACTGCAGTAACTGAGGCAAGTCCAGTAGAGAGCATTGGTTTATCACGCTTGCTGTGAATGAAGCAGTGAGGATGCATTTAGAGAGGAAGCAAAAATATGATCTAAAATGCATGGCCTTGGAATGCAAAAGATGGTCTGCAGCTAGGCCACTTGACGTGGGACCCCCCAGACCAGCAGCATCAATACTCCTTGAGAGTGTGTTTAAAATGCAAAACCTTGGGTCACACCCCAGACCTACAGTAGAGGAATCTGCATGTGAATGGACTCGCCTTCCGCTCTACCTCTGTCCTCAGATCATCTGCTTCAGAATTCTAGAGAGGCTCCCAAGAAATTCAGATTCCTGGGCTCCACCTGAGGCCTGCTGGCGTGGGGCTTCGGGGCATGGGGCCCATGAGCTGGCCTCTTAACAACCTCTTAGGTAAATGCCAGCCTTGGAGAACGATTGGCTTATCCCACAGGTAATAAGCAGCTCCGGGGGGGGGGGGGGGCTCATGAAAATGCTACTTCCTGGGCCCTGCTTCGGATCTACTGAATCTGGACCTCTGGGGGGGGCAGAGCCCGGGAATCAGCATGAGGAAGTTGGGCAAATTCTGACATAGGCAGGAGCCCTGAGGGAGGACCCCAGCCAGCCCAGCTCTGCCCAGCCTCTGGGGGCTCCGTTCCACCTGGAGGATTTGTGATCTCTGCCTGCTAGATAAAGAGCCCTAGAGAAAAGTGTGCTTTTGTTAGATTAAGAAAACTCTTTTGGGAGGGTAGCATATGAGTGAGTCTTCCCTCTTGACACCTGTAAACTGTTGACTGTAATTGGTCCACAGATGTTTGTGGAGCATGGTAGACTCTTCCTTCTCCCACGTGTGGAGGTGAGCCTGGGAAGGGGCTCATCTCCAGGAGCAAATCAAATGCTTGTATCGGGGCTACGTTTCCCTGCCTTTTCATCTGATGTTAATTTGCTTTCCCCACTCATCATTATGGTTTAGACACTTCAATGGTAGATAAAAGCTGTTTTGTAAAGAAATCAGGGAGATGTTAGTAAAAGGTGTGTTCCTGGAATATAACGGAATCTCTGTGGGCAGTTGAAGATACTCAAGGCACAGCAGAAGTGAATGAAATCATCCTGACACCCAGCTCAAGAAAGCCTCCTCGTGTGGAACAGAGAACAGTCTTGAAGGAAAAAGTGAGAGAGAGAGACAGGCCGGCACAAGTCCTTCTCTGCTGTCAGTTCTGAGGACGCTAAGCCACGACGCTGAATGACTGCTTTTGTGTTCAACAATATCATCGTTGCCTTTTAACATTTACTGATATTTACTGTGTGCCAGGCCCTGCCTTAAAGGTCTTCGAATCATTATCTTGAGTCATCCTCACGGACGAAGAAGGTGGTGCTTCCCACGGACAGAAGATGGGCCTGGCAATGCGGAGTGGCCTGTGCTCTAGGGTAGCGTGACTGAGGACCTAGGGGACCATCTCCATGCTCTGGTGCAGAAAGCCAGGGGTCAGGCCAGCTCCCCACACCCAGCCCCAGGGGAGCCTGACCTCCGACCCCCCCAGGTGCAAGGTATCCCTCTCTCCCAGCTCCTGCGTGTTTGCCCGGCCCGCCCTCTGCCAGGACACCTGCCCCCTTTGCCTGGGAGGTGGCTCTTCTCTGTCACTCACACCTCCCTTTCTCAGGGGCCTCTGCTCCTCTGGGAATGGGGTGGGGGGCTGGGCCTTGGGCACTTCGAAAACTTCTATAAAGCAGGAGACGAGACGCAGCTCCAAAGGATTGGACTGCTCAGTTCCGCGGAGCAACTACCCATGGCCCGGGACTTGCTGGAGAAAGAAGGCGCATCCTGGCAACAGAAGGAGAACGGCCACCTCAGGGTCTCAGAGGGCTTTTGTCCTGTGTTGCTGTTTTGCTCATTTGTTTCCTGTCTGCTTTACAAAAAGTGGGGAGCTCCGGTGTTGGGAGCAGGGACACGCGTCCAACGACGCCAATAACAGTGCTCACTCACGACCTTGCATGGTGTCCGACTCGTCGTTGGCTGGCTCGTAGAAGCAGCTGACAGGAGGAGGAAGGAGGTCAGGCTGACCTCGGCTGATGCGGGCGGACTAGGAAATGTCATGTCGGGGGGAGAGTGCTAGTGCACCCTGTTAGCGTGTCCCCAGGCGCCACGGGCCTCAGTCCCCAGGAGCATGGCACTGCCCTGCACCCCTGCTCCCTGGGACCTCCTCACCTAGGATCGAGCTGTGTCCAACTGTACCTCGGGTGCCCTGGATCCCCATAGCATCAGGATGGAGGCAGAGAAGGGATTTTTTTTTTTATCCATTTACTTTGTTTTTTCTTTTTCTGTTGGCTCTTCTCCCAAAGCATATTGCACATGCATCTATTTCCCTCCCCCTGGGGACTGAGGCCCATCATCTCTCACCTGGACCCCTACAGCCACCTCCTCCCCTCTGCTCTCCCTGCAAACCAGGCCCACTGGAAATGTGAATTAGAGAATGTCACATCACGCCCCTGCTTCAGGCCCTGAGGTTGGACCCTCCTGGATGGTCGATGATGTCTCCATGGCCCACAAGGACCTATGCAATCTGGTCCCCACCCCCATGGGCCTCGCTCCTCAGAGCTGCTTCTTGCATCTGGGTCTCTGCACTTGCTGTTCAGAACATTCTGTCCCCAGGTCTCTGCATGGCTGATTGCGGCTCAGCATGCAGCCTCCTGCTGAGGGAGGCCCAGCCAGCCCCCCTGCAAGGCAGCTCACGCACCTCCCTCTCAGCCAGGACCTTTCCCACCTGTCACTCTGCTTCTCGGCTGCTCCCATGTTTTCAGCTCTGCCTGGCCCATGGCTCTCTCCCTCCCGGCACCAGGCCCAGCACCAAACAGATGAACAGAAAAGCAGGGTGTGTGGGGGGGTCTCCCGAAACACAACCTTGGAGGAGTGAGGAGGGCCTCGCAATTCAGCAGCTTTTCTTCTCTTTACTCGCAAACTCCAGGGCAGGAACAGGAGAACGGGGGCCAAAGGAGGCTGCTTCAGGGGCAACAAGCCAAGGACAGGATGTTCAGAAGGCGGGGCAGGGGGCTGCAAGGGGCGGCGATGAAAACCGGTGTCTGTGGAGAGGAGAGCAGTTAAACAGTAAAATAGATAAAATTAGATTTAAGGGAGGGAGAGCGGGGAAGGGGGACTTCGGAAGTATAAGCTGACCAAGAGCGGCCCTGAAACACAGCAGAGACCAGGAAAACAGAAAGCAGGTGAGCGCAGGCTTGAGGACTCAAACACTGATGGCTTCCACCTGCTAAGGGACTGGCTGGATCCTTTCAAGTTATTTAGCCTGGTGTTGAACTTTGGGGGATTAGTGCAGATCTCCAGGACACAGGTGCCGGGGCTGCTGGGGGGTGGCTGGATTCCTCAGGGAGTGGTGGGGGTTCCCAGCCCCATGCGTGCTGCTCATGTGCAGGGGCAGTTGGGCAGTGGAGGCCAAAGCATGGCATTCTGTTGACTGCGTGGGGGGTGGGGTGCAGAGACTCAGGCCGGTCTTCAAGGAGCAAGTGTGCCTTCCGGGCAGCGCCTCCTTCTGCTTCCTGGGTCTGTGGTTGAAGCTCTAATGGGAAAGAAGCCTCGGAGGCAGATGGATGAAGCCACCTGCCTAAAAACATGACAACCCCCCCACACACACACCCCCGTTCGAGAGTCCCTTCTTCGGGATAAGCCAAGGATTCTCAAATTTTAGTTGTGCAACAGGACCACCTGACACGCATCTTCAAAATACGGATGCTTGGACCCCGGGCCAGCTGCAGAGATTCACGTTCAGCAAATCTGAGGGCCTGAGCAAGTGTGCTTTCAGCATTCCCCGGGTGACTTAGAATACACACTGCTGGTTAAGGCATTAAATCACTTCCAAAGACTTCCATCTTGGATGTCCTATTGTGACTTAATTTTCAGTATCTCTCCAGTAAGGGGACTACCATGGGTTGGGCAAACAAATGCCTGGTTTGATGGAGGGACATGTGTTAGGTGGTCAGAGTGGCAGTAATGTCCCCTGTCTGGGTGGGGTAAGCGAGTGGGGTTCCTGGGTCAGCTGGCGGGGGCCTCAGGCTGCTGAGAGCCCTGAGGGAAGAAAGTGGTGATGATGCATGGCTGTCCGGTCTACTCGACAGGCGATCTGGCTGTCAAGCTCAAACTTGTAGAATTGATTCCTAGGAGAAAATGGCCTAGACCTGGGTCTCCGGCTACACAAGAAGCAAGTCCTGGGTGCACAGGTGGAGGCAGGTGCTGGGGCATCGAGGAGGCCGTGGGAGGATGCAAAATAACCTAGTGGGTGCAAGAGCCTTCTCTGCCCCCAAAGCTGCAGAAGGGAGGGCCCCCACATCCCCAGGGACGGTCTCCAGCGGAAGGCTGAGTTCTGTAGAGCAACTGGTAGCTGCTTGCTGGGTGAATCGCAGGGATGTTGAGCAGCCCTCTTGTCTCAGAGCACGGTCTCAGGCACCACTCCATCCACCTGCAGCAGCCCCATTTCCCCGAGGCTCAGAGAGGGATGTGGCTTGCTCTGAGTGCTGCAGCTCACTCAGAACAGACCAGGGAGAGAAGCCCACATCAGTCAACAACCCCGGGTCCTCCGGGGGGCATTTTAGCGCCACAGTTAAAAGCTCCACAGAAAGCAGTCTTCTGGAGCATTCCCAAACCGAAGAAGAAGGGAGAAAACTGGAGGTCTAATCTAGACCACAGCTGTTTCCCAGAGACTGTCAGGGTGTTCCCCCAGGACCACAGCTCGCCATCTCCTGAACCAGGGTGAGGAAGGCCTGCTTGACCTGGCAGCCAGTGTCCCTGCTTAGCGGGTCTGGGCTCCTGTGCCCGATTATTCACAGATCCTTTCGGGGGCCCCCGCTCTGAACAAGGGTTGTGCTGTGTTCCAGGGGACACACCCCTGTCCCCACGGTTCTCAGCGTTCGGTACGGAGACTAGAGCTAAAACACCAGTACCAGGCCAGGGATGGGAGGCTCCGGGAGGCGTGCACAGCAGCCTCGAATCAGGCTTGTACGCCTGGGGTTTCAGCTCGTCCTTACCGCCTCCCTGCTCCAGAATTGGGACTGGCAGCATCAGCCGCGGTTTACAGGTGAGAAAAAGCAAATGTGTTCAGCTCTGGGGTTAGAGAACAGGTGCCATTCTCCTCCCAGAGATCCTGCATTCAGGGTTCTATGAGCTGTTGGTCCAGGATGAGGCCAACTGCATCCACCGTTACACTGTCCTATGGATGCTTGGCCACCCTTAAATTCCCCGGTGCTCTGCCTGCCCATGTTTGCCTCCCCCGAACCCCTGCAACCACTGGTCTTTTACTGTCTCCATTGTTCTGTCTTTTCCAGAATGTCATGTGGTTGGAGCCATACAGTGGGTAGCTTTCTCAGATTGGCTTCTCTCACTTAGCGATATGCACTGACGATTCCCCATGTCTGTTGGGAATCGTCAGTGCATATCGCCCTGAATAATGTTCCATTGTCTAGATGTACCACAGTTTATTTGTCCGGTCACCTATTTAAGACCTCATGTTTGCTTCCCAATATCCCTGGTTTTTCAAACCGCGAAGACTACAGGCTCTTCCCCTAGAAGAGTTTCAGGTAAGTCCATGGCCTCTCTCCTGACTTCTGTGGTCCTTGGTGCCCAGGATCCCAATCTAGGAGCCCCCAGCCCAGGCCCCGTCAGGTGGGTTGGGAGACCGCCCCCAGCCTCTGGCTGTGAGCTGGGGGTGGGCCCGGGGCTATTGCTCAGCGGCATCTCCCTCCCACCACTGCCGCCTCCGAGCCCCCAGCCCCCGCGGCCCGGGGTGAGCTTCTCTGCCCTGGAGCCTGCTGGCCGCACGGCCGTGTCTTCCGAGTCCCAGTGAGCACCTTTCACAACACAGATTTTTGGATGCCAATTAACAAAGTTGCCCTCACTCTCTCCCACTTAGGTACTTGAGATTTGGGAATTGGCAGGGATGAAGCACTCTGCATTTATAAATAGTCCCCTTCTTTTTGGGGTTTCAATGACTGTTATGATTGTTGTCTCTTTCATTTATAAATTATTGCTGGGGAAGGCACATTCTCAACACATACTCACGGCTCTTCAGAGAGAATGACCTTCGGGAGCGCCACAGCCTTCCCTGCAGGAGCCCGTTTATCACACTTGAGACGCAGCGTTGGGAGGAACGTAGTGGAAGTGCCGGGGAGAGAGCGCCGCTGCCGGCTGGCTGAGGGCTGGCGTTGCCAGCGGGCGGCTCTCGCGCACGTGGTCGGGAAGCTTCCGTCTAGGTGGAACCAAGGAGAGAAGAGCCCCCTTTCCCACGGACCCATTCAGGGTCAAAGACAGCGAGCTTTTGTGCGTCGTTCCACTTTATCCTCACACCCATTCTCCAAAGTAGAGCTCACTACTACCGTCATTCACTAGGGAAGAATCGAGACCTGTGCACGAGGCAGTAGCTTGGCCGGGGGTAGAATCAGAATGGCAGCAGATTCTTTGCTGCTCTTCCCACTGACAGGCGAGGCTTGTCGCCCTCCCCAGAATCTCGGCTGGCCTCAGAGACTCCGCCAAATGTGATGGAACTGAGTTTGTCTCCTCTGAGACTAGGTCACGGGAAGCCCCCCTGGGGACTGTTGCCGCACACTCGCTGGGCCCCTAAGCTGCTGTGTGCACAGTCTGGCCATGCGGAGGCCACCATGCTGGAGGGGCCAGGCGTGCGGTGCCTGGCGCTCTCATCACCACCTTGTGAGTGAAGCTCTCCAGGACTCTCCGGACCAGCCTGTCCACCACTGAGCACCACGGAGTCACCTTCCCTGACACTGGGGAAGAACCACCCAGCCGAGGCCTGTCCAAATTCCCCGCCCATAATACTGTGAGCCATAATCAGAAGTGGAGGTTTTATGACCCTAAGTTATGGGACAATTTGTTACATGGCAGTAGATAACTGGAACTTTGCCCAGCATAAGAGGTAGCGTGGACTCAGACCTGTGCAACTATTTCCAAAGCCTGCTCACTTCGCTAGTCATGGTTTAGACAGGAAGGAAACCCGTTCTCATGTCAGTGCTGCCTTTGATGCTCGTGAGCTGTCCCAGGCAGCCCTTTGGTCTTGTCGGGGTGGGAAGGGGCGTGTGTCCCTCCAGGTGCCCACGGGGAACAGCCAATCTGAGCCAGCTGATGTGGCCCAACATCTAGTTGATTTCGGCCTTAAACACAGACCTTGGAGCTGAAAATCCCAACCATGTCCTAGTTGGTTTGCTTCTCTCCCACAGCTGGAAGGAAGTAGCAGCCCCAGGAGGCCCTGGCTCAGCATGCAAGCCCCTTCCACACCCTCCCCTCACACATGGAATGCGTTATTCTGCTCACACTGCAGTTTGCAGGCGGGAAAGCAAGACAGGAACTGTGCATCTCAACTCATGTTTTCTCCGACACCAGAAGGAGGCAGGGGAAGGGAAAGACAAAACACAACAACAAGAGCAGAACAATGCATTTCCAGAGACTACACACAGGTTACACGTCCTTCCTCAGGCTGAGCGGCCCGGGCTGTGGCCGGAGCGTTCCTATCAGATGCGGTCAGCTGTGTGTGCATTAGGTTCTCTGGGATCACACAAAGGGCACTGGGGGACATCTGTTGCCTGCACTGCACTGTGCATGGACAGAGCTCCCCGGGAGGGAGAGGTGGGGGAAATGGACGTAAACTGCCTCTAAGATGGTAAATGTGGGATGCACTTCTGTTACTCTACAACTCCCTGGTCTCACTGACATCAGAGGCCAGGCATGATGACTCCAGCCCTGGGCCCCTGCTGAGCAACACTGTACAGGAGCGGTGGCCTCTGCAATGCAGAGCCCACAGAGCGAGGGGGAATGAGGGATAATGCACAGCCGAGGACAGAATGAGCCTTCCAAGTCAACTTGGTGGAGGTGACCTGTCCCAAAAGCAGCAGGTGGGAGGTTCTTCCCAGACTGGCGCTTCTCCACAAGCTCATCTTGCAAATGATATTTGGGATGTGCAGTTTGCTAAATGCAGCCCCGGACCCTTGGAATAGCTGAGACACCTCTACAGTCCAGGCCAGGGTGATCTGGTGGCCCAAGGGCAGGCTCTGCACTGAAGCTGGAGCCCCAGCTTTGTCACACCCCTAATATGCACCAAGCACCCAGGTGGCTGCCTACCTGAAGCCCTGGAGGTACCTCCTTCTGCCTCTCGGGCACCCCTCACCCCTGCTCAGGCTGAACCCAAGGTGGGTGGGTGTGTGTGCAGGGAGGTCAGGGGTGCAGATCATTCCCTGGGGTCAGCCTGCAACCAGGGGTGGGTAGGAGTTGGTGGATGAAGACCGCAGCTCCTATCCTTGGCAAAATCCATCTCTCAGGTTGTCAGAGTGCAAAGTGACCCAACTGTATGGCAGAAATAGATCACTGAGAAGTGACTTTCTGAGCGGAGCTCCAGGTGTCCCCGATCAGTAACCAGCCGATAAGGCACCCTCCACCCTCCCTGTCTCCTTACTCCTGAGAGCATCTTTACTTTTTCTTGAGTGAAAATTCATTCATTCATTTATTCTTTTACTGTGATAAGAACAGTTAATATGAGATGTACCTTCTTTACAAACTCGTAGCTGCACAGAATGATACTGTTACCTATGGGTGCTAAGTTGTATAGCTCATCTCTAGAACTTACTCAAACTTTACACCCACTGAAGGACAGCTCCCCACTCCCCAGACCTTGGAAACCACCATTCTATTCTCGGTGTCTATGAGTCTGACTATTTTAGCTGCTTCGCATAACTGGACTACCCATTTTTTTTTTGTCCTTCTGTGTCTGGCTTATTCACTCAGCATAATGTCCTCTGGGTTCATCCATGTTGTTGCAAATGGCAGTTTTTCCTTCTTAAAGCTGAATAATGTTCTTTTGTTTGCATACACCACATTTTCTTTATCCATCCACCCATCAATGGACATTGAGGTTTTCCCCCACCTCTTGGTTACTGTGAATAACTCTGCAATGAACATGGGTGTGTGTGTTCATTCTTCTCAAGCACATGTGGGGTATTCCTTAAGATAGATCACATATTAGGTCACAGAACTAGTCTTAACAAATTTAAGATGACTGAGATCATAACAAGTATCTTTTCTCATCACAACTGAATGAAAGAACAATAAAATAGCAGGAGAAATAAGAGAAAATTCACAAATACATACTCTTGGACAACCAACAGATCAAAAAAGAAAAGGGATTTTAGAAAGTGTCTTGAGACAAATGAAAGCAAAAACACAATGTAAAATGTATAGCATGCAGCAAAAGCTGTGCTAAGAGAGAAGTTTATAGTGATAAACACCTACTGGAGAGCAGAAGAAAGATCTCAAATAAACAACCTGATGTTAACACCGCCAGGAACTAAAAGAAGAACAAACTAAGCCCAAAGTTAGCAGATGGAAGGAAATAGTAAAGATTAGAGCAGAAATAAATGAAATAGAGAAATTTTAAAAAATAGAAAAAATAAAAAAAACTGAGTTGTTTTTCTGAAATATAAACAAAATTGACAAAACTTTAGCTAGACTAGGAACAATCTAAGAAAAAAAGACTCAAGATTAGAAAGAGGTGACATTACAACAGATTCCACAGGAAACCAGGGATCATTAGAGACTATGAACAAGTTTTTTAAAGATTTTATTTATTTATTTGAGAGAGAGAGAATGCATGTTCATAGGAGAGAGAGCATGAGCAGGGGGGAGGGGCAGAGGAAGAGGGAGAAGCAGGTTCCCCACCCAGCAGGGAGCCGATACGGGACTGGATCTCAGGACCCTGAGATCATGACCTGAGCTGAAGGCAGAAGCTTAACCCACTGAGCCATCCAGGCGCCTGAGACTATGAACAATTTTATGCCAACAAATAAGACACCTAGAAGAAATGGATAGATTCCTAGAAACATACAACCCACTGAGACCGAATCAGGAAGAAAGAGAGTATCTGAACAGATCAATGATGACTAAGGAGATTAATCGATTAAAAATCTCCCAACAGAGAAAAGCCTGGGACCAGATGGCTTTACTGGTGAATTCCACCAAACATTTAAAAGGAAAACCAGCCCCAATCTTTCTCAAACTTCTTCAAAAAATTGAAGAGATCAGAACACTTCCAAACTCATTTTATGAGGCCAGCATTACCCTGACACCAAAACCAGAAAGAGACACAAGAAAGTTATTTTCATCAGACAATATCCCTGACAAATATGGATTAGCAAACTGAATACAACAGCACGTTGAAAAGATGGGACAGAACACCGTGACCAAGTGGGGTTTGTCCCTAGGATGCGAGGGTGGTTTAGCATACAAACATCAAGCAATGTGACACACGACATTAACAGAACAGAGGGTAAAAATCACACTATCATCCCAATAAGTTTGGAAAAAGCGTTTGACAAAATTCAAGTCCCTTCCTCAGCGAAAGCTCTCAGCAGACTAGAGATAGAAAGAAATGTCCCTCAACACAACCAAGGCCACACGTGTGAAACCCACAGCTCACGTCACACTCAGTGGTGGAAAAGTGAGTGCCTTTCCATTAAGATCCGGAACAAGGCAAGGACGCCCGCTCCCACCACTCCTACTCAACATAGCACTGGGAGTCTGAACAAGGGCAATTAGGCAAGACAAAGAGATAAAGTCATTCAAACTGGAAAAGCAAAATTATCTGTTTGCAGATGACATGATCTTAATATGTAGAAAACTCGAGAGACCACACACACATACAAAGTAAAAGTTGCAGGATAAAAATCCACATGCAAAATTAGCTGAGATATCCTTAAGTAAACTCTGTGTAGCCCAGGCTCTGTCTCAGGCTTTACTTTCAGTAAATTCACCAGAGGCCAGAGGACCCAGTGGATTTTCAGACGGGACTTCCTCCCAGAAACACCCCTGCGTCAGGAGAGACTGGGTCTTGCACAAATACACCAATAGACTCCGGAAAACCCTGCATGCTGTCTGCCCTGAAAGTCACTGGAAGGACGGTATTTGGGCAGAAGGCAGAGAGTTTTAACCACATTGACATAAAATCAGAAGTGAAGCTCTCGTTTCAAACCCTGCAGCGGACATTGGGCTTTTTCCCTTCCAGCATCACCGGAATCAGGGAAGGCTCCCACACAAAGGAAGACAGGGTCTCCAACCCAGACCGTGTTTTCCATTGTAATCAGAAACCCAAGTACTGTCTGAGCTTTGGCTGTTTCCCTGAGGTCCAGAAGGAAGTCAGGATCAGGCCTCCCATGCTACACAATTCAGTGGCAGCCTGGCCACATCCGGGGGCACGTGTCTGCACAGCCTTCTACATAATTGTGTGTATTCATTTACATAGATTTTCCTATCGTGTGCAAAACGCCAATGACCCCAGCTATGTAAAGTAAAGTAAAATTAATAGTTCAACCTAAGTCAAGTGTATTCACACATATTATTCATGGCCACTGGGAGAGGGGAGCTGGTGGCTGCCAGCTGGGCAAAGGGCTCAGCCATCTGCCACGTGTCGGAATCCCAGGGCGGGAGTCGACTTAGCTGGGAAGAAAGGCTGGCTGGATGCTGGAGGAATATCTGGTTGCCTCTAAAGCAGTAACACATTGCGGGGCGGGGGGGGGCTGTCCTGAAAATGCTAGAGGAGGTGACACACAGTTTCAAAGAAAAGACCTTAGAGAAAACCCGCCTTTCCGTTTCATTTTAAAATGATACATTTCCTCCATACAATCGGATCACTTCGCACTCTGACAACCTGAGAGATTGCTTTTACAAAGGATAGCACTTGAAGGAATTCAAAGACTACCATTAACTCAGAACCAGACTCTTGTGGCTGCAAGGACAGCCACACCATTGCAGGAAGGGATGGGGAGACTCTGGCTCTCAGTGTCCGGGGTCTCAGTCATATTATCAGGATATTGTTTGCCAGTTAGAAGAGAAATTCCGCCTCATACTGGCTTATGTTTAAGAAAAGAAGAAGAAGAATGTATATTGGCTCAGGTAACCCAAAAGCCAAGACATACTTTGTCTTCAGGCATGGCTGGATCCAGGTGCTAAATAGATTTCTTTTGTCCCCTTCTGTATAGCATGTATTAGCTTCATTTTGAATCAGCTTTCTCCTTCTACTAGCAAGATGGCCACTAGCAGCCCTTTTATGCCCTTGTCAATAACACAAATAACAGGAGACCTGACCTGACCAGTCATCTGAGTACAAGTCCTGGAAGGAGCCTCATTGGACCAACCTGGTCTTCGTAGCCCTCTGAACTAGTCACGGTCCTGGGATGATTCAGTTCTCTGATTGGCCATGTCTGGGTCACATGACCACACAGGCGGTGGGGTCAATCCCCCTGCAGCTCGCTGATGAGGAGTGGAACTCCCCCACCCCCCCACCATGAACAGGGGGGTCCGTTACCAGAAGAAGGGCCAGGGTGGATGTGGGGAAGGCAGAACCACAGAGCTCCATGAAAAGAGTAAAACTGAGCCCAGCTCTCCACCCTGGGCCTGGGGTCCTGCCCTCTGCACTCTTTCCCTTGAATGTATGTCATCTGTGAGTGCATAGACCCATAGCCCTAGAGGGTAAATTTCAGGAAATGGGGCTGTTGTCAAAAGGTCTGTATATCTGTAATGTTCTTATATCCCATTTTACTTTCTTTAGATGCATCCTTAAAGAGAAGTAGAGGGTTTGCTCTCTGCAAGCAGCTTGCCTCTTTAATTATTCACACTGCCTGCTCTGGGGGCCCCGTTGGTGACTTCAGGCCACCTTGGGAGGCAGCATGGGAGGGGATTCTGCCCTCTTTGGGGGAGCCCTGCCTCTGTGTCCTCACCTTGTGCGGGGCGAGGTGGGTCCTGCTCCATGACAGGAGCAGGACCCTGCAGAAGCCCGAGTGCTTGCGGGCGACTCCTTTAAATCAATATGACAATGACGCAGCGACATACCACCTTCAGAGGGTGCAGGTCCAACAGAACTGGCTTTGAGCAGTAAACCTGAGACTAAATGGAATTTCAGGGGTGGCGGTGGCAGGGGCTGGGGGTGGTGAGGCTGTCTTTGTGTCATCAATTCATATGCATTATAAAAAATATTGCCCGAATCTAAATAACTTGGCTCGGGGCCAGGAGACGAGCAGACGCCAGATTCGTGTTTACCCAGCATGCTTCAGTAAACTTTCAATCTATTTACAGGTATGCATGACAAACTGCTTTGAATGTATGAGTTATTGGTTCTCTGCTATAAATGAAATTAATAATTTGAGGTGGGGGAGGTGTAGTGGTGACACGTCACCGAAACCAGCTAAGCTCAGAGACCAGAGATCAGCTTTCAAGCGAGGGAGGTTTTCCGACCGACTGCGGTGCATCGCCGATGGACCCAGACACCCCGGGGGTTATCCACAGAGGAAGAAAAGGCACACTCTTGCACAGGTGATTAGCTAGTAAATCCATCCGGGAGGACGGGGGAGGTTGTAACACAGAATCACATCCCTCCGTTACAGTGCTCTTGAGGGTTCTCCGTGTCCAGCCTTCTTGCCAAGGAGGCTCTCATGAAACCAGGAGGTTGCTCCTTACAGGGAGACGCAGAGACACGGGGTCATTAGGCAAATCTCCCAGTTTACTAGAGGCGGCCGTGGGGCAGCTTGGTGATCCTTGGCTCCCACGTAGAAGTAACCACACAGCCCGCTCGGGTGTGGCCGGCAAGGGAGTCACGGAGTGGTCGTGGTGGAGCAGAGCGATGGTGCGCTCCAGGGGGCTCGGGGCCCCCTTGGGCTTCTGTGTGGGACTTCGGACCATCCCCCAGGCCCTGCGCAGTTGGTGCTGCCCCGATGGAGTGGGTGGCGCACCGTGGTCTGCCCTGTCCGTGACAGCACGCAGACATCTCGCCGCCCTGCGCTCCGGGCCGTGCGGATTATTGTTACTTTACTGACACAGACAACACAACTGATGCTTGGAGAGATAGCAAGCGTCTCCCCCCACCCCGCCCCCTGTGGGCTGGTGCTGACAGGGCTCCCCCTGCCCGGTGCTCTGCCCCCAGACCCTGAGGATGTGTAGGGAAGTCTCTACAGGATGGGCCCGGGGGGCTGGGCAGAGGTGATGTTGATTTTCTTGAAACACACACAGAGTTCGTGTTCTGTACAGGCATTTTTTTCCCCCATTCATCAAAATATGAAACCTGAATAATTCACCCCAAACTCATATCCAATCATGTTAAACCCCACCAAGATTGATGGGGGTGGCAAGTGAGTCACAAGCCTGCCAGCCTCTGGATTTCCTATCGCTCTGGGCAAACACAAATGAGGAAGAACAGAAGCCACAGGGGAGGGCAAGGCCCGGCTCCGATACCGTTCCTTTCCTGGCTCTGCCTGCACGAGGGAAGGCTTGCCGTTGATTGGTCAGAGGCCAGGAAGCTTTATGATCATTGGAATAAAGCAGTGGTTTGAATGCGATGCCAAGTAGCAGGGAGCCTACACTTGCGCCGCCATGTGCGGTCAAACAGCTGGGCTTCGGGGTGGCCTGGGCAGCTCCTGGACGCTGATGTCCATCAGCCTTTTAGTCCGTGCTCTTCAGCTGGGAGAGTGTGCCTTTTGCAAGCAGAGATGCCGGGACAGAATAGAACTGGGCCGAACTCTCAGCTTCCTCCATGTTTGGACCTCAGCAACCCGTTTCCCCGATGGCAGAGAGCACTGAGCTGGATGTGGCCCGGGTGTGGCCCGGGTGTGGCCCGGGTGTGGCCCAGGTTGGGCTGGATTGCGTGTGGGTTGACCTGGGCTGGCCTGTGTTTGGCCTGAGTTTCACTGCTCCCCCGAAGCTAGCCTCCCTTGACAAAGTGTCTTGGAAGATGAGCCTTTCTTGTTGGAAGGGTGGTCGTGGGCTACACATGCTTCTCTGGACACACTGGAAAGCTTTTGGGGTGGGCATAGGAGATGTTGAGGGGTCCAGCACGGCCACTGGCATAAATATGAATCTAAGGGCCATGAGAGCAAGACTAAGAGCCAGGACTGGGACCAGCTGGGGCACAGGAGGTGCTGGTGGTGGGTGGAAGGGGTGCAGGGGAGGTGAGGGAGGGGCACAGGAGGCACCCAGGGTGCAAATGTAAAGCAGCTTCACTCTCAAGCCTGGCAAGTACGGGGTCAGCCCTGAGAGGGTGAGCATCCTTAGGCGCCTGGCCTGCCCCACCCTAGTCCCGGACCTGCTAACACCAGCTTCAAAACTAATGAGGAATGATGAGCCCGTTTGGCTGTGCAGCTCCCCTCCCCTCCATGAGGTGAGAAGGAGGTTCTAAGTGGGCAGGGGCCAGGCTCTAACCCCACCTGGCAGAGGCCCATGTGTTTCCCTGATTGCTTGCTGATCTGGGCGCAAACACCACAGCTACTCTTGGCATCGAGGTAACTTTCCCCTGGACTTTGGTACGTTCCGACTGGGTGTGGGTCATGCCAGTTCTTGTGGTGGAGATGCTGAGGGCCTGAGTGACAGTGTTTTCCACAGGGGTGGAGGGCAGTAGATGCCTCTGGTGATTCCAGAAAGGCTAAGGCATGAGTTCAATTTTCCGCTCTTTGGCTTACTGGCTGTGTGACCTCGAGCAAGTGTGTTAACCTCTCTGAGCTCAGCTTCCTGTTCTGTAAGGAAATGGTGATGGCCCCCTTGCAGGCAGATGGCGAGGAGTGGAGAATTGGATACATATAAGGCAGTGGTGCGTTTGCCCCAGGGGACATTTGACAATGTCTGGGGCTATATCTGGTGTCAGAACTGGGGTGAGGGTGGGGATGGGTCGGGGATGCTACTGGTGTCTTGCGGTAGAAGCCAGGGCGCTGCTGAACACCCTCCAGTCTGCAGGACGGCCCCACTAGAGAGACTCACTGGGCTGCAAATGCCAAAGTGGGGAGTTTGGGAAACGCTGGTGAACAGCACACGTGTGGGTGTCACCCACGATTGGCAGAAGTGCCTGGATTGGGATAGCGTCCTCCCCTCCAGCTAAGAGCCCAGGGTGATGGGACATGCCCAGCCCAGAGGGAAGCGGCCCTCCCCACCTGTCCCTCCAGGCATCTGGCAGTGAGGACCACACTCTCCAAGAGCCCTCTTTCCCCAGGTTGACAGACCTCACTTGTGCCTACACCGTGCCTGGCACATAGGGAGACAGCACATGAGCCTGGGCGGGCTCACACAGAGCTTCCATTCCAGTGGAGGATGCTCGTGCAGATCCGGGACACCTACGCCTGACAGTTTCCAGTGGAGACGTACACCGAGAGCAGAGAGGACAGGAATCCGGGTAGGGAACCTCACCGGGGCAGTGGGGAAGAAGACTCAGAGCATCTCGGACACAAGGAGTGCCCAGGGCCAAGGCCTGCCCTGGCCCGGTGAGGAGATGGGGGCCAACTCTCCTGGCCATGTGACCTGCAGGGACAGTCCCGTCGGCTGGAAGGAGCTGTCACTACCTCCTGTAGGGTCTGGAAGAGACCAGAGTCAGTGGCCAGTGGCTGGGAAACCAGCAGGACACATGGTGGGCATGGGGCAGTCGGTCTGCCCTGTCTGGACCAGGGGTGGCCAGGAGGGAAGCAGAGAGGGCAGGAGCCTGACACTGATGAGAGAGAAGAGCAGGGGTGATAGTCAAATCCAGGGCTGAAGTGAAGACAGCGGTCCATGCCTCGTTGGAAGGCTGATGGTCACTGTCAGCCCCACACTCACAACTGACCGCTTCCAGGTCCATCGGGCCACCACATACTTGGACAGTTGGCTCTGAAGCGGCTGAGTCCCTGTCCCCACAGCAAAGGGACGCTCCCTGCCCCCATCCCCTCCAGTACCTCGGCTTACCCTCAGACATTCAGGCTCTCAGCACACACGTGGCAAAAGCGTCCTAAATGGAGAAATTCATGTAAGTAGGCTCTCAGTACAATACCTACTCTGGGATCCCATGTCCAGTGCTTTCTCTTTAAGTTCAGGAGAGTGTAGCTCTATTGCTTTTTCTTGAATACATGATCCGTATTTCTGTGAAATGTGTGTCCGTATGAATGTAGATAGAGGTAGGTAGACAGATGATAGACTATAGGTGGGTGCATAGAAGATAGTTAGGTGATGATTAGACAAAGCTCACCTTTGTCCCCGGGTCTCCATACACAAATAATAGGTTTAACACCAGATCATTTCGCCATGTCATATGGTTCTGTTGAATTCATCGATACACACGTATCCGGTCTTCAGTTCCCTTTCATTCATAGTTTGCTACTGTCTGCAAGTTCCAACACAGCTCTCAGATCCACAGAGAGCTCTAGGGACAGAGTGGAAAGATGGCTTTTGTAAAACCCCGGGTTTTCCGGTCCCCCAGACTCTTGCAGACTCCCTCAGGGCGCGCCTGTGGCTCACAGCCACTAAGCGGCGCTGTGTGCAGCTCGGCCTCCCGCCGTTGCTGGGGCTTGGAGGGGCAGCCACGCCCCGTCTGGCGGGATGAGAGCTTCAGGCTCTTACATGGGACCCACAGGGATTGACCTGGTCCTTCCCCGGCCAGGCCAGCAAGGGGGGGGGGGGCGGGGACTGCACTCCCAAAGGTAAAGAAGATGCACAAGGCAGGGGGCTGCCGGGAATCTGAAAAGAGGCAGGAATTTGCTCGTAGAAGCAGTGAAGGGCTGATAAAGTATCGAGATTGTGTGGCATGAATAAAAAGCCTTCGGTTTTCTCTCTGGGAAGTAAGAAAAAAAAAGAACAGTTCACCTTTCAGAAAGCTTGGGTGTGTGGGAACGAAGCCTCTTTCCTGTTGGTGTTGCAGAACAATGCCATAATTTCCAGCATCGTCAAGAGCCTGCAAAGGGCTAAGCTGGATCAGAGGCCCAAGACTGTTTCCTCACTGGGTTCCTCTTTGTACTTAGTGCCTCCTCCATCAGCCTAGCCCCTGCCAGTGCACTGCACGCAGCTCAGCAAGATGTGTCTCCCCAGGGTTCAACCCGGGTGCAGTGTCCGGGGGCTCACGAGGCTTACGGAGTTACGGGTGCATGAGAGAGAGGCTCCTGGAAATCATCCGTTCCACTTACAAGCAGAATGACTCTCCATAAGGGTTAAAAATATTCTGTAGCAAGCCTACTATCTACATGATCATGATTTGTATCCTTTACCATCCTTAATGAATTCTACATTTTGCATTTTGGGGCACATGACCCTTTCCTTTTTTTTTATTCTAACCATGGCTTACAGCATTTAAGTACTGGCAAGGGGCAAGCCCTTCTCCGTGCAGGATCTTATGTAACCCTTAAAACAATTGTGTGGAGTGGATATGCGGATGCTCCCACTTTGCAGGAGTAGCCTAGGGCTCGGGGAGTAAATGTGGGCAGGCAGCCTGAGTTTCCCGGCGCTACTGTAGCAAATTAGCAGGACTTAGTGGCTTGAACAATACGAATGTATCACCTCACTGTTCTGGAGGTCAGAAGTCTGGACTGGGTCTCCCTGAGCTCCAAGGGGTGTGTTCCCTTTGGAGACTCCAGGGGAGAGTCCCTTTGGTGCCTTTCCCAGTGTCTGGAGGTGCCTGTGCCGCTCCGTCCATGCCCCTTCCCCTGTCCTCAAAGCCAGCGACAGTGGGTCAAGTCTTCTCAGGTCCGTCTCTCTGACAAGCCCCCCCCCCCCTGCCGTCTTTGCGTGCCTCTCTCTGACCATAGCTGGGAAAGGCTCTCTGCTTTTAAGGACTCACGTGATTGCATTGGCCTCACCTGGATAATCTAGGAAAACCTCCCCTCTCAAGGTTCATCACCATAATCACAGCGGCGAAGTCCCTTTTGCCATGGAAGGTCACGTGTTCCTAGGTTTGGGGCATTAGGAGGTAAAGGCACGGGCGGGGGGGGCATTATCCTACCGAGCCCGCCTACAGCTGCCCTATGTTGTCGGCACACGCCCTTCATCATCGTTTCCAACGGCAATTTCACTTCCTCTCCACGTTGCCCAACGAACCCCTCACCTCTCCCACTGGCTTTTGAGCATCTTCCAATTTCTAGCTACAAAAGTAGTTGCCTCCATTTCCAATGTTCCCCAAACGCTGCATGCATTTTTCCCATTCTGAACGGACTGTATCCTAAACCTACCCATCCACCCGCCCAAAGTCTCTTGCTGTTCTCGCCTTGTTTTGGTGAGCCGCTAACCTCTACCACGAATTGAAATCCAGAGCTATAAGGTGAGCGGGACTTCCCAGGGCCAGTTCCCAAAAGACAACCCCAGGGCCACCGTCTTGCTCACTGATCTGACCCAGATGACAGGTTACGTGTGGTAGAGCTGGTTCGCGTGGCTACTTGAAGCAGGAAGTTAGTCACAATATTAACTCCCTTTAAGGCAATTTCTGCTTGATCTGATTTGATTTGCTCTGAGTATGTGCGAGATAGGTTTTAAAACAGAAACAGCTGCGTGGATCCTGAGCATCTTCTGAGCAGTGAACAGCACAGACTGAGTGGTGGGCAGGAGCCCACCATGACGTGAAAATGAACCCACTTCAGCTGAGACCTGGTAAGCCCCTCGGAAGGTGGACACTAAAATGCACGTGGCAGGCAGTCCCCACAGAATGTCCTTAGCGGAGGCCTTTGCTAGAGATGCAGATGCCTGGGCCTCTCCTGCGGGGACGTGGCTTCCGGCTGGGTGGCGCCCAGGTGGTTCTGCGGGCGGGGGAGACTGACCAGATGGCCTTCACCTCCATGTCAGGACCGTGCGCAGAGCCTTCAGTCAGCCAGCAATGATGCTGAATTCCACATGCAGCTACCCTGTGCCCAGTCATGCCGGGAGCACACTGGACTCTGGAGACAGGAAGACGGCGGGGGGCGGGGGTGCGGCGGGAAGGGCTGGGCCTGCAGAGAGAGAGGCAGAGCAGATGCAGAGGAGGATCCTCTCTCATACTCACCCATGCACACAGTAATGAATCCTTTCTCCCCTGCACACAGACGCCTGCTGACACACAGACATACTGTCCCTAATGAATTATTTTAGCTTTAATAGCGTAACATTTTGCAGAAAAAGAAGGGTAAAAGTTATTCCTTGCTGTAATGAAAGTGATTCAGCTTAGTAACTGTTTTCACATATTTACTTAGCCCTTCTTCAATCCCTAGACCTCGTGTTAGGATGAGGGACGTGTCAGTAATCAGAATGGACACATATGTTCACCTCCTGGCACCTTGTTAGTTCATTAACTTAATTAACCTCCCCAATAGCCCGTGACATGGGGATGCATTTGTCCGTGCTCAGACAGCAGGTGTGTGAAGAGGGCTAGAAACCAGGTCAAACAGACTCTTTTCTTGTCTCCTCCACAAGCTCGGCACCGGGCACATGAATGGTCCCACATCCTACCCCGAACTTCGCTGTACCCAAATATGAGGCCATGACTTCTAAAGTTAAACAAGTCACCCAACAAGTTCAAGAGACAACGGAGCCCGGGTAGGAATGGCCACTGTCCTGGCTGCAGCCCTGGGAAAATGGTTGGATGCTCTGGGATGCGTCTGCCCTCCTGGGATCAGCTCTTCTGGGCTCCTGGTGTCTGGCGCGGGGCTTGGCTCTGGTACACATTCTGTAAATAATGATCAAATGAATGAGATTTGTAGATTCAACTGGGACTCAGGGAAGCGACATTCTGCAGCTTTTATTTCTCTCTGCCTTTCACACCCACCTCTTCCGTGCCCGGAAGGAAGGATAGTGTAATGGGAGCAGTAGCAATGGGCAGGTGCCTGTATCTGGGCTCAGTCCCTGCAGACATGGACTGTCCCATCGCACCACAGTCCCATAAGTATTACTATCCTGTTAAAGGGGTGGAAAATGAAGCCCAGAGGAATTAAGTGACCTGTCTCAGGATGCACAGCTTGCAAGTGGTAAAGCCGGGCTAGACCCAAGGCTGAGAGCCGATCCTACCTCTCAACTGTATGCCGCTTTGCTTACCTTGTCTGCATAATCTTTTCAGACCACCGCCGTCTTGAAATGTAATGAGAGCCACGTGTAAGATTTTTTAAAAACAGATTTTATTTATTTATTTGAGAGAGAGAGAGGACGGGAGAGAGTACGAGTGGGGTGGGGGGCGGCAGAGGGAGAGGGAGAAGCAGGCTGCCTGTCAGGCAGGGAGCCCGATGTGGGGCTCAATCTCAGGACCCCGGGATCATGACCTGAGCCACCCAGGCACCCAAGCCACGTGTGAGATTTAAAAATTTCTAGCAGACACATTAAGAAACGACAGGTGAAAGTAACTTCAACAATATACGTACAAAATATTACCATTGCAACATATAATCAAAACAAATACTTTCAAGTAGGCATTTCCTGTGCCTTTTCTCACGTGTGTGTTGCACCCTCACAGCCCAGCTCGGTTGGGACCAGCCACATTTCAAGCGCCCCAGCTCCGTACGGCCCGAGTCTCTGTGCAGGGCGGCGTTGAAGCAGGCCACCTTGAGCGGCGTCTCTCTCTTTCCCCATGGGCTTGAATGAGGCCAAGGAGGTGCTCTGAAGAGCATCTGGCACCCAGGGCAAAGTAAGCAAGTGCTTTGTTATTGTCACGGTTCCTGAAATATCATGCCACCAGCCGTAGACAAAAGCCCCAAGGTCTCCAGGGCCCCAGGGAGGAGATTTTATCTGCAGAGCATCTCTGCCTGTGCCTGACCCACATCTGTGGCTCTTTCTCCTGACACCACGCAGAGGTTCCTTTGGGAAACTCGCCCTCGCTCACTCCCTGATGGTGTGGGGCCGAGGACCCCCTGACGCCAGGCCAGCCGGCTGACCACAGGGGACTGTCAGTGACACTCAGGGCTTCCAGGACGAGGGGAACACAGGCCCTTGCCCCTGCAGAGAGGCATATAAAATGTGCTTGGTGTGTTTTCTTACCCCCAGCTTTGGAGACATAACTCCTGGAAGACGCCCCTCTTAAGAAAATATGGGTGAGTTATATTCCACCATATGGACCTACACGCTTGTTTATCCGCGCAAGGGATGGAGCGTGGTCACTGGCTACACTGTGCCTGCACTGCAAAAACAAGATGCTGAGTGAGAAGGGACAGACTCAAAGGCCAGGCGTCGGGGCTTGCCTCCGTAGGAAGTTTGCAGGACAGGCCGGTCCACAGGGACACAAGCACTAGTCCTGGCTGGGGGCTGGGAGCTGGGGACAGGCAGCAACCGCTTACGGGGTGCAGGGATTTCCCTCTGGGTGACCAGCACATTCTCGGTTTAAATGGAGGTGATGTTGCAAAACAGCCTGATGTACTGAATGCTACCGAGTTGTATTTTAAAAAAAAAATGATTAAACTAGTAAATTAAAAAAAAAAAAAGACACAATGGGGACAAAGGATTTGCGTTGACCAAAAATACTTTGGAAAAAATGAAGCAGATCTTCTGCATTCGAGTAGGTTGCATTTTTTTCTTACCTGTAGACTTTTGGCTAATACCCATTATTTCCACCCCATAGCACACCCCTCTTGCTACCCAGAGAAGCCAGTGGTTGGGGCCATCCTGGGTCCTTCCTCTGGCTTCCTTCCGGGGAGCTAGCCTTCCCTCGCAAGGAGCAGTGGGGAGAGGCGGAGACAGAGCCTGCCCCTTCGGGGAGCTGGGTGGAGGAGGGCGGATGCCCCCTTTTCCACCCCGAGCAGGGCTGCTGGCGGGCCTAGCCGCCCCCAGCACAGTCAACCCGCTCTCTAGGAATGCTGACTGTCAAGCCTGTGGCTTGTGGGCAGCAGAGACCATGGAGTCTCTTCGTCCCCGCAGAGGGGAACCATCCCCGTGATGGTCAGGGGCTTCCTTGTCTGAGCTGCTCCTCTAGCCAGCTCTGCCTGGGAACCTTCTAGATGCCCAGGCAGGGGTGTCCAACACTGCTGCATGTTAAAGTCCCCTGGGGAGACTAAAAACCCCCAGAAAGTATTATTTAATGGAATCGTGTGATCTGGGCATTGGAATTTTTAACAAAATTTCCAAGGTGATTCTTATATGTAGCCAGGGTTGAAATTGCCCCCCCCCCCATTGTTTCTTAATGTAGTTGGAATCATCGTCTGTTGACTCATGACCAAAGAACCCTAGGGGTCATAGCAGTGTGCCCAGGAACACACATTGGGAACCAGTGTCGTAGGTAAATGTAAGCGAGAATTCGTTTTGTTTCTTTGTTTTCCCTTGGGAATGATAAATGTTGACTTACGCCCATGAGTCTCAGGAAGTGGCCTCCTGTCCTTGTGCAGAGGCCCCGGGTTGCCCTCTGCGGTCTCTGGGAGCCCGTGGGATAGGCTGCGGTGTTTACCCCGTGCCCTTTAACTGGCTTTAAGAGCAGAGGTGGCCTTAGCTAAACAAATATTTCAGAGCTGCCTATGCCACGTGTGCAGGGGCTTGCTTTGAGAGCTCATGTTTCCGCAGGCCCTCCAATCCCCAGTGATCAACAGCAGGACTTCGTAGCAAGCGTGTGGGCTAGCATGTGGGCTCTCGAGGAGAAAAGGCAAGATTGTCCTGTGAGCTGGACCGGGTGAGCCTGGCTGACATTGGCGATCCCATAGCTGGGGCAGGGGCTTGCGGACTGCCCTTTTCCCGGGAAGAACAATCAGACAGCGTTCTAAATAACACTTGTCAAAGGTACAGTTCTTAGTGTGAGGATCAAGATGCTGAAACTGGCAAGTAAATCTATAAATCTTGTTTTCCTCGTTTAACAATACCCTTCAATCTGGATTATGGTCTGGGTGTTCTGAGGCATCAGGAGATGTCTGTGAGTGCTGAAGCGAAGTTGGAAAATGTGAGTCCCGAACAGTGTTTTTCAGGCCCGAGGGGCTAGGCTGTGAGGCTCTTTCTTCACCGGATTCTGTGAGTGAGCTGTGAGAACCAGTCTTCCCACTGAGCAGTCTGGCCAGCGCACCCAGGGTGGTCCTTCCTCAGCTCGACGTCTGTCTACGTGTGGTTTGTTAACTCCAAAAAGTTCAAGGGTATTTTCTGAGTTCCATTTTTAATTGATGGCTATAATTAGTCCTTTATTAATTCTGCATGTGTAATAAAAAAGCACCAAGAGTGGGCCACCCCAGGGCATGCATTTCAGTTGAGGGACGATGTGTAACATAAATTGACGGGTATAGTGACCAAAGAAATAGATCCAAGACATGCAGAACAAAGGTCTTTTTAAAAAATGGCAGGATGATGGTGAGTGATAATGGCTTTTCATGGAAGGATTATATTTCTAGATCCTGGAGGCTGGGATGTACCTGTCCACATGGCTCATCATTCCATGGCCAATGGATACTGTAGTGTCATGGACACACTCTCAAGTGTTCCTTCAATTCTCTACCATCCAACACAAGAACCACCAATGAGATGTGGGCATTTAACTTTAAATTTATTAAAATGAACTAAACTTAAATATTCAGTTGGCCCGTTGCATAAGCCACATTTGCAGTGCTCAGTGGCCTCACTAGAGGCTACCATATTGGACAGAGCAGGTACAGAACATTGCCAGCATCACAGAAAATTCTAAAGGACAGTGCGAGCTAACTCCCCCAGTCATGCCCTTTTATCTTCTCTTGGAATCTTTGCACTTTTATCTTCCACAAGTGTAAGAAAATGGGTAATTGCCAAGGCAGGGGAGAATTTCTCCTATGTAAATACTACTGTTGCCTTTTGTTACGGAATGCACGCAAGTATATACTCAGGACCTGGCCGAGGACTCCCAGTGAGCTGAACGCTGTGGGTCACCGGGTAATTAGTGGTTTGCACACTGTTTGCATGGGATTGTCTGGTTTAACAACCGAGAGTGCCTCTCGGCTTTACATCGTTAGTAACCCTTCACAACCATGAGCCTGGCAAAGTGATAGTGACCTCGTGTTTATTCTTCTGTCCCTAGAGATTGATTTTTTCTATAAATTCAAGGTTTCTTTGGTAAGACCTGTTAACAGGGACAAGGCAAGAAGCAAACCACAAGTCGAGAGAGATGTTTCCCATAGAGAAGACTGATCTTCCAGGGACCTCTAAGTGACGCCGTCTTACTGCAATCTGGGACTCTAGGCACCATGGGACAGTGGGCAGGATGTGGCTTTGGGTTCACATCCTCCTCTTGAGGTTTCTCACTAAGAAGGGCTCTGAGCCTGTATCTAACCAGCTAAGTACCAATTTCTGCAGCTGTAAAGTCAAGCAAAACCTTCCTCAAAATCAAGCCTGGGTGAGGAGAGAGAGCTGGTCTATGGGAGGGCCTGGGATACACTCTGCACCCAGAGTGTTGGCCTCTGCTCTTTACTTTCTTTCTCTGATTCTGACCTCCCCTTCTGCCTCCTCCTTCCACTTCCAAGATCATTGTGATGGCACTAGGGCCACCTGGAAAATCCAGGGCAAGCTCCTTAAATTAGGGTCAGCTGATTAGCCAGCTCTATTCCATCCATAACCTTAATTTCCCAGTGCTGTGCAGTCTCACATGTTCACGGGCTTGGGCTTCAGGACATGGGTCAGTTCTTCTGCAGACTACCACTGAGAATAGCATAGCAAAGACACACAAAAATCTCAAGGTTTCCCTTTACAGGACTGCGGCTTTCGTTGTTAAATGGAGAGTCCCGACCTAGAGAGGAGAAATGTTGAGATACTCCCTTGTGTTCTTCTGTGGAAGGCCAACTGGTAAACCTCCAGAGTCTTGTTTCCTCTCTTCCATCTTCTTTCCCCAACAGCACATCAGGGTAGTGCCTCTCCCTGAGTTCATGTCCCTCCCCCAGGCACGAAGGAGAAAGACCCAAGGACAGCGGTTATGGGTTTCTCCTCTTTCTGCTTTCCTGGGGCTATGAATTCTCTCTCCTAAGCTATCTTCCAGACCTGTTCACTTTTGAATTTGCACCCCTTGAGTGGCACTATATATGTGGCGCCTTGTTTATTAATTAATTCCTTTGCACAGAACCTTCCGCAACAATTACATCATGGCCAATGACAAACCACATTTGTTTAATGATACTCGTTTTCCAGTATGATAGTTAAGGAGATGATTTAATGAGGCTGAAGTCAATGTTACTTAACATTGCATTACTTACCATAATATTACAGCATTATTTAATAAAACAAATTTTAAAACGATGCTGGGGAATTAGGTGCATAACTCTCATTATTGTTAATGGTTGTTGCATACCTAATTCCCTGCTCGGTGCACTAAAATCTTGGCTTCAGCTCCTCCTCCTATGGAAATGAGCTGATGAGCATCTGCACAGAACATACCGGCCCCAGGTATAAATAAACGCAGTGATGTTTCTTGGTGTATGCAGAAATTAGCTCTGACCCCAGTAGAGGTAGAGCCCGCATATGGATTCAGTCCAACAATCAGTGCCATGTAAGGGTCATTACCAAGGAAATGAGGTAAACATCTAATTAGTTTTTATTGACTTTCACACTCAGAATGTAAATCTTGGGAATAGGTAGTAGTCACTGCCTTTTGGGGTCTTAGTACTGGCATTTATGCGTTTTAACAAGACGGTTCATTCACTGAGTAGGTAGCTGAAGAATGGGCAGATCCATGGGTGGTGCTGGAAGATACTGTGAGTGTTAACAGGAGTGCAGGGGAACATGGCAGGATTCTCTCTAACAGACCACGGGGCTGGGTGCCCTGCTCTCTAAAGAGAGAATTACTGAGGCCCCCTGAAGGATTGGCTCTTTGGGTTTCAGACATTTGGGAGGAGCGCATCTGGATCAAAGTACAGCTTTGTGAATGTTCCCTCAGACTGAGTAGCACAGGATGCCCATGGCAGGTTGAGGATTTGACCATTAAAATCAGCTCTGTGAGAGCAGGGGTGCATGCTTACTTTGTCCGTGATGGGTCTCTGTGCTTGTTGGAGTGCCAGAATATAGCAAGTGCTCAATAAATAACTGTCAGATTTCTGTCCAGGACAGACTTCAAAAGACTGAAATTTAAATGTGAAAGTAGGTGTTTGGGACCCCTTTGTTGGCAAGTGGCAGAGATCCAACCAAACCTGGGTTGAACGAAAAAGAAAATGCATTGATTCCTATGCAGGTGTGAAGCCTAGGGCCATTAGACTTTGGGCACCGCGATTCAGGTGCTCAAATTACTTTTTAGGATTCACTTTCTCTCTCTCTCTTTTTCTTTCCTTTATGTTGGCTTACCAAGTTGGAGCCCACCCAAAAGAGAGTCCTCTTCCCCAGTAATTAATTTCCAGCCAGCGTCCTATGATTGTGTCTCACGGGTCTTTCTTAGGTGTGTGGAAGGAGCTAATTTGGCCAAAAGGATGGGCTCTGCAGATTCTCCCTGCCTGGGTCTGGGATCAGTTTCACCTCAACACATGGACTTCAGATTGGGCAAGGTGCCTTCCTCAAGGACAGGTGGTGCCCTGATGATAAGCTAAGGAAAGCATACATGAGTCCCCTTCTTCGGTGAGAAGGACCACCTATCTCACCAGTAAAGCCATGACGGGTAAAATAAAAGCCAGAAGGTAAAATATGGTTAAAGTTTCACCACCTAATACTGTGATTTTTGTTAAATACCTTAATTTCAATGAAGCTAATGACATGGCTCTGCTTACCTCCGTGGGCTCTTGTGAGGAGTAAGTAGAATATTGTCCAAGACAGTATTTTTCACCGCAGAACACAATTTAGGCAAAATGCACTGTGTTCTGTGGTTGCCCCATAAACACAAAGCACTCAATTAATTTTGAATTTCAGATAAACAATGAATGATTTTCTATTTTCAGTATATTTCCTATAATACTGGTGACATACTAATACTAAAAAAAAAATATTTATTACATAAAACATACATATACCCAAAAATCATTTGATTATCTGACATTCAATGTAACTAGGTTTCTTTTCTTTACTTTCTTTCTTTTCTTTTTTTTTTTTTTGGCTAAACCTGACAACATCTATAATCCTTACATAAGACCAACACATTTTACTCTTATACACATTGAGTCTTTGTCTTCTTTCTTTTCCTAGTTTCCAGGAAGGGGGTGGTCGCTACATCTGGAAGCCGTCTGCCGGGCTGGCCTGCGCTGCGCAGGGAATCCACGAAGTGTTACTCTGAAATGGAGGAGAGAGAGGGACTGCTAAAGAATACAGGCCCAAAGGATGAGTCATTTTCCAAATGGAAAGGTCAAGTGAAAGGAATGAAAAGGAAGGAGAAAGAAGAGTTTGTTTTCAAAATCCCAATCCCCAAATTCAGGAGGTATTTTTGTGCAATCTCAGAAAATTATCTTAGACTAAATAAAGGAAGTATGATTTTATGCATCTGGAATTAGGCATGTGGAAGTCATTTCTTAAGGGCCCTGAATACACATATGTGCATAAAGAATTCCAATTCACTAGTGTGTTTATGAACATTCACTGCGTGCTTCATGTGTATCCCCGTGTAGCTGGACTTGGAGATGCAGGTACTTACTGGCCTGTTGGGGAGACTGATAAGTTCCAGGCAAGTAAGGAAGGTGTAAAACACCAGGGATGTGAACAAAGTGCTGATTCTGCCTGAGGTGGTTGGGGACTGTGATTACATCTACATCTATTTCTATACCTGTCTACCTCTGCACCCACATGTACACCTGTACCTGCACCTGAACCTGTATGTACACCAGCACCTACACCTGCACCTGCACCTATACTTGCACCTTCACCTACACCTGCACTCACACCTGCGCCTGCACCTACATACAACTGCATATACACCTGCACCTACACCCGCACCTGCCCCTGCTCCTACACCTGCACCCGCAACTACACTTGCATGCACACCTGCGCCTGCACCTACACCAGCACCTGCACCTACACCTGCATCTGCATCTACACTTGCACCTGCACCTACACCAGCACCTACACCTGCACATAGACCTGCACTTGCACTTATACCTGCACCTGCACTGGCACCTGCATGCACACATGAACCTGCACCCACACCTGCACGTATACCCGCACCTGCACCTACACCTGCACCTGCACCTAATCTACACTGAAACCCACACCCACATATACCTATCCCACATCTACATGTACATCTACTTCTACTTCTTTACTTATATCCACACCCACACCTATACCTCCTTCTCCATCTCCACATCTATATGCATGTAAATAGATATCAAAACATATAGACCCTAAAGATCTGACTTTTTCAATGAATACATGCTTGCAACCATATCTGTATCCAGATGCAGAACATGACCAGCACCCAGATTGAAGTGTAGTGGAAACTGGCCATTGAAGAAGATTAGAAAGGGGCATGGTTGGTGGAAGAAAAAAATGAACTTTAAGGCAGTTACGTAACTTGATGAAGGCCTTGCAGCTAATTCCAGGGGCAGTTGGAGGCTAATTCCCAAGGCGATGTGCTTCATGGCTGTACTGTATGTTGTCAGCCGGGATTAGGGATGGCTGCTGGTAAGAGAAACATTCTCCCCCGACCCAGAAGCAGTGGTTTAAAAAAGATCAAAGTTGGTATCTCACAGGTAGAAGCTTGAAGGGAGGGGTCCGGGGTATGGTAGGAAATAGTTCCATAGGGTCATCTGGGATTCTGGATCCCATCTTTCTGCCCATCAACCCAGCACAGGGTTTTCATCTTCCAGATCAGCTCATGCCCTCAGACTGAGCCGGAGGCTGGAGGAGAAGGAAGGCACTTGGAGCGCCAGCTTTCATCAAAGTCCCACATCACACCTTTGCTAGTCTCATTAGAGAGAACACAGCCAGGTGGCTGGGGTCTATGTGTGCTGACAAACATCGGGTTCTCCCTAGGAAGGAGAAGGGGAATTGCTGAAGAATGCATTCCACACAGGCCACCTCATCCGCTTTGGGGACTAATTCTGGAGTAAGAAGTCAGGCAAGTCGGAAGAGTTGCAGAGTGCGAGACAGTCAGCTCCTCGAGAGTTGATCTTTACACAGCAGGGAGGGCGGAGGGGAGCACGGAGTGTGCAAGGCATCTCTGGGGTCGATTTGGTGGAATTTGTGGCTGGAGAAATTGGGTGACTGAGAAAGAAGGTGGCGAGCTTGAGTCTGGGAGACGGGTGGTGCTGCTGTCTTTAAGCGAAAGTGAAGTGAGTAAGTTTGAAATGCCCGCAGGGCACTGAGTTGGTGGCAGGGTCTGCGGTTGTAAATGGCGGGCCGGAGCTCGGGAGGCAGGCTAGCATGGGGGGTGGTGGCATGGAATTGACAGAGGATGAATGATCCCTGGAGCCTGGGGAGTGGGGGAAGTCATCCCCGGAGAGACTGGAAGAGAATCGTGTTGGTGTCATGGGAAGCACCAACATCAAAGAGATGCATTCAAGGTAAGCTCAGAGGCAGAAGCAGAAGTGGGGGAGTGGAGGGATGTGGCTGGAAGTCAAGGGGGCAGAGAGATTCAGAGAGTAAGGGCAGGCTCTTGGCTTCCAGATCACATCCCGCCAAACAGAATCAGCCTCGTGGGACCCCATGGACCAGAGAGCTGGGCCAGAAGGGGGAGGTGGGAACATCCTCTTGTGCCCACACTAAGCATCATCGCTGGAGACAGAGCAAAAGAGCCCCCGTGGCTTGAGGGCTCCCGCCGGCCAGGCCCAGGGAAACCTCAGCATCAAAATAGAAATGACAAGAACGGGCTTCAGCACATCAAATAAGAGAAAAAATAAGAACCCATGAATCCACACTCATATAAATGAAGGAATGAATGGATGTTTCCAAAGTTAGGGGACATGAGAAAGCTTTTCTTTACAGAGAAATGTCAATAACTAAATGTAGAGACATGAAATAGAGAATCATTACTTTATAGTCACTGTGATAATGACTGAGTCAGGCGAGAATCACTACTGGCTGCTGAAAGCACGGGATGAAGGGCTGTGGGTAAGAGTGTGTCCTCATTGTCTCCGAGTCCAGGATCACAAAGTGCTTACTTATCTCTATGGGCAAGTGATAACTTCACAAGAGAGAAACTGGCAGACACATCTTAACCATAAGCTCCAACTTAATACGGTGAATGATGGGAAGAAGTGACTCCATGTGCCCACACGCCATGTGATGTACCAGGAAAGCAACATTTCCTGTGGAGTATTCTGACCAAAAGTGATTATCCGGAACCAAACCATGAAGGAACGATCGGATACATACATTGGGATGCTCTACAAAATGACTACCCTGGACTCATCGAAGAGATCAATGCCATGAAAGACAAAAATAAAAATAAAGTCAGGGGAACGGTTCCAGATTAAAAAGAGATTAAGGGAATTTTGCAACTAAAGGCAATTCGTGACCCTTAATTGATTCTGGATTTTTTTTCTGGATTAAAAAATAAAACAACAGTAAAAGGTGTTATTGGGACAACTGGAGAAATATGAATGGGAACAGTATTTTAGATCATAAAATTGTATCACTGTTGCACTTCCTGTGTATGAGAACAATATTGTAGCTATGTAGCAGAATGTTGCTGTTTTAAGAAACACATGTTGGTACATTGAGTAATTCAGTGTCCTGATGGCTGCATGATTCAAACCTTTCAATAAAACTGTGCTTCCTGTAAGTATATGGATCACCCCCACATGCTCATTGTACTAGTTTTGCAACTATTTATTTTTCAACATAAAAAGTCAGGGAAAAAAGAAGGAGCAAATGTGCCCACTATGAGACAATGCAAGTATGTTTGTGAATCCATCCTTCTATGTATCTATAAACATACACACATATGAACCTAGCCATTCTGATACTTTGATCCCGTCCTGCAGAGATGAGAGCACACTCATAAAGATGCATGCTTAAAGACTCTTTGCATCAGAAACAAACAAAAAATCCAGAACCTGACTCTCCATCCATTAATGATTAAAATCCAGAACCTGACTCTCCATCCATTAATGATTAAAAATTCCACATTACATTTGTAATGTGGAATTTTATGCAACTATATAAAAAAATGCCTTCTGGCAGAGTGGTGGGATAGATAATGAAAACTCCCCCACTGACACCAACCAAAAATGCTGGATTAAAAAAAAAACACCTATAAAATGCATGATGTGCTGGCAAGAGAGTAAATTATACTTGGAGGCCAGCAATTGATTATTACTGGGAACCCAGAGTGGTGATAAGTGCAGGGAAGCTAGTTCTCTCTTGAGGGCATCTGACAGCCAAGTGTGTCTGAGCTCAATCTTACAGCCTGCAGGTGCAGGGAGACTAAGCAAAGCTCATGATCTATCCACGGTGCCGTCGGCCAGGGGTTCCTCCCCCTTAAAGTGGGGCCCCCAAAGGGCTGCTCCCCGATATAAGGGTGGGTGGAAGCAAATCCAGCCTCAGGGGTTGCATGGACACTGTCCTCTCAGACCTGGAGGCAGATTTGAGATGGAAGATCTACCCTGAAATTAATAACCAGAGAATTCAGAGTTGTGGCCTGAATTTGCATAATGACCTAGTCCGCAAAACCTGAAACAGAGTTTAAAGCAGTCCTCGTCCGTAATGTTCTTGGAAACCTGCAGAAGCAAAAGGAAATAATCTCCCCATCAACAAAGATTGTAGGGAATTCCCAAAGAGGAAGCTCCAAGTAAATAGGAGTTCATTCAATAGTTGTAAACGCACAAGGACACATATGTACCAAGGCTAGAATTTTCCAGAACTGATGAAAGACTCCAGTTCACAGATTCGGGAACTTCGATTAATCTTAAGCAGAATATAAATAAATAAATAAATAAATAAATAAATAAATAACCTGCCTGCCCTAAACAAACTCACACATCTAGACACATTTTGGTGAAACTGCAGGAAGCTAAAAATAAGACACAGTCTTCAAGCAACCAGAAAGAGAAGTGGGGTAGCTCACGAGTTTATGACAATTAGATAGCAATTAATTTGCTTACCCACAGTGACTATACATAGTGTCCTCCACAATCTCCTACAATCTGCAAAAGGAAGTTCCTCTCACGTTTTTCTTTCTTTCTTTCTTTTAAAGATTTATTTACTTTAGAGAGAGAGAGAGAGAGAGAGAGAGAGCACAGAGGGGATTGGGCAGAGGAAGCGGGAGGGAGAGAATCCCAAGCAGACTCCCCACTGAGCACCGAGCCTGACTCAGGGCTCGATCTCACCACCCAGAGACCACGACCTGGGTGGAAACCAAGAGCTGGACGCTCAACTGACTGAGCCACCCAGGTGCCCCCCACATTTATTTCCTTAATCCGCATCGAATGGGGTGTAGCATAGGATGTGAGTTACACTTATAATTTACTTGTTTCTGCAGAAAAACCCAGCTGTTCCTCACCATTTATTGAGAACCGCATCACCCTCCCCTTCTCCGCTCTGCCGTACCAGCTTGGTCAGAGGTGACATTTCTGGACATCTGGGGCTGGTCCTGGTTCTCTCTGGTTTCATGTAGATTTACTGGATGATTCTTGGTGCCCTTGGTTATTGCAGGAAAACCTCTCCCTCCTCACTTCTTCCCCATGCATTAGTTCTTGTCCTTTTGTATGACTGTTTAAATGGTAACGGATCTTGCCACATTACACACTTTTGCTCCATTGGGGTACTGATTGGAATTGCTACAATTTTCCTGAATCTATCCATCGGTCTGGAGAGAATTGATATATTTTAAAAGAGTGAATCTTCAGACCCATTAATATCACATGTCTTCTTATTTACTTGAGTTTTCTTTGCACATCGGTAGAATTTAATAATTTTATCTCACATAGGTGTTGCAGAGCTCTTGTTAGATTATTCCTGGGTTTTAGCACTTGGGTGCCGTTGTAATTAATGTGTGTTCGATTTTCATTTCTGTTTTGCTGCTGGTATAGTGATATGAAATTAATTTTGTAGAGGTACTTTTTTTCTGGATCTCTTAATAAGCTGTCTTATTATTTCAAATAATTTGTCTGGAAATTCTATTCACAATTATTGATAGTTTTGTTTGTTTTCAAACCTTTCATATATATTATTTCTTCTCATGTTGATTCTTTCTGCTATATGATAGTTTCCTATTTTATTTATTTCATCAATTCCTGCTCTTACATGTGTTCTTTCTTCCTTCCTGCTACTGAATTTTGGTTGCATCTGTAATCTTTTGATAATGTGCATGATAGTTCATTTATTCTCAACCTGCCTTCTCTTCTAGCATGACAATTTGAGGCTACAGATTTTTCTCTAAATGTTGCTGTGCTGCATCTCACAGGTTTTGACATGTAGGATTCTTGTCACCATTCAGTTCGAAATACTTTTTGATTTTTAGCATGATTTATTCTTCATCCCATCAGTGAATTATATTTTCAAAAATATGTAAGCACATGAAATTTTAGTTATCTTTTAAAAATTACTGATTTCCATTTTAATTACAGATAATTTGATCTGTACAGTACCCATCCTCGGATATACATGAGGGATGTGCCCTCGACATATTTCAACGTGAAAAAGCCTCAACTGAGCTCATGGCTCTGTATGTGGTCACTTTGTATAAATGTTCAGTGTCCTTGAAAAGGCCCTGTGTCTACGACTATTGAACATGGTATGCCCAGGGAGGTACGCGGGCACCGGGGATATGGTTTCCCCCGTGGACTGGCATGTGGAAAGTGTTGGGAAACCCAATTATAACAAACCCCCCAAACCAGCCTCAAGGTGGGAGATGGTATTTGCAACACATCAAACTGAAAGCTTAAGTATTTAAAATACATATATAATTCCCACAACACATTTTTCAATAAAATAAAGGTAATCTAACAAAAACCGGACACCATAACTTTGAAAAGACGTTACAAGAGAGGAATTCTGAATGGCCAATAAGTACAAGCGTTGGGAGTTGTGAACTACAGTCCATCAGACAAAACCTCTGACAGCAAGCAGTGACACGTGGATGTGGAATGACAGTAATCAATGGAGGCAACATAAACTGATACTAAAGCTCTGGGAAAGTATTTGGTATTATTTAGCAACTTTGGGGATGTACATCTCCTTTGGCCCCAGAAGACCCCTCCCAGGTGTTTGTCCCAGAGAAGCTCTCCACCCACAGCAGCATGATGTATAGACGAACATGTTCACAGAGGTGTTGTGTGTAATGTGGGGAAAAAGGGGAAAACCACCCAAATCCACTGAGAGTGGAATGGAGGAACAATGTGCGGTGTGCTCCTCAAATGGAATTATCACACAGCATTGAAAAGGAAGACTTACAGCTGCAGGCAATCAAATAGATAAAGCCCGGGAATATAATGTTCAGTGAAATAACAAGCTATAGAAAAATACATATGGTGTGTTTGGTTTCTGTAATGTTTAAAATGTGGAAAACCAAAAACATGAGGAAGATGAGAATATTGCTTGGAGATAGGAATATTTGTGTAAGAAAACAAGAGCACAAGTTAGTGGTTACTTCTGAGGGGAAGAGCTGGGGGAGAGAGTGCTGGTGGGGGGAGCTGGAAGAATAGAGGGGGGCCTCCAGTGTCCTCAAAGTTAATAGGATCTTTCTTCCTTAAACTGTTGCTGGGATCTGGAGCCCTTGCTGTTTTGTGATTCTTTTTGTTTTGTTTTGTGATTCTTGACACAATACATTCACAATACAAATATCCTTTTGTAGATGTCTATAGGCCCTCTTTCCCAAATCCATTCTCTGATGGCATCCAGAAACTTCTTGCCAAGACATGATCTGATCAGAACACGCCTGTAATTTTGCGTATGTATGTGATCGTGATTGAAACTAGGTCTGTTTACAAGAGAACTTGCCATGTATTACCCCTTTTACATCCATCCAGTGTTTCTTGTCTGTTGGAAACAGCTCCGAGTCCCACCAGGTGCTCAGCAGAGTGAGAGAATGAGCGCGCTCCAGCAAGAGATGAAGAGAGATGACTCTTGTGGATGTTTTGAAACCTGGAACACTCTATCAGGTTGCATGGAAATGGCTCAGTGTTCACGCCTCCCAGAAACAGACCACAGTCTCTGCGTGCATTTCTCCAGAACCTGGGATTTGTTATTTGCTTTATTTGGCTATGGCTGGGGACTGTCATTTTGCCAACTATTCTTATCATGTGTTAGGGCCCTGTGTGGGGAGGATTCACATAGGCCACACGTCCCCCTTTCTCCTCTAGAGGGATCGTGGCTAATGAACAAGTAACGGGAAGTGTGCTGTGGCTTCCTGGAGGGAAAGGAGAGGTTTGGCGAAGCTGGGAGTCTCGGGAGGGCGAGGGTTTTGTGAGAACAGTGCTTCCCAACTCAGCTGCCCAGAGTAGCTTTGAAACATCTACTTACCCGTGGGCCCGTTCCTGGAGATTCTGATTTAGTTATTGAGGTGGTATTTTCAAAAGCTTCCAGGTCACTTTTAGATTTTCCATATCTCTACGTAATGTTTTGAACACATGAAATCTAGTTAAATAGATTGAAGTCTTTTTGTGCTAATTGATTGCTTCAATGTTTTCTTGTTGACCTGAATCGTAAGCTCCGTGAACCAGCAAACAGACACGTCCTGATTCTTTCACCTTTCTCCAAAATGTCATACTGCCTTGAAATCAACAGGCACTTATTGAGGTTTTTTGTGGTTCTTGACAAAAGGAGAAAAATGACGTCAGAACATACAGAAACATGGAGTCTCTTCCTAGCTTTTGAATTTCCAAAATGTAGGTCCCTGGGCACACAAAAGATTTGGGACTAGTTGGTAAACTTGAGGGGAAACCAAAGACGGACTCTGCTGCCCTCAGACGAGATGGGCATCCTTGGGCGGGGAGGTGAGGCGTCTGAGGGGACAATCACTAGCAGGCACCGTGGGGGGGCCCTGCTTCCTGAACCCAGCACCAGGGAAGGAAGCCAAGCTCGCAGAAGCTTGTTGGGTCTCGGAATAGAGAGAAACGATGTCTTTCTTCTGGGGAGAGCTGAGGAAGAATGCAGGTGCTCTGGGAGTGAGAAAAGGTCCCAGGGGACTCTGCAGAGCATCCCAGGTCCTAGCCCGTGGCCGGAACTAAAGAGCAGCCCATGTGACGCATGGCCGTGTGAGGTGGGTATCTCTAGGTGGCCTCAGGGGCCGTGACGAGGGACATCTTCGTAGCAGGCTATCGTCCTGGCATCGAGAAGCATGTGGACCCTTGCCTTCTCTCTGTCCTCTGACTGCGTCAACTTGTAGAATGTAGCTGCATCCGCAGGGCAAAGGAGGTGTTCACAATTAAACAGGCTGAGGTTGAATTTCTCCCCCCTCAGTGTAGTGATGCTGGGGGATGAGGCTGAAGGGTTTTTTGTTTTTTTTTTAAGTTGGGTTATTTGTGCTATTTTAAAATTTTTTATTGTTATGTTAATCACCATACACTACATCCTTAGTTTTCGATGTAGTGTTCCATGATTCATTGTTTGTGCATAACACCCAGTGCTCCACGCAGAACGTGCCCCCTTTAATACCCACCACCAGGCTAACCCATCCCCCCCACCCCCTCCCCTCTAGAACCCTCAGTTTGTTTTTCAGAGTCCATCGTCTCTCCTGGTTCATCTCCCCCTCCGATTTCCCCCCTTCATTCTTCCCCTCTTGCTATCATCTTTTTTTTTCTTAAGATATATTGCATTATTTGTTTCAGAAGCAGAGATCTGTGATTCAACAGTCTTGCACAATTCACAGCACTCACCATAGCACATACTCTCCCCAATGTCTATCACCCAGCCACCCCGTCCCTCCCTGCCGCCCCACTCCAGCAACCCTCAGTTTGTTTCCTGAGGTTAAGAGTTCCTCATATCAGTGAGGTCATATGATACATGTCTTTCTCTGAATGACTTATTTCACTCAGCATAACACCCTCCAGTTCCATCCACGTCATTGCAAATGGCAAGATCTCATTCCTTTTGATGGCTGCATAATATTCCATTGTGTATATATACCACTTCTTCTTTATCTGTTTCATCTGTCGATGGACATCTCGGCTCTTTCCACAGTTTGGCTATGGTGGACATTGCTGCTATAAACATTGGGGTGCACGTACCCCTTCGGATCCCTACATTTGTATCTTTGGGGTAAACACCCCAGTAGTGCAGTTGCTGGATCATATGGTAGCTCTATTTTCAACTTTTTGAGGAACCTCCACACTGTTTTCCAGAGTGGTTGCACCAGCTTGCATTCCCACCAACAGTGTAGGAGGCTTCCCCTTTCTCTGCATCCCCGCCAACATCTGTCATTTCCCGACTTGTTAATTTTAGCCATTCTGACTGGTGTGAGGTGGTATCTCATTGAGGTTTTGATTTGGATTTCCCTGATGCCGAGCGATGTTGAGCACTTTTTCATGTGTCTGTTGGCCATTTGGATGTCTTCTTTGGAAAAATGTCTGTTCATGTCTTCTGCCCATTTCTTGATTGGATCATTTGTTCTTTGGGTGTCAAGTTTGATAAGTTCTTTATAGATTTTGGATACTAGCCCTTTATCTGATAGGTCATTTGCAAATATCTTCTCCTATTCTGTCAGTTGTCTTTTGGTTTTGTGGACTATTTCTTTTGCTGTGCAAAAGCTTCTTATCTTGATGAAGTCCCAAGAGTTCATTTTTGCCCTTGCTTCCCTTGCCTTTGGTAATGTTTCTAGGAAGAAGTTGCTGTGGCTGAGGTCAAAGAGGTTGCTGCCTGTGTTCTCCCTTAGGATTTTGATGGACTCCTGTCTCACATTGAGGTCTTTCAAACATTTGGAGTCTATTTTGGTGTGTGGTGTAAGGAAATGGTCCAGTTTCATTCTTCTGCACGTGGCTGTCCAATTTTCCCAACACCATTTGTTGAAGAGACTGTCTTTTTGTCATTGGATATTCTTTCCTCCTTTGTCAAAGATGAGTTGACCATAGAGTTGAGGGTCCATTTCTGGGCTCTCGATTCTGTTCCGTTGATCTATGTGTCTGTTTTTGTGCCAGGACCATACTGTCTTGATGATGACAGCTTTGTAATAGAGCTGGAAGTCCGGAATTGTGATGCCGCCTGCTTTGCTTTTCTTTTTCAAGATTCCTCTGGCTATTCTGGGTCTCTTCTGGTTCCATACAAATTTTAGGATTATTTGTTCCACTTCTTTGAAAAAAGTGGATGATATTTTGATGGGGATTGCACTGAATGTGTAGATGGCTCTAGGTAGCATTGACATCTTCACAATGTTGGTTCTCCCAATCCACGAGCATGGGACGTTTTTCCATTTCTTTGTGTCTTCCTCAATTACTTTCATGAGTATTTTATAGTTTTCTGAGTACAGATCCTTTGCCTCTTTGGTTAGATTCATTCCTAGGTATCTTATGGTTTTGGGTGCAATTGTAAATGGGATCGACTCCTTGATTTCTCTCTCTTCTGTCCTGTTGTTGGTGTATAGGAATGCCACTGATTTCTATGCATTGATTTTATATCCTGTCACTTGACTGAATTCCTGTATGAATTCTAGCAGTTTTGGGGTGGAGTCTTTTGGGTTTTCCACATACAGTATCATCTGTAGAGAGTGAGAGTTTGACTTCCTCTTTGCCGATTTGGATGCCTTTGATTTCTTTTTGTTGTCTGATTGTTGTGGCTAGGACTTCTAATACTATGTTGAATAGCAGTGGTGATAGTGGACATCCCTGCCGCGTTCCTGACCTTAGGGGGAAAGCTCTCAGCTTTTCCCCATTGGGAATGATATTCGCTGTAGGTTTTTCATAGACAGCTTTTATGATATTGAGGTAGGTACCCTCTATCCCTATACTCTGAAGAGTTTTGATCAAGAAAGGATGTGTCCTTTGTCAAATGCTTTTTCAGCATCTATTGAGAGGATCATATGATTCTTGTTCTTTCTTTTGTTAATGTATTGTATCACGTTGATTGAATTGTGGATGTTGAACCAACCTTACAGCCCAGGGATAAATCCCACTTGGCTGTGGTGAATAATCCTTTTAATGTAGTGTTGGATCCTATTGGCTAGTATTTGGGTGAGAATTTTTGCATCCATGTTCATCAGGGATATTGGTCTGTCATTCTCCTTTTTGATGGGGTCTTTGTCTGGTTCGGGGATCAAGGTAATGGTGGCCTCATAAAATGAGTTTGGAAGTTTCCCTTCCATTTCTATTTTTTGGAACAGTTTCAGGAGAATAGATATTAATTCTTCTTTAAATGTTTGGTAGAATGCCCCTGGGAAGCCATCTGGCCCTGGGCTTTTGTTTGTTGGGAGATTTTTGATGACTGCTTCCATTTCCTTAGTGGTTATAGGTCTGTTCAGGTTTTCTATTTCTTCCTGGTTCAATTTTGGTAGTTGATACATCTCTAGGAATGCACCCATTTCTTCCAGGTTATCTAATTTGCTGGCATAGAGTTGCTCATAATATGTTCTTATAATTGTTTGTATTTCTTTGGCGTTGGTTGTGATCTCTCCTCTTTCATTCATGATTTTGTTGATTTGGGTCATTTCTCTTTTCTTTTTGATCAGTCTGGCCAGGGGCTTATCAATCTTGTTAATTCTTTCAAAGAACCGTTAGCCCATTTACATTCAGGGTAACTATTGAAAGGTATGAATTTAGTGCCATTGTATTGCCTGTAAGGTGACTGTTACTGTATATTGTCTGTGTTCCTTTCTGGTCTATGTTGCTTTTAGGCTCTCTCTTTGCTTAGAGGACCCCTTTCAATATTTCTTGTAGGGCTGGTTTCATGTTTGCAAATTCCTTTAGTTTTTGTTTGTCCTGGAAGCTTTTTATCTCTCCTTCAGAAAAGACCTGAAACCAGGGGAAAAGAAAGGGAACAAAAGAAAAAAGAAAGAGGAAAAAAAAGAAAAGAAAAAGAAAAAGATAAAAACAAACAAAAACAGAACAAAACCAAAAAACAGAATATGATCAAATATGATCAGGCTAGTGCATAGATCAGTGCCACACACTAGAATTTGGCTGTATTTTGGTCTGTTAGAAGAAAGTGCGTCCTAAAATTTTAAAGAAAGAAAGACTTATATATGTACAAAATAAGGGTTGATACAATGAAGGGATGGAAGATGACTGTAAAGATGAAAATTATAAAAGGTTTTATAAAAGGAATTGATAAGATAAGAAGTTGTTTGAAAAAAGAAAGAAGATTAAAAAAATGGGAGAGAATGTGATCAAGCAGACTAGAACAAAGCCATACACTAGTGATTTAGGGTATATATATATTTTTAAAGATTTTTATTTATTTATTTACTTGAGAGAGAGAATGAGATAGAGAGAGCATGGGGGTGAGGGTCAGAGGGAGAAGCAGACTTCCCGCTGAGCAGGGATCTGATGCGGGACTCGATCCTGGGACTCCAGGATCATGACCTGCGCCAAAGGCAGTTGATCAACCAACTGAGCCACCCAGGCATCTCTAGGGTATATTTTGATCTGTTAGAAGAAACTGTATCTCAAAATTTTAAAGAGAGAACAACTTATATATATATATATGCCAAAAATAAGGGTAACTACTATGAAGGGATAGAATATGACTCTAAAAATGAAAAATAAAAATGTTTTTTAAAAAAGGGATTGATAAGATGTTGGTTCAAAAAGGGAAAAAGAAAAATAAAAAAAAAGTTAAAAAAATTAACTTTGAAAGATTAATGAATCGTGGTAAAAAAGCCATGAATTCTATGTGCAGTATTCCCCTAGCGCTGGAGTTCTCCCGTTCTCCTTGATCGGTAAACTTGGTCTTGGGTTGCTGGCTGTTCGTGCTGATCTTCTGGGGGAGGGGCCTGTTGCCGTGGTTCCCAAATGTCTTTGCCGGAGGTGGAATTGCCCCACCCTCGTCCGGGCTAAGCAAGCTGCTCGGGTTTGCTCTCAGGAGCTTTTGTTCCCTGCAAGCTCTCGGTACAGCTTTGGAGGACCAGGGTGAAAATGGTGGCCTCCCAATCCCCGTCTGGAGGAGCCGAGAACTCGGGGCCCCGCTCCTCAGTGCGCCCCCAGAGAAAAGCAGTCACTCCCGTGTCCCCGGTCTCCGGCCGCACTCCGTGCTCACCCGGCCTGTGACCGAGCGTTTCTATCTCCGGCACCCGACCCGTGTGGAGTCTCCAAACCCAGCAGATCCCTGCGGTGCGCTCCCGCGCCGCGCCTCTCGGGGGAGGGAGGGGAGTCTCCCCGGATCTGCCGCTTGTTGGGTCCCTGCTGGAGGCGCAGTGGCCCGACTGGGCCGCGGATCACAGTTTATGGCCACCCCGAGCTGAGAGCCCGCGCCTCGGCTCCGTAGCCGGCTTCCCTGCTCCGATACCCGGGAGCTCTGCCCACTCAGGCACCCCCGGTCTTTCTGTGACCCCAAGGGTCCTGAGACCACACTGTCCCGGGAGGGTTCCACCCCCCGCTTAGCCACTGGAGCAACGTCCCTCCGCCGAGCCGACTTCTAAAAGGTCCGATTCTGTGCTCCGCGGCTCTAGCACTTGCCAGAAGCGGCCGACGGAGGCCCCCTCCCCCGCCGTCTATCCTCCCGAATATCGCCTCGGATTCACTTCTCCGCACGTCCTACCTTCCAGAAAGTGGTCACTTCTCTGTTCAGAGAGTTGTTGCTACTCTCTTCTTCGATCTCCTGTTGAGTTCGTAGGTGTTCAGAATGGTTTGATCCCTATTCAGCTGAATTCCTGAGACCAGAGGAAATCCAGGTCTCCTGCTCCTCCGCCATCTTGCTCCGCACCCAGGCTGAGTTTTAAATAAATGAAGAAAATTGTGTTAACTGTATGTATCAGTTGGCTGAGTTTCATACCAGCCATACTCTTTTTGCTACATGAAGAAAATGCCAAAGGAGTTTGTATCCTCAGGTTTTGCTACATTAGACCACAAAATCTCAGCTGCATATAAAATAAGCATTTATTTCTCATGTGTCTGTGTGTGGACTGTGCGGGTTTGCGGGTCCCATGTGGGCTTTGCTTGGCAGCTTTCAACTACTCTCCTAGGCTGGAAACTAGCATACTATCTCCCCTCCCCACATCCCAGTGTCCGGAACAAACCCCCTGCCCGAGAATGTGCAGCCTCGTGGTGAGCCAGGAGCCTCTTTGTCAGGGAGAGGGGCTGAAAAGCCACGGGACAAGGGCACGGATTTGGCAGAGGTGGAAAGGAAGGCCAATTGATCCACTTGCTATGGAGCTCTCCAGGGAGAGGGAAGTCAGTGCACACATGTGTCTGGAAAGAAATTCCTGGAGGCAAGCAAGACTGGACATTGAGGAAAGAACAGCAGTTGCCCAGGAATGGCTTCCCGTGGGAGGGCGTGGCCGGAAGAAAGCATCAGCGCGAGACCCGACAAAGGCAATGTGAGCAGCAGGGGCTGTGTGGTACTGTTGTTGTCCCAGCAAATCATTGACTGAACCTGAGCTTTTAGACGCATTTGCAATGTACACTTCCCCGTCAGGACAGATGAAAATGACTGCTTGATCTTTTTTTTTTTTTAAGATTTTATTTATTTATTCATGAGAGACAGAGGGAGAGAGAGAGAGAGAAGCAGAGGGAGAAGCAGGCTCCCAAGGAGCAGGGAGCCCGATGCGGGACCCGATCCCAGAGTCCTGGGATCATGACCTGAGCCGAAGGCAGATGCTTAACCATCTGAGCCACCCAGGCGCCCTGGCTGCTTGATCTTTAAGTGAATATAATTTTCAAGAGCCCATAAGGTATTATTGGTTAAACAGAATAAAGGCATAGTAAATTTCCCAGCAGGAAACAGTGCAGTTGTTCTTTGCTATGGAAAATAAATACTAATTTTAAGCCGTATTTTTGGATGCATCCATTGAGTAGCTCAATCAGCCAGTCCTCCCCTCCACTGTGTCTCACATGGGTGATAGACAAGTGCCGAATGGCTGTATGCAACGGGTAATTTTGCCATCCACAGCCTCACTCTGCTAGTTTAGCCTTAGGAAATCTCCAAACTTTTGCAAATGGCTTAAAATATTTGACAGGTATGTCTCTGTCCCTTGAACACTGTGGAGGTTGTGGAGAGAAATCTTTGTTAAAACTGAGCTTTTGATGAACGCCGAGCAAGGAGCTCTAGTACAAGAGGTAGACCTGCGCTAAGTAACCTGTTCAGAAAACTGGTGACAGCCTCCCCATCTGGTCTCAGCCAATCTAGCATCGCACACCAGGATGCAGGTTTGGAGATGAATGAAATAACCTCCTCACTCCCTCTTAGCAGATGAAACCTTGTCATCATTGAGATATGTGATGCCATGATTTCCACCAACAGTTGCAATGGAAGTCCAGTGGAATTCATCACCCAGGTTCCCAAGATGGTGACAAATGCCTCTGGTCCTGCAAATTGTTCCATTCCAAATGACACATGACTCTGTGCCAGCCATTTTAAGGTTTGAGAAGTGAGGTGACACCCTGCAGTCAAGGGGAGGTAGAAAAGGATGCACTGAGAATTTAGAAACTGAGATCCCAGACACATCCCTGAGGAATTTCCAAGAACGGGAAACCTGCCTGGAAGATCAGCCAAGACAAAAGGAAGACCCAGTGGCCAGCAGCGTCCCTTCCTGGGTGATCCTGCCCCGGACCAAAATGGCGGCACCCCAAAGCCGAATGGAGAAGTAACTCCATGTTTGCTAAAGGTACAGGCAATCCAAGTCTCTCAGGCAGATTGTGATCCCCGTCCCAGGAGACGGAGGTTCTCAGAATTTCCTCACCGACCAGGAAGACGGGAGGATGGGCCTTCTCCAGAGTCCCCAGTTCTGTACTTGGCTCTTTAGTTACTTGTTGCTTCTTACCTGATTCATACTAAAAATCAACTCAAATTGGGTTAAACGACAAAGGAAATATACTGGTTCATAAGTGAGAAGTCTGAATGAGGGGCTGACTTCTGGGAGCAGGTAGTGACACCGCGTACTGCACATGATGTTGGTGACCACAGGTTTTATCACTGGGTTACAGTGGGGCCTGTTAGATCCCCCCAGTGTATAATTACATTTTCTCCTTTTAACCAGCAAGTAGTCTGCGGGGTTGCAATCTGGTGCCAACACATCTTCAACACCTCATCAATCTTTCACAGAGGGCTTTGATGACTTCATGTCAACTGTCCCCATTTTGAGTGTAATTATGGGTCAGTGGTTTTTCATTGAATTGACTAGTTCCTATTACTTATAAGTATCACTTTCTTGGTGATGGTGAGTGTCACAGTGTCCATTGGGAGCCACTTTGGTTAGGTTTTTTTTTTTTTTTTTTTGGTCCTTTTGATACTATTCCCAAACATTTTTAGAAAAGACTCTCACTTTCTGGCAATACGATGTTCCAGGATCATCTTGACTTTGTTCTTCCCTGGACGTCAAATCAATTCCTCTCTGAGGAGCTCTGATTCCTCTTATGGAAGACTAGTTTTCAAGATCAAGACGTGGATGTGTCAGGGTGCCCTGCATGAATCCTGATGACTCCTTGGTGACAGCATGGGGAAAGGACCTATTGTTTAAAACGTGAGTTCACAATTTAATAATCACATCACTAGTTTTAATAATCACATCTCTTAAACACATTATAGTCTAATGTTATAAGGTTTTTCTTTTTTTGCCTTTCATGTTTGCCTACATGTTCCCTATAACTGTAATTATAATTCCTACATGGGCCATGGGCCACTGTGCTGTGGTCACCTTGTCGACCTGGTCTACTCTTTCTCAACCCACAACTCACTCATTGTTTCTTCTGGAAGCCCTTTGTTCCAGGCATGGAGCGGTGTCCTGGGAACAAACGCAGAACAAGACACACACAGGCTAGACTTCACGGAGTTTATGATTCAGAGGGGGACATACGAAAAAGTGCTGATGGTGAACAGTGAGTAGCACCTAAGTGGCATGTGGCTGGATCCTGGCTCTGAGCGGAAATAGGAAATGCGACCACCCCTCAGTCTCCCTGAGACTCACTCTCACCCACACAGGTACAGCTTCCTGAACCCCCGGTCCCATCACCGATGGTGAGCGTGAGATCCAGCATTATGTGTGGGGCCCTTCAGCACTGCACAGGGGCAGCTTCTCTAAGACAGGACTGTGGTTGAGGGGCTGATGACTCGCCACCTCCGGAGTGACCCCGCAGGGACGTGGTGGTCTGCATTCACAGGTGTTCGGGAAGATTGCCAGTGTTTTCCCTCTGCCCCCCCCCACCCCATTCATGCCTCCACCTGTTGGAGGCCTCCTGGTTCTGCTAGGCTCCATACTGGGGACCCTTCCCTTCAGAGGATGTTGTTCCCCCACAAGGATGTTTAGAAGTCAGGGGATCCAGAGGGAAGCCATCATGACTCGAGTCAGATGATAGAAATTCTGTCCCTAGACATATTCAAGAGGATAACAGCTGGTTTGGGTGATGGACTAAACACGTACATGAGTATGAACTGTATCCCCCATGGAACTGATTGGCACATGGCTCCAGAGTCTGATCAGCTTCTCTTTGAAACATAGATTTTCATCAGTTAATGGACTCATGTCAACTTTTTAGGATGTTTTATGGAGATGTTTCATTTTAAAGCAATTTAAAAACAGGGGCACCTGGGTGGCTCCATCAGTTAAGCGGCCGACTCTTGACCTCAGCTCAGGTCATGAGCTCAGGGTCATGAGTTCAAGACCCGTGTCAGGCTACATGCTGGGCATGGAGCCTACTTAAAAACATAAAATAAAAGTTAAAAAATTTAAAAACAAAAATTTCTTATACTATTTGTTAGGGATATAATAAAGCCAAAAATAACTCCCCCCCCATAACCTAAAGAGCACACCCCCCAAAAAAACTAAGAACCAAACAACACAGAACCACAATAAAAGGAAAGAAAAAGTCAAGCCATAAATACGCCAGTCAATAGATGGTATTCTAGCAATTGAAGAGCCACAGCTGTGGAAAGAAAGAAACAAGATGTTCGTCGGGAACAATTACCCTTCAAGCAACTTGATTCTGGAGGATTTGCTCAAAAGAGAGTCAATCAGAAATAAAACAGCTGCTTTTAATGGGGGAGGGCGTAGTTGCCTCCTGGAATGAACTGGTGTAGCGGGAGAAGACCAGAGAAGAGCAGAGGGAGCTAGGGTGCTCAGTAAGGCGCGGGGACCCAGACGCCCTGACCTCACTCCAGGGGAGGACTTGGAGCTGCCAGGCTGCAGAGACCCCCTCCATCCCTCTGATGAAACACCTGGCTCAGGAGAATTAATTTTCCTGAGGATTTTACCTCCAAGTGTAAGCACTTTCCCGTGAGTACCCTTGAGTTTCCTTCAGATGCTCCTGTTGGGAATGGGACCCCAGTAGTTTGAACTGCTGGGGCATTTCTTAATGTGACCATGGAAGGCTGAATCCCACTGAATGTATATGATTTTGCTTGAAGGTGAACTGTTAATTTTATTTCTGCTTCGTTCCAGAAGGGCCTGAATGCCTGATGGGCTCTGAGCATCTAGGCACCAAATGTCCTTGCAGAGGGTCAGAGCTGATTTACACTGGGTACCTACCTATGTGCCGGGCATTTCATCTTCAACCCCAGGAAGGGGGCAATCCGTTTACAGGGGCGAGGAGAGCAGAGCTCAGGATGGTTACACAACTCGTTAGGATTCAGAGGAAGTCTGCAGCAGAGGAGGGGTGGAGTGGGAGGGTCTGATTCGGAGCCATATTCCTAATCCCTAGGCTCCCTGGCGAGCTGCTCACCTCCGCTGAAGTGTGCAGAGCTGGTGAGTGAGTGTTTGCCCGCACCGGCCAATGTCCCCAAATTTTGCGGCTGCTCCCTGCACATCAGTTAACTTGCTCAGTGTGCTAGATTTTTCTCCGGATAAAAACAGCCTGTGCCAGATCCTCCAGAGAACTGAATTTCCTTAACTCCGGGTGCTGCATCCAGGCCTGTTTCGTGAAGCAGACGCATTCCCAGTGGGGTCCCAGTGGGACCTGCAGAACTCCACCCAGCAGCACCCAGACCTGGGGCGGCAGGTGGGGACCATGGTGAGATCTGTCCATGAGGCGCTTTGATCAGCAGTGGGATTCCGTTTCCGTCCAGAAGGTGCGGTGTGCGGTGCTGTGTGATGGGGCGTCCCTGAAATTTCCTCACCTGATAAATCATGTGTTTCTTCAGATCGTGCACTTGCCAGATTTCGGTATTAATTGTGCATAGGTTCCTTTCAGGCCACGGGGTAATTATATCTCTTTAGAATTTATCACCATTGTTTCAACAACACGCTATCATTGTCTCCTGGTAAGTGTTTTGCCTCGAGCATAAAGAAGCTAAACAATGAACTTCAAAATGTTGGCAAGAAACGCCCATCTAAGAGCATACGATATGGAAAACAGCATGTCTGTCTGCAGCTCTGTGCGCGGCCCTCATGTTGCCTCCCACCGTGTTTTGGAGGGAGTGGTCTGTCATTTCCAAAGCCAGGCCAGCACTGATGGAAGTTTAGAAACTGCCCCATCCCAGCTTTCTGTCTGGGTCTTTCTAGGCTCTCAGAGTAGATCCAAGGCCACTGATCTGGTCCACCCGCTGGACCAGAGCATCCTCCCAGTGATGGAGGAGTGTTGACGGCGTCTGTTGGTGGGAGAGTGAGCTCCTCCAGGCTGAAAGGCAACAAATGTCCCTTCCCGCAACTTGAACACGCAGCTAATTTTCCAAAATGAGTGGCTCTGGGCGGGGAGGACCCTTGGTGGTGCCGAATGCTGGAGGATGCTGGCCTACCTTGGATACCTTCCAAGGAGTTAATTACCAGAAGGTCACCATGGAAACACGTTCCTAACTCCTGAGCAGAAGCCATGTTGGCTACCGAGGCAGTAACTTGTGCGAGGTCAGGTGTGTGTTCTGTCTAGTGAAGCAAACTGTGGAGCCCGCGGCCCCTGGCCTGGGAGAAGAGAGTCACAGAGCTCAGTCGGAGGATGACGGCCGGGTCCCCTCCTCCAGCTCTTCCTCCTGCTTCTTCTCCCTTCCAGCCTCGATGCTCCCCTATTCAAGCACAGCTGTTTACTGGGTCCCTGCACCGTGCTAGGCACCGTGCTGGGTGCCGGGAACAGGACGTGAGTGTGTCCGCGTGTGACTGTGTGCGCCCACGAGTGGGTGTGTCACCAGGTGTGTGTGAGTAGGGTGTGTCTGTGTGTGCATGAGTGTGGATGTGTGAGTGAATGTGCGTGTGTGTGCAGAAGCAGGTGTGAGTTTGTGTGTGAGTGTGTGTCTGGGGAACGTTGCTGTTTGTGCCTGGCCTTTGTGAGGGAAAGCCAGAGACCACGTGCAGTGGAAGAGCCGTGGCCCGGGTGAGGGCCCCTGCCACCGTTCCACAGTTCCAGAATCTTCCTTGTGGATGGTTGCGATTTTCCAAGTAAACAACCCTGCCACCTGCAATAGAGTTTCATTTGTTCCTTTTTAAACTGGACGCCTCTTAGCTTTTTACTTTTTTACTCCCCTGATGTCCCCGGCAGGCCTTCGAGCACGGGGCCGGCCAGGAGTGGCGGCCGGGGCCTCCTTGCCTGTTCCCAGTCTTGGGGGAATAGCCTCAAATCTCAGTGTGTTGTTGGTGGTGGGTCACACTTTCTTGTAGATGCTCCTTATTCAGTCAGAGATGCTCCCTGCTGTTTCTTAGTTTGCCAGCACCTTTTATCATGAACTAGTGTTAAATTTTGTCTGATTAATTTTTCTGTATCTATTAAAATGTCCTTAGGTTTTTCTTATTTATATTATTAATATGGTGAATTATTATTTTACTTTGTTGAACCAGACTTGCATTCCTTCAATAAACCCTATTTAATCATGATGGATTATCTTTCTCACACATTGCTGGATTCAGATTGCTTTATTTTGTTGAGAATTTTTGCATTTATGTTTATAAGGAATAGCCATCTGGTCTGCCTGCCTGCCTGCCTGCCTGCCTTCTTCCTTCCTTCCTTCCTTCCCTCCCTCCCTCCTTCCTTCCTTCCTTCCTTCCTTCCTGCCTGCCTTCCTTCCTGCCTGCCTGCCTTCCTTCCTTCCTTCCTTCCTTCCTTCCTTCCTTCCTGCCTGCCTGCCTGCCTGCCTTCCTTCCTTCCTTCCTTCCTTCCTTCCTGCCTGCCTGCCTGCCTGCCTGCCTGCCTGCCTTCCTTCCTTCCTTCCTTCCTTCCTTCCTTCCTTCCTGCCTGCCTGCCTGCCTGCCTGCCTTCCTTCCTTCCTTCCTTCCTGCCTTCCTTCCTTCCTTCCTGCCTGCCTTCCTTCCTTCCTTCCTTCCTTCCTTCCTTTCTTCCTTCCTTCCTGCCTTCCTGCCTTCCTTCCTTCCATAATGTCTTTGTTTGCTATTGATACTAAAATAAACCTGGCCTCATTACATAAATTGAGAAGTGTTCTCTTTCTCAGATTTTCTAGAAGATATTGTGCAGATTTTCTATTGTTTCTTTCTTACATGTTTCATAAAATTTGCCAGTGAAGTTACCTGGACCTGGAGGTTGCTCTTCTGGAAGGTTTTTAACTAATTTAATCTCTTTAATATATGGGAGGCCATTCAGCTATCTACTTCCTGAGTACGTTTCTGGAGCTTGTGTCTTTCACAGAGTTGGTGCTTCTCCTCTAAGTTGTTGAGTTTATCAGCATGATGTTGTGCATATAATTTCCTCACTGTCCTCAGTATCTTGGGGACAAGGAGTGATGACTCTGTCATTGTTGATGCTGATAAATTGTGATTCACTCTTTTTTCTGGGTCTTCCTGGCTCTGGGTTTATGAATTTTATTGATCTTCTGTAAGAACCAGCTTTTGGTTTCTGGTTTTGTCTGTTGTTTTTCTGCTTTTAATTTTATTGATTTCAGTCCTAAATTTTATTATTTCCTTCCTTATACTTGCCTTGGGGTTAACTGACATTCCTGCTCTAATTCTTCAAAGTGGAAGCTTGGGTTATTGATTCTAAATCTGATTATTATTATTATTATTAGCATGTCTTATTACAAATTGTCCTCTAACCTCTGCTTTACCTGCATCCCACACATTTAGATATGTTATATTTTTATTGTCATTCAGCTCAGAATCATTTTAATTCCCTCAGAGAATTCCTTTCTCTCTCATGTCTTATTAAAAGTGTATTATTTAATTTCCAAATATGTAGAGATTTTCCAGATATATTTGCCATTGGTTTTCTAGTTTACTTCTCTTTGTCCAATACAATACTTTATGTGATTTCTGTCTTTTTAAAATTTGTGAAGGTTTGTTTTATGACAGTCATATCATAAAACAGTATAGTCTCTGCTGGTGAATATTGCATACACAGCTTAGAAGAAAATATATGTCTTGCCTTTGTTGGGTGGGGGTTCTGTAAATGTCATCAGGTCCAACGGTGGATGGTGGAGTTTAGGTTGTCTGTATCCCAACTGATTTCTGCCTACTTGTGACTGAGAGAGAAGTGCTGAAGTTTCCAGCTATAATTATACATTTTTCTGTCTTCCTTCAGATGGATCTTTTCTCCTTCAAGTATTTTGAAGCTGTGGTGTTGGCTGCATACATATTGAAGAGCACTACCTCTTCTTGGAAAATTGATGCATTTATCACTATGCAATATCCCTCTTTATCTCTGATAATATTCCTTGTTCCAAATTCTGCTTTGTATAAAATTGATATACTTCTTCCAGCTTTCTATCAGTCTGTGTTTGCATGGTATAGCATTCCGCCATCCTTTTACTTTTAATGTGTGTATGTCTTTATATCTAAAACTGGTTTCTCCTAGACCGCATATAGCTGAGTGTTCCTCTTTCTGAATCCAACCTGACAATCTCTGTCTTTTAACTATTGTATTGAAACCATTCACATTTAAGATCATTATTGATGTAACTGGATTAAAATTCATCATTTTGTTAGTTGTTTTCTAATTATTTTTCTAAAAATTCCCCCTCTTTCTGTTCTGTCTTCTCTAGGTATAAATGACCATTTTATGATTGTACTTTATTTCTTCTACTAACTATTTATATGTCTTAATTTTTTAAGTGTTTTCCTTAGTATTTACAACACGAACTTGAAGAAAAATCTAAGTTCACCTTCCAATAATATCATACCACCCATATGCAAGGGACTGACAAATATATTTCTTTTTTTTTTTTTTAAGGATTTTCTTTATTTATTTGACAGAGAGAGATAGAGAGCACAAGCAGGGGGAGCTGCAGGCAGAGGGAGAGGGAGAAGCAGGTTCCCCACTGAGCAGGGAGCCTGATGTGGGACTCGATCCCAGGGCCCTGGGACCATGACCCGAGATGAAGGCAGCTGCTTAACTGACTGAGCCACCCAGGCGCCCTGACAAATGTGTTCCTAATTCTTCTCCCCTCCTTCGTGCTATGGTGGACATATATTTTCACGGGCACATCTGCTATCCACACACAGCACCTAGTTGTTTGGAGAGGATGCAAACCCCTACCTGGGTGGTAGTCTCCATGCACTTGACCCTCCTGCTTGCCCTCACGTGGCCTTTATCAACAAGTTCACACTTTACCGATGAAAGTTCCTACCAGTGCATGCGTGATCAGGCAACATCTGCTCCATGTAAGCAAATGCTTGGGTCTTCTTTTTCCCTGCAAGCATCTGTTTCTCCCCAGGTGTGGGGTTTTCCTGTTTGATCTGCACCCGTGGTTCTTTGGTGGGTTCAAGAAAAGTCAGTGGCTTGCAGTTTGCCTGGTTCTTCCCTTGTTGTAAAGGTGGAAGCAATAATCTCTCCAGGACTCTCCATCACTGAAGTAAAATCTGAAGTCTTTGACTCCACTTTGCTTAAATTGTATTTCATTCTCTCTCAGTGTACAAAAGTTCCATTATAGAAACTTGATCTTATCTGGCTATCTGGCTGGTGCATCTTCTAAGAAACTGTCTGAGCGCCTGCCAAGGCTTGTGAACACCTGCCAGCTGTATCTCACACTGGAAATCTGTAAGGTGTTACCTCACGTTTTCATTACTTTCAAAATTTCTCTCCTTTAATCTCCACAGAAGAATTCTCAGGACTCTTGCAAGGTGCCCTTAGAATGGCAAAAGTTCCTGGAGCCAGGCAGATCTGGGTTCAAATTCATGTGCTACCACATCCGGTTGGATCAGAAAGTCAACGTTCTCAATCTCTCTAGGTCTTCCTGAGGAGGGGGGGATCATGCATCACTCCTTTCAGATACATGACGAACTATGCAGCCCCCATCTTGCTTCATCCTGTCCAGCAACTTCTATTAAATAATCAGTATTTGAATAACTCAATAAAAGCCTCAAGGCCATTTGTTTCTTTAGGAAAGATTCTTTGGCGGGCATCCATGAAATACTAGATCTCCTCTCATCCCAGAATGGCCACATGGCCGCATCTTTATCACCCCTTCCCACAAGGCACAACTGTTCCTTGTCCAGGGTCCCACACAACATACCATGACTCCACCCCCGGCCCAGATGCTGAAGCTCAAAACCTAGGAACTATTCCTGGTGCGTCTTTCTCCTTCACCCTCAAATTCGGTTCATGTCTAAAACTTACCTTCCTCGCTGTCTCCTGAGTTACTAGCCTTCCTTCCAAAACTGCCATCATCCTTTTGTTCGAACTGTGGGCCTCCAGCTGGTTTCCACACTCTTGCCGAATGCTCTTTCTGGAATGGAGTCGGGGCTCACCACTGCTCCGAGCTGTTGCTGGCCTCCTATCCTTTGGAGTTCCCCCACTCTCCCTGGGGGGGTTCCCCTGGTGGGTGCTCCATGGTGTCTGCATCTCCACATCACACCTCTCTCTGCTCCCTAACTCAAGTTTGCTCTGTTCACAACTAGCTGAGGTCTTGCCATCAGCTTATAGTAGGCACATGGTGAATATTGGCCATATAAATGAATGGAGTCTTATATTGTGGAAAAGGGGATCAGACTTGAGGGAGAAATTAGAGTAGTCAACACTGCCGTGTGCTCGGCATCGTTCCTGAGTAATTTCATACATGCCAAGCTTATAGGAATATTGAGGTCTAGAGATACAGAGTATGCCATTATATGGATGCCCCCAAATTAACAGACCACTCTAGTTAAGTGTTTAAGGTTGTTTCTAATTTCCCGCTGTTATTCATGATGATTATCCATATATGTGCATCTCTGTTCATTTGTGCTATTATTATTATTATTTTTTTTTAAAGATTTTATTTATTTGACAGAGGGATAGAGAGAGAACACAAGTAGGCAGAGTGGCAGGCAGAGGGAGAGGGAGAAGCAGGCTCTCCTCCAAGCAGGGAGCCGGATGTGGGGCTCGATCCCAGGACCCCAGGATCATGACCCAAGCTGAAGGCAGCCGCTTAACCGACCGAGCCACCCAGGCGCCCCTGTGCTATTATTTTTACAGATAGATTTAGAAATGAAATTGGGTCAATGGTTATGCACATTTGATTTCTAAGTGATATTATCCAACTGCCCTCCAAAATTTAAAAAATCAAACCAAATAAACAAAAAACAACATAAAGATGCTCCATAGATATACTCTCTCATCAACAGTTAGTGAGAGGGCTCCTTTCCCCACACCTTCCGCAACACTGCAATTAGATAGTAGGGCTGACAGCCCCGCTCTTTTTGACCTGTCTTTTGTAGAGCAGTGTTTGGGGCAAGCTACTGTGTGGACAGGTCCTAAGGGATCCATGCAGAGAAGGGGAGGGTGATGATATATGCATTTAAAAAGTAGCTCAATTTATAAAAGGACAAGTATGAACTACCACCATCAAGGAGAGTTCTATTTCCAGACCACTGCACACAAGGTTGGGCCGAGGCCTCGCATCTGCTCCAGCACCAAGTGAGCATGGGCACCAGGGTGCCGAGTGTCAGAGGCGATGGTGGATGGGGATGCTCAGCTGTGAGGGGTCTGGGTAAAGGAGCTGCTTTGTCCTTGTTGTGCAAGATTCTGCTGGCCATACTTGACCTCTGACTCAAACTTCTGAGACGCAGATTTGTAGAACCAGCTGTGCTCTGGGCTCTGTTGCTGCCCACATTTGGATTGTAACTCATCAGACAAAGACTGATGTTCTTCCCCACCCATAAGCAGGACTCTCTCTCCCTCTCTCTCCCCCTTTGTCCTCTCTCTGTCTTTTGTCCTCTCTCCTGTCTGACATGCACACATCCCCGTAACAAAATGCACGATCCTCTCCCTTCCACCATCAACCAAGCCCCCTCTCTGCTCTTCAAGGCAAAACCCAAGGCAAATGGCGGAGCTAGCTCCCTGTGCTTGAAGGTAGAGAGGAGTCAGGCTTTGCAAGGCCCCAGGGTAAACAGCAGCAAACACTTGAGATTTGGGGTTTCTCATGTGTTTATAACCCTCTTCTATATCCGTACATTTTACCATTTATTCTTATTTTAGGAAATTATTTTCAAGCAGATACTCTAGAATTTTGCTTATGTTTTGAATTGAAGTTTTTAAAGCTGCAGGGATGTCTTCTATAAAATATCTGAAGTAGGCGTGTGGACTTTTAAAATCCACCTCAGTGGGCAGTTGGGTAAGCATTTCCAAATACCGGTAAAGACCTCCAGGAAGAACATAGGCTCATGAGCACCTGGGGAAAAGGCTCACTCCTGTCCCTCTCACAGGTGCTGGCAGCTGGAGGCGGGACTGTCTTCCACGGAAGGAGGAAATAAGGACAAAGCTATTAAGTAAGCACACAGTGTCGGGAAGTCAGCCCAGTCCTCTTCAAGCTCACCTCTACCCAACTTCATTCTTGCAGTCACCCTGGAGACTTGCAGTCAGCTACACGGAGAGTGTTTACACCAGGGAAATTGGCCGGTGCTACAAGTCAGGACCTCCCCCCCACTTTTCCCCTGAAAGCGGGTTGCTAAACAGTTACCAGCCTGCCACTGGCTCTCTCTGCCCCTGCCCCCACCAGGGGCAGGTGAGATGCTGGCTGAAGGAGGACTCTGGCCTTCCAGTTTAGACCGGGTGGGCTGTCCCCCTCTATGTCTGTTGGTGCTCAGGCAAGTGGGGGCCTTCCATGGCCACATTCTCAGAGAGCACGGGCAGGGGTAAGTAGGGGAAGAACAAAGCACTCTTATAGAGAGACCCATCTGGACCACATCTGAGGCTAGCCCCGCCTGGGTTGTGCAGAACCTGAGAGGGAAATGCAGCTGTAACGCTTTCAAAGCAGCCCCAGGAAAGAAACATTGGCCCAGAAAATGAAGGGGCTTTGGTCCAAGTACTGGGAGAGAGGAGTCCAATGTCTCCTGGGTACACTGTGATGGGGTCGCCCGTTTGAAAATTTTAAGGGATGGAATAAAAGGAGATTAGAGGAAAGAATATGGAAATTAATGAACATGAAATAACTCGGAATCTAGGAAGTCTTAGATTATGGGAGTAATCAAGAGATAGCTTGACTAAATTGCTTATTTTTAGGCTCCACAGAATTTGCAAAGACATCAATTGATTGATTCACTCTTTTATTCCTTCAGAAACTTTATGGAGAGCGTATTGTGTGCTCAGCAAAATGCGCTTGGGGTTATGATATTGAACAAATTAGATAAGGCCGCTAATTTACTGCCTATCTGGAGATACACATTAATCCAGTGACAACATAAATAATTCGATAATTACAAATTATGGCGTGTGTGAGTGTGAGGTTTACAGAGTACTGCATGTGCAAAGGTCCTGTGGTGTGAGGAAGCAGTGAGTAGGTGGGACTGGAAATCGGAGCGTGCCAAGAATGTGGCTGTGCAGAGCCGCACAGGCCCAGCAGGGCCATGGCCGTTGGTCTTGATGGCAGAACTGAAGGTATAAAGCCTGGCAGGTGTGTGACCAGATGTGCTGTTTGAGAGACCACTCACCAGCATGCCGGATGGGGGACGCTGGCTGGCGGCGGGTCCTCTGGGGAAAGAACGGAAGTGGGGCTAAAGGTGCGAAGCTTCTCCTCCCTGCTCACTTTCTGATTCTGCAGCTCCGTGTTTTCCATGGCTTAGGAAGTAGACAAACAGGCACCTGTTTCCCATGCCTACTTTTTGATTTTCATAAATGCAAATTAAAATACTTATCTGCTCTGTAAAGACTTGACATGTTTAAATAACCATTATCCCTTCAATGTATTCCAGGCCTGTCGGAGTCATTATTCTCAGGATAGAATAGGCATTAAACCCACAGGGGAGTCATTAAAAGATGACTCTTTCTCTCCATTTGACCAAAGCGGCGGTTGTAATGTATTTATTCAGGATTTAGAAAATGGAATTCAATTAGAACTGAAACGGTGTTAAATTAAGTAATTCCTATTGTATTTGTCTGACAGACAGGGGTGGCCTGACCTGGGAGGGAAGGGGCCCCTCCCCTGGCCCCGGCTCCCTTGAGCCGGCTGATGGGTGTCACTAACGGGGTGGGTCCTGCTTAACCCCTCAAGCACTCACTTAACTCTGTCGGCGACATTGGAACCATGCGGGTCTACAGATGCGATGTGATACCTTACCAGGAGTAATCTTTGTTCTTCAAGGTGTCTGCGAGGGGCTTGACGTGTGCCGTTTCACTGTCAGGGATGACTCACGTGGCTGGATCATGTTCCCTTTAAATAACAAGGTATAATGAAAGGGTAAAACACGTGGAAATGGATATGCCAGTTCCTTTTTACTTTACTTTTTTTATGGTGATAGAGTTTGAGATTTCAATGACAAGGAGACCTAAAGCTCCCTGGGAAGAAGTTGTTCTGACGCCTGCCTGGTTTCCGCAAGAGTCTCTGTCACTCCGACCAACGAGGGGGGGTTTAAGACAATGACAGTGACCCGAAGACAGGATTTTCTAGCCAGTGGAGAAGCAAAATGAAAATGAATAATGATTTAAAAAACCCCTATTGCTAAAAGAGGAAAAAAAAAAAAAACCCGTGGAATTTAGGTTTGGCTATCGGACCGAGTGACTCTTAGGTGTACGGCTGTGGAGTGATGTGCGTGTTTGGATACTTCCCTGGGACTGACTGCGCGGGGCACATCCTGCACTGCTATCATAAAAATTGCATGTCCAAATGCATTTTCTGAAGACATAAACAGCATCCTGAATGGTAGACTGCCTTTTATCCTCCCAAGATTATAGACAGAAGTGCTACGTAAAGTTCCACTGCAAAAATTATGGCCCTCCCATAAGTTACACGATCCTTTGTGTAGACTGAGAACCAAATGCAGTGACATCTTTTCTATTCTTAGAAAAAAATGGTAGACAGTATAGTTTTGGGAAGAAAGGAAAGACAGGCGCAGGGCTTAAAGCAACAGAGACTGTAGGTTTCCGAGATGGGTGTTGGAATTCAAGCACGAATTGAGACAAATCAGAGGAAACTCTTATAGTCTCTTGACAAATGGCAACTTCAATAAATTTTTCATACATGCAGAATGAGGAAGGTAGACTTGGCAGCCTTCAAAGGACTCCTGCACTCACGGAAGCGGCTAACATATGATAAACACCCCATAAGACATGGACTATCCCTTTGGACTGTCTGGAAGCAGATGGTGTGTCTTTGTAAAAATAAGGAAAAGTCACGAAAGAGCTTGGGGGCGGGGGTCGGCCTTGGAGCATTTTGCTTAGCAGGACACCATTCACCCAGAAGCCTGACGCCAACTCTTTGCTGATCAGGAGAAAAATTCTGGACTTGGAATGAAAGGTTATTTCTCAAATACACTGAGGAAGCAATAACTCATGACATGAACTTTTGTTGTTCTAACATATATGTTCTCACTTTCCACTTGAAGCAACTTCCAGAAAAGCTCAAAGCAGTTAGTGTTCACTCTGGAAGAATGAAGTGCTCAGCTGGAAAGTCGGATCAGAACCTCATTGTACCAAACAACCAGTGGGGTCCTCAACACTTATTGATGAGACAGAGAGCTACAAGGGCAAAATGCACTGTCGGACACGCCAGGCTTGGGTGCGTGGCTGTTTGCTTGGGTATGTGAGTGGTGAGCCCCACAGGCTTGCTGCTCTATAAAATGAAGCCTTGCTTCTCACCATGTTTGATGTATTTAGAATATACAACTGGGGTGCTCAGAGGATGTGGATGTCATTTAATAAGAGACGGATCTCAGCTTCCCCCTAGAGGGTGTATGCCTTGAATCCCAAACAGAAAGCCACAGCTCATTCCCCTCTCCAGAGTTAGCCACGAGCCCCCATGCTTGCCCCTCCACTGCTCAGCATCCCTGGAGCTCCCCCTGATATTCTGATTATTTGGTGCACATGATATTCTTGCTAATGGCCTGTAGTTTGTTGCAAAGGAAACCCCAACAGCTCCAGAAGAGGTTGCACTTAATCGCCGGTCTCCTTGAAATGGTGAGCAAGTTCACGACAATGTCGTCAACTAGGCACAATGACTCCAAGCTATAGCACCTGCGGATCTTGATGGAAAACACCAAGAGAACACAGGCCTTCATTGTATCCTCATGACATTGACTGAGTCACGCCTCTCTCCTGGGAACATCTTCCATATTCTGCCCTAGGTCTGTATCCAGGGGGACTGCAGGCTTCTTACTTCGCTGTCTTTATTAACTTAGTTAAATTCATATTTCCTTCCTCCAGAGTAAGAATGATCATAATAGCCAGGTCTATGGGAAGAAAATGAAAGTTTACGATACTGCATGAGTAATGAAACGCTTCACCCACCAGGTGCAGAGTGCATGAACTAAGAACGTGCAATAAGCCATTGGTCTCCTAAGATCACGGTGGGTACACATTTTGGGACAAGGACTGGGTTTTGTGCTCCTCTTGCGAGCACACCCAGGCAGACGTTTAGGATCGGGTGATGCAGTGGGCGGGCGATAGACACTACTTTGCATGCCGCTCATTTCCTGAATCATTGTTTGAGAAATGTTCTCAGATATTAGTGCAAGTTCCAGTAGCTGTGTCCAATTCATTTGGCCATGTCCAATCAACTCCTGAAATATGGGTCCTAGGAAAAACATAGGTCATAGATAGTAGTAATGATATATTTGCTTGCCTTAAACTACATTTTTCATGTCACCTTATGGAATTCTTACAAAGAAGGAGTTATTATTCTAATTTTATAGATGAGGATTAGCAATCTGTCTTTCCCAGCAACAAAAGGGGGAACCAGGATCTGGACTCCTTAGCCCTTAACTGTTAACTGGTGTCCCAGCCGCTCAGCACCGAGAGCCAGTGTGCATCCATCGTTTGCTCTGTGCCAGTCACTGTGTTAAGAACGTTGTGTGTGTTGCCCCCACACATGAACACTTAGGATGACTTGGGCACATCATATCCATTGAGCATCAATGACCTAGCATGATCATGGCTGCACAGGTGGTTTCTGAAGCCTGTTTTCTCCCAGATGCAGATGCAGATGCAGCCCTCTGAGGGGGTCTCACTGTAGCACAGACAGGCTCCAGGCCACCTTGCAACGCGGTCCTCGGCTTCAGATGTAAGGAGCTTGTGTCTTCCTCCCGGGAGCATCTTCTGTATTCTGCCCTAGGTCTGTATCCAGGGGGGCAGAAGGCTTGTTACCATGACCTTGGCAAGTCCAAGGTCACTCATTTGTTTCTCAATTGCTTCACCTGCCCTGCAATGAGACAGTCAGGCTAAGGAGCAGAGATGCTGAGTCGGGCTGTACTTCTCAAGGAAAATAAATGGCAAAAAAAAAAAAAAAAAAAAAATTGCATCTTCCCAGCTGTAAGGCTTCAATCTTTCACTGGTGATTTAAATTTTAAAATGTTTCTATTATAAAGCCCAAAGCATGGTTTCTGCAGGGTTCATTGTAACGTCACCCCATAACAATCCCGTCCCTGGAAAAAAATCAGTTGAACCTTGATAATAATAGGAGGGTTGAAAATAGAACGATAAAGTCTTTTTCTAACACCTTTCTCCCCCTATTCATGTTAGATGACAATTCTGTTTACTTGGTTCAGGTAAAATTCCAGTCGCATAGTGAGCTTTTAGGAGGAATGAGAAATTGATTTTCTCCCTGTATAGCATGGAACACATGAACGCTTATAATCTTCATATGATCTCTACAGTGATATATGAAGAAGGCCACAGCTGCATATAAACTCACCAGGGCCAGGGAAGTCTGTGTTCTCTAACACCTGAACCAAATGGTACAGGACGTTCTGCTTGGTCTGTTAGGGAAGAAGATATAGCTCATACTTGCGAGTGACAAGACCACACATGGCCGGGGCCAGGCAGGGCGCATGCAACAGTAAGGCATGCTGGCCTGCAGACTAGGGAGGGGCACTCCCTCTTCCTCCCTCCCTGCAGCTAGAGTGCAAAGGTGGCCACAGGGCTGTCAGGTCTTAATCTTTCACGAAATACTGGGAATCAGACTTTTTATGTGAAATTTCCCAAGTCTTAAATATTGGCAGGTCATTCCAAAGGCAAAATGAAAGGCAGTGCAAAAGCCAAGTGAAACAAATGGGCAGCCCACGTGCACTGGCGAAGGGCACCTTCTGTCCTAAGGTCAGGTTGGGTCTATGCACTGCCTTAAGCTGTGTCCTTGACGGGCTAATTACTCTGAGCGCCTATGCTGGGCATCACGGCATTTACATTCCCACATTTTCCCTGTGTTTTTATTAATATATCTAGTTACCCAGTTTATGGCTTTGCCTTGTGGTCTTTTGTCGCCCACATGTTCCTATCAGCAGCCTGATTGGACAGGTTATCTCAGTTTATAGCTCACATTATTATTCTACTCAGTTTTTTTTTTTTTTCTGTTTTGCTCTACTTTACCCATACACAGAGATATATTGGGAACTTCAAATGCATTCAGCACCAAGCAATTTATTTAATAGAGTGATTGCTTAGTGCCCTTTGCTACAATTGCATTTAAAATGTATCACTCTTTTATTTACTGGTCTGGTTTGCACTCTCTACTTGATGCTAACATTACTTGACTTATCACTCAATCAATAATGCCAGAGAACAATTGGTTTCCCTGAGCTCTCTCAAAAAATGCCCTTAATTACCTTGCTGTAATTCCCAGAGTCATGTGTATTAACTCCCCAGTCCAGTGAGGTTGCAACCTTATGGCTTCCGTCGGTGTTTGAGTGGGACCCATTCAATATGCTAGAGATGATCTAAGCTTGGGCTTTTCAGTAGGTCCATAGCTTCTCCTCTTTCTGCCTTTTATTTGTAATCCTCAAGTGCAAGTTATCTAATTTATGCACCTAAAGTAACCTCATTTTAAATTCATATGGGTTGTCATTTAAAAAGATAATCAAGCCACATAGGTATCTAAATGTATGATAAACACCCATACTATATAGGATATGGAGAAATTTAGGAACTATTTCCTATAAATTTTCCACGAAGATACGTGCTAGAACTAGAAACGTGGGATGCCAGTGGCAATTGCTTTTTCTAGCAATTTGCTTTTACAAATAAAAGATGTGCTCTTGAAATTGGATATTAATAGTGGTACACTAGAAATTGACATGAGCAATGTTTTCGCAGTGTTGTTAGGGATCTCGATGCCAGCGAAAAGTTGGCTCAGGGAAAATCGACGATTTTATTAATATATACAGGACCTAGATCCTCATCCTGCTTAGAGGCTTTTTAACGAGGTCGATACCACAAAAATGGGGTTTTGAAAAAAGTTGAAAAAAATAGCATGTCAGTTCTGTTAAATCATGGCTGGTTATATATTTTTTCCTTTTTCTTCTCACATGTAGCAGGTTAAATAACCATGCACATGGACGCCGTGTGGTCTTTTTAAAATGGGCTACTTGTTCCCGAATTAAGTCTCAGAAATGAGGCCGACAAAGCTCATTCCGAAACCACACGAATGTCCGGATCCCAAAGTGCCTGCAAAGACCCTTGTCTCCATCACTCCCAAGATCACAGAGCTTATTAGTGTCACAATCGGTGTTATATTAATTTTCAGAGCTACTAAAGATCTAATTAAATGGAATGAGTGATTTTTAAACACTTCAGGCTGTGATGACACTCACTTTGCAAAATATATCAAGCTTCCCATGTGTGGATCTGGTGCCTCACGGGCTGGAAGGAAAGAGTGCAACCCTGTCTTTGAGAGTTTGAGCGACGCTCACCGCTAAGGGTCAGAGCACATTTTGTCGTTGTTAAAGGGTGAGCTCAGGCACAGTTCCTTAGGCAATGCTATTTAGTTGCCAAACGTTAATTGGAATATTTTATTCCTTAAAGAGAGGAGGGGGAATCATCCCGCTTTTGGGAAATCCAGCTCTAATCCCCCTCTCTCTCTATTTCTAATTGGATATTTCAAAGGCAAGACATGTCATCCTGTTCACAAATGCGGCAAGGTGGGAAGAAACGTGATTTAGTGTCTTCCTTAAAACTCCAGCTGCAGCTGAGGAGAGGGCATCTATCTCTGACAGGGATGCGGCCGCGTGCAGGGCTCTGGCTTGGCTGGGAATTTGTGACCTTCGCCATGCGCTGGTTATGAAGATTTCATAAGTGTTACAGAACATTGTCACAATATTATGTCACCTCCTCCCAAGGTAGGGAGGAGGTGATGGCAACATGTGTCTTGTCAAACAATTACCCACTGAGGCTGATGAGTGGCGACAGCCTGTGGGAACATCGCAGGTACACGCGGGCCCTGGGAGGAGCTGCAGACCCTGGCAGAAGAAGCATTTAGTGTAGAGTGAAGAAAACACTTTGGTTCTCCCGTGGTAGGAGTTTGCGACGTTCTTTCTTACCCTTGCAGTCAGTCAGTTCCATTCTGCAGAAACAGCAGCATGAGTGTGCCACATTGTATATAAAAGAAGGTTTGCTGCAGTGTCACCGGCACTAGGAAATCATTGAGAGGCTCGGTCTCCGTGTACGGGAGTGGAGATCCCAAGTGGTGCTTTCAGGAACCGAGTAGGATGAGGCCCTGGGAAGAATGTGGTTGTTCCTCCACCCTGACATGGGAAGGGACTGGGTGTAGTAAGTGTGGAATGCAAATTGTAGGATGATGTGATTGTAGAATCTGAATTTTGTTTAAAAAAAATATGAAAACCTAATTTCCTGTGTGTGTGTGTGTGTGTGTGTGAGGGTGTGTGTGTCTCTCTCTGTGTGTAAATGTGTAAGTATGTGTGTGTTTGTGTATATGTGTGTTTCTCTGTGTGTGTATGGGTCCATGCATGTTTGTGTCTCTCTGTGCATATGTGTGCACATGTGTGAATGTTTGTTCATATGTGTGCATGTATGACTGTGTGCACTCGTGTGTGCAAGTGTGTATGTCTCTGTGCATGTGTGTGCATGTATGACTGTGTGCACTCATGTATGCACCTGTATATGTCTCTGTGCATATATGTGTATGCATGACTGCACTCATGTGTGCATGCGTGTATATGTCTGTGCATATGGTGCGCATCTATGATTCTGTGTGCACTCATGTGTGCATGCGTGTATATGTCTCTGTGCATATGTGTGTGTATGCATGACTGTGCACTCACATGTGCATGCATGTATATGTCTCTGTGCATTTGGTGTGTGTGTATGACTGTGTGCACTCATGTGTGCATATGTCTCTGTGCATATGTGTGTGTATGCATGACTGTGCACTCACATGTGCATGCATGTATATGTCTCTGTGCATTTGGTGTGTGTGTATGACTGTGTGCACTCATGTGTGCATGCGTGTATATGTCTCTGTGCATATGGTGTGCATGTATGACTGTGTGCACTCATGTGTGCATATGTCTCTGTGCATATGTGTGTGCATGTATGATTCCGTGTGCACTCTTGTGTGCATGTGTGTGTGCACGCACCAGAATATGTCCAGAAGACCACACATACATCAATTTTCTGCTATTATTTCTGTAAATAGTATTTCAGGCAGGTGAGGTTTTTACTTTACATACTCTATAGCATCTGCATTTATCACAGCTGACGTGGATTACTTTGTAATAAATGCAAACAACCAAAAACCATATAATACCAGGAAAAAGAAAGTGCATGGTCGTTCTGGAGTGGAGGCAGAATCTATGAGGCACCCCATGAAGGAAGCAAGTAACTTGACAGTAACTGTTATATCCAGTTCCGTCGTGAGGTGCCTGGCCAGGATCCCCCAGAGGACTGCTTTGGGCTCTTTCTGGAAGGAAGTGGCAGTGTTTTGCCAGACCCCCTTGGGCAATGACATTCCTACGTGTGCGATAATCTTCAGGCATAGAAACCAACTCAGAAAACAGGCTGGGCATGACTCCTAAATGTCCTTTAGCTTGCAAAAAGGTGACAGGAATTTAGACTCTGTGATAATAATTGTAATAATAACTCATCTCCTTAACAACGGCCACAGGCCTTTCGGAAGTATTATCTCATTAAATCTTCAAAACAACAGTTTGAGGGAGATATTACTATTAGGAATTTATGAGTGAAAACATGGGGCTCAGCAGCACAGATTTGTTAACGAAAATCAGTTTATTTGTAGGTAATTCTGGAGATGGGGTCACCTGCAATGGTCTCTCTCTGCCTTCTGTAAGAGGGAGCTCGGTGTAAGGGAAATCTGACCATGGGGCCCAGCTCTGTCCCTCTGTGGCTCCGGTCCAGGTGCCTAAATGCCCAGCCTTAGCCTCTGGCTCTGTTGAGTGGGGACAGTGACACTTATCTCAGGTGTCACTGGGCATAGTCCAGTGGCTATGGGCAGTGGACTTGCCCAGTGACAAGGGCACCTGCCAACAGGGAGGTGGCGGTGGTCACAGAAGTCATACCGATCATCTTCAGTGCTCCAGCCCAGCAGCTGGGGAGCAGGGGGGAGGGCAGCCAGCAGTGCTCACTGTTCCCGGCACACACCAACCAGGCCCAGATGTTGTCACTCCGTGACACCTCCTGACGGTTTCTCTTCATTTTGCAGAGTCAACACATTTGTAAGCAAAGCAGGCTTGTCCTCTGGGTCTGCAGCTGCGAGATTGGCTCTGTGGGCTCCTGGGATGGCCTGGAGGGCTGGGCTCAGCCTGCAGAAGCCTTGCTCCTCCATCAGCGCCCCAGGGGGCACCGGGATTGTGGGGGGGGGGGCCGCTGCATCTGCCTCGCCTGCTTCGGGGAGAACACGCTCCTCCTGGGACTTTTGTCCCGAGAACAGGGGGCCTGTCTCTCCTCTCCTGGAAACCCAGCATTTCTCTGCTCCAAACCAGCGCTGAGCATGCTGCTTACGAGGAGGCCGGCCCACCAGGGAGCAGCAGTCCTGGCTCTCTATTTAAAGGAGAGCTTGCAATGCCCGGCCTGCCCACACCGAGCCGAGGGGACAGCAGGGCTGTTGATGCCCTGTGACCTGCCTCTCCTGGCCATGCTGCCTGGTCCAGGATGAGCCCTTGACTCCGGAGCATCCGATCCTTGGCTGAGTCAGATATGAACCCCATGTGGTCTGACTTAAACACAAACAGAGCCAGTGAGGCTCCTGCTTATGAGCCAGAAACACGGAACGTGTTGTGGGAAGAGCCAGGGGCCGGCCTGCAGCTGAGCGGTTTCTGGGGCTGCACGTGGGGATGAGTTGTCCACATTCAAGGCTGACCCCCTGAGAGCTCCCGCGAGAGCCAGGCCCTCAGCCTTGGCACCTCTGTCTCCTTGGGATTCCTCGTGTGGCTTTCTGGGCAATTTCCCTATGAAGACCCTCCACCCTGGTGGGCTTGAGTGGAGTCTCTGCTGCTCGACACCAAAAAGCTAAACTAAAACAGGACGTGTTTAAGAGCCTCGTAGTGACAAAGAGATGGTACAGAGTCCTTGCAGGGCGCTGAGCGCCACTCTAAGAACTTGACGCCAATCGGCTCACTGCAGACACAATCCTGAACCCACCTTTGGGCGCCGAGTGCAGGCCAGACGCCAGGCCGGGCCCTGGGGGAGTTGGGCCTGGGGAGCGTGCCCTGCCGCAGCTGACACGCCGGAAACACTCAGGTACGCAGGACGCTCTGGGTGGCTCTGAGGGTTCAGTCAGAGTGTTCAGTCTGAGTGACATGGGACAAAAGGGCAGAGGGTCCAGGGGGAGGGGGCAGCCTTAGGAAGGGTCATTTCCACCAAGACCTCGATGCCGAGAAGGAGTAGAAAGCTGAAGACCAAGGGACACCTCGGAAATGGGCGGTGGTGACATTGTACAAAGTCACCAATGTACCTGACGCCGCTGAATCATGCACTTCAGAAACTGTCAAAATGGTAAGTTGTATGTTGTCTGTATTTTACCACTCTATGTATCAATATAGTATCTCTTTAACCTATTATACATACTTATGCACGATATTATCCATGTGTGTATGTAGATGTGTGGAGTCCTTGCAGATATGCAGAGAATATATAAAACACATGTAATAGATAACATACCATATGTATATATGTGTATATGTATGAAAGTTCTTGGCAGCCCAGAGGTGGAGAAGCACTTTCATCGTTGTCCTTGGCTCTTCTAAAGCAAATCCAGAACAAAAAATGGAAACAAGAAAGATAAAGAGAGGCTTTCTACAAAGTCATTCTGGTGGGTTGAAATTTTGGTGCCTCCGGATATCCCTGCCCACGTCCACATCCCTGGACCCTGTGGCTGTGACCTTATTGGGACAAGGGTCTTGGCAGATGAGGGGTCACCCTGGATTACCCGGGGGTACGGGGCACCCTAGACCCAACAACAGGTGCCTCCTAGGAGGGAAGCAGGGAGATCAGATGGACAGAGGAGGCCGTGTGACCTCGGGGACAGAGATGGGAGCCCCAGCCGCCTCCAGAGCTGCATGGGGAGGCCAGGGAGGAACTGATTCTTCCAGAGCCTCTGCAGGGAGCCTGGCCTGCCAACACCTTGATTCAGATTCCTAGCATCTAGACTGTGAGAGAATAAAGGTCCTGTTGTTTCAAGCCAAGGGAGGGAGAAAGGGGAACGTGGTTTCCCGAAGGAGGACCAGGCGCTGCCATCCCAGGAGGGAGCCACGTGGCAAAGCGAACGCCCACGGAGAGTGACCGCACGGCCTGGGGGTGTTGCAGCTCAGCAGCTTCCCTCCTGGACGGACCCCCTCTTGGCTCCCAGAGGCACAGGCTCTCCGGGAACTTGAGACCCTAGAGCTGGTTTCTTCTGCCCCACCCCCACCCCTCCTCCCGCCTCCGGAGGTGGCGACCTCACCAGCCACCTGCATGGGAGGGAGTGGGGGGGGTGGGGACCTGGTGCCCAGCCCCTCACCACCTGCTGGATGGCAGCACGAGGTCATCTCTGTCACTGAGGGGCAGGGTATTTCAAGACACTTTGGACGTTGGTCCAGCCAAAGTGCTCACTTTAATTAGGATCCTTTTTTGTTAATCATGGTAATCATGGCCCCTGGGGTGATTTATTGGCTATTCGCGGCCTTGCCTCAGCGTGGTGCTTAGACCTCCTCCGACAGCTCAGCCTGACAGGAGCATGGCCACTTCTTCATTTTAATTACGGAAGAGACAATGTTTATGAAGGAGACAGCTTCATTTCCTCCCTCCTGGTAGATGCAGAGGTTCTGTGCTCAGACCAAGAGCGTCCCAATGCAGAAGCCGGGAATTAGTGTTCAGTAAAGGGGGATGAAGTGGTTTTCATGCGTCCAGTTAAAGGCTGGATCTGTCCGCGCTCTGCGCTTTGGCCTGTGCTTTCCCCCAAAGGGGAAACTGCATATCCCCAGCCACCTGCAGCCTGGCCCCTGGCCCTGGGCTTGTCTGAAGTGTGGCTTGGAAAGAAGTGTGTATGAGGGGTGGCCTGATTCCCTTGGACTGCATCCTGCCCCGAAACTTTACCCCTCACAGTTCTGCACATGAGCTGAGCTGGCCTTTAACAGAACAGCCATTAACGTAGGCATTTTCTTGCACAGACGGATGCATTTGAAGCGTCCCAAGGCACGTGGCAGCTGAGGGTATGACAGCAGGTACTCACTGCTTAGAGCAGGTCTGGTGGTCCCTGAGCTTGGGACTTCCTGGTGAGGGCGTGGCAGTAAGTGGTCGCTACAACAACCACGGTCTCTTCGGTGGGGCCTTCGTCTTGCGAAACTGGTCCTGTGCACGTGCTGGGAAGGACCACCCCAAAGTCCTCCCCGGGGTTCCCAGTTCTCGAAAGGGGTCGTGTGGACTGACCCAAGGCCAGTCTCTTCCAAGGACAGGGAGGCCCCCAGGCAGAAGCGGCAGGAGGCGGAAAGACGAGAACCAGCGGCCGCTCGGCCCCAGCGCATTGCACAGACCCAGGGCAGGGCTGGCCGCCGGTCAGGATCTGATATGACTGGACCTTTCTGGTAGCGGGTGTGGATCCTAGACTGGCTGTGCTTTGGGGGCCTGGGTCGTGGGCAGGGCTGCCTTTTCTGGGCTGGACACGCAGGGAGGAAGCCTGAGGACCCTGTGGGGTTCAGCCTCTGTCACAGATGCTAGTACGGGACCCATGGCCCCAGGTCGGAGCAGGTGGGGGCTCTGCAGTTCCCCTAGGCACCAGCCGCACTATTTCCTCTGATTGTCCGGAATTCTGACTGCGGACCAGGGCCCCCGCTTTAGAAGACATTTCAGTCCAGAGGGCATTGTGGAGAACCCGGTGCTCCTACTCCACCTGAGTCCTGTGAGCACACTCCAGGCCCTGGGGGCTTGGAGATGCACTGGGGGAGGGACCCCAGTGTTGCAGGGCAATGGGACCAGACTCCAACATCTGGACCTGGGGAAGCTCTGGCTGGATCAAGGGGCACATGGGAAAGGGACAGAATGCTGGGTCTGCTGTCGTTAGCTCCCAGGGACAAAGACATTTGTTTCAGCTTGCCCAGTGCCAGGCATATCTAGGAGCACGTCGGTTAGCGAATAATCACTGAATAAGCAAATGATTTAATTAGTGGGTGGGTGAACAAGATGGCACATAGTTCCTTGGGCCCCTCCTTCCTAGATCTGCTCTTGAGCCCTGCAGAGAGCATCTGGAAATGAAAGAGAAGCCTCTGGCCATCCATCAGGCCGGCTCAGTGCCCTGCCGATAATGGTCATCAATAGACAGTGATCTAGAACTCTGGCAGACAGCTCCGACTCGTTCCACAAGCAGCCCTCTGTTATGCTTATGATTCTTACAAAGAGCAAATGATTTATCGTTAGAATTTTATCTAGCTGGGAGCTAAACACTCCCACAGCATCCCAGGCTTGGTGACATGCAAAGCACAAGGCTGTTTTTGTTACTGTGGTCTTCTCCTGATACAGTAAAGCAGATCCCAGGGAGCGGGCTGTGCCAAGGACAGACTGGAAGGGGAGGGGCCAGGCGTATGCAGGAGGAAGGCGTGGCACGGATGCTACGTTTGGTGACATGTGAGGAAGCTGGGCACGTCCCTACACACCTACTCGCTGCTGGGAAAGGCAGGTGAAATACAGCATAGCCTTCACCGAGACACAGGAAATTATTAGTGAGCTCTGTGCTGGTTAATTTTATGTGTCCACTTGATGGGCCATGGAACGCCCAGACACTTGGCAAAAACATGATTCTGGGTGTGTCTGTGAGAATGTTTCTGTGTGAGATGACCATTTAAATTGGCAGACTGAGGAAAGCAGATTATCTCCCCAGTAGGGGGTGGGCCTCGTCCAAGCAGTTGAAGGCCTGAAAGAACGGAAAGGCTGAGTTGAAGGCATGCCTCCTGCCTGACTGTGGAGCTGGGACCCTGGTTTTCCTGCTTCCAGACTTGTACTGAAGCATCATTGGCTCTTCTGGTCTCCAGCTTGCCAACTGTAGATCTTGGGACCTGTCAGCCTCCCTTATGATGCGGGCTAATTCCCTGTAGTACATCCCTCTCCCTTACTCTCTGTATCCCATTGGTTCTGTTTCTCTGGAGAACCATGAGGAACACAAGCCCTTCCCTCAGGCTGCCTTGGGTTCCCCACTTTCTCATACCCTCAGGGGTTCCTCAGTGACCCAGGCTCTCCCCACTCCCGGCTTCAGGTGCTCCTCCGCTTGGCCCTGCCTTTTGGGCAAGGGGCACACAGACATTCTCAGGAGGCAAGAAGAAAACACAGAGCACTGTCTCCTGAATCCCGTCCTTTCCCAAGAGTGCAGGATTCCTGTGACATCGCTAAAATGCAGGAGGGCTCCAGGGAGGAGAATGGTCAGGTGGACGACTAGCCTCCCACATCATTATCCGAAGTTCTGATTTAATGAACGCTTATTTTGAAACAGCTGCATTACTTCCAAGTTGACCTCAATTTGAGTTCAGCCAACAGGAAAGTGCCCATCAGAATCCACTTATTAAAAACAGGTGAGCACAGCGTAAAGCTGTGTTCACCATCTGAGAAGCACAATGAAAGAGCATTTCATGTTTTATTTTATATAGTTTGGAAGTAGTTTCTTATTTTAAGAAGCCATATTATTTCATAATAGAAATTAAACACAGATTAATATGGTTTATAATTAGCATAAAATAAGAATTCATAGGGAAAGGCAAGCCCCAAACCTGCTTAGAAATAGTATGTGCTCTTAAGCAGGGTACGTATGCCCCTAGTGATTGTATTTGTACCAAGGTTGTCTACTAAATTGAATTTTTTTCATAAAGATTATAAAGGTATTTTTTAAACCAAACGCTGCCTGCATCACAAATCCTAAAGTAGCAGAGTCCAAATTAATGACAATTTCCTTCAATTAGACTCATTATCACTCAACCAATTGGTCAGTATTTGCTGGCTCTGTTGTGTGTGCTACATAGTCAGAGGCAGAACAAATGGGGGGCATTCATTTTGCTGAATAAACAGGTGAAATGCTTCAAGAGCACAAACATTTATTTTCCCTTAGGCTTATAATATCCTGTTCTACGTCTATGCAGAAAGGAAAAAAAAAACACATTCTTGTCTTTTGATTCATAATTCATATGCTTGGTATGCTAGGTCTACTTATGATCTCAATTGTTAATGTTTTCTCTTTGTAAGACAGGGTTTGAGCAAAGTCAATATTTTAATGTTGACAGTTAACGCTTGCTTGACATTATTTGTATATTAATTTCTTTAGAAACTGAAAAGTAAAGAACGCACCCCTCTTGAAATAAAGTTTTAGGGCACAAAGGTAACCACCACATTCAACATTCAGAACCCGTTTATCTTATGATTTTTAAAGAAATATTAGCAATATTCACAGTGGCAAGATGTCCCTAGAGCAGTCTACAAGATAAATTAGAAATAGTGGTATCTTGCTTTTGATTTATTACACAGAAAATGTAAATGTGAGCCCATGAATATTATTCAGTGAGAGAAAAAATGCCAAGGGTAGTGTATTGTGATCATTCACGCTGAAATCCCGTCCAGTTGTTCTATCCATAGACCGGTTGCTAGGGACTTGAATCTGTGTGGCATCCTTCCTGGGAAGATGCTCGACGCCTCATTCCTTGTCTCTGGCATGGGTGAGGGGAAGGGCTGTACCTGTGTACTCGATCACCAACGGGAGGCGAAGATCTCTTGGCTCAATGGTTTGGCTGGGCAAATGATTGCTAAGGTGGCACAGATTATAATAAAATGTCGGGCACCTCACCAAAGCTCAGTCACCACCCAGGCGGCTCACCTGTGTGGTGACTGGCGTTATACTACGGTTGCTGGATGCGCGTGGGTCCCCCCACGGCGGGCCGCTGTTCCCTTTGTCTGATGTGAGGACGGGGCTCCAGGACGTTCCTGCAGCCGCAGCAGCTTTTCGTCAGCAAATTATCATGAAATGGGCGAGATGAGCCAGCCGGAGCTAGGGCATTTTGCACAAGAATAAAGATTTTAGGAGAAAGAAGTCAGGGCTGCAGTGCCCTGTTTCAGCTGTGGGTCATGAAGCCCTGTGCCCCCCGAGCAGCAGAGGGTCCTCACGTCTGCAGGTTGCCGAGGACTCACGATGCGTCACTGCAAGGGAGGGCGCAACCCGAGCCCTGTTCCCGGGTGCCCCCTGAGCCAGAAAAGGAGTTTCAAAGCTTGGAACCCTTGGTCTGATGTCACAGCTCCGATGTTGGGGGCTGGAACAGATGCAGAGTGGAGGGGCAGGTCCACGGGAGTGAAGCGCCCGGAGCGCGCTGGGCAGGTATAAACACGTGTTAAAACCACTGGGTCCCGAGTCCCACTTCTGAGACGTACTTACAGTTACCATCAGCCACATTTTCTCACGTGGAATCTGAGGACCCGAGACAGGGCCGAATCGCCCACGGTGGGTAAGGCTGCTGTGGCAGACGCCCACTCTGACCCCAAGCCTGGGGGTTGGCTTCTTCCACTGTGTCATGGTGGGGAACACAGCTTGGGTCACTCAATCCCAGTGAATCAGCCCAGGCTCTAGATATTCCTTCACAAGGACGTAGTTGGTGTGTCTGTCCCTTTCTCCACATTCTCAGATTCCGAGTGCCCGTCAGGTTCCCACTGATGACTAAAGCAAGCTTCTCCTGCGTGTACATGGCCCATGGCTGGCTGTGCCACATGCCCATGACTCTGACCTGTCATCTCCAGCTGTCCTAGGTCCCTTAGGAGGCCTCGATGAAATTCGAGGAAGCAGCAAGGGAGAGCCCTGATTGTACATGAAAACAGCGTCCAGTCTGCCAGGTGCAGAGACGACAGCCTTTGAAAACAAACCAAGAAAGATAAATAAGGATACAAATCTCCTAAAGCAATAAAGAAAACTTTGACATTTTACAGCCAATATGGTATCAGAAATAGATTTTTTATCTCTATTTTTCATGTGCCCTTCAAGTCTATAGATCACAATTCAGTAAAGCAAATAAAAGGACTGATGTTACTGGCTCTATATTTTACACATGATGAAGCCATCGCGGTAAACTTCTTAGATGTCGGTAAATAAAAGAATACTATTACAAGAGGTAATCAAAGAAATAAATATAATCGCCATTGAGGAAACAGCCTGGTACTCTGGGCATTCTCTCAGGAAAGAATAGATCCCGGCACAGGATGAATTTATATCTTTCTCTCCCTGGTTTGTTATGTCTCTTGCTGACATAAATAGAAACCCGGTGCTTCTGTGTCCATGGGACCGAGTGCGGCACAAATCACAGAGCATAGCACGCTTTCTGCTCTGTCGTTGCATAATAAAAATGCTGACTCCTGGGACTCTCAGCCGGAACTCCCTCTCGGGCTCTCGGAGCATCCAGGGACCGGTGATGACCAGCACCTAGGGGGAGAAAGCCTCAGTGCCAAGACTTGTGGAGGGAGCGTGGGTGGGGGGGGGGGGATGAAGACAGGTGTGCACAGGTGGTGACCTACTTAGTGAAATGAATCCATATTGGATGAACACTAGCAGAAAGCACCTGCTCAGTACCCATCCTCCCGGATGGCCGCTGAATCACGGGTTTCTAGAGCACGCCTCAGATGTTACCTTCTTGGCCTCATCCCTGCTCACGATAAGCTATAGATACATCAGTGAGTGGCTCTTCACCTCTTTTCTTATAACCCACAGTTACTCCCCATTCTATCCCTCCCCAAATTAATCTACCTGGTGCAGTTCAAAGGGGGCACATCACCGTCTTATGTGGGTTACCCTTTGGGGGCTGAAATCCTTAGGGACTCAGGACTTATTGTTTAGATTTAGCCTCACGTGAAAGAGGCTGAGGTGCCAGGCGTGAAGCTACCCTTTGCCTTTTTCTGAAATGTACACTCGGTTTCTCTTTGGATGTTGGGACCCAGCCTCTGGCAAAATGGAATTCACAATGGCAGGAGACAGACACCATGGTTTGGTGACTAGAGGAGGCCAACAAAGGAGCAGCCGTCAAGGAGACGCCACTCTGACAGGACTTGCTTCTCGCTGAAGCCCGGGCTTAAGATCGGGCGCTTTGTGGACGCCACCCGTTTTCCTCACTGCTCCATCCTCTGCTGCTGTGATGGTCTGGGCCCCGGCTTGTTCCGTTGGGTAGGTGGCTGAGTGGTTTTGCTGCAGCTTTCCCAAATCTCAATATGTTGTGCAGAAGTAAAGGATGGCATAATTTATCACAGTTGAACATGTGCTTTGTTCAATGACAGGGTAATTAGACATTCTTTCAGCAGACACATTAAATATATACTTATGCATTAAAGCTCTGTGTCTCAGATCAGCTCTGTTGATTTATTCTTTATGCTTGGATCTTTGCCTGTTGATAGCCATATAAAACTAAACTTCCATGCCAAAAAAATAAAAGTGGCAGGAAAGGAGAAATGGCTTCCATATGCTCACTGAGTCAAGTTGGGAGTGGGGGGCTGTTTCGGGGGGTGGGGAAACACACACACGCACACACACACGCACGTATGCACGCACGCACAAGTATATATACACAGACACTTAGCACTCCTGGACCGGCTGGGGCTTGATCGCCCTTTTCCTACCCCAGTAAACATTAATTATGCAGTGATCACAATAATTTTGCATGCATAATGCTGACCTCTTTCACTAGAGGGCAACACAACCCCAGCTTAAGGAACCTCCACCTTCTGCTCCCAGTGACAAGAAGCGTTAGTAAGATGCCGTGTGGATTTTGTAATGAACACCCTATTAATTTTACATAAGAGTAACGCTACTTTTGAAAATCCAGTGGTGCTCCTGAATATACATGATTTGGCCTTCCCAACAGGTGGCACGGAGCCGTTTCCTAATTCTTGTCACTGCTGCGTGAAAACATGCCGCCGTGTTTTCATTGGGGGGGGGCGTTTTCATGAGTGGAGGTTCTCCACGCAGGTACACGTGAAATCCACCCATGCCCACCCGCTCCAGAACGGAGCGCCACTTTGATGTGTCAAATACCTATGGACTGACCTGCAGATCCCAACAGCTACCGCACCTCAACCACGGCGTGGGGCCGACCAGCATCTCTTGGTCCCCGGACAAAGCTTGCTTGCCGAGCGTGTGTCTGGCTTTCTGCTGCTTCCTCCTCTCCCCTCCTGCCTTAGGAGGGGTCCTGGGCTGGGGGCTTCAGGTCTCGAGGGGCAGCCATCCTTTCTGCAGGTGCTTGGGTCTCTTTCAGAAGCCTCGGAGCTTGAGCTGTGAGGAGTGGAGTTGGTTTTCATCTCTGCCCCAAAATGTTGAATGTAATTCGTTCACCGCCAGAGCTTGTATCAGCTGTGCTAATTTAAATTTTTTTTTTTTTTTTTTTTTTTTTTTTTTTTAAGTCCACTTGCTTTAACAAATGGAGTTCCGGGATCTTCTTTCCAACTTGTAAGTAAGAAGTATCCACTTGCAGCCATGCTCTGCTGAAGAGGAAGGATCTTTAAAAACCCTGAGAAATTGATGACACAGATTCAGCCAATTGAAAACTAATTACATAAATCTGTCTTTTGTTCCTAAATATGTTAAAAACATCAGGAATCATTAGGGAAATGAAATGGAGCTTCAAGTTTCAAGAGTCTCTGTAGCAATTATCACACATGCAAAGAACCCTGGATTTCTTCTATGAGAAGCATTTCAGGCCAAGAAGAATAATGAGGGACCGGTTTCCCTTTGGAGGAGAAGCATGACATTCTATAAACACCCTTACTCAGCATTTATGGTTTTGCTTCCAAAAATAACCATGGCCTTTTCTCTCAAGTAAGTGCTCAGCTCTACAGAGTGGCTGTTATTTGCACAGGAGGGTGGGTGTGTGTGTTCTGGGGGGTGGGGATGGGGCAAGACGGGATAAAAACATCTAAATCTATTTTTCACTGTGCAGCTGACAGCCCTTTGGGAAGTGGGGGAGGGGAGCACGCAAGTGTGACCCGTGCAGAGCGTCCGGGGTGTTTCACCATGAGCTCGGCTTCCTTACGGTCCGGTCCTCAATTCCTTAATCCTGGGTGGCGTGGGGCCCACAGGCTGTCCAGAAGGCTCCTGTGCCTTTCGCCTTCTCCTGTCTTCTCGGGCAGCTCTGCTGGGTCCAGCCGAGCCCGGGGGCTGCCATGGACGTCATCTGGCGCAGCGCCTTGCTCTCCCATTGGCCCGGCGCTGCCATGGCTCGGTCGTGCCCGGGCGTTCCACAATTTCCTGTGAAATGTAACTCATTATACAAAAGCAGAACTCAATGAAACATACTCCAGAGAGGGAACAGATTGTTAGCTATAGATTAGAAGAGCAGCCTAATCCTTCACAAGCATTAAATATTTAACATAATCGCACCACAGGTGCCAAGAAGATGTCGGCGTTGTTTAATTAGACTTAATTAAACATAAGGAAAAATCTAATACTAATTCAGGTCGAGTTTTTTAATCGATTACAAAACCTCCCCCTTTGAGGTCCCCGTGTATTAGCTGTATTGCTCCTTTACCCTCCTATTAACCGGGAAACTCGCCTGGGTAAGGGTTGAAAAGTCAAGCCGAAAGGAAGGAGATGCTATCTATGAGCAACCGGACTGTAGAAATGCACTGAGGAAAAGAGCTGCTCTGGGGCGAAGACATCGCACGGACACCGGACCACTTCCAGCATCTGTAAGGTGGGCACAGGACTTCTGTCTGTCCCATGTAGCATTACTGCTGTGAAATATTTTAACTGGGAGTGTGTGCGCTTGAAGCTTGAATCTGTTCCTATAAATGTGTCTGTGCATCAAGGACAGCATTCAGACTGTACTGTCCCACCACGGAAGGCGAACAAAAAAACGTGACACCTTCTGTCTTGACCACGTGCCTCCAGCACCGACTCTAAGACCCATTAAAACACAGGCAGATACATTGGCTACACAGAAGAAACGCTCGAACATTTAGTATTTATCATTGGAATAATAACCTTTCTTGGTACCAACGCTGGAGTGTGAAATTGCTGTTTCAATTTCCTGTACTCTGTCTCTAAAATGAAGAGAGAACTCAGAACCACAGATGCCACCGTGTAGCCAGAGAAACACCGTGTTTAATAAATCAAGGGTTTTATTTGAACTCTGCTGCTGTGCGTAAAAGGGTAAGTGTACCCTTTTCCTATGGATGTGTCTTGGCTACAGTAATGTTGGGTGCCGTCTGCAGGTGAACCCCTGCGGGGTTTGCAATACAGAACAAAAAAGCCTCAGGTTTTGGCAACATCGTGGGTCCAGAAATTTAACTGTGAGAATTTTATCTGAAAGAAACAATCACAGACATGCCCAAAGATTGAACTAGACAGATGTTCACTGTAACATTGACTAAAATAAAAACAGAGAAAGTATAAACAACGTCAATGTTTCATCTGCACCAAAGAACTTAGGAGAAATTACATTGTAGAAAAATATTTCATGACATGGGGAAACTGGGAAGTGAAAACTAGCTCTTGAAACAGCTATTTTGACTTGTAAGCATGTGGAGGACCTTCCTACTTTTGGGAATCCTGAGCAGGTGGATGGCAGGGGTCTCAGCCCTGCAGAGAAGCGAGAGACTCCTTCCCCCTACCTGGCTGAATGAGCCGAGCCCGGGGCTGGAGGAAAGGCCCGTGAGATGCTTCTGTCCAGGGTGTGGACTCCTGGCAGGGACCAGGATGGCACAGGGTCAGCCAGAGGTTAGCTGGGGCAGTTGACCGGAAGGTGGAAGTCCAGAATCAAAGGACTGTTGTCAGCCGGTGGGGGGACGGAGGTCCCTGGAGTGAGGTTCTTGGGGTGGCAGTTCCCACGATGAGGTCAGAGACACTTGTCCGGATGTGCCTTGCTTTCCTTCTTTGTGCAAAGCCTGCTTCTCGGGCATTCCAGCGGACTTTTGTGAGCCCCTCCAGCAAGACACCTGCATTAGTTCTCTATCTTGCTGTAACAAATTGTCACAATGCAGTGCTTTAACGTGACATAAACCTGTCATCTTACAGTTCTGGAGATCAGAAGTCCAAAATGGGTTTTATGCACTCAAGTCAAGGTACTGGCAGGGCTGGCTCCTTCTGGAACTCCCAGAGGGAGTCCATTTCCTGGCCTTTCCTCCTTCTGGGAGGCCTGCATTCACTGGCCCCAAACTCTGCCTCTGTCTTCAACTCACCTTCTCGGACTCTGAACTCCTGCCTCCCTCCTACAGGGAACTTTGTGATTATCCAGGATCATCTTCCATCTGAAAATCCCTAATGTAATCCCATCCATTTACTGTATAAAGTGATACATTCATAAGTTATGGGCATTAGAACAGGGACATATTCAGGGAGCAAGGGTTCTCTCAACAATGCCTTTCCTGCTCAAGGTAACTGTAAGACTGGAAGTTCTTTTCTTTTCTTTTTATTTTTTTAAGAGAGAGAGAACAGGGAAAGGGGCAAGGGGTGAGAGAGAGAGAGAAGGGAGAATCTTAAGCAGACTCCACACCCAGCATGGAACCCCACGCGGGGCTCAGTCCCACGACCCTGAGATCATGACCTGAGCCAAAATCAAGAGCCGGACATCGAACCGAGCCGCCCAGGTGCCCCAGCTCTTTGCTTTTGGTAACCAAGTGTCTTGATGATCTGGCCAGTTATTGTGCTTAGAATGGTCCCCGTGGCCACGGGGACACAAATGCTCCATCTGTGTGTGTATGTGTGTGGGTGGGGTGCACGTGAGCATTAACAGAGAAAAAGCGCTGGAAGTTTGAATGCCAGGATGTGAACGTGGTTTATGCTGGTTGAAATTACCAGTGACTTAATTTTCTTCTGTTGGTTCTCCTCTACTTTCCACACTTCCTACTTTTATGTCACTGTTGCATTTTGTGTTACTTCTCTTGCAAATTTTAAAATCCTATCAACCACAACCTCGAGTACAAGAACAAGACTAACCTATCCATCCTCTTGAGAAACCAACCATTGCGGAAGTGAACATAACATTCATCTTTGGCAAAAGGGTCTAGAACTTTCAGCTTAATAAATCACCAAAAGTTGAAACGTTTTCCCATCCACAATCTCATTAGATGCTTTTTCCTACACTGGCCGTGTTAGTAAGTCACTTGCGAAAACTGCGGAAACTGTGATTTTCTCTCAAAGCTAAGAGGGTTATGGTTATTTTTTGGAAAATTAAGCCTTCTCTGACAGCTTCTCGACCCTGTTGAACACCAGAATCTCTTGTCTGATGTCCACTGGAAATCCTATCTCCTCCTGCCCCCTGTCAGCCTCTCTGGGACAGAGTCCTGGATATCACGTTTTAAAAACATTCCCAAAGTGATTGCAGGGCAGACACTTCAGTTTTGTCTTTGGACAATTGCTTGGAGACCACGGCTCTCCTCTGTGGAGATAATGCTTCTGTTTGTGACCTGCCCAGCTGGAGCCACATCTGCCCCGGGCTGCAGACTGGCATGGAATTGGCCTCTGCATGTGCACCGTGCTGCTGGGAAAGCTAACAAGAGTGCTTTTCTCTGGACAGGCTTCCCAGTACTTACTACACCTGTCTGTCCCCACTCCTATGCAGTGCCTCAGGAGAAGCTTTCACCGTGGAAATGTAGAGAACAAGAAAGAGGTAAAAGTCTGGAATGGTTGAGTTTCAGAGCAGACCCTGGAAACCCACGACAGAGCTCACAGGCTGGGGGAAAAGCCATCTTGAATCCAAGAATAGGTGCTCTGGCTTGACAAATAGGCACAGAGAAATGCACGATCAATTATTAAAACGAATTTCCCCATTTGCCCAGACTAGACAAACCCTCTCTACGGTTGGGGGTGGAAGAGAGTCTGAGAAGAAGGCGACATGGTGCCGGAAGGGCTCCCCCAAGAGAGGCCCTACACCCTGCCCTGTGTGGAGCCCTGGTGGAATATCCCAGTAGTTTGGGGCTGGAGATTGAAGGGAGGGGTCCTGCTTCCCACCCAGAGCTTTGGGTCCCATCCAGCTACCGTTGGACAGCAGGGTGTGTTAAGGGAGGCAGGAGGAGGGGCAGCCCCCTGAATTCCTAGCAGCTGCAGGCTGGGGTGGAGGAGCATGGAGCCTGCAGGGAGTCCTACCCCACACCCAGCTGGAGCACAGAAGTAGCTTGAGTGGGTGGCAGAGCAGAGTGACCTGGTGGGGAGAACCAGGTGGACACAGAGTGACCAGCCAGAGGAAGAGGCGGACCCAGGCTCACCTTGGTGTGTGTGGCAGAAATGACCAAACACCAGCTGGTCTGCCCATGGAGAGAGAGGTGAGTGACATCTGCCAGGTCATGTCCTGCACCAAGTTCCTTAAAAGCTCGATGCAGCTTCTGGGAGAAAGAGGGAAGGAGAACCCGGGATTCTTGGAGACAAAGATGGGTGGCTGAGCCCCAGAGGGTATAAAGTGGTCATTTATTAGGATTTTAAATGTCTCAGGGGCCCTCAGAGCATGCGAGGGCTGTCACATGAGCTTCCATTAATGCTTAATTTATTAAACTGAGAGATTATAATCCAGATCCTCCTACTACCTAGTTATTTAGATTCACTTAAACATTTTGAACACTTAGAAAATGAAACAAAACACAAATTTAATACCTTTCCAAAGCCTATCAGGGCATCAACCTCTACCCCCAGCCAAGAGTCCCTCCCCCGTGACGTGGTTCATCTTCCTCTGGGGTTGTGGCCCCACCTCCCTGCCGAGGGAGTGGAGGAGCCTTAGGGGGCCTGGGGTCTGGCCTGTCAGCATGTGATCCTCGGGTAAAGGACCACTGGCCTTCCCAAGGTGACTGCAGCCCAAGCTGAGCGGTGCTAGGCTGGTGTCTCCTCTGGCTGGCTGTTCCATGGGGCTGGTCAATCCTACAAGTTCTCCTTTCTGGCTAGGCGGTATTTTCTTCTAAGAATCACTGTGTCTTCCAGTTTTGTTTTGACAGCTTTATGTAACTTTATGTAACTCTTCACCCCTTACATCCTTTAGTCTCGTCTTTTAGGTGTCACTCTTAAATCTGGTGTTAGGGGATCTTGCCATGACTTTCTAGGGCTCCACCAACCACTGAGATTGTCAGCGGTGACGAAGGTTCTAGAAGGTAAGTCCCCTTCCTTGAGGAGTGCCTGGGGGTGTTGGGGTGTGCACCCTCAGTAATGCTGCCCGTTTACTGGGCACTCTGCACAAAGGAGGCTCTGACGTCTCGCATGCAGTGCTCCCGCCCGCACCCAGTGTACTCACCCACTTCCAGTGTCTCCGTGTTATCGGCGGGGAAACTGAGGATGCTCAGCCAGTGAGCCAAGTATCAACCCGTCCCTGGCCAAGTCTGCCCTTGAGCCCGTCTGTCTTCCCGCAGCATCCTCGGCCCACTTCTGTTCCGGAGCCCAGCCTGCACACCTCCCCGGGGGGCTCCCACATCTGTGCTTTCTCTCCCTCCACCTGCTGCCCGCCCGGTGCCCCCAGCTCCCCAGGCTGGGCTCCCAGTTGTGCTGAGAAGAGCTCCACTCCAAGCACGCCTCACGGTGCCGGATTATCAGCCGTCATGTCACCTCCCTCTCTCAAATCCTCCCATAGTTTTTCCCTTGTTGCAGGTCGAAGTCCTAACACCTACTGTTGGATGCAGACCCTTCAAAATCCAACGCTGCCCAGTTTAGCCAAAATCATCTTCTGTATTCATCAAACATCCCAGCAGCGTCTGCTCTACGCCCAGAAGAGACCAGCCTGATTCTCATCATCTCAGTCTTTCCTGTCATGTTCTCCTTGGAGATCCTTCTCTCTCCTTCTGTTTATGTTTTCATGATGGGCCCAGACTGTTTCCCTCCATGGCAGCTGTCCCTGGCCTCTGGTGTCCGCACTGGCCTCTGGTGTCCGCACTGGCCTCTGGTGTCCGCACTGGCTGCCCCTTCTCGGAGGTCCTGCCCAGGGCAGCTTTCTGAACCAGTCGTTCGCCATCTACGCCTGCGACATCCTGCCCAGTTCCCTGAGAGTTTGGTCCTCCCACTGGGCTGACGTTCCAATGGGGCCAAGGCTGGCTTCCATGATTGTGTGTCCCCCCTGCCCAGCACCTTGAAATACAGCAACGGACTAACATTTGTGGGATGGACAGCTTTGTGAGGCACCCGGCACCGTAGCACTGACACCAGCTGCTCATGGGATGGGACCCTAAGACAAACAGTACGTCAAGGTAAGTCAGGCGGCCAGGCCTAGGAAAACGTATAAAACAACACGCGCAACACTAAAACAACGTTCTCCACTGCCTTTGATGTGGATTTGCTTCCGGTTTGGGTGTGATGCTCTGGGAGAGAGACCCCGGAGAGAAGAGCAGCTTTGCAGGGTGGGGGCTGGGGTTCTAGCTCCGGCCTCACAGTGTGCGAGCTGGACCCCTGCCTCCCTCCGGGGCCAGAGACCCGCCTCCTCGTCTCCTCCCACCTCGAAAAGTTTTCTGCAGCCAAATTAAGGTGAAACTCAAGAAAAGGCTTTGGGGTTCTTTAAGGATCTCTCTAAGGCGTTAATGAAAAATGTTGAAGCAATGGTCTTTCAGACAAATTCCTTAGGCTTGATTCAAAGATCCACATTTTTCTTGTTTATGGATTCCTGAAATTGGGCTGTGTCATAAAAGTAAAAATGCATAATAAATACAGTGCCCCTCCCCCTGAGGTTGTTTTGAATTTACAATATCTTGTTTGCAGGGCTTGGTGGCAAAGGGCTGAGGAGGAAGGGATACTGTCACCTCAATGGTTTAGCATAATAGCAGGAAAGCGTCCTCACTCTGATGGGGCCAACCCGGGGGTGGGACACGGTGCTGCCTGCAGCTGCCCACTGAGAGCTTACAGGGGAAGGGGGGGAAGCAGCTGGGCTCTCTTGTTTCAGGCGAGGCCGGGAGCTCCTGTTACCCCACTCTGCAAGAGAGGGGCGGTCTGGTTGCAAAGGTTGGGGCTCCATCCATCTCCTGGCCCGTGGGACGTGCCAGAACCCCAGACGTAGGGACCTCCATCAGCCATCTCATTTCTGCTTTCCATGTGGTGTGTTCAAGGGTTTGGATTCATCTCCTCGATAAACTGCTTCGGCTTTTCTGGAAATATGGAAGTTAGCCTAATGGCAAGAACAAGGAGGCTGTTGGGAGGGAAGCTGTCTGGGGAGACTCACTTCTCAGAGCCTCGGGGCCTCTTGCACTTGGAGGAGGCACAGGGTGTGGCCACCTCCAGCATTACTGCTGGTCACTGAGGACCAGAAGCCTTTCAGTGGCACCGGGGGTTTGAAGAAACTTGTGGGACCTGGGATGTTGTAGGTGGTGATGCCGTAAGAATCACCTGTGTCTCACCTTCGGATCCGTACAAGTTTGGCGCTAAGAGCAACTCTCTGGGGCTGGGAAAATTGCTGAATTTCTGAGTCCCAGCCCCTCATCTGGGAAACGTGGAGGGACCCTGCTCGTGCTCCCAAGTTGCTGTCTGCCCGTCTCTTAGGACGTGAGGAGTTCAGGAGTGTTCAGAACCCCGCTGTGCCCTAACAGCTGGATGGTCTTAAGCAAATGTTCAAACTCCGATACTTGATATTCTCACCCTCGAAAGGCAGGCAATCACATCTATCTTGCAGGTTGTTTTGAAGATTAAATTAAATGAGATTTTGTAGATGAAGCCTTTGGCATGATGCCTAAGCAAGCTGTGAATGATAGATATTATGATAGTTATTTTATATGCTCCCCAGGTCCCAAATGAGTTATTTTTAACATCATTTTAAAGATGAAGAAACTGATTTGACACATTCATTTTTACAGAAGCCTTGAGAAACCTGTCAGCTCACCGCCCCCCCCGCCCCCCCACAGCCCAGAGGGTGAAGTTTCTACGTGTTAAATCTGATCATGTCAACTGTCTCCTATAATCTGGTAATGGATTCCCACCACCTTTGGAATAGAGTCCAGGCGCTTGAATCTGGGAGACACGTGACCACAGGACAGATCCCTGTATTCCTCCAGCGACACAACGTGTGGACGGACATCTCCAGGTGCCCTTCTCTGGCCGTGCTGGGCACCGCGACAGCGGAGCTCTGATGGGCACAGATGTCTTCGCTTTGTGTAATGTGTTCACCTCCGTCCTTCACTGTTGTTGCTCGCGGACGACTGCAGCCCCTCCTAAGGATCTGCACGCACCAGCCCCCTCCACATCAGCTCACACAGTCGTCTGTTCAAGGATGTAGGTGACTCGATTGCTTCCATCACCACCCTCTGCTGCTCTGGGTTCCTGGGATGCAGCCAGACCACCTGGCATCTGGGGAGTGCCTAGGACCCTCGGCCCCCGCGTGCTCACCGTTGCCACTGCGGCCCGGCCAAGCCCAGTTCCGGGACTTGCTCGGGACTGTGCTCTGAGAGGCTCCCTGTGGGATGGGGAGGGGGTGCAAGCCCTAAGAAGCTTTTCCAGTCTTGGGGTCTGAGAGAGGAGGTTGCTCCCCTCTAAAAAGGTGCTGAGAATTAAGAATGCAGCAGGGTCTAGGGTCTTAGAATCACCAACGGCACCATCCGGGGAGCGGGGAGCTGGGATCTCGCTGACAGAGTCTGTGGGCTCCCGGCAACCCCAGGTTCCCTCAGTAGGAGAGGGCACCAAGGCCCAGGATTTCCAGCGACCTTCCAAGAAAAGCACGTGGGAAGACTGGCCTTGTTCATCAAGCTGATGCTTTGTTCCAGCAACGGAAGATGATTCTTTAAAAAGGTAGATTAACACATATGCACACACACACGCACATACATGACCAGTTAATAAGGAAGAGCCAGAATCCGAGTCTTTCTTTTAGATTGGACATCTCGGATGAGGGGACAGATCTTAGAACTGTTCTTTTATATGATTTCCTAGGATCAGCTCTTCACGATGATTTCCCTTGGCAGAACGGAGGGCCAGCTGAGTTTTTACCCAGTCCTGCTGGAAGGAACACAGCCCCGGGTACCTGCCTGATGCTCCCCTTCATAGACGGCACACTTACGGGGGAGGCCAGTGCGTCGGAACAAGTGAGGACCAGACTCGCCCCGGCATCCCGGATTCTTGGCCCAGCTGCACAAGGCCGCCCCTCAACCCCCCGAGATGCTGGCCACGTGGGCTCCCAGGGGACCAGGCTCTGTCTGGCTGGAGGCAGGGGTCGGATGGGGTGGGGACACATTTTGACTCACTGAGAACAGGAGGCGCTTGATGTGGGAGATGTGAGCCTAGCATGGGCACCGGTGGCCTCCCATTCTGGGGAGAGCAGCTTTCCCCAGCAAAGCACTGGGGCCATGAGATCGGCTTGAATTCATCAAAGAGGCCACGTTGGGAAATGTACTTGCCTTCTAGTCACTGATGTGCTCTGGAGGGGATGTCATCAAAGAAGTTTTCTTTACGTGCCAACACCTAAATGTTTCCTTGAACCATTCGTGAGGACAACAGATGCCTGGCAAGCAAGGCATGGTGCCCGGCTGCCCAGCATGCTGTGGGTTCCAGCCATGGCGGGAGCCTGGGTCCCCATGTGCTCGGCTCCATCTTCGTCTGCTCACCCACTGATGTGCTTGATTAAAAATATTTTTTGTTTGCTTAAAAGAGAAGGTGCATTCTGTTCTGCCGGCTCTAACAGAATGCTCAGGTGAGCCTGGGGCACAGGGAGCCCGGCCCCGGGACACTCCGAGGTCCACACTGCCTTCCCTGTCCAGGCACTGAGTTCTTCCCTCCCAGCTCTGTTGCTTTATGTGGGTTTCTGCTCCCTTTCCAGGGAAAGGTCCCAACTCTTCAACCGAGCACCTCAGAGATAGGCTGGGCTATGCTGACTGATCACAGCCATGCTTTTGGGAATTGATACTCAGTCATAATGCCTTTACCTTGTTTTTTACGGCATTGGTATTATACATAATACATACTGGTGTTATTGTAGCCTGCTGTTCATTCATCAAAGTCTCGTCCTATTATGAAATGCCTCTGAAACTGTGTTTTTTAAATGGCAGGATGTTATTCTATCCTATCCATGCACCGCACTTTACCTAACCCAATTTTAATATTTAAATTATTTAAAGTATTTTGCAATTATAGGTAATGCTGTGATGGATTGCCTCAGAAACAAATTTTTGTGTGATTCTCTCTGATCATTTCTTGTGAATACATTCCCAGAAGAGCTTCAGAAGTTTTAAGTATTTACATTCACACCGAGAAATTCCTTCTAGAAGTCTTTACCGATTTACACTCTTGAGACCAGTGTCAGAAAATGTTCATTTCTCTTGTTTCTTCCTGAACAGATATGATCAATTATTGGATGTTTGACAAGGTGAAAGGCAAGGAAACACAAAGGATGCCCTTTTCTTTTAAATCTAATTGATTATTGGTGACATTAAACACCTATCAGCTTTTCACTTTGAGTAGCTATTGGATGCTGGCTCTTCCTTGTTTAGAATATTTTCGATATTTATAAACCCATTGTTCTCAAACCGAAGTCTGAGGGACTCACCATGATCTCTGCTGCCCTGTGGGACCCAGCCCTGCCTCCATGTCCAGCCGCACCTGATACCGCCCCCTCCCCTCCCCAGCCCTGGCGCCTCCTGCCCGCGGAGCGGCTTTCGCCCAGCCCTGTCCAGCAGAGCCCCCTCGACTCTGTGCAGCTTCCTCCTAAACTCTGCAGAGCATGTATCACCACCGGCAACTCTCCTGTTGATCTGATTTTCTTGGGTGTGCTGGAAGCGTGGGGAGCCTGCCTCCTAATGCTGCAGGGGTGGGCAGCCAAGCCTGCGGAGGTGTTGCCAATGCTTCCCTTCGCTTTGCAGGGGGACAGCTGTGGCCTTGGGGAGAGAGGTGGGTCTGGTCCACACAAGGGGATGGTGGGCTGAGGAGGAGCACCTGGTGTCTGTGCTCAGTCGGTGCTCACCGATTTCCATGGGACTCTGTCGTGTTCCTTCAACATCACTCTGTCTTGAGGACTTTAAAACACTATTTTTGGAAATGAACAAAGAATGCAAAGTTAGACATAGATTGAATGTGATCTTTGGGATCATTCTTCCTCAAACTATTTGTCACTTGTTTAGTGGGCTATGTGCTTTTTTAAAAATTCGGGCAAAATTCACATAACATGAGATTAGCCATTTGTAAGTGAATAAATCAGGGGCATATAGTGCATTCACAGTGTTGTGCCCCCACTACCTCCCACCTAGCTCCAGAACATTCCCGTCGCTCCAAAGGAGCCTTCCTATCCGCCCCAGAGCTCCTCTCTGTCCCCCTCAGCCCCTGTCAACGGCCAATCTGTTTCCTGTCCTACGGATTTTGTACAAATGGAATCATGCCACATGTGATCTTTCGTGTCTGGCTTCTCTCATCCAGCACCACGTGTTTGCGGTTCATCCACATCGCACTATGTTTCACGGCTGGGCAACAGACCGTGGACTGACACCTTCCATCCATCTGTTGGGGGACGTTTGGGTTGTTTCTACCTCTTGGCCAACATGAATATGCTGCTATCATGATGCCTGTTCATGCATTTAAGTCCATGTGTGCCATTCTTTGGGGTTTCTATCTTGGAGTGGAATTTCTGGATCACATGGTAATTGTACATATAACTTTTTTGAGGAACCACCAAACCGTTTTCCACCCTGGCTCCCCCTAGCAACCCACAATGGTTCTGACTTTTCCACATCCCTGCCAACACTTGCTATTTTCCAATTTTTAAAAATTATAGTCATCCTAGTGGGTGTGCAGTGGCATCTCATTGTGTTTTTATTTGCATTTGCCTGAAGACTCATGATGCTGAGCACCTTTTCAATTGCTTGCTGGACATTGGATACATGTTTATTCCAGTCCTTTGGCCATTCTCTGATTGGGCAGTTTGGTTTTTTTTGTTGTTGTTGTTAAATTGAAGGAGCTTTTATCCATTCTGGATACAAGACTCATGTCAGATATATGATTTGCAAACATTTTCTCCCATTCTATGGGTTGTCATTTCACATTCTTTTTTTAAAAATTTTTTATTGTTATGTTAATCACCATACATTACATCATTAGTTCTTGATGTAGTGTTCCATGATTCATTTTTCGTGCATAACACCCAGTGCTCCACGCAGAATGTGTCCTCTTTAATACCCATCACCAGGCTAACCCATCCCCCTACCCACCTCCCCTCTCGAACCCGCAGTTTGTTTTTCAGAGTCCATCATCTCTCATGGTTCGTCTCCCCCTCTGACATACTCCCCTTCACTCTTCCTCTCCTGCTATCTTTTTCTTTTTCTTTTTTCTTAACATAAGTTGCATTATTTGTTTCAGAAGTACAGATCTGTGATTCAACAGTCTTGCACAATTCACAGCGCTCACCATAGCACATACCCTCCCCAATGTCTATCACCCAGCCACCCCATCCCTCCCACCCCCAACCACTCCAGCAACCCTCAGTTTGTTTCCTGAGATTAAGAATTCCTCAGATCAGTGAGGTCGTATGATACATGTCTTTCTCTGATTGACTTATTTCACTCAGCATAACACCCTCCAGTTCCATCCATGTCGTTGCAAATGGCAAGATCTCATTCCTTTTGATGGCTGCATAATATTCCATTGTGTATATATACCACATCTTCTTTATCCATTCATCTGTCGATGGACATCTTGGCTCTTTCTACAGTTTGCCTACTGTGGACATTCCTGCTATAAACATTGGGGTGCACGTACCCCTTCGGATCCTTACATTTGTATCTTTGTGGTAAATACCCAGTAGTGCAATTCCTGGATTGTATGGTAGCTCTATTTTCAACTGTTTGAGGTACCTCCATACTGTTTTCCAGAGTGGTTGCACCAGCTTGCATTCCCACCAACAGTGTAGGAGGGTTCCCCTTTCTCCGCATCCCCGCCAACATCTGTCGTTTCCTGACTTGTTAATTTTAGCCATTCTGACGGGTGTGAGGTGGTATCTCATTGAGGTTTTGATTTGGATTTCCCTGATGCCAAGCGATGTTGAGTACTTTTTCATGTGTCTGTTGGCCATTTGGATGTCTTCTTTGGAGAAATGTCTGTTCATGTCTTCTGCCCATTTCTTGATTGGATTATTTGTTCTTTGGGTGTTGAGTTTGATAATTTCTTTATAGATTTTGGATACTAGCCCTTTATCTGATATGTCATTTGCAAATATTTTCTCCCATTCTGTCGGTTGTCTTTTGGTTTTGTGGACTGTTTCTTTTGCTGTGCAAAAGCTTTTTATCTTGATGAAATCCCAATAGTTCATTTTTGCCCTGGCTTCCCGTGCCTTTGGCGATGTTTCTAGGAAGAAGTTGCTGCGGCTAAGGTCGAAAAAGGTTGCTACCTGTGTTCTCCTTTAGGATTTGGATGGACTCCTGTCTCACGTTTAGGTCTTTCAACCATTTGGAGTCTATTTTTGTGTGTGGTGTAAGGAAATGGTCCAGTTTCATTCTTCTGCATGTGGCTGTCCAATTGTCCCAACACCATTTGTTGAAGACACTGTCTTTTTGCCATTGGACATTCTTTCCTGCTTTGTCAAAGATAAGTTGACCATAGAGTTGAGGGTCCATTTCTGGGCTCTCGATTCTGTTCCATTGATCTATGTGTCTGTTTTTGTGCCAGTACCATACTGTCTTGATGATGACAGCTTTGTAATAGAGCTGGAAGTCCGGAATTGTGATGCCGCCCGCTTTGCTTTTCTTTTTCAGTATTCCTCTGGCTATTCTGGGTCTCTTCTGGTTCCATACAAATTTTAGGATTATTTGTTCCATTTCTTTGAAAAAAGTGGATGGTATTTTGATGGGGATTGCATTGAATGTGTAGATTGCTCTAGGTAGCATTGACATCTTCACAATGTTGATTCTCCCAATCCATGAGCATGGAACGTTTTTCCATTTCTTTGTGTCTTCTTCAATTTCTTTCCTGAGTATTTTATAGTTTTCTGAGTACAGATCCTTTGCCTCTTTGGTTAGATTTATTCCTAGGTATCTAATCGTTTTGGGTGCAATTGTAAATGGGATCGACTCCTTGATTTGTCTCTCTTCTGTCTTGTTGTTGGTGTATAGGAATGCCACTGATTTCTGTGCATTGATTTTATATCCTGCTACTTTACTGAATTCCTCTAGGAGTTCTAGCAGTTTTGGGGTGGAGTCTTTTGGGTTTTCCACATACAGTATCATATCATCTGCAAAGAGTGAGAGTTTGACTTCCTCTTTGCCGATTTGGATGCCTTTGATTTCTTTTTGTTGTCTGATTGCTGTGGCTAGGACTTCTAATACTATGTTGAATAGCAGTGGTGAGAGTGGACATCCCTGCCGCGTTCCTGACCTTAGGGGAAAAGCTCTCAGCCTTTCCCCATTGAGAATGATATTTGCTGTAGGTTTTTCATAGATGGCTTTTATGATATTGAGGTATGTACCCTCTATCCCTATACTCTGAAGAGTTTTGATCAAGAAAGGATGTTGTACTTTGTCAAATGCTTTCTCTGCATCTATTGAGAGGATCATATGATTCTTGTTCTTTCTTTTGTTAATGTATTGTAACACGTTGATTGATTTGCGGATGTTGAACCAGCCTTGCAGCCCAGGAATAAATCCCACTTGGTCCTGGTGAATAATCCTTTTAATGTACTGTTGGATCCTATTGGCTAGTATTTTGGTGAGAATTTTTGCATCCATGTTCATCAAGGATATTGGTCTGTAATTCTCTTTTTTGATGGGGTCTTTGTCTGGTTTTGGGATCAAGGTAATGCTGGCCTCATAAAATGAGTTTGGAAGTTTCCCTTCCACTTCTATTTTTTGGAACAGTTTCAGGAGAATAGGTATTAATTCTTCTTTAAATGTCTGATAGAATTCCCCTGGGAAGCCATCTGGCCTTGGGCTTTTGTTTCTTGGGAGATTTTTGATGACTGTTTCAATTTCCTTAGTGGTTATAGGTCTGTTCAGATTTTCTATTTCTTCCTGGTTCAATTTTGGTAGTTGATACATCTCTAGGAATGCACCCATTTCTTCCAGGTTATCTAATTTGCGGGCATAGAGTTGCTCATAATATGTTCTTATAATTGTTTGTATTTCCTTGGTGTTGCTTGTGATCTCTCCTCTTTCATTCATGATTTTGTTGATTTGGGTCATTTCTCTTTTCTTTTTGATCAGTCTGGTCAGGGGTTTATCAATCTTGTTAATTCTTTCAAAGAACCAGCTCCTAGTTTCGTTGATCTGTTCTACTGTTCTTTTGGTTTCTAGTTCATTGATTTCTGCTCTGATCTTTATGATTTCTCTTCTCCTGCTGGGTTTAGGCTTTCTTTGCTGTTCTTTCTCCAGCTCCTTTAGGTGTAGGGTTAGGTTGTGTATTTGAGACCTTTCTTGTTTCTTGAGAAAGGCTTGTATTGCTATATACTTTCCTCTCAGGACTGCCTTTGCTGTATCCCAAAGATTTTGAACAGTTGTGTTTTCATTTTCATTGGTTTCCATGAATTTTTTTAATTCTTCTTTAATTTCTTGGTTGACCCATTCATTCTTTAGTAGGATGCTCTTTAGCCTCCATGTATTTGAGTTCTTTCCGACTTTCCTCTTGTGGTTGAGTTCTAGTTTCAAAGCATTGTGGTCTGAAAATATGCAGGGAATGATCCCAATCTTTTGGTACCGATTGAGACCTGATTTGTGACCTAGGATGTGATCAATTCTGGAGAATGTTCCATGGGCACTAGAGAAGAATGTGTATTCCGTTGCTTTGGGATGGAATGTTCTGAATATGTCTGTGAAGTCCATTTGGTCCAGTGTGTCATTTAAAGTCTTTATTTCCTTGTTGATCTTTTGCTTAGATGATCTGTCCATTTCAGTCAGGGGGGTGTTAAAGTCCCCCACTATTATTGTATTGTTGTCAATGTGTTTCTTTGCTTTTGTTATTAATTGCCTTATATAATTGGCTGCTTCCATGTTCGGGGCATAGATATTTACAATTGTTAGATCTTCTTGTTGGATAGACCCTTTAAGTAGGATATAGTGTCCTTCCTCATCTCTTATTACAGTCTTTGTTTTAAAATCTAGTTTGTCTGATATAAGGATTGCCACCCCAGCTTTCTTTTGGTGTCCATTATTAGCATGGTAAATCGTTTTCCACCACCTCACTTTCAATCTGGGGGTGTCTTTGGGTGTAAAATGAGTCTCTTGCAGACAGCATATTGATGGGTCTTGTTTTTTAATCCAATCTGATAGCCTGTGTCTTTTGATTGGGGCATTTAGCCCATTTACATTCAGGGTAACTATTGAAAGGTATGAATTTAGTGCCATTGTATTACCTGTAAGGTGACTGTTAACTGTCTGTTGTCTGTGTTCGTTTCTGCTCTTTGCTGCTTTTAGGTTCTCTCTTTGCTTAGAGGACCCCTCTCAATATTTCTTGGAGGGCTGGTTTCGTGTTTGCAAATTCCTTTAGTTTTTGTTTGTTCTGGAAGCTTTTTATCTCTCCTTCTATTTTCAATGATAGCCTAGCTGGATATAGTATTCTTGGCTGCATATTTTTCTCGTTTAGTGCTCTGAAGATATCTTGCCAGTCCTTTCTGGCCTGCCAGGTCTCTGTGGATAGGTCTGTTGCCAATCTAATGTTTCTACCATTGTAGGTTACATATCTCTTCTCCCGAGCTGCTTTCAGGATTTTCTCTTTGTCTCTGAGACTCGTAAGTTTTACTATTAGATGTCGGGGTGTTGACCTATTTTTATTGATTTTGAGAGGGGTTCTCTGTGCCTCCTGGATTTTAATGCCTGTTTCCTTCCTCACATTAGGGAAGTTCTCTGGTATAATTTGCTCCAATATACCTTCTGCCCCTCTCTCTCTCTCTTCTTCTTCTGGGATCCCAATTATTCTAATGTTGTTTCGTCTTATCGTATCACTTATCTCTCGAATTCTGCCCTCGTGATCCTGTAGTTGTTTCTCTCTCTTTTTCTCAGCCTCCTTATTTTCCATCATTTGGTCTTCTATATCGCTGATTCTCTCTTCTACCTCATTTATCCTAGCAATTAGTGCCCCCATTTTTGATTGCACCTCATCAATAGCCTTTTTGATTTCGATTTGGTTAGATTTTAGTTCTTTTATTTCTCCAGAAAGGGTTTCTCTAATAACTTCCACGCTTTTTTCAAGCCCAGCTAGTATCTTTAAAGTCATGATTCTGAACTCTATGTCCGACATCGTACTAATGTCCGTATTGCGTAGGTCCCTGGCTGACGGTACTACCTCTTTTTCTTTTTGCTGAGGTGATTTCTTTCGTCTTGTCATTTTGTCCAGAGGAGAATAGATGAATGAGAGAACAAAAGGCTAACAGGTTTACAACGTCCCCAGCAAATATACTGTATACAAATCAGAAAAGACCTGAAACCAGGGGAAAAGAAAGGGAAAGAAAGAAAAAAGAAAGAGAAAAAGAAAAAAAAAAGAAAAAAAAGATAAAAACAAAAACAAAACAATTCAAAAAAGGCAGAATATGATCAAATATGATCAGGCTAGTGCATAGATCAGTGCCACACACTAGATTTTGGGCATATTTTGGTCTGTTAGAAAAAAGTGCCTCCTAAAATTTTAAAGGAAGAAAGACATATATGTACAAAATAAGGGTTGATACAATGAAGGGATGGAAGATGACTGTAAAGATGAAAATTATAAAAGATTTTATAAAAGGACTTGGTAAGATAGGTTGTTTGAAAAAAGAAAGAAGATTTAAGGAAAAAAAAAAAGGAAAAAGGGAGAGAATGTGATCAGGCAGGAGACTAGAACAAAGCCATACACTAGTGATTTAGGGTATATTTTGATCTGTTAGAAGAAACTGTACCTCAAAATTTTAAAGAGAGAACAAGTTATATATATATGCCAAAAAAAGGGTAACTACTATGAAGGGATAAAATATGACTCTAAAAATGAAAAAAAAAATAAGAAATGTTTTTTTTTTTAAAAAAAGGGATTTATAAGATGTTGGTTGAAAAAGGGAAAAAGAAAAATAAAAAAAAGTCAACAAAAATTAACTTTGAGGAAATAATGAATCATGGTAAAAAAAAAAAAAAAAGCCATGAATCTATGTGCAGTATTCCCCTAGCGCTGGAGTTCTCCCGTTCTCCTTGATCGGTAAACTTGGTCTTGGCTTGCTGGCTGTTTGTGCTGATCTTCTGGGGAAGGGGCCTGTTGCCGTGGTTCCCAAATGTCTTTGCTGGAGGCGGAATTGCCCCGCCCTTGTCGGTCCGGTCTAAGGAAGCTGCTCCGGTTTGCTCTCAGGAGCTTTTGTTCCCTGCAAGCTCTCAGTACAGCTTTGGAGGACCAGGGCAGAAATGGTGGCCTCCCAATCTCCACTCGGAGGAGCTGAGAACTCAGGGCCCCGCTCCTCAGTGCGCCCCCAGAGAAAAGCAGGCACTCCCGTGTCCCCGGTCTCCGGCCGCACTCCGTGCTCACCCGGCCTGTGACCGAGCGTTTGTATCTCTGGCACCCGACCCCGCTCGGAGTCTCCAAACCCAGCAGATCCCTGCAGTGCATTCCCGCACCGCTCCTCCCCGGGAAGGAAGGGGAGTCTCCCCGGATCTGCCGCTTGTTGGGTCCCTGCTGGGGGAGCCGTGTCCCGACTGGGCCGCGGATCACAGTTTATGGCAACCCCGAGCTGAGAGCCCGCGACTCTGCTCCGTCTCTGCAGCCGGCTTCCCCGCTCCGATCCCTGGGAGCTCTGGCGCACTCAGGCACCCCCGGTCTCTCTGTGACCCCAAGGGTCCTGAGACCACACTGTCCCGGGAGGATTCCACCCCCCGCTTAGCCACTGCAGCGACGTCCCTCAGCGGAGCCGAATTCTAAAAGGTCCGATTTTGTGCTCCGCGGCTCTAGCACTTGCCAGAAGCGGCCGACGGAGGCCCCTCCCCCGCTGTCTATCCTCCCGAATATCGCCTCGGATTCACTTCTCCGCACGCCCTACCTTCCAGTAAGTGGTCGCTTCTCTGTTCAGAGAGTTGTTGCTACTCTCCTGTTCGATCTCCCGTTGAGTTCGTAGGTGTTCAGAATGGTTTGATCCCTATTCAGCTGAATTCCTGAGAGCAGACGAAACCTAGGTCTCCTACTCCTCCGCCATCTTGCTCTGCTGCCCTGGCTTCCCTTGCCTTTGGCGATGTTTCTAGGAAGAAGTTGCTGCAGCTGAGGTCGAAGAGGTTGCTGCCTGTGTTCTCCTTTAGGATTTTGATGGACTCCTGTCTCACGTTTAGGTCTTTCAACCATTTGGAGTCTATTTTTGTGTGTGGTGTAAGGAAATGGTCCAGTTTCATTCTTCTGCATGTGGCTGTCCAATTTTCCCAACACCATTTGTTGAAGACACTGTCTTTATTCCATTGGACATTCTTTCCTGCTTTGTCAAAGATGAGTTGACCATAGAGTTGAGGGTCCATTTCTGGGCTCTCGATTTTGTTCCATTGATCTATGTGTCTGTTTTTCTGCCAGGACCATGCTGTCTTGATGATGACAGATTTGTAATAGAGCTGGAAGTCCGGAATTGTGATGCCGCCCGCTTTGTTTTTCTTTTTCAAGATTCCTCTGGCTATTTGGGGTCTCTTCTGGTTCCATACAAATTTTAGGATTATTTGTTCCATTTCTTTGAAAAAGCTGGATGGTATTTTGATGGGGATTGCATTGAATGTGTAGATGGCTCTAGGTAGCATTGACATCTTCACAATGTTTGTTCTTCCAATCCATGAGCAAGGAACATTTTTCCATTTCTTTGTGTCTTCCTCAATTTCTTTCCTGAGTATTTTATAGTTTTCTGAGTACAGATCCTTTGCCTCTTTGGTTAAATTTATTCCTAGGTATTGGGGCAGAGCAAGATGGCGGAGGAGTAGGAGACCTAGATTTCGTCTGGTCTCAGGAATTCAGCTGAATAGGGATCAAACCATTCTGAACACCTACGAACTCAACAGGAGATCGAACAGGAGAGTAGCAATAACTCTCTGAACAGAGAAGTGACCACTTACTGGAAGGTAGGACGTGCAGAGAAGTGAATCTGAGGCGATATTCGGGAGGATAGACGGTGGGGGAGGGGGCCTCCGTCGGCCGCTTCTGGCAAGTGATAGAGCCGCGGAGCACAAAATCGGAACTTTTAGAAGTCGGCTCCACTGAGGGACGTCGCTGCAGTGGCTAAGCGGGGGGTGGAACCCTCCCGGGACACTGTGGTCTCAGGACCCTTGGGGTCACAGAAAGACCAGGGTGCCTGAGTGCGGCAGAGCTCCCAGGGATCGGAGCGGGGAAGCCGGCTGCAGAGACGGAGCCAAGGCGCGGGCTCTCAGCTCGGGGTTCCCATAAACTGTGACCTGCAGCTCAGTCAGGCCATTGCTCCTCCAGCAGGGACCCAACAAGCGGCAGAGCCGGGGAGACTCCCTTTCCTCCCCCAGGAGGAGCGGCACGGGAGCACACGGCAGGGATCTGCTGGGTTTGGAGACTCCACACGGGGTCGGGTGCCAGAGATGCAAAGGCTCCGTCACAGTCCGGGTGAGCATGGAGTGTGGCCGGAGACCAGGGAGACAGGAGTGACTGCTTTTCTCTGAGGGCGCACTGAGGAGCAGGGACCCGAATTCTCGGCTCCCCCGGGTGGAGATTGGGAAGCCACCATTTTCGCCCTGATCCTCCAAAGCTGTACCGAGAGCTTGCAGGGAACAAAAGCTCCTGAGAGCAAACCCGAGTAGCTTGCTTAGCCTGGACCGACAAGGGCGGGGCAATTCAGACTCCGGCAAAGACATTTGGGAACCACGGCAACAGGCCCCTCCCCCAGAAGATCAGCATGAACAGCCAGGAAGCCAAGACCAAGTTTACCAATCAAGGAGAACGGGAGAACTCCAGCGCTAGGGGAATACTGCACATAGAATTCATGGCTTTTTTTTACCATGATTCATTAGTTCATCAAAGTTAATTTTTCTAACTGTTTTTTTTTAATTTTTCTTTTTCCCTTTTTCAACCAACATCTTATCAATCCCTTTTTTTAAAAAAAACATTTTTTAATTTTCATTTTTAGAGTCATATTTTATCCCTTCATAGCAGTTACCCTTATTTTTGGCATATATATATAAGTTGTTCTCTCTTTAAAATTTTGAGATACAGTTCCTTCTAACAGATCCAAATATACCCTAAATCACTAGTGTATGGCTTTGTTCTAGTCTCCTGCCTGATCACATTCTCTCCCATTTTTTTCTTTCTTTCTTTTTTTTTTAATCTTCTTCTTTTTTTTTCAAACAACTTATCTTATCAATTCCTTGAATAAAATATTTTATAATTTTAACCTTTACAGTCATCTTCCATCCCTTCATTGTATCAACCCTTATTTTGTACATATGTGTCTTTCTTCCTTTAAAATTTTAGGAGGCACTTTTTTCTAACAGACCAAAATATGCCCAAAATCCAGCGTGTGGCACTGATCTATGCACTAGCTTGATCATATTTGATCATATCCTGCTTTTTTTGTATTGTTTTGTTTTTGTTTTTATCTTTTTTTTCTTTTTTTTCCCCTCTTTCTTTTTTCTTTCTTTCTCTTTCTTTCCCCCTGGGTTCAGGTCTTTTCTGATTTCTATACAGTATATTTCCTGGGGACGTTGTTAACCTGTCAACATTTTGTTCTCTCATCCATCTATTCTCCTCTGGACAAAATGACAAGACAAAAAAATCACCTCAGCAAAAAGAACAAGAGGTAGTACCGTCAGCCAGGGACCTACTCAATACGAACATTAGTATGATGTCTGACCTAGAGTTCAGAATCATGACTTTAAAGATACTAGCTGGGCTTGAAAAAAGCATGGAAGTTATTAGAGAAACCCTTTCTGGTGAAATAAAAGAACTACAATCTAACCAAGTCGAAATCAAAAAGGCTATTGATGAGGTGCAAACAAAAATGGGGGCACTAACTGCTAGGATAAATGAGGCAGAAGAGAGAATCAGTGATATAAAAGACCAAATGTGGGAAAATAAGGAGGCTGAGAAAAAGAGACAGAACCAACTACAGGATCACGATGGCAGAATTCGAGAGATAAGCGATACGATAATACGAAACAACATTAGAATAATTGGGATCCCAGAAGAAGAAGAAAGAGAGAGAGGGGCAGAAGGTATATTGGAGCAAATAATAGCAGAGAACTTCCCTAATGTGGGGAAGGAAACAGGCATCAAAATCCAGGAGGCACAGAGAACGCCTCTCAAAATCAGTAAAAACAGGTCAACACTCCGACATCTAATAGTAAAACTTACGAGTCTCAGAGACAAAGAGAAATTCCTGAAAGCAGCTCGGGAGAAGAGATATGTAACCTACAATGGTGGAAAGATTAGATTGGCAACAGACTTATCCACAGAGACCTGGCTGGCCAGAAAGGACTGGCATGATATCTTCAGAGCACTAAACAAGAAAAATATGCAGCCAAGAATACGATATCCAGCCAGGCTCTTACTGAAAATACAAGGAGAGATAAAAAGCTTCCAGGACAAACAGAAACTAAAGGAATTTGCAAACACGAAACCAGCACTCCAAGAAATATTGAAAGCAGTCCTCTAAGCAAAGAGAGAGCCTAAAAGCAGCATAGATCAGAAAGGAACAGAGACAATATACAGTAACAGTCATCTAACAGGCAATACAATGGCACTAAATTCATACCTTTCAATAGTTACCCTGAATGTAAATGGGCTACATGCCCCAATCAAAAGACACAGGCTATCAGATTGGATTAAAAACAAGACCCATCAATATGCTGTCTGCAAGAGACTCATTTTAGAACCAAAGACACCCCCAGATTGAAAGTGAGGGGGTGGAAATCCATTTACCATGCTAATGGACACCAAAGGAAAGCTGGGGTGGCAATCCTTATATCAGACAAATTAGATTTTAAGACAAAGACTGTAATAAGAGATGAGGAAGGACACTATAACCTTCTTAAAGGGTCTATCCAACAAGAAGATATAACAATTGTAAATATCTATGCCCCTAACATGGCAGCAGCAAATTTTATAAGGCAATTAATAACAAAAGCGAAGAAACACATTGACAACAATACAATAATAGTGGGGGACTTTAACACCCCCTTGACTGAAATGGACAGATCCTCTAAGCAAAGGATCAACAGGGAAAACAAGGAAATAAAGACTTTAAATGACACACTGGACCAAATGGACTTCACAGACATATTCAGAACATTCCATCCCAACGCAACGGAATACACATTCTTCTCTAGTGCCCATGGAACATTCTCCAGAATTGATCACATCCTAGGTCACAAATCAGGTCTCAACCAGTACCAAAAGTTTGGGATCATTCCCTGCATATTTTCAGACCACAGTGCTTTGAAACTAGAACTCAATCACAAGAGGAAAGTCGGAAAGAACTCAAATACATGGAAGCTAAAGAGCATCCTACTAAAGAATGAATGGGTCAACCAGGAAATTAAAGAAGAATTAAAAAAATTCATGGAAACCAATGAAAATGAAAACACAACTGTTCAAAATCTTTGGGATACAGCACAGGCAGTCCTGAGAGGAAAGTATATAGCAATACAAGCCTTTCTCAAGAAACAAGAAAGGTCTCAAATACACAACCTAACCCTACACCTAAAGGAGCTGGAGAAAGAACAGCAAATAAAGCCTTAACCCAGCAGGAGAAGAGAAATAATAAAGATCAGAGCAGAAAAGAATGAACTAGAAACCAAAAGAACAGTAGAACATATCAATGTAACTAGAGCTGGATCTTTGAAAGAATTAACAAGATTGATAAACCCCTGGCCAGACTTATCCAAAAGAAAAGAGAAATGACCCAAATCAACAAAATCATGAATGAAAGAGGAGAGATCACAACCAATACCAAAGAAACACAAACAATTATAAGAACATATTATGAGCCCAATCTTTGCCAGCAAATTAGATAACCTGGAAGAAATGGGTGCATTCCTAGAGATGTATCAACTACCAAAACTGAACCAGGAAGAAATAGAAAACCTGAACAGACCTATAGCCACTAAGGAAATTGAAACAGTCATCAAAAATCTCCCAAGAAACAAAATCCCAGGGCCTGATGGCTTCCCAGGGGAATTCTATCAGACATTTAAAGAAGAATTAATACCTATTCTCCTGAAACTGTTCCAAAAAATAGAAATGGAAGGACAACTTCCAAACTCATTTTATGAGGCCAGCATTACCTTGATCCCAAAACCAGACAAAGACCGCATCAAAAAGGAGAATGACAGACCAATATCCTTGATGAACATGGATCCAAAAATTCTCACCCAAATACTAGCCAATAGGATCCAACAGTATATTAAAAAGATTATTCACCACGACCAAGTGGGATATATCCCTGGGCTGCAAAGATGGTTCAACATCCTCAAATCAATCAACGTGATACAATACATTAACAAAAGAAAGAACAAGAATCATATGATCCTCTCAATAGATGCAGAAAAAGCATTTGACAAAGTACAGCATCCTTTCTTGATCAAAACTCTTCAGAGTATAGGGATAGAAGGTACATACCTCAATATCATAAAAGCCATCTATGAAAATCCTACAGCGAATATCATTCCCAATGTGGAAAAGCTGAGAGCTTTTCCCCTAAGGTCAGGAACGCGGCAGGGATGTCCACTCTCACCACTGCTATTCAACATAGTATTAGAAGTCCTAGCCACAGCAATCAGACCAAAAAAAAAAAAAAAAAAAAAAAAAATCAAAGGCATCCAAATCTGCAAAGAGGAAGTCAAACTCTCACTCTTTGCAGATGATATGATACTGTATGTGGCAAACCCCAAAAACTCCACCCCAAAACTGCTAGAACTCATACAGGAATTCAGTAAAGTGACAGGATATAAAATCAATGCACAGAAATCAGTGGCATTCCTATACACCAACAACAAGACAGAAGAGAGACAAATCAAGGAGTCGATCCCATTTACAATTGCACCCAAAACCATAAGATACCTAGGAATAAATATAACCAAAGAGGCAAAGGATTTGTACTCAGAAACTATAAAATACTCAGGAAAGAAATTGAAGAAGACACAAAGAAATGGAAAAACGTTCCATGCTCATGGATTGGGAGAACCAACATTGTGAAGATGTCAGTGCTACCTAGAGCCATCTACACATTCAATGCAATCCCCATCAAAATACCATCCACTTTTTTCAAAGAAATGGAACAAATAATCCTAAAAGTTGTATGGAACCAGAAGAGACCCCGAATAGCCAGAGGAATCTTGAAAAAGAAAAGCAAAGCGGGCGGCATCACAATTTCGGACTTCCAGCTCTATTACAAAGCTGTCAGCATCAAGACAGTATGGTCCTGGCAGAAAAACAGACACATAGATCAATGGAACAGAATCGAGAGCCCAGAAATGGACCCTCAACTCTATGGTCAACTCATCTTTGACAAAGCAGGAAAGAATGTCCAATGGAATAAAGACAGTCTCTTCAACAAATGGTGTTGGGAAAATTGGACAGCCACATGCAGAAGAATGAAACTGGACCATTTCCTTACACCACACACAAAAATAGACTCCAAATGGTTGAAAGACCTAAACGTGAGACAGGAGTCCATCCAAATCCTAAAGGAGAACACAGGTAGCAACTTCTTTGACCTCAGCCGCAGCAACTTCTTCCTAGAAACATCGCCAAAGGCACGGGAAGCCAGGGCAAAAATGAACTCTTGGGGTTTCATCAAGATAAAAAGCTTTTGCACTGCAAATAAACAGTCCACAAAACCGAAAGACAACCGACAGAATGGAAGGAAATATTTGCAAATGACATATCAGATAATGGGCTAGTATCCAAAATCTATAAAGAACTTATCAAACTCGACACCCAAAGAACAAATAATCCAATGAGGAAATGGGCAGAAGACATGAACAGACATTTTTCCAAAGAAGACATCCAAATGGCCAACAGACACATGAAAAAGTGCTCCACATCGCTCGGCATCAGGGAAATCCAAATCAAAACCTCCATGAGATACCACCTCACACCAGTCAGAATGGCTAAAATTAACAAGTCAGGAAACGACAGATGTTGGCGGGGATGCGGAGAAAGGGGAACCGTCCTACACTGTTGGTGGGAATGCAAGCTGGTGCAACCCCTCTGGAAAACAGTATGGAGGTTCCTCAAACAGCTGAAATTAGAGCTACCATACGATCCAGCTATTGCCCTACTGGGTATTTACCACAAAGATACAAATGTAAGGATCAGAAGGGGTATGTGCACCCTAATGTTTATAGCAGCAATGTCCACAATAGCCAAACCATGGAAAGAGACAAGATGTCCATCGACAGATGAATGGATAAAGAAGAAGTGGTATATATACACAATGGAATATTATGCAGCCATCAAAAGGAATGAGATCTTGCCATTTGCAACGACATGGATGGAACTGGAGGGTGTTATGCTGAGTGAAATAAGTCAATCAGAGAAAGACATGTATCATACGACCTCACTGATCTGAGGAATTCTTAATCTCAGGAAACAAACTGAGGGTTGCTGGAGTGGTGGGGAGTGGGAGGGATGGGGTGGCTGGGTGATAGACATTGGGGAGGGTATGTGCTACCGTGAGCGCCGTGAATTGTGCAAGACTGTTGAATCACAGATCTGTACTTCTGAAACAAATAATGCAACTTATGTTAAGAAAAAAGAAAAAGAGGAAGATATCAGGAGGGGAAGAATGAAGGGGAGTAAGTCAGAGAGGGAGACCAACCATGAGAGAGGATGGACTCTGAAAAACAAACTGAGGGTTCTAGAGGGGAGGTGGGTAGGGGGATGGGTTAGCCTGGTGATGGGTATTAAAGAGGGCACATTCTGCATGGAGTACTGGGTGTTATGCACAAAAAAGGAATCATGGACCACTCCATCAAAAACTAATCATGTAATATATGGTGAGTAACATAACAATAAAAAATTAAAAAAAAATTATTCCTAGGTATGTTATGGTTTTGGGTGCAATTGTAAATGGGATCGACTCCTGGATTTGTCTCTCTTCTGTCTTGTTGTTGGTGTATAGGAATGCCACTGATTTCTGTGCATTGATTTTATATCCTGCTACTTGACTGAATTCCTGTATGAGTTCTAGCAGTTTTGGGGTGGAGTCTTTGGGGTTTTCCACATACAGTATCATATCATCTGCCAAGAGTGAGAGTTTGACTTCCTCTTTGCCAATTTAGATGCCTTTGATTTCTTTTTGTTGTCTGATTGCTGTGGCTAGGACTTCTAATACTATGTTGAATAGCAGTGGTGAGAGTGGACATCCCTGCCGCGTTCCTGACCTTAGGGGAAAAGCTCTCAGCTTTTCCACATTGGGAATGATATTCGCTGTAGGATTTTCATAGATGGCTTTTATGATATTGAGGTATGTACCTTCTATCCCTATACTCTGAAGAGTTTTGATCAAGAAAGGATATTGTAATTTGTCAAATGCTTTTTCTGCATCTATTGAGAGGATCATATGATTCTTGTTCTTTCTTTTGTTAATGTTGTATCACGTTGATTGATTTGCGGATGTTGAGCCATCCTTGCAGCCCAGGGATAAATCCCACTTGGTCGTGGTGAATAATCCTTTTAATATACTGTTGGATCCTATTGGCTAGTATTTGGGTGAGAATTTTTGCATCCATGTTCATCAAGGATATTGGTCTGTCATTCTCCTTTTTGATGCGGTCTTTGTCTGGTTTTGGGATCAAGGTAATGGTGGCCTCATAAAATGACCTTGGGAGTTGTCCTTCCATTTCTATTTTTTGGAACAGTTTCAGGAGAATAGGTATTAATTCTTCTTTAAATGTCTGACAGAATTCCCCTGGGAAACCATCTGGCCCTGGGATTTTGTTTCTTGGGAGATTTTTGATGACTGTTTCAATTTCCTTAGTGGTTATAGGTCTGTTCAGGTTTTCTGTTTCTTCCTGGTTCAGTTTTGGTAGTTGATACATCTCTAGGAATGCACCCATTTCTTCCAGGTTATCTAATTTGCTGGCATAGAGTTACTCATAATATGTTCTTATATTGTTTGTGTTTCTTTGGTGTTGTTTGTGATCTCTCCTCTTTCATTCATGATTTTGTTGATTTGGGTCATTTCTCTTTTCTTTTGGATAAGTCTGGCCAGGGGTTTATCAATCTTGTTAATTCTTTCAAAGGTCCAGCTCCTAGTTTCGTTGATCTGTTCTACTGTTCTTTTGGTCTAGTTCATTGATTTCTGCTCTGATCTTTATTATTTCTCTTCTCCTGCTGGGTTTAGGCTTTATTTGCTGTTCTTTCTCCAGCTCCTTTAGGTGTAGGGTTAGGTTGTGTATTTGAGACCTTTCTTGTTTCTTGAGAAAGGCTTGTATTGCTATATACTTTCCTCTCAGGACTGCCTTTTGCTGTATCCCAAAGATTTTGAACAGTTTTGTTTTCATTTTCATTGGTTTCCATGAAGTTTTTTATTCTTCTTTAATTTCCTGGTTGACCCATTCATTCTTTAGTAGGATGCTCTTTAGCCTCCATGTATTTGAGTTCTTTCTGACTTTCCTCTTGTGATTGAGTTCTAGTTTCAAAGCATTGTGGTCTGAAAATATGCAGGGAATGATCCCAATCTTTTGGTACCGATTGAGACCTGATTTGTGACCTAGGATGTGATCAATTCTGGAGAATGTTCCATGGGCACTAGAGAAGAATATGTATTCCGTTGCATTGGGATGGAATGTTCTGAATATGTCTGTGAAGTCCATTTGGTCCAGTGTGTCATTTAAAGTCTTTATTTCCTTGTTGATCTTTTGCTTAGAGGATCTGTCCATTTCAGTCAGGGGGGTGTTAAAGTCCCCCACTATTATTGTATTGTTGTCAATGTGTTTCTTCGCTTTTGTTATTAATTGCCTTATAAAATTTGCTGCTGCCATGTTAGGGGCATAGATATTTACAATTGTTATATCTTCTTGTTGGATAGACCCTTTAAGTAGGATATAGTGTCCTTCCTCATCCCTTATTACAGTCTTTATTTTAAAATCTAATTAGTGTGATGTAAAGATTGCCACCCCAGCTTTTTTTGGTGTCCATTAGCATGGTAAATTGCTTTCCACCCTGTCACTTTCAATCTGGGGGTGTCTTTGGGTGTAAAATGAGTCTCTTGCAGACAGCATATTGATGGGTCTTGTTTTTTAATCCAATCTGATAGCCTGTCTTTTGATTGGTGCATTTAGCCCATTTACATTCAGGTAACTATTGAAAGATAGGAATTTAGTGCCATTGTATTGCCTGTTAGATGACTGTTACTGTATATTGTCTCTGTTCCTTTCTGATCTATGCTGCTTTTAGGCTCTCTCTTTGCTTAGAGGATCGCTTTCAATATTTCTTGGAGTGCTGGTTTTGTGTTTGCAAATTCCTTTAGTTTTTGTTTGTTTTGGAAGCTTTTTATCTCTCCTTCAATTTTCAATGAGAGCCTAGGTGGATATAGTATTCCTGGCTGCATGTTTTTCTCGTTTAGTGCTCTGAAGATAGCATGCCAGTCCTTTCTGGCAAGCCAGGTCTCTGTGGGTAAGTCTGTTGCCAATCTAATATTTCTACCATTATAGGTTTCATATCTCTTCTTCCGAGCTGCTTTCAGGAATTTCTCTTTGTCTTTGAGACTCCTAAGTTTTACTATTAGATGTTGGGGTGTTGACCTATTTTTACTGATTTTGAGAGGCGTTCTCTGTGCCTCCTGGATTTTGATGCCTGTTTCCTTCCTCACATTAGGGAAGTTCTCTGCTATTATTTGCTCCAATATACCTTCTGCCCCTCTCTCTCTTTCTTCTTCTTCTGGGATCCCAATTATTCTAATGTTGTTTCATCTTATCGTATCGCTTAGCTCTCGAATTCTGCCATCGTGATCCTGTAGTTGATTCTGTCTCTTATTCTCAGCCTCTTTATTTTCCATCATTTGGTCTTTTATATCGCTGATTCTCTCTTCTGCCTCATTTATCCTAGCAGTTAGTGCCCCCATTTTTGTTAGCACCTCATTAATAGCCTTTTTGATTTCGAGTTGGTTAGATTGTAGTTCTTTTATTTCTCTAGAAAGGGTTTCTCTAATAACTTCCATGCTTTTTTCAAGCCCAGCTAGTATCTTTAAAGTCATGATTCTCAACTCTAGGTCTGACATCATACTAATGTCCCTATTGAGTAGGTCCCTGGCTGACGGTACTACCTCTTGTTCTTTTTGCTGAGGTGATTTTTTTCGTCTTGTCGTTTTGTCCAGAGGAGAATAGATGGATGAGAGAACAAAATGCTAACAGGTTAACAACGTCCCCAGCTAATATATAAATCAGAAAAGACCTGAAACCCGGGGAAAAGAAAGGGAAAGTAAGAAAATAGAAAGAGAAAAGAAAGGAAAAGAAAAAAACAAAACAAAAAGAAAAAGATAAAAACAAAAACAGAAGAATACAAAAAAACCAGAATATGATCATATATGATTAGGCTAGTGCATAGATCAGTGCCACACACTAGATTTTGGGCGTATTTTGGTCTGTTTGAAAAAAAGTGACTCCTAAAATTTTCAAGGAAGAAAGACTTATATATGTACAAAATAAGGGTTGATATAATGAAGGGATGGAAGATGAGTGTAAAGGTGAAAAGTATAAAAGATTTTATAAAAGGAATTGATAAGATAAGAAGTTGTTTGAAAAAAGAAAGAAGATTTAAAAAAAAGGAAAAAAAAGGCATAGAATGTGATTAGGCAGGAGACTAGAACAAAGCCATATTCTAGTGATTTAGGGTATATTTTGATCTGTTAGAAGAAACTGTATCTCAAAATTTTAAAGAGAGAACAACTTATATATATATGCCAAAAACAAGGGTAACTGCTACGAAGGGATATAATATGATTCTAAAAGTGAAAAATAAAAAATGTTTTTTTAAAAAAAAGAGTTGATAAGATGTTGGTTGAAAAAGGGAAAAAGAAAAATTAAAAAAACAGTGAAAAAAATTAACTTTGAAAAAATAATTAATCATGGTAAAAAGAAGCCATGAATTCTATGTGCAGTATTCCCCTAGCGCTGGAGTTCTCCTGTTCTCCTTGATCGGTAAACTTGGTCTTGGCTTGCTGGTTGTTCGTGATGATCTTCTGGGGAAGGGGCCTGTTGCCGTGGTTCCCAAATGTCTTTGCCGGAGGCGGAATTGCCCCGCCCTTGTCGGTCCGGCCTAAGGAAGCTGCTCGGGTTTGCTCTCAGGAGCTTTTTTTCCCTGCAAGCTCTCGGTACAGCTTTGGAGGACCAGGGCGAAAATGGCGGGTTCCCAATCTCTACCCGGAGGAGCTGAGAACTCGGGGCCCCACTCCTCAGTGCTCCCCCAGAGAAAAGCAGTCACTCCCGTCTCCCCGGTCTCCGGCCGCACTCCGTGCTCACCCGGCCTGTGACCGAGCGTTTCTATCTCTGGCACCCGGCCCCGTGTGGAGTCTCCAAACCCAGCAGATCACTGTGGTGCGCTCCCGCGCCGCTCCTCCCGGGGGAGGAAGGGAAGTCTCCCCGGATCTGCCGCTTGTTGGGTCCCTGCTGGAGGAGCAGTGGCCCAACTGGGCCGCGGATCACAGTTTATGGCAACCCCGAGCTGAGAGCCCGCGCCTCGGCTCCGTCTCTGCAGCCGGCTTCCCCGCTCCGATCCCTGGGAGCTCTGCTGCACTCAGGCACCCCTGGTCTTTCTGTGACCCCGAGGGTCCTGAGACCACACTGTCCCGTGAGGTTTCCACCCCCACTTAGCCACTGGAGCGACATCCCTCAGCGGAGCCGGCTTCTAAATTTCTGATTTTGTGCTCCGCGGCTCTAGCACTTGCCAGAAGCGGCCGACGGAGGCCCCCTCCCCCGCCGCCTATCCTCCTGAATATTGCCTCGGATTCACTTCTCTGCACGTCCTACCTTCCAGAAAGTGGTCGCTTCTCTGTTCAGAGAGTTTTTGCTACTCTCTTCTTCGTTCTCCTATTGAGTTCGTTGGTGTTGAGAATGGTTTGATCTCTATTCAGCTGAATTCCTGAGACCAGATGCAATCCAGGTCTCCTACTCCTCTGCCATCTTGCTCCGCCCGCCTCATTTCACATTCTTGATACTATTCTTGGATGCACAAGATTTTTAATTTTGATTAAATCCAATTTATCTATTTTTTCTTATTGTTGTTGCTCGTTTTTGGCATTGTATTAAAGATACCGATGCTAAACCCCAGGAATTCAAGATTTATCCCTGTTTTCATCTAAGAGTTTTATGATTTTAGCTCTTGTATTTAGATCTTTAATCCATTTTCGGTGAATTATTGTATATGTTGTGAGGTAGGGGTTCAAGTTTACTCTTCTGCATATGGGTCTCCAGTCTTCCCAGTGCCATTTCTGTAAGGTATAATATGTACTTTTGCAACATATTTATTTTCACTACAATTAAGCAGCCATTTTATGGGCAGCAAACAAAATGAAATGACCAGATCCAGTTTCCAATGGCCTAACACCCTTGTGTCACCAAATATACATCTGAGTGTGGTTGTCTTCCTGTCCACATGTCTTATTGAGATCAACAACCCAGGTAGGCGTTGCACTGTCATGAAAGTTAAGCTCAGACCCAGCCTCCTCCTTTGTAGACACATCCTTTAATTAAAAAAAAAGTGTTTTACTGTGGTCAAATTTTCTATAGGAGTGGTGGCAGTGGATGATGGAGAACCAGAAAAAAGTTTTAGATGGTTGTGGGGTATGTTTTTTAAAGAGAGTCAGTGAAACACACACATTGCAGATCACCTTGTTCTGCACCACAGTCCCTTCACAAAGCCGTTTGAAACCTCTCTCCATCCACACACGTTTGTTTACTAAGCACAAACTGACCATGTGTCCCTGTGGATAAAGCACAAGGTGACCACATGAACCACTGATAAAGCTTCCTAGGTTTCATATACATCTTCATTCCCTTAACTCCCATCAGTCTGGGTGCTGTAGCTGGGACAATGGTCACGGCTGTGGTGGGACACATTCACTGTGATCACGTCCAGTGCATCTCATGGCAGCTACGAAGTCCAGCTCCAAACTCAGGGGCCCTCACTACCAAGCCTGGTCTACAACGGACAGAGTTTCACGTTCACTTTTCTTTCAGTTTTGTGACCTCTCTAGCCTCCTGTGGCCCATCTGTAACTCCTCCTTCGTGGAGAAGCATGGGATGGGGAGGTCATCGGTTCATGGGAAGTGCTGTCCACAGTCTTGGTCCTCAGTATGAGCTCAACAAAGGGGCCCAAGCTTTCCCTTCTCAGTTGCTATACTGGAAACTGGCTGATGTTTGGGGATGAGAGTGGGTTTTCAGAGGAAACGTTCTTACTGAGTCTGAAGGACGTCAGTCTGTCAGACAACCCGTGCCGCTCAGAACTGGGAATCGTAGGGAGTTGAGCGTGTGGTCCAGCGAACATTCTTGCAAGTGTCACCAGACCCACAGACAAGACGTCTGAGAGTCACTTTGTGGGAGGTGTTGTGCCTTCCTAACTTTGAAATAAAAGATAAGAGAAACTAAGAGGAAAGTATCAATCACAAGTTAAAACCTCACATAGAATAAGAAATAAGAGACAGAAGGTAAAGGAGCATCCTGGAAGACATTGGAGACACACGTGAAGGGCGGAAAGTTAAAAACCACAGTGCTGATGGCGTTTGTCAAATGACTGAGAACGTCGGGGGGGCGCTTTGTTGCATACCTGGGACCTGGGACGGCGTCGGGCACGTGGAAAACCTATCCTAGGTACTCTTTTAAGTTGGGGTTGCCAAATGAAATACAGAGAGCCCAGCGAAATTTGAATTTCTGAAAGATAACAAACAACTTTTTAGGAGAAGTATGTCCCAAATAGTACACAGGACACACAAAGCTAAAAATGTATTTGCTGTTTAGGTGAGATTCCAGTTGGACTGGGTGCCTGGTATTTTCACATGCTCCGTTGGGCAGCCGTCTCTTATTGATGATTGTTTAGGGAAATGCACAAGAATTATGAATGGTGAAGTCACACACCACGATCACGTGGGTAAGGATAGAACAATATTCAGCCTCCTTAAGGCTGAGCAAAGTAATAATGAGGAGCGGTGTTAAAATCTGTTAAATTAAGGGGCGCCTGGGTGGCTCAGTCAGTTAAACATCCAACTCTTGGTTTTGCTCAGGTCATGATCTCATGGGTCCTGGGACTGAGCCCTGTGTCGGGCTCTGCGCTCATCGGGGAGTCTGCTTGAGATTCTTCCTCCCTCTGGCCCTCCCCCACTCATGCACTCTCTCTCTCTCAAGTAAATTAATAGATCTTAAAAAGATCTGTTAAATTAACATACTAGGCAGCCCATAATCACTAGCCCTGTTGGATACACCATGTGCTATAACCCCAAGTGGTTGAGGGCAGTATAAACAAGCATAGTTCCTTGTGAAAATAATTTTCCTCTCTATAAAAATAACTACAAAAATATAAACAACCTTAGATACACTACATTTAGCTCCCAGGAATCTCCTCGAAGGAAGAAGTTGCGTGACTAAGAAAAATTAGGAGCTGCCCTATTGTCTGTAGTCTACACAGAGGCCGCAAGGCTAGGTCATGACACCGGCCTCCGCAGAGCCCACGTTGCCACCCAGGTGGAGGCAGAACGGGGCCGAGTGAGGGCATGGACACGGAATCCTACCTGAGCCGGCAATGGGACCGAGTATAACTATGGATCCTTATGCATTAGGATCGAAAGGGAACCCCCAGAGGAGAGGAGCAGTGACGTCGTCAGCCACCAGAAATGAAAAGAACAAGTTAATAGTGTCTTAATTTCGTTTGATGTAGACGTTTTAAACGTAAGTAAAGGAAAAAGAAACAGACCCTCAAGCACATAAAAACAAGCGGCCAGACAGGGCGTCCGAGGAAACCCATGGCCGCAGGGTTATCGGGGAGCAGAGCAGTTCTGGGGCGCCCGGAACATCAGAAGGGATTCCCCTCACCCCAGCTGCCGCCTCTCGCCGGCCCGGCCGAGGGCTCCGAGGGTCCAGGGGGCTGGCACGCAGCCGGGCGTGAGGTTTCTTCCCTCCCCAGCCTCACTCCTGCGGCACTTACTCTTCCCAAGTTATCTCTCTGTTGGGCTTCTTTGAGCCTGAAAGGTGTCACAGGAAGGCAAGATTGCCTTCTTCCCGTTTTATAAAACATCTTCTGATTCCTCATCACTCCACTTTGAAGGGAACACAATGAGCATATTCAAGCGCTCTCCACGTGGACTCCCGCGTAAATATATTGTAAAGGGCGCGCTTTGTTCAGAAGAGTTGACAGCTATCTTATGGCGAACGTAACTGGGAGATATTCATGCTGATTGAATATCCCCTAAGTCAGGTTTCAAGGAGCAGATCCTTTCAAAGGCAGACAAGCATCTGATCCTTTTGTGAAAAGCACTGGTCTAATCGCTGCCTTACTTATTATGGGCATTTAACTGTCGCATTTAAGAATTATGCACCGCTTGGTTTTCACTTGAATTCTGCCTCCTGGATTCCTTTGACTGGGGACAAGAGCAGTGGGATGGGAGGAACCAGCCACTGATTCTCGGATGCTAGTTTAGCTTTCCGCAGCAAACACTCATCAGCCTCATACAACACCCTCCAGCACCACAACAAAAGACAGGAATTGCAAAGAGCCCAGAATACGGTGACTAATAAAAACCAGCCCGCCTGGTAACCTGAGTTCTGAGCTAAGTCTTTAGAGACACGAGGACAGTTCATTAATTTGCTGTCCCTGAGAACAAGCTTGGAATCAAGTTCTGATTTTTATTTTATAAGTGGATTCAAAGAAGTCAGCGAGAAAAAGCTGCCTTAGAAATTCCTTTTCATCCAAGGCAGCGCTGAATTACACCTTTGATGGCATGGCGCGGCTGTGTTAATCACAGGGTTCGGTGTGAGCGCCAGCCCCCCGTGGTCTGTGGAGGGATCTATTATGGGGTGTGAATGTCCGACCACTAACCAAAGTGGCCACAGGCGCTTTCCTAAGGTGGGTAATGAAACCCGCAAGGGGCCGCATGGGGCTCTTGGGCAAGGCGAAGATCTCAGTGAGAAACAGATGGTGCACGGCCTCCTGGTGACATGTCGGAAGCCACCTTCACGGTGGCGCCAAGCTCCCCAGCTCCCCGTGTGTGGAAAGCCCTGTGGCGCCAGTGATGGGGGAAGCTGCGCCTAGCTTTTCTTTCCTTGACGGGGACGGTCTCCAGGATAAATAGCCACGATTCGCGTCCGGTGTGACCATGTCCCTTGTGGACAAGCAGCTTCAGGTGTCCACCTGTGAGCCATCAGCTTGGCTTGCCCGGTCATGATGTGCAGGTTTACTCAGTCCTCGGTCTGCACCCGCAGTGGTCCCACCGTGTGCATGCACCTGCCTCAGGATAAGGTAGGGGGAGAGAGGGAAGGCGGGGGGAGAGAGAACGGGCCCCAGGAACTGAAATGAAGCAAGCTGAAGACGCTAAGATCGTTTCCACGATGGTGGGCAGCCATGCGGTGAGGCCTGCAGGCTGGCACGGAGCCCCAAGGCCACGCCGCCACCTCTGAGCTCGGGGGTGCAGCCCGGGTGCACCCTATCTAGCACAAGGGGGATCGGAGAGCCCTCTCCCTTCACCGGCTGGCACAGGTCCTTACGTTCTAGAGGAGCATGTCTTTGGAGGTAAGAGCCTTAGCATCGGCACCTGAGTCCTGACAGTGAGAAATGCTGGATCTTGTCACACAGCCCGTGTGCTCCGTGCGGTGATTGGCGTTGGCAGCCATGCAGCGTGACCTGGGGGCATGGGGACAACTGCGAGAGACGGTGACCGACCTGGAGACCCACCAGGCTGTTGAGAGACAAAGTGAACACTCATGGGACAGATTCCGCGGGACTCACAGGAGGGCTCAACTGTGTGCTTGAGGGGAAAACGCTCTCCCTGAGGAGGATTAGCGACAAGAGGCAAAGTGACGCCCCTGCCCTGGAGACACGTGCGAGGCGACCTCCAGATCACACGGGGAGCAAGAAACTGCCGAGTCGGGGGTGGGCGCTTGGGGAGGCAGGGTGGGGGGGCCTGCGGCCAGTGGAGGGAGGACTCGGGAGCCGGCGTGACCGGAGGAGGCCTCTGGGTGGGCTCCTCAGGGCTCGGCCCCTGGCTGGTCTCCCCCGGACTCCAGATGGCTGCCACAGCACCGGCCACTCTCCCACTCCCACGGGCCAGTTCCCGAGACCTTGTGGCTCAGGGGTTGATGCAGCTGGGACAATGGGACTATCCTGGGTTAATTAGTAATCGACTCCCTCCTGCCCCCAACGGCATTATAGTTTAAAACTAATATTTAAGCTAATTAATAGTACAATAATTGGGCAACCTGTTCAGTTGCTCTGTAGGAATAGCAGGCTGATGAGCGGGAAGCAGATTCTGTCTGTGACATTAGCATGTCTAGACAGAGTCTCCCTGAATCAGCCGGCCGTTGCCTCCTCACCGCGGGGCTGCTCTCCATCCAGGCGTTGTGTGTACGGCCCCACCCACATCGCCCACCGTCTGACGCGGGCACACTGGGGCAGAGGTCGGGCAGACGTCGGGCAGAGGTCCACCGTGTCCCCAGCGAGGCCTGCGATGCTTTCAGCCTCTGAGGGAGTAACAGGTACAGTGGGTGGACATGGTGGTCTCTCTGTCCCTGTGTGATGAGCCAAAACCACTAAGGCCCAGCCTGCTCCAGACCCAGAGGGAAAGTGCCGTGGGCTTGGTCCAGCCCCAGCGAGGGCCAGCACCCGGGTGTTCTGGGCCTGCTGGTCTCCAAGGGCAGCCGAGTCGTTCAGAGCATCTCTCTGCTGTTCCCGAGGGATGTGAGTGCCTTGCCGACCACTGCTGCCCAGCCCCTCGGCAGCACAGAGGGGACCAGTGACCTCTGACTTGGGCCCCGGCAGAGACGGTGGGCCTGGGCCACCAGCGTGTGACAGCCTGGCCGGCCTCCCCCATGTTGAGCGTGCAGGGCTCCCCCAGCCAGAAGCCCCACTTTCCTGCCCAGGTCCTTTTGTTCGGGCCTGGGAGGGAATTGTCCCAGTGACTGTGTGTCCTTGTGGGTGACTGTTTTCCTTGTGTCCCTGTCTGTGGGGAGCCACGGCAGCCTCAAAGGAACGGAGACGGGTATTTAAAGGGGAAAATATGGCTGTTGGAGAGAAGTAGCCACGGAGAAGGAATGTGGGCTTGCGCTCTGGCCCTGCAGGTTTCTGCCCTTGACATCCCCTCGAGTGCCCTCTCAGCACCGAAGAAGCACACGGAAGGCAAACTATTGGATCTTTGTGCTGCACTGAATCATTTCCAACCTCCTATTTATCACCATGGGTATTTGGCAAAGAGCGCTGGGAATTTATCCCAGGTAAGCGGGCACGGAGAAACGGATTTACTTTTGCCAGATTTCCCTTTACCCCGCCGTGGGAGCGGCTTCCCTCCCATTCTGGAGGATGTGAATGAGGGCACGGATGCTAGCTGACACACTGGGGCCTCCCTAGCCACTCGGAGGACGGCCTCACCCACTAACTCCTGGCTTTGCAGAAGCCCAGAAGGCTGGGGCACGCTGCATCCCCACGCTGTGAAACAGGGAACAGCCCCAGCAGGGCAGGGCACACCCTCGAGATCACAGGGCAAATCCCAAATCCGTGCAGCCTCGGGCTTCTATCCTACATCGATCCTACACGCTTCCTGCTGTTCTGCTTCCGCTCCAGCCGGGCCTCAGGGCCACGTCCCAGGGGCTCACGCCCGAAGGAGGCCGGTTGACAATGATTTTCGAGTTCCTTCTCTCCTGGCTTACACCGCAGGCAGCTTTATAACCCCTGGTGTCCTCTTTCAGGAAGATTTGGTGGTCATGACCATGCTCATTCCAAAGCATTCTCCGAAGCAGCTGTTTATTAAAGTGCCAACAGCAGTGATTAATTTCTGATGCTCTGTGGTGCATCTGTTTGCCGCCTGATGTGCCCGGCTCAAGCTGGAATCCGAGGCCTGCAGCACGCCCCCACCCTTGCTGTTCCATAAGATGCATTTATTTTATCCGAGGAAGACCTGCCTGTAAGTCCAATGTCCAAATAATGTTCATGCCATTTGGCATCTTCACAGACAACTGGCCTGTCTTTAAAAAGAAAAAAAAAAAAAGCCAAAGAAATCTGTGGGTTAACAGTTTGCATTAGAATCTCTAAAGAGGACATCTGTTAGCTAGAATTCCAAAAGTGGTGATTGATTCACGTTGCCCTAAATCACATCTGTATGGGCACGGAGGGTGGATGGGCTGTGAACTCTGGCGGAAAAACAGCTCTCAGCAGCCAAACATGGATCCCAGTTTATACAGCGCAGTATGAAAACCCGCATCTGATGGTGAATCTCACGGTGGTGTGAGGAGGGGAAGGGCAGACCAGTGCATTTCACGTCTCATCAGGAAAGAAGGAGCCCTGACTCCTTGACCGCATCTTTCTAAACCCCAGAGTGTTGGAAACAATGCTTAGCAGTCATTCAAGTGGGCAGCCCATGGATTGGTTAAGTCAAAGCAATGAAATGAGGTTCGGAAGAGAACTTTGTGTGTCTGCAGACAGCAGAAAGCAAGCTCCTTGCAGAAGAGCCATATGGTTGAGAGGGTCTGCGGCTGAGCAGGGAGATAAGCTTTGGACCTAAAATGTCGGCTGACAGAACTAACTCATGGTCAGTCAATTCACCGAATGAACACTTTGCTGCAGGATCCAACATAATTCAATTCACTGAAATCAATTTGCAAATGTATCAATTGGGTGAACTACCTATGTGCTAAAAATGTGTTTCTATTAACTGCTAATAAAATGTGTAGCAATTCCAGTTGCTACTGGTTTCAGTGGTCTTTGAGGATATTTCTAAGTGATTGGGGAAAATAACAGCATCCTGAGTATTTTGAGTTTTAGGCATGGTGTGTATCGTGAATGCACACACTGTGAATGGTTGGGTGGATTCACCCTTCTAGTGTGTTTTTCACTGACTTTCCCCCTCCTCTTAATTCATGGATTTGATTCTTAAAAGGGAAGAGAAAGGGTTGACTTGCAGCATTGGAAATTGAGTCTGGGAAAATGCAGCACAGTTGGAAGACCCATACATATTTCATCGGATTATCCTGGGAATGAAGGGGGACCCTGTGCCAAAGGGCCCAGCATACAATGAGAGCTCGGTCGGTGTTTGTGCATTCCTACCTTCAGTTGGATGCTCAGCAACACCATTCAACGTCTTCTGGCTTCACTACCAAGATTGTTATGAATTTTCCACGCTACGTGTTTGGCCTCCATGGGGCATTCCAAGCCTGCCATTCATCACTTGGGGGAATCATGTCACCCACTCTTTACAATAATGATGATCACAGGAAGCCTGCTGGTCTAGGGTATAGACCGGAGAACAGAGCAGCCTTTGACCACCTAAGCCTTGGTCTCTGGGTCAGCCTATGCTTAGGGGGGCCTGGGGACCTGCAGCCTGCTCTGGAGCAATGAATCAACCACGGCTGATGCTGGGCCACGGGAGGCCAATGCTGGGCCACAGGACGTTGATGTCAGGCCATGGGAGGCTGATGCTGGGCCCAGGAGACTGGTGTTGGGTCATGGGAGACTGATGCCAGGCCCCGGGAGACATGCTGGGCCACGGGAGGCTGATGCCGGGCCAAGGGAGACAGGATCAGGGCTCTCCCTGGCAGAGGTGTAGTTTCCAAGGGCGCCCCCTTTCTCCTATATCGGGTTCCCAATGTGTCAGCACAGTCATTGGCTCCTTCAGGGCACTCTCCGTGTGCTTAGCGCTGTGCTGGAGGAGGGACCAGGAGGGGGCTTCACAGCCCTCACTGTGCTGATCTCACAGCGCTGTGTTGGCGAGGGGTCTAGATGGACAATACACACAGCAGCCAACAAAGGAGCCTCAGCAGTTCTGTGGACAGAATAGAAACAAAGAAACAAAATGAAGCAGAATCCGGTGCCTGTGGCTCTGAGAGTCAGGAGACTCCAGTGATGGGTGGCTGCTGAGGCGAGGCGCTCAGGGAGACATCTGTGGGGGCACTGACCTTGGGATGCAGCTCCGGCTGACAGGAGCCCCACCGTGCAAACCCACCATGTGGCAGGAAGGACGAGCCATCAACAGGGTTCTAAAGCTAGGCAAGGCGGGCCCTGTAGGGCCTTTGAGACCAGCATTTACATCAGACCTGAAGGCAAGATTTGTGTGCGGACCCAGCGGGAAACCACCCCAAAGCCTCTCCTTCCCCAGCATGCATTTGCTTCTCAGGGGTGACTTCATGCCAGCCAGCCCCTTCCCCTAGCAGCCCCCCGACTGGGACCAAGACCAGGTGAGGATGATGGAGAGGCGGCAGCCCACGGCACCCAGGTGGGCAGGGGAGACTGATCACGGGGTAGGAGGCTCAGCAAATGCTCCCCCCGGGGCCAATCTCTTCCGCCGGGGGACGGCTGTGAGCGATGGTGTTGGCTTTGCAAAGTCCTGCGAACTGGTTTCCTCAACTGTGCGTTTTCTTTGGACTTAGTGTTGCCTGCAGAGTGAGCCATGTGGCGTCCACATATAAACACAGGGATGCAGTAAATAGAGCTCTAGCTGGAGGATGTGTCTTTGTTTAAGGAAAGTCTCCCTCTAGCACCTGGCTGTCTTCACAGTTGCACATATTTTAGTTAAACAGTTTTTTGAAGATAAAATGAGCACACAGCAGATTTTGTGTCAGTCATCTGCACATTTCCTTGGGCAGCTAGAAGTTTCTAGGAGTTTATCAGGTAACCAAGTGGTTAGAATACGGAAGTTACTATTACAGGGAACATTCCAGGTTCCATCTGGGGGTGGCGGCCGGGCGGTAACTGAATATTCGGATTTGGGGGGGGGTCCTTGGGGGACACTGTGGTCGGCATTTTCTGAGCCATTCCTGTAATTTCACTGCAGACGGAGTTAAGTAAAGATGTCCTTGGGTGGTTTTAAATTTCACACTGTTTTTATTACTTCATTAGGAGAGTGTCTTATGACGCCATCCCGTCAGAAGAGGACACTGTGGCAGAGTTGAGAAACGCCAACACATTCCCTTCCTGCCCTGCCATATTTTCCATATGCAAATCAAGCTTCCACACGTGCTTCCAAGATAAGGAGACTGGCTGGTTCCGGATCTGTTGCACAGTCCTCAGTGAGCCCACGGTGATCCCGCAGGGCTGGACCTCGGGTGCTGGGGCCCTGGGTTGGGAGGCAGGAGTGGGGTGGGAAACAGATGTTTGGGACCGTTTTCCTTGTGCACATTTTGGGACCTCTGCTGCTAGCTTCTGCTAAACTTTGAAGGTCATGGAAAGGCTGTTCTTCCGGGCTATGTTCTTAGTTGGGGTTTGCGTGGTGGCTAAAACGTGGCTTCATTTCCACATATGTATTTCTAAACCCATAGGGCTCATCACTGACAGTCGTGTTTGAATTCCTCGGATCCCATGATGTTGTCAGGCTCTGGAGGAAGGGTGGAGCAGAGGTGGATTCCTGCCTGTGGCCTGGGATTGTGGTGGGTGCTGGCTCTGCCCAGTGCTGTGCACTTGGCTCACATGTGCACGAAGGCAGCCTTCAAGCCCCCGGGCCCCTGCTGTCCACCCGCATGTGGGAGGTCACCTGATGAGGCGCTCAGGTGTGGTGGACAGACTTACGCATGTCCCTCCTCGGTCCTCCAGCACTCGGGGCTGCTGCTTACGGTTTGTCCCCAAGAGGAGCTCCATCCAGAAGTGTCCTCAGGCACCTGAGTCTGCCCTACTCTGCTCACAACGTGTACCCAGAGCCTGGCTCAACGTGTGACCCTGGATGTAGCTCCCAAGGGGTTCTGAATGATTGAATGAACAAAGAACGAAGGAGTGAATGGGCTGTGCAGGGAGCCACACAAGCAGAGGGCCACTATCTACCTCAGATCTGGGTAGTGGTGTCCAGCCTGAGGCTGAAGGACGACTGGGCATTGACCTTGGATCTGTCTCCCCTGCCTGCTACAACAGAGCTCTACGGACCGTGGCTCATCAGAAATGTGCTCTCTCAGTTCTGGACAGAAGTGTGAAGCCCAGGGGTGGCGGGCAGCACTCTCCTCCCTCCAGTGGCCCCAGGGGAGGGTCTTCCCTGCCTCTCCCAGCTTCTGGGGGCTCCACGTGTCCGTGGGCTTGTGGCCTTGGCTCTCCACCCTCTGCCTCCGTCTTCACGTGGCCTCTCCCGACCTGAGTGTCTCTCTGTGACCCCTCTTCTTATTTGTTATTTAGGGTGGCCCTAAATAACAAATAAGATCATCAATAAGATGATCTCATGTTAACATCCTTCCTTTGATCACATCTGCAAAGACCTTACTTTCAAATGAAGTCACATTCACAGACTCTGGGGTTAGGATTTGGACAGGTGTTTTGGGAGTCACTCTTGGCCCCTAAGCTGGTTGGGGGCTGCTGGCTGTGGTGATGTGGTGTGCTCAGGTGAGCAGCGCCAGGACCTGCTGTGGCGGAGTCTGGAAGTGGGCACGTGGGGCGGGCTGCGGGGCCAGCACGTGGGCGCTGACCCTGCTCGGCTGAGCTCCTCTTCTTCCATCGGGAGCTAGGCATCTGGGAGGGTCAGAACGGAGTGGTTTTCGTAAGCAAGATTTCTTGTGACCTCATGTACTGCACACAGATGGCCAATTTTCAAGGAATTAGAATAAAATACATTTAACACTAAAGTTATTTTAAACTTAATTTCAATAAGTGCTTGTGAACATCAATTTTCACTGTATGGTATGATTGCTAGTTAATAAGGATTTCCAGTTGACAAAACGCCAAAGTAAGCAACATTACTGGGCTCAGGGCTGGGCCACCCTGAAAGGCGTGTGACTCCCTCTTTCAACCTGAAGGATCATTGGACAAAATCCCAGGAGTGGCTTCCCGCTGAGGGCTGGCCACAAACTCTGCTTGGGGGCCTTGGGGCAAACATTCACCTTCCCCGGGCCTCAGTTTCCCCCATCTGTAACTAAGGGTAATGACGACAGCCGCACCAGGCAAGGCGGGGGTCATGATGAGACGACATTATGTGGCAGCATTAGGTCATGCTCATATGGTACTTCCCCTGAGCCAAATGACGGATGTGCTCATATTGTTCCCATTTTATAGATTCCACACCTCTGAGACGTCAGGGGTGGGGGCTTGCCTGAGCACCCAGCAGGTTCTGAGTAAGGAATTGAGAACCTTCATTTCAGTATGTCCTGCTTTCTGTTCCTCACGCTTCTATCTTTTTTATTTTGTTTTTAAGAAACAGACATTTTATGATTTTAGAGAACAAGCCTAACTTTTGCGATCCTATTTCATTATTTCTTTTCATGACTACTTCCCGGTTTGGGACGGGGCCCATTTTCCCCAAGGACTTCGCTGGCTGGTGACCGGGGCCCCGAGGACTGGGCTGTGCCAGGGGATCAGGGGTGAGAGTCGTGTGGGGACCTGGCGTGAGTGGCCACGTGTGGGCCAGCGCGGGGATGGGGAGGGGCGTACGGGACATGCACGTTCCCTCCCAACATACACTCGTCAACTCTGACCAATACTGGCCAACTCTGACTTCTGCTTCTCTGTTTTATTATTTCTGTTCTTTTGCAGTCGTTACTTCTACCACATCTCTTGGGTTTTGCCGGAGACGAATCCTGGAGCAAGGTTGTGGAGACAGGCCCTCGGTGTGTTGCCCACTGCACCCCTGCTCCTTCACTCAGGCCAAGGGGCCCTGGGCAGGTCACCTATGACCCTGAGCCCTGCTTCTCATGGCTGGAAATGGGGGTGACGAGCCCCGAGCTCAAGGACTGCAGGAAACCATGCCTGACATGTCTGGCAGGGAGTGAGGACATGAAGCATTTTAGGCCTGAGTTTTTCCTCATTTTTTGAGTTAAAACTTTCATTCTTTGCTTTAAAAAAATACTTTATGCTTTAGAGCGGTTTTAGGTTCACAGCAAAACTGAGTGAAAAGCACAGAGGTTTCCCGCGTGCCCGCTGCCCCCACACGCACGGCCTCCCCATTGTCCACATCACTCACCGGAATGGTGTAGGTCGCACAAGGATGAGCCTACACGGACACGCCGTCATCACCCCAAGTCCGTCGTTCACCCCCGGGTCACTCTGGGCGCCGTGCGCTCTGCGGGCGTGGACAGACGCATCGTGACGTGCGTCCAGCTTTAGAGCGTCACACGGAGTAGTCTCCCTGCCCTGAAATCCCCCACTGCCCTCACCCCACCTCCCGCCACCCCAACGACCACTGGTCTCTTTACGTCTCCGTCCTTGTGCCTTTTCCGGAAGGTCGCAGAGTTGGAATCCCACGGCGTGTGGCCTTCTCAGATGGGCTTCCTTCACCGAGTGACAAGCGTCTGGTTTCCTCCCTGTCTTCTCAGGGCTTGAGAGCTCATGTCTTGTCAGCCCTGAATCCTATCCCATCGTCTGGACGGACCACGGTGTATTTGTCCATCGCAGGCTGAAGGACGCCTTGGTCGCTTCCAAGTTTTATCAACTGTGAGTAAAGCCGCTTTAAACACCCGTGCGCAGGTTTTGTGTGGACGTGAGCTTTCAACTCTTTCAGATAAATACCACGGTGCATGATTGCTGGATCGTATTGTGAGAGTATGTTTAGTTTTGCAGCAAAACACCAAACTGCCTTCTGAAGAGGCTGCGCCATGTTGCCTTCCCGCCCACAACGCATGAGAACCCCTGCTGCCCCGCGTCCTGACCCGTGTTCGGTGTCGTCGGCATTGTGGGTTTGGGTCCTTCTGATGGGTGTGTAGACGTCTCGCCGCCGTTGTCATGGGCATTTCGCTGATGACATGGGACGAGGAGCATGTATTTGGGTGCTCGTCTGCATGTCTTTTGTGGCAAGGGGCCCGTTCGGGTCTCGGGCCCATGTTTTAATTGGGTTGTTTGTGTTTTTGTTGCTATGTCTTGAGAGTTCTTTCTGTATTTTGGATGACAGTCCTTTATCAGATGTTTCTTGGGGCTTGAGGTGGCTCAGTCGGTTGAGCATATGACTCGTTTTAGGCTCAGGTCATGATCATGGGGTCCTGGGACTGAGCCCTGTGTCAGGCTCTGTGCCCAGTGGGGAGTCTGCTGAAGATTCACTCTCTCTCTCCCTCTCCCTCTGCCCCTCTCTCTGCTTGTGCTCTCTCTCTCTCTCCAATCAATAAATAAAACCTAAAAACAAAACATCAGTTGACTGTATTCCTGGGGCCTGTTTCGGGGCTCTGCTCTGCCCCACTGGTCTGTCTGTCTCTTCTTCTGTGGGACACACGGGCGTGATAGCTGTGGCTTTGCCGGAAGTCTCGACGTCGGGTAGTCACCCTCCAGCTCTGTTCTTCTGTACTGCGTTGGCTGCTCTGGGTCTTTTGCCTTCTCTCCGTGTGAACTTTCAGAGCCATTTGTCAATATCCATAAAATAACTTGCTGGGAGTTTGACTGGGATGGCAGTGAATCCATAGATCAAGTGGGGAGGAACTGCCAACCTGACAATATCGAGTCGACTAATTTAGGTCCACTTTTAAATAACATTATCCTGCTGCTCAGATAGTGTGCGTACCTTCTAGTAACAGCACAACCTTAATTCCTTCCTCTCACCCCTTGTCTGCCTGCCTGTCCATCTCCAGTCTTGGGAGCAGTGGCTTACCCTGTGTGCCTCTCTCTCGCATTTTTTTTTAAAGATTTTATTGACTTATGAAGGAGAGAGAGAGTATAAACAGGGGAGACGGGCAGAGGGAGAGGGAGAAGCAGACTCCCTGCTGAGCAGGGACCCCGACGTGGGACTTGATCCCAGGACCCCGGGATTATGACCTGAGCCGATGGCAGATGCTTCACTGACTGAGCCGCCCAGGCATCCTGTCCCCTTCTGGTGAAGCCAACAAGAATTGCTGATTTTCTCAGTCTGTTCAGCTTTTCACTTGTTAGGTGGGTGTGGCGACTTCCCAGCCCCTTCCATGTGGAATCGGAAAACGGCAAGCCCTTTGGTTTAAAAAATTTTTTTCCCAATAAATGACTGTGAAGCTGCATGCTCGACCCCAGACATCCCTGGGATAAACGCCCGCGTCCTGCCGGAGCCGTGTTCCCTTGCTAGGTACTGTGCGTTGTGAGCAATCATCCCCCTCAGCCTCTGACCCTCCCGAGGCTTCCTCTGTCCCTGCACCGTGTGCGTGAATGTACTACTGTCTTCCCAGTTTCCAGAGGAGCAAACTGAGCCTCAGAGAAGCTTCTGGACTCTTCAAGGTCACGTGGAGCTGCAACCAGGCTCTGCACGAATTCACAGCCTAAGCAGAAGGCCCCTGACTGACCCCCTCCCTGCAGGGGCCATGTGGAGCCACGTGGGGTTGCCCAGCTGCCAGTGGCCAGCACCACAGGCCTGGGACAGGGACTTACGACCCCACTTAGGGGGAAGCTCGTGAAATGATCGAGGGTATTTCTAATGTGGCATTTCATCATCTAATCTACGAAGGGCTGCGTACGCGAGTTTCCAGAGTAACAATTTAGATGTCTTGTTGGGAATTAATATCTTGCAGCTCTTAAAGCCCTGGAAAAATTGAATATTAGTCAGGTATTTAGTTGCTAAGAAACCAGTAGAGAGGCAGGCGGCCCCATTTAGAGCCGACCAAGGAAACGCCGCCCTCTGTGGAGTTCGCAATGCTTGATTTGTGGAGAGCAGAGCTCTTTCTCCCCACACCCAGATTTTTGTTTAAACAAAGAAGATGTCTACAATTTCTTATCATGGTCCCCTTGTTTCTAAAGCCAGTCCGTGAAAACAATGAAAACCCAGCCTGGGCTTTGTTATGTTGGTCCATGGGCAGGAAGGCTCTCCGGGGCAGAGGGTGGTCTTTGTTCCTTGCCCACGGCCCTCTTCACCCACCCTTCCCTCGCACCCCAGCTGGACCTGGCCGCCCGGTCTGCACCTCACGACCTCATACCTGGCCACAGTTGGATGCACCATGATGTGGATGAACCCTTGCTCTGACAGGCCATCAGAATCTGTGTCTTGGGAATTTGGACCTGGGAGATTCTTGGGTGTCTCTCCAATGCAACAAGATGTCAACTGTGGCCCAGGCGGGGCTGAGCGCGCTGCCATTGGTGTGGGTAGCAGGAAGCGTGCAGGGGGCAAAGCGTGGTGTGCCCAAGCCCAGAGCGGCGGGGTGTGGCTCGGTCCTGCCTCACCCTCCCAGGGTTTGCCCGCACCTCTGACCTGGGCCCCAGGAGTCCCAGGATCCTCGTGAGGAGTCCTCACTCTTTTGGCTCACGCTAGATCAGGTTCCTCTCCATTTCTCGCAACCCCAAAAAAGTTCTAATTAACCCCCTTCCATTACTGGAGCACATACACACCGGCCTTTCCTGCGTGCTCCCTCAAGACTTGGATATTTGGAGTCTCTGTTGTCAACCATTTTCTGAGTCTTGAATCCTGGACACGCAACCTTGCTGCTGCTGAGCTTCAGGGCTCTGAGACATCCAGGGCAGGTGCTGAGATTTCCAGTCACCTGGCTCTCCTCTCTTGACCTCCCCCCCACGGCCCCCAGGTGGGGTGCGCACTGACCGGCTCAGCAAGGACGGGGCACGTGGTGCTTCTCCAGGAATGCAGGTTGATTATGACCCCATGTTCTCATGTTTGGGAATATGTGGGCTCCGAGCTGGCTGGGGCTGAGTCCGGGTTCCACCGTTTACAAGGCATGTGGCCCTGGACAAATTATTTCATCTTTTGAAGCCTTACTTTAACATTTGTACATTAGAGAAAATGATACTATCGGGTTTTGAGGATTAAGTAAGATTTCATTTGTTATCGTTAAGAGTTGAATTGCATTCCCTCACGCCCACCCCATTCCATATGTTGGAGTCCTGGCCCCTCACACCAAGAATGTGACTTTATTTGGAGGTGGGGTCTTTACAGAGGTGATCTGGTTAAACTGGGGTTACTAGGGTGGGTTCTAACCCAGAATGTCCTTGTGGAAAGGGGGTTTGGACCCAGACAGGTACGCAGGGAGAGCGCCACGTGATGTGAGGGTGGAGAGCAGGAGGAGCATGTGCAAGTCACAGCGCAGACACTGCCAGAATCCAGCGGGAGAGACTGGTTTGCGGATCCTGCCCCTGGGTCCTCAGGTGCCACCTGCCCTGGGGCCTTGCTCTCGGACTTCCAGCCTCCAGACTGAGAGAATCCGGGTCTGTGGTTGAAGCCCCCTGTCTGTGGTCCTGTTACAGCAGCCTGAGCTGCCTCAGCCCGGGTGTGCTGCATGCTGCAGGGGGCCACAGAGCCCGAGTCCACTGTGTTTTATGGCTGTTATTCCCTGGTTTCCTGTTACCCCACAGGCCACCTTCCCAGACAGAACCCTGTGGCCTCTTGGGTCAAACGCATCTTGGCTCCAGTGTCCTGGCTCACCGCCACGAGACATGAAGCTCAGCTTTGCGGGTCCTGCACCCTGTGTCTGCCCCCAGGGGTAGGGAGGGTCAGCCCAGTGTCCTCCACACTGGCCGGGACCTGTCACCTCCACGCTCGGGGGCTCCTGGGGTCTCTGCGTCACCAGGCACATTCCAGACGGGCTCCGCTCTGCAGCCACTGAAGACAGATGCTGCTACAGCCAGTGACTGCCCCTCCAACAAGGGTGCTGGTCGGGGATAGTGCCACCGTGGCCCACGTGGCCTCTACGGGGTTTTCTTTTCAAAACTTGTCCCTTGGGACACCTGGGGTGCAGTGACCTGTGGAGGGCTGATGGGCACAGTGGGGGCCTGTCTGAGTTGCTCCTTTCCCTTCCTAGCCCGCTCCCGAAGATCTGTTTCCATCAGAGACAGTTGTCCCCCTCGCCAGCCCCCCTGCCTCCCTTCTCTCTACCCCTGCAACTCAGCATCTGCTGTTTTTCCCCTCCCAGCAGCACATCAAATTGTGAACAGGTTAATGATGCTTTGTGAAAATGTTTCACATTCCCAAGAGCCCAAGCTGCCGTTGTGCAGGCTGTTCTCATGGAGACTGGTGTAAGCAAGTTGGGCTTTCCTAGCGATCACTCTTGATCAGTAATGACACACGCAGAGTCAACTGGCTTCCGTCCTCCCCCGACCCACGCAGGTGGCCCTTGTCTCAGCAATCTGTCTCAGAAGCCTTCCTGGAGAGAAGGCTCTAGAAAGTTCTAAACCCAAAAGGAGTCACCAACTTCAAAAAAACCCAAAAGCTAAGTGCAATCACTTTAAAGTATCCATTCTCTCTGTTGCGAGAACCAGCAAATCCTAAGCCGTTGCATTTCAGCAAGGCGAACGACAAACTCGGTGAATAATGTGTTTCCTCCTGCCACAGGGGGAGCGGAAATGTGAACACATCATGATATTTCCAGATGTGAAATCTCAGTTAACCAGAGAGAGGATTCTCTCTGGTGTGTGGTCGGCTGAGTCATGGCCCCAAAGGCGTCCACGTCCTAATACCTGGAACCTGAGCCTCCCAAAGGGATTTTGCAGATGGGACGTATTGAGGGCCCTTGAGGGAGGAGACGTTCCAGGACCCCTGGCCGACCTGACACCATCATAGACGGTCAGGAGAGGCAGGAGGGGGCAGACCCGGGGAGCCGACGCTCTGCACCGTTTTGAACACGGGGCGCCTGTAAGCCAAGGCGTGTGGCGGCCCCTGGTAGCTGGAAGAGGGGTGGAAAGTGACTCTTCTCGGGAGCCTCCAAGAGCACGCAGCCCTGCCGACTCCCTGACTTTATGCTTTTGGCCCCAGAACTGGGAGAGCATACGTTTGTGTGGTTCGAAGGTCCTATGTTTGTGGTAGGTTGTGCAGCAACCCTGGGAGACGGATGCAGTCAGTGGAGAGAGCATGGTGTGTGCACCATGTTCTGTCCAGCTCTCCTCTCCACCTTCCCTCCACGGCACCGTGGGGCCGACTGGGGCTCCCGGTGAGGAGGCCGACCACAGGAAGAAGAGCCATGGCGAGTGGCCATCTTGACAGGATCCTTCTCTGTCCCCACTTGGCCTTACTGTTCCTGGCTGGACGTTTGGCCACCTGACAGGCTAGGCCTTTGTGCTGGGCTTTCCAGAAGCATGGACGCTCTGTAAGAGCAGAGACTTCGTCTATTTGCTACAGAGTGACCCCTTCCCAGCCCTGCCCTGTGTACATCTGCTGAGCACATAGCAATCGCTTGGTGAATATTTGTCCATGGAGAGACAGCGTCCTGCCAAGTCTCCAAGGAGAGCCAGACTCTTGGCCATATCGGCTCAGTAATGTTGCTTGCATCTAGATCAGAGAGAAATAAAACGAACGGGGTACATCGCCCCCTGTGCCCTCTCCCTCCGCCCCCCACTTGGGAAGCAAGACTCCTGCCCGCCCCTCTCCCCCCACGTTTTCCTTCCACAGCCCAGCACAGCAGGATGTGCTACCCTAGGGGTGCCCGGGCTGAACCCGACAATCTAAACATTTTCATCAAGGGTGTTTGCTCAGCTACCCATTTTCACCCCTGGTAGCAATGCCAGGTTTTCCTGGCGTGAATTGCTGTGGTTAGCTCACAGGATCTCCATGGCCTTGCACACAATTCAAATCATTTCAGGCACTTGGAGAGGACTGGACCTTTTAGACTCCCCCAGGGCTGTGACTCAGGATGTGTGGCAGGCCTGGGCGGGGATTTGAGAGACAGCATCCTGCCCCAGGGGTGGTGGCTGTTCTAAATTCCCACTGGCAACAGTCTGGATCTAGTTGTAAAATGATTAAGGAAATGGTGAGGAGGTGTGTTAATGCTCATTTTTTGAGGGCCATTTAGTGCCTCGTGCTCAACCATAGCACAATTGTCTGTTCTTTCCTCAGATCCTGATTCTTCCTGGGGAATGCCCCACTCTGATGCTCAGCCAGTGGTTGGTCTAACTGGCTCCACCTCTGTTTCAAGAACAGGACCTGATAAGCGTACTCCATCCCCAAGGACACAAGAACAGTTAGAAAATGTGCATGCCGGGACATGAGGTCCACAGATGTGAGATGTGAGTGGGCTATGGTCATTTTGCTGCCAGATGAGAACACCGGCTGGAGGATATGGCCAGCACACCGGTGGACATGGAGCTGGGGGATGCAGGAAGCAGAGGCAGAGCCCTGGGCCATTGTTTGTGCGCTGGATCAAACCAGACCTGAAACCAATCCCACCCCTGTAAAGCCAAGATCTTGCCTTTGTTTCACTTAATATAAAGTATCTAAACTGTGTGACGCTTACAGCTTCAAAGCTGCTCCACTTTGCGGTAAGGAGATGGAAACTGAGTGAGGTCAATGTGTTCTCCAAATTCCAGCTAGTTGACACAAGTTTGACTTCACAGGCTGCTGCTTCAAGGTTTCGGCCCCAGCTATGCCTCTTCCTCCTATGTGTCACCATAAAATACATAGATGTCAACCTGACACAAAGAAGAACTTGCTGCAGATGGGACAATATTCTGTTAGGTAGTGAGTTCCAGGTCTGTAGAGGCATTCAAGAAGGGGGTGAAAGAAACGTCTTTATCAGGAAGCAGGTGTCCTTCATCTTGGAGTTGTTGTTTTGATATGGGGCTGTCTGAGTCAATGACATGATCTTGAGGAGCAGAGGAGCATCTTATGGAGAAACTCTGGTGTAGACTGAGCTCGCTTTTAGGGTCCTCCAGTTACTTTTCCACTTCTCTCGATCTCTCCACCTGTGCACAGTGCCTCAGACGTCATTAAACACTGCAGTGCTCACTGTATCCTGGACTCCCACGGCAGCTCTGTGGGGTCGCAGACGGGAGGACCCTGAGGGCCTGGGGGTTGCACAGACGGTACATGGTGATATGCGGACCCGGATGGAGCTGGGTGCAGAGCCGTGTGTGGTCCCAACCCACCCACCCGATGGACGATGGTCCCACGTTCTGGGATCGCACGCCCAGCTGAGCACGAGGCCCTGGGTGCAGAGGGCCTTGTGCCCGACAGGCTTTCTCTCCCCCATGGACAGAAAGGTGCTATTCTGTGACCACCCAGGAAAGGGGTCATGGACAAGCCCACTGTGGCCCCGGAGCAGCCCCGGCCCCTCTGTCCTTCAGAACCAGGCACGGTTAGGTGGGGCCTTCCAGAAACACCTGAAAGAGAGTGCAGGAGAGTCTGGGGAGGGCTTTGCTCTCAGACGTGGGTCCCTGGAAATGCCCTGGTGAGCTCAGGGTCCTCGATGGTCATCTGGCAGGGCGGATCCTGCATCCCCAGTGACCGACTGTCCTCTACGTCAGTGCCAGCAGGAGGCCCCGGGGTGTGAGGAAGATGCTGTGGTTTTGGTAGACAGATGCATTTTGATTTGAAGAGGGGCTGGTTTTGTGAAGGAAATGTGGATGGCCTGGCTGGCTGTCCTTGTGCCCGAGTCTTCCTGGTCTGAGCTGGGGGTGCGGGTCATCCTAGGGCAGCAGAGGGGACTGGCTCCAGGGCAGCTCTGCCCATGGACGGACTCGGGGCCACAGTGGCTCTGCCCAGGCAGGAGAGGACTGGCCCTTTCCACTGAAAGCTCTTTGGGGACTGCCTGGTGGCAAGGTCGGCACTCACCCCTGAGCCCTGGGGACTAGGCACTGGTCTCCTCTGTGCCAAGGGCACAGATTTCAGCTCTCATGGCCGGGCCTGTGTCCTCTGGGTGGAGAAGAAGTCCTTCCCATCTTACCACCAGAACAACGCAATTCCCACGGATCAAAATTATTTCCAAAGTGCTCCTTCCTTTTGACTATCATCCCGGAGCTGGGGAGAGGACCCTGGAGGAATTTGTGGGGATGGCTCGTCCCTCTAAAGTGTTCATCAATATCCGTGGGTCCGAGCCCTGCTCTAGGCTGCTCTTGGGCTGAGCCACACCTGCCAGAGCTGCTCTCGGACATGGAGGATGCTGCTCTCTGGAGACCCCAGGGCAGTGAGCAGCCCTCACGATGGCTCACCTGCTTATCATCCACCTGTGTTCTGTCCCTGCGCCTTCGTGGCCCACACAGACAGTGCACTTTACCCCGAATGATGGTGAAATAATGAAGCCCAGTGTTTTCTCAGCAGAAGGGATGGGTGTACCACTCCCCCAATTTTTGTGTTTCTTGCATCTGTGGGTAGCATCTGGCTGGCCATCCTGAATAGATCCCACCTGTCGACCTTGACTGCAGAGAAGGGACCCCTGCGTCCTTCCAAAGTTCCAGGTGGAGGAAAGATGTCTCGGGCTCCTCTGATATGGATGGGGATTCTCTGCCCAACGTTCTGAAGATGCTGACCCACGTCCAACATGGTTCGTGCGCCCTGAGGATGGGGAGAAACGTGAATGGTTTCTTTTGAAAATGGGGTGTCAGACAGGGCTGTTTTATAATTATCCAATTTGTGTTTTCCCATCCCCAGCAAAGTGTGTGTGTAACTCCAAAATTAAGGCAGGAGTGTAAAGCACGGAAATACATTACTTTGCTCCCTTAAGCACCCACCGCCATATGTACACGTTTGCAAAGATTCTGCTTCACTGAGCCTTCCTGGCAACCCATCATTTCTTGGATCCTGTGGGTTCCCCAGAGGAACCCTTGGGGGTCGCTGTTTAAATGAGGAGAAAATTGGTTATAAATCAACTTAATTTTCAAAGATATTAATCCAAGGAGAACCCAATTTTGTGTGAGACGGTGGCCCCGTTAAGGAGTACCAGAACTCGTAAGAAAAAAAAAAAAAAAGATGTGTCTCTTAAGTCGGAGTGAGAGAAACATTTTAAATTGTGGCGATATTACGTTTTTAAAAATGTCTTCCCCAAACCCACTCCCTTCTTGGTTTTCATTTACTGAGTCAGTTTGGCATGACAAGGAAGTACTGCATGCTGGAAAAAAATGGCAGAAACAGCATTCCTGGGTCGTCCAAAGCGTAGAGCATCTCTGACCCTCTGTTCCCTTCTGTCCACCAGGGGAGGCCCTCGTTCCCAGGACGGGCCCTCTGGCAGGGGCCACGGTGAGTGGTCTCCCGCACTGTGTTGGAGAGGCACTCTTACCCTTGACCTCCCCTTGGGGTGGGGATCCTGAGGCCCCCAGGCTCGTCCCCTGGGGACCTGCAGGGTGGACACCTGGAACCCACCCACCCGATGGACGAGCCCTGTCCGGGGGGACAGAGGGCCATGCGCAGCAGGAATGTGAGAAGCATGTTTGGGGAATGATCACTGATCAGAGGTTTCATTTGAGTTTGAAATTTGTTAGCGATGCAGGTAGATATCCAAGATGTGATTTTGGTGCCTTGTCAGGTGTCTGCTCTGAGCACTTCACGGTAACCCCAAAGCATGTCCAAATCCCTTGATAGCGTGGCCTTCCATGCTGGATTTCCTATTTTTTATTTACTTATAAAAATATGACTTTTTTTTCCTAATTGCAAAAGAAATACACATTTGTCTATACATTTTGGAAAATACAGGGAATTCTTCAGAAGAAAATTAAAGTCTCTGGCAATCCCAGCCTTCTGCATACCTCTTTCAATGGCTCCCACTGGCGTTAGGGTCGTTCGTGTGTGTGTGTGTGTGTGTGTGTGTGTGTGTGTGTGTGTGTGTGTGTGAGAGAGAGAGAGAGAGATAATCCTTTACTCACAAACTTCTGTCTTGCTCTTTTCCTTGCGTTCATATACCACGAGTATTTCCCATGATCTCAAAATATTTGTTGAGAATGAATTTGTTAATTGTTTCATATTCCATCATGCGCTGTTGCATAATTTTTTTTTACAATTGGCCTCTTACTATAGAACATATTGGCTGTATGGAATTTTCCGCTGTAATTAACCGTGCTGTAATGCACATCCTTGTATGTATGTCTCTGGCCATGTCCTTTGGGTGAATCTATTGACGTTTTAGATAGAGGGACACTGGCTGTGCCTCTGGGCTCAGGGACTGGCTCTAGGGGACCCATTTCAGCAGATGCCACCCCCCTCTGAGTGGCGTCTCACTCCTGGCTGCAGGTGGGCACTGTGGCTTAGCCCACAAATGAGTCGGTGTGGAGAGGGGGTATTTCTGAACGGTTTGCGGCTGCATTTGGTTTCAGACAATCCCAATAGGATGAGGGCAAGCTAGCTTCCATGGAAGTGTTCTCAGAGAGGCAGCACCAGACAGGACAGGTTAGGAATGGCACCATCTGTTTCTAATTGAAAGGAAAGAAAATGACCCTGAATAATACCTATAATATTCAAAATGCTAGTTTTCTCCTCCGGCTTCATGGTATGTCCTACTGATTGGACTGAGAGAGATTTCAGGACAGAGGGTCAGGAAAGCCTCAGCAAAATCACTTAAAACCTGTCATGAAAAGGACGGCCCCAGCGCTGCTAAGCCTCAAGTCCCGCGTGGCCACCTGGCTCAGCTGCGTGGGACGCCGGGGTGTCCCCGGCCCACCAGACCTGCCTGAGGAACACCAGCTCTTCGTGTCAGACGTGACCCCAAAGCCCAGGGCAGAGGATCGTGGTTAGAAGGTGTGTTTCCTGGGACTGGATTTTGAAGGCGTGCTTCTCCAGGACTGACAGCTGATGTCACAAGGATGGTCTTTCAGGTCGGGGTCCATTGTTATCAGCAGCTCCGGAAAACAGGTGAATTCACGGTAAGATCCCAGAAGACACTATGAGCCCAAGAATAGGAAGTGCAGTGTCTCACGGGGGGGGGTGCACCCCGGGGGGGGCTTGTGGGGAACCAGACTTCTCCCTCCCCTCCCATCTCTCTGGGGCTTTGCTTCTCCCAAGGGGTCAGCTGGGCTTCCTTGAAGCTCTTCTCGTTGCCTGCCATCGGATCGAGTCACTGGCAGGGATGGCCTCCTTCCTCTGTCTCAGTGACAAGTTCTGCAGAGGGACATGCCGCTGGGCTCAGGTTGGAAGGGGGACCCCTCGGGATTCCATGTCCCACGCCAGGACCGCAGACGGGATCCCTCACACTCCGCTGCATCCCTGGAGACCCGCGCACCCTGAAGGTCTCATTGGCACAGGACGTGACAGTGACTGAGAAGCTGGCATACGTGGTCCACCCTTGGGGCGGACCTGACGGCCAGAGTGGAAAGGGTGGTCTATACACGGCCCCGGTTTCAAAACCCGCGGAGCAGATCTGAAGCATCCGTCGTGACGGTTACCTGTTACAGCTGTCACCACGAGATGTTGCTGCTTCTCTTCAAACCCTGCCTAAAGATGGGGTCCCCCCAGCCCCGTCAGCCCTCCCCACCTTTGCCTCTCCACCTGTAATGGCCTATTTGAACACACTGGCCTGGTGGGTATGAGAGAGAGGAGAAGGGTGTTGGTTGCACAAAAGGTATCATTAAGCGTGATTGAAGATCAAACTGCTATTTCATTAATGGGCCATTATCAGGAACTACAGTAGTGTTCGAATTCCTGCATGCCGGTACTGCACACACCCCTTTCCTTCCTTGCACTTCAAAACAAAGAGTCCGCTTAGTGCTCCCTGGGCTTTGTACACCGGCGAGTGTTCCTTGATAGACATAATTATCCAGGATATGCTGGATGATCTTTATTTGAATTCTTTGAATTGATGAAAAATGCTATAAATGCAGATTGTGGAAGGGAAAAAAAGAACGCTGTAATTCATACCCTACCGGTATTATTATTCCTTAAAAAAATTAAAATCAACTGTACATTATCCATCCCTGATTCACAGAGGTAGCATATTGTCATCTGGAATGAGCTCCACAGAGATGCCCGACTCGGCTTCCCTGGAGAATACCGGGCATCACAACAGCCTGAGACGGGTGCCCCACACCCTGGGAGTGACCAGGAGGGCACGGGCACCGAACAGGCTGAATGAGAGATGGGGAACAGAACGCCCCAAACAGGAAGCTGAGGCTACAGAACTGGGCTAATGTGAAATAAGTATGGAATAAATTACCTCTTAATGTTTTCTCTTTCCAAGTCTGCAGAAAATAAGCCACGTCTGGCCCAGAATGGGACACAAAGGCAGAAGTCTGCGTCTGACTGAGTTGTGTAGAGCTGGGGCCCCTGCTGTCTCACCCGGGGTGAGAGAAGGTGGGAGAAGTGTCCTTCTCTCTACGGGTTTTAAAGTCAAGACCAGCCGTCCACGAAGGAGCCTGTTCCTTGGCTTAGGTCTGCCCCAGGGACAGCAGGTGATTCTAACAGGAGGCGAGGAGGACCGTCCTCAAAGCCAAGCAGGACGGTGGCCTGGGGCTCTGCTCCCCAGACAGGGGTCCACGGGGAGTGACCTCAGAACGGGGCGCACAGAATAATGGCTTTTGCTGCTCATCCTCCACCCTCGTGCCCACAGAGAGCACACGGACAACGTGGCGTGCCTCGAACTCATATTGAATGTTCTCTGACACCCCGAAGTTTCGCATGAATTACGAGGAGATCCACAGCCAGCCAACGTGTGGGCCTCCCTGAGAAGAGAATGTGAACATCTGGCCTCTGATGCCGCTGGAGTCCTGAGTCAGGGGTTGTGACACCCAGACTCTGGTCTGTTAAACTGGGGGAGAGACACACAGAACTTGTAAGCTGCCCTCCGGGGAAGCGTCCTATGGAGCTAACAGGAGGGACCCCAGGAAACGTGGATGTCATCGCCTGCAAACACCGAGACACCAGTAAAATTCCCTAAGTCTCAGGAAACTGCTGAAATGTGACCTTCTGCAGGGATGTGTTGGCGCTGACTGAACTCACTCGAGTCTGATGTTCGGTTCTCTTCTGCTCTGGGTGCGCCACGTCCTGGCGGTGACGGCCAGGGGTACTGACACCACGGCAATGCGCAAAAGCTACAAATCAGAGCTTACCCCCACCCCCCCGAAATCTCGTTACTGAACATTTGCCAACACACCATGCATTTTAGGGAATGTAATGATGTATGAAACTAGTACTCAGGGTGCCTCCTACAGGCAGGTACCATGCTTGCTTCTCACGGATTGTTAACTCTAATCCCAACAATGGCTGGCTGAGAGGCAGATATTAATGTCTTGACTTTTCAGAAGGGAGAGCTGAGTCTCAGATGAGGTTGGTGAGCTGCTTGGGTTGCTGCTACAAGGATCCAGGGTTAGAACGAAGGCCTGGCTGGTAGAGCTGGGTGTCCCCTCAGGGAGCCTGGGGAGGAACCGAGCCCGCGGAGGGCTGTCCGCTCCAGCCTAAGGGCACCTAAGGGCACTTTCCAGCCCTACCTCCCCACGGCCATGCCTGGACGTCACACCGTCCGGAAACTAAAATGCTGTAGCTTCGTCTGTCGATGTTCTTTGCCTCCTGAAGTCCCACCAAAGGCAGACTGTGCTCCTAAAGGGCCAGATAGCAAATCCGTTCTGTTAGGGGGCCCGTAGACCCATGTCACAGTAGTTCCATCCCATCCTGGAGTGAAAGCAGGCTTAGCTATCAACAAACACGGTGCTCATGTGCCAACAAAAACTTCTAATATGCAAAAACACAGGGCAGCCAAATTTTGCCAGTGGGACAGGAATTGCCAAATCCTTCTTTAGATTACTTACAAATGTAAGTAACCCAGATTTGAAAGTAAACGTTGCATCCATGGAGTTCAATAAAGTTGCTTTTTTTTTTTCATTTTGAATGAAAACAAGGGACTCGTAAATAATTTTTTTCTTGAAACGTCTTCCCCCGCCTTGCACCAAAATCAGTGATGCTGAAAGTCATGCTGAGTGGGACTTTTTCAGTCATTTATCCAGCAAATCCGGGCTCAGGGCCTGTGCTGTGCTAAGCTCCGTGCTGGGCTCTGAGCGTGAGAGAGCTAGCAGGATGCCGAGTGGAGGCTGGAATGGGGTGGGGGGTGCCATCTGGAGACCCCGGGAGAAGCTTGTGTAGAGTAATTCTCTTTGCAGGGGTATATACTTCGTCTCCCCCACAAATGGGGTGCAGAAACACAAGGCCATCCACTGGTTCCAGCTCTGGGTCCCAGTTCTGCCTGGGGTTCTGTTCTGGGACCTGGTGTGGGCTTTTCCCTCTGGCTTGCTCTCTGAGTCGGCACAGAGCCTCTTGATACACTCCACCCCTCTTCCTGTGTGTTTGGACGACCCCTGGCAGCTTTCACTTCTGCGGTTTGCGTGACGCCCAGAGATCTCCGTCTGGGAAAGGGGACCATGTTGTAGATCCTTCACTCAGGCTGCACTAAGCACATAAGGCTTGCTCACCGGATTCTCCCACAATGATGGATATTAAATAGGCATTATCAGGAGCAGGAGAAAATATTAGAAGTGACTAAGCAACTGTCTCCCAGTAGAATCCAAACACCACAGTGCAACGACTTCCGTGCTGGGCAGGCTGGTGGTGTCTCTGGGGTGGTGGACCCGAGAGGGGCACCTGCTGCTTCCCACTGGCCAGTCAAGGGGATCCGTTTCTGCACCTCGTATGCTCCATGCTCGTTTCTGGTCCAAGAGCTTCGGGGAGCGCTCTGGGCTCTTTCTCTGATAGTTGCATGGATAGGAACGAAGACGTCTAGTTGGACTTGTTTCTCAGAAGGACTGGTGGTTGAACTTCTGCAGAGAAGAAGGGGGAAAGACACACATGATGTTCGGAACAAAGTCGCTAGGCTGGATCCTACACCAACTGTCATTTTAAAAATAAAATTGGTGTCTGGGAGGTGAGTTTGGCTGAGACCAAGCTGGCGTCTGCCTTTGAGAGAGAACATGCGGGGAAGATGGATTAGCAGCTAAGCCTCAGCATCAGATGGTTGGTTTTGAAGGAAGGTGTGAAAGTGGAGCTTTTCCGTCTCATCTGTGGTGTCAACTCTGCTCCCTCTTACAGAACAGCCTGGGCCCTCCAGCCCAGGTGCCCACTCCACGGCCAAATGGATCACCTTGGTTGGCTGGTCTCATCCCTCATCTTCCGCAAATGGTGCTGGGGTTACATCTTTTCAGACTCAGCTAACGTCCCCGGCTCGGAAAATGGCCCTCATACTGATGGGTCTTCTCTGTGAACCCACCAGCTCCCATGTGGCCTCCTTGACTCCAAGCTGCCCTTAGCGTGATATACACAGGTTCTTTCTTTTTTTTCTTTTTTTTAAATTTAAAATCAATTAATTAACATATACTGTCTTATTAGTTTCAGATGTAGAGTTCAATAATTCATCAGTTGTGTATAACACCCAGTGCTCATCATATCCCATACCCTCCTTAATGCCCGTCACCCATTTACCCCATCCCCACCCACCTCCCTGCCAGCAACCCTCAGTTTGTTCCCTAGAGTTAAGAGTCTCTCATGGTTTCCCTCCCTCTCTGTTATCGATTTTATTTTTCCTTACCTTCCCCTATGTTCATCTGTTTTATTTCTTAAACTGCACGTATGAGTGAGATCATATGATAATTGTCTTTCTCTGACTGACTCTAGTTCCATCCCCGTCATTGTAAATGGCAAGATTTCATTTTTTGATGGCTGAGTAGTATTCCATTGTATATGTATATGTATGTATATATATATATATATATATATATATATATGTGTGTGTGTGTGTATACACCACACACACCACGTCTTCTTTATCCATTCATCTGTCGATGGACATCTTGGCTCTCTCCACAGTTTGGCTATTGTGGACATTGCTGCTATAAACATCGGGGTGCACGTGCCCCTTCGGGTCCCTACATTTGTATCTTTGGGGTAAATACCCAGTAGTGCAATTGCTGGATCGTATGGTAGCTCTATTTTCAACTTTTTGAGGAACCTCCATACTGTTTTCCAGAGTGGCTGCACCAGCTTGCATTCCCACCAACACTGTAGGAGGGTTCCCCTTTCTCCGCATCCCCGCCAACATCTGTCGTTTCCTGACTTGTTAATTTTAGCCATTCTGACTGGTGTGAGGTGGGATCTCATGGAGGTTCTGATGTGTATTTCCCTGATGCCGAGTGATGTGGAGCATCTTTTCATGTGTCTGTTGGTCAGAGGTTCTTTCAAAACATCAAATTGGGCCCCATCACTCCCTTTCTTAAAATTCCTCCCCAGTGCCCTATTGGTCACAGGACCCCCCATATTGAGACCTTGGTACAGCTCTCCGCATCATCTCCCTGCTTCCCTCCCTCTCAACCTTGGCCCTGGTGAGACCGCACTCCCTGTGGGCTCCTGAGGTTGCCCTCCTGGGCCCATACAAACGCAGCCTTCCTCCTTAGAGAGCATCCATCTACCTTTCCAGGATCAGCTCACACATCCCTTCCTTTCACTGGGAAACCTTCCCTGCTCAGTCCCCATGGCACCCCAACTCCTGGTCCCACTTGGAGACTAGAATGGATATTGTTGGCACTGCGTCTGCACCTCCTCCTTGCTGGTAGCCCAATCTGCCTGCACCAGCACCTGCATCTCTATGTCCAGAGCCTCCCCCAGCTGCACAGCCCCCACCTCTGTGGCTGGCAGGCCCAAAGAGCCAGAGAATTAGTGCTGCCCAGGAGCCGCCCTCAGTCAATCCGTCTTGGGAGACCATTCAGAAATATTCCCTCAGGTGGTATGGCTCTGAGGTGCATGCTGTCTGCTGGCTCTTGGGGGGGGGTCCCCCGTAGGATTAGCTCCACTGTCCTAAGTGGCAGCTGGCTTAATGACTCATCTTTATTGTCTTCCTTTCTTCCCTGTCTCACTTTTCCACTCCCTGGCTGGGTTTTCTTGGGCTTCCCTCCTAAATAAAATTCTTACACTTGAATCCTTGCTTCAGGCTCTGCTTCCAAGGAACGTAAATGAAAGCAGAGTCCCTTGTCATACTGCTGTAGTTCCCATGCTAATCCCACTGGGTGGGTGGTCTCCGCCAGGGCTCCACGAAGGGTCTCGCCTACCACGTTAATGACTGCAATCTCCGTCTAGAGCATGCTACCTGGCACAGGGCAAAGCTTCAGTAAATACCCAGTGACTGAGGCAGGCATGCTCACTCATGTCATTGTTCAGCCAACCAGAGAATGGAAAGATGTTGGTGGTCCTCTGGGGTCCACTGGCTTTGGGGTCCAAATGCTCCTGATTGACTATCAGAGAAATAACAGTCTCTTCCCTCACGATGGTCTGTGATGTGCTGAGCCTTTCACGAGACTTACAGACTGGTAGAGATGAATGGGGGCAAAGGTAGACACTTGTCTTTAAAATGTACGGGTGATCTTTCCCTTTTTTTTGTTAGAGAAATTCACAGGCTCCTTGGCATTTGGGATTGCTGCTAGAAATATAGCCTTGTAGTTATTCTTTGTGACTTTAATTAAATTGAGAACATCTCACCTGCAAGACAAGCCAGAGAGAGAGAGAGAGAGAGAGATAGACAAAGAGAGAGACAGACTATTAGATGCCCTTTACTTGTTTCTTTCTGCTTTAGATCTCTATTGTGAGCCCTTTTTAAAAAAGAAAAAAATTAAGGCTATTTATTGACTGAAATCCATAGCACAACTTTCTCCCTTTATTAATAATTACTTTTATTACTATAGAAACAGTACTCAAACAAACAGAAATTACCCACAATTTTCTGCTGTCAAAGTTCACTCATAAGATTGGGCAGTTGAAGTGAATCCCCAGGAATACTTGAAACATTGTGTAATTATCTACAAAGTGTACTAATGGTGCTAAAGCAAAAATGGCTTTTCATTTCTCTTGCCATCCTTGACCTCTTCCCACAAATAATTCCAGAGAGGAAGGCTGCAACCACTTTCTCACTAATGGGTGGGAGTTAACTGCTGTGAGGTCTAAGGCTATTTCTGGCAAGTCCAGATAATTAATTCTCTGCAACAGAAAAGCACCGGGCCATGTGGAAGGATGGGTGGACAGATGAACTACAGCAGAGAGACAACGTTTGCTGTCTACGTTCAGCTCGGGTAGAGCGTGTATCGGGACAGGTGGGAAGCCCTTAAATGCAGGTGTGTCTCCCCTCCTTTCTGTTCCTGGGGAAGCCGATGGAGCAACTGACAGGTGTGCGGGGCTGGTCCTGGTTGGGGACCTCTCCCTGGAAGGCTGTGTGACTGGGTGGGACCCAGGAAGTGCCAGCTTGATTCTAGGGGAGGAATGAGATCAGCAGAACATCGCAGGGGAAGTCGTACCCATGAAAGAAAGACAAGGGAAGCAAAAGACAGCACTTTCTTCCTCGATAAACCTGCGTTTAAGAACACCTTCCCACTCACAGCTACATCTGCAACTCACGCTGAGTTACGTAATTTCCACGGTCAGTTGGGTGATCATAATGGTCCAGAAACTGGAAGTTAACGAGTATTATTTCAGGTTGTTGATGATGATGAGGGTGATAACAACCCCCGTTGACATGGGGCCATCCAGTCCGCCCGGCACCCCCACACCCCGTGCGTCATTTGACACACTGCAGTCAGGGAAGGAGCTCATCCTAGAGGTGAGGGATGGATCATGTGCTGAAGGTAATTCAGCCTTTAATCTATGGTCATCAATCAAAACTTGATAGTCTATTATTAATAGCTGGGAAGTCTCTCTTCACAGCACAAAATGTTCTTATTAATGTCATATACCAATTTTGGATCATTTTCAAATTAGGGAGGTATTTCATCAAGTTTATTTCATACATGCACCGTAAGATTTGGAAGAACTTTCCACAGACCAGCATCCGGCTCCTCCATGCCCTTCTCTGCAGTCCCTAGGCTTCTGGTGTCAAGTGCCGGAGGGGTTGTTTATATCACAATATCACTTCTGGATTTGCCATATGGTGTCAAAATGTTGGATGAGTTGAATGGGGGAGGACAGAAATATTCCCGAAAGACACCCTATACCTGGAATGGCTGGTGGTGATTTAACCAGAGGGAAAGAAAAGTCTTTTACCACCACCAGTCAAAATATCTCATTGTTGCAAATTCTACAAAAATGTTTGCACGTACGAACATATTTCTAGGGTTCCTCGTGGGGCCCTGGAAGTGGCCCATGCAAGCGAGAGTCCTCAGAGTTTCAGCTCCCCCAGGTCCATAGACACCCCACTTCTCTAGGGATGGAAATGGTAACCAGAAAGAAAAGGGGAGGCGGGCCTGGCCTTCAGCCAAGCCAGGCATATTGTCCCTTCTTGAATGTGGGTACATTGATTTGAAGAAAAACAGACCATTATTGTCCCTTGTCTAAGAAAGGACAGCAATTCTTGGTTGGGCGTAAAAAACCAGGTGCAATCTGCTCTTCCCCAAGTATGCATATATGAACTGTGATTTTTCCCATTTCAAGAATTTGAGGAGACGCTTGCGTCTGGGGACGGGAGTGGGGAATAATTGGCAAAGGGCTCTTCCCGGGGGTGATGGAAATGCTCTAAGGTTGGGTTGGGATGATGGTTGCACAACTCCGCATGTTTAATAAAAGTCATGGGGTCGCACTATCAAGATGGGCGAATCACATGGTAAATTATACCCCAAAGAAGCTGTTAAAAATAATTTGAGGGAAAATTATGCTGGACATTTCAACCTACTCAGCATTTCTCCAAGTTTGCAGGACTTGTAAGGGTTTTCTTTTGACTCGGTTTCCTGCACCTGCCCTACCTCACTGAGCAGAGCTCCCCAGTGCCTGGGACCAGGCAGGTTTGCACCAACCTTGGATGAACTGGCTCTCCTCCCGTGGATCAGCCCAGGTGGCTGCAAACTCATAGCCGATACTGAGTTCTGCACCGAAATTGTCTCAGCTCTGTCACCCTGCCACCTCTCCAGCTCCGGGTCAGGAGATGCTCCTTCTGAAGGCCACCTGAGCTTGGACCAGTTTGTGAGTGCCTCCTTAAGCTTTGGGCCCTTGGTGTCCCTTGATACAGACCTAGGACGACTCCAGGTGCCTGTCCCTGTTCCTCAAGTTCTAGAAGGCACCGCTTGTAAGTGGACACCAAATCAAGGAATCATTATATTTTAACTAGTATTGCCAATTTCCTGGGAGAAACATTTCAAAGTAAGCAAAGTAAGCAAAGAGGAGAGGAGAGCCCCGATGGGAGAGTTTCGGGGACTTTCCTGCAGACACAGGAGGTTGCAAGCCCCGGCTGAGCACCCCAGGTGCGTTATGATGGGCTGAGTAGTTCACAGTAAATAGCTTGGACAAGTCCACGAGGAAGTTCATTTATCCTGTTGCCGGAGTGTTGCCTTAGATCGGGGGCTCCTTTTTTCTCACCCCACCGAGAGACGGGAGGGAGAAGGAGCAGAAGGTCTCCGTTGGGGCCCCACAAATGGGCTCCTCTGTGCCGAGAGAGAAGGAGAAGTCCGTTTGGCTGGGCACCTTCTTGCCGCACACCCCGCAGCTGCCCGCTGCTATGTGGCAGATGGGCTCTGCTTTGTCTTCTGTTTCTCTGCTGGCTTGAAATTCTGGGTACTCAGTGGGTAAGTGAGATTTTGTGGGGCGTTAGGCACAAGAGGGAAATGAGTTGGGCCGCGGGGAGGATGGAGCTCTTTCTCCCTGGGGGCAGCAGGAGTGTCTCTGCCTGGGGTCTCAGGCATCTGTTGGTCTCTGGGGCGGAGGGGGGAGTGGGGTGGCCTTGGTGCTGGTTGGAGCATGCAGCAGGGCCCCCGGCCTCCCGCAGTGGCCAGGGTGGTCCCTTGGTGTTCTGGTTCTGCCTTCAGAGAGCCCGGGATTAGAATTTCATCTCTGGGTATTAGCCGCAGGGTGGCCCTTGGTCATTTACCTCCTCCCTTCTGATAAACAGGGAGCAGCCAACCCGGAGCTTTGTGAGGATGAATCAGAAGACACACCCAACTTGCTGAGCATGGTGTTGGCCCAAAGGCGGTGCGGAATACAAGGTTCGGATCATTGCTGTTATTTATGTTACTAGTAGTATGATTGTTACTGGTGCATTCTAGTTCTTCACGGGTAGTGAGCCCTTCGTCACTGTTGGATGTTACCATTCTCCTGAATTATTATTTCCTGCATCTCAAACACACAGGAGCTGTGGGAGATGTGAAGCTAGTGTTGCAAGAAGGGAGGTTGGTCCTGGGGGGTGTGCGGACAGAAGACAGCTGAGCCCTTGCCGCTCTCGCCCTTACTTGGGATTCAAACCCCTCTCGGTCTCCACGAGGCAGAGAAGCCTTTAAGATGCTCCTCAGTGGTTCTCAGAGTGTGGGCTAACATTGCCAGGGAATTTCTTAGAAAATGCAAATTATCAGACCCCATACCGCACCTCCTGAATCAGAAACTCCTGGGCGGGCCCACCAGTGTCTGTGTTTCTAGAAGCCCTCCTGGCGATTCGGGTGCTGGCTGGGGCTGGGACCCTGTGCTCTGTGTCCCTCTCCACCCAGTAAACTGCTGCCTGGGGTTTGGTGGGCATGTGATGTCCCAGGGAGGGAGGACCAGCGGAGGAAGACAGCTTTCACCTCAGTTGTGTAAGGGACAGTTAGGCCCTATGGGAGATGGAGGGAATGAAAACAGGGGAAGAAAGGCCCCGCCCAGTGTTCGATGACTCGGGAATCAATGGCGGGTCCACGCTGCTTTGCCAGGAGGTGATGCGGGGAAGCTGAGCACCAGTGGGTGAGAGTGACTTACTTCTTGCCTTTTCTTCTCCTTTCTTTTGTTCATTTTTTTCTTTCTTTATTCCTTTAAAAAAAAAAAAAAAACAGAACTCTGACGGTTTGTTACTTTTCTTTTTGCTTCATAAAAGAGCAGGGAACCGATCTGTCAGTGATTCTCTGGCAGTAACAGATTTCTTCGATTTTTAGCCTCGTTATCTTTGTAAATTAACCCGGCACCGAACACAAAGATTAATATGTACAATGTACATTGGGGACGATTATTTTGTCCTCTTCAAGAATTGTGTTGTGGGGAACAAAACCAAAGCAGCCACTGGACACCCTTGTTCCAGCTATCCAGAGCATGTTTTGGGGGTTTTGGGTTTGGGGGAGGGGGTGAGGGGGGTGCCATCAGTATTCAGAGGTCAGTGAACACACAGAAGGACACTACTGCACTAGAACTTAGGGAAATACCACATAAACAGAAAAGGAACACTATTTCATACCAGTCAGACTAGCAAAAAGCAAAAAAAGAATAAGTCTGAGAGGTCCAGGTGAAGGAAAGGGTGTGGGGAGGCCAGGAAGTCCCACAGCGGGGGGGTGGGGGTGGCGCTCAGTCCTTGGAAGAGTTTGGGACTTGAGGACACATAGGGAAACTGGAGAAACATGAATCTGCACCCTGCATTTCCACACCGGACACCTACCCTACAGAGGCATTTGTGACTGTCCACCTGGAGAGTGGCTAAGGCTGTCTGTCTGTCCATGGCAGCTTTGTCGGGTGGGGGGGAGTCATGGGAAAACAAAGTATTCATCACTAGGGGAGGGACCGCAGTCCGGACTGGCAATCACAGCTGACGTGGGCAAAAAAGTGTGGGTAGATCTACAAGTAGTTTACTGACTAACTCAAGATACAGACAGATTCCTGCAGGACAATTCATTTTGTGTAGATCACAACACACACGCACACTCCATAAGAGGTATGGGTTGCTGCATCGTTCTATAGCCTTATTGCGTGCAGTTTGAGCAGGCAAATGAGCGTGGAAATGGGGCGGGGGAGTTTTTGCTCTCAAACCGGGCATGTCCACATCTTTCTGAAAGCTTGACTCTGTCTGTCACCAAGACATCCCACTGGACAGGTTGCAATGAACCAAAGCTATGACCCACCTCGGTGCGTAAGAACCAGTTGGCCATCAACAGAGGGAGCATTTACTGAGGATGGTTGATGGGCCCAGAGCTTCATGGGGCTTCATGGTGAGGTAACTGACCCCACTATTGTTGCCCTTAACGAGTCACGATTAGCCCAGAACATTCACGCGTGGGCCACAGCCCATCAGCAGGTCGGTGGGTGACTGTTGGTAACTAAGAGCAGAGGGGAAGGGGCTCGGGCGAGGCCTTGGGAGGAGGCAGGTCTACGGTGGACTCTGCACCATGGGGGCCGTGATCTGTGCGTGGGATGGCGGCTTCCTGCTCACTACGAGCTCTGGAGCCAAGAGTAAGTCAAAAACACCCTGTTGGATGGGACCCGCTCTCTTTGGTAACCGCCATTCCTTCTGTGAAGATGCTCGGAAAGGCAGGGTGTGCAATCAGCCTTGACGCACAGCCGCGTTGAGTGGAGTGGGATGCCCAGTTATTATTAAATAATAATAAAGCTACCAACTGATTGGGAGGCCGGTATGTGTGTTGGTTTCAGAAATGAAAGCAGTGGTCTGGCTTCCCTGTAATTGCTGTCAGGTTTTAAGCAATCCTCTGTTCAGAACTCTCCTTTTAATGTAGCTGTGAAAATTGTTACCAAGCAACCAAGCGGTCCTGAGCGCGGAGAATCTAGGAGTGGCTGGCGTGGAGACCCCCCAGCCCGAGTGGCGGCCCTGCCTGCCCGAAAGTGCCCCATGACGTCACCTGCTCTGCTGGTCAGGAGCAGGTGTGATGTGCAGGGTGGGGGGTGGGGGCATGGGTTTAAACGTGAGTAAGCACACAGATGTGTCTGGGCAGCACTGTGGGGCGTTTCTGTGGCAGGATGACGGCACGGGAGGGTGCACAGGCATCTCTGCCAGGAAAGTTGTGTGCGCGCCAGGCTTGGCGCTGGACGCCAGGGAGCTGTCCTGTCCTGGGACCCCCCGGAGGCGTTTGCACATGGTAGACCTAAAACCCCAATCCGAGCCCAGCAGAGAACCCACCACCGGGGACCTTGACCCAGCAAAGTCAGCCAATCGGTAAGGTTTCCTCACCCCAGCTTGTCCCCTCAGCGCATGGTTCTGACTGGAACGTCTCTGCACCCCGAAGGTCCTAGGAGGTGGGGTTTACCTCCTCTTCAGCACTGGAGTCAGTTTTGGGGAGTTTAGGGACCACTTTCCTTTATTTCTCGGGCATTATTCCTTCTTTTTATTTTTTTTTAAAGATGATATTTATTTACTTATTTATTTTAGAGAGAGAGAGATGGAGAGACAGAGTGCAAGCAGGGGGAGGAGCAGAGGGAGAGGGAGAGAAGCAGACTCCCCGTTAAGCTTGGAGCCAGATGCAGGACTAGATCTCATGACCCTGAGATCATAACCTGAGCTGAAATCAAGAGTCAGACACTTAACCAACTGAGCTACCCAGGTGCCCCGATTATTCTTTCTTTATGCCAGCATGGTTTTATTTGTCTGTATACCAACAGGATACATATGTATGTATATGTAAAATTTTAATGACTGAGTTTTTATGTAATATATAAAATATATATATATAAAATATTTTAGTGACTGTTACATATATGACATAGATTATGATGTGTATCTATATATGTAAAAATTTTAACAATTTTTATAGATAAATAGGTAGGTAGATGATAGATCTATGGAAGGAAGGATGGATAGATGGATGGATGGATGGATGGATGGATGGATGGATGGATGATGGATAGATGGATGGATGGATGGATGGATGGATGATGGATGGATGGATGGATGGATGGGTGGATGGATGGATGGATGGGTGGATGGATGGATGGATGGGTAGATGGATGGGTAGATGGATGGATGGATGGGTGGATGGATGGATGGATGGATGGGTGGATGGATGGATGGATGGGTGGATGGATGGATGGATGGGTGGATGGATGGATGGATGGAAGGAAGGATGGATGGATGGATGGATGGATGGATGATGGATGGATGGATGGATGGAAGGATGGATGGATGGAAGGAAGGATGAATGGATGGATGGATGGATGATGGATAGATGGATGGAAGGAAGGATGGATGGATGGATGGGTGGATGATGGCTGGCTGGCTGGCTGGTTGGAAGGATGGATGGATAGACAGATAGTTAGAATGGAAGGATGGCCCATAGATGCATTCATGATTGATTAGAGCCCATGAAAGACTTCCTGCATCCTTGGCTGTGGTTGGTCTGGCCAGGGGTGAGGGGGGCCTGGGCTCAGGAAGTGGTGGTGTAAGTGGAGAGAAAGGTTTCGATTCTCCATATGTTTCACAGACAGCGCTGACCAGATTGGCTGCTAAATTGGAGGTGAGCGTGGAGAAAGAGAATTGTCAGTGCTGACTTGGGGAGCTTTGCTGTGCAGCAGGGACCCATTTCCTATTGTCCAGCATCATGTGCTTCAGATTCCAAACCCTGCTGAACACAGCCCTCCCCAGGCAGAGTGAGATCTCCTGGAGACCAGAACAAGCAGAGAAGCAGGCCGAGTGAGAGGCAGGAAGGCTGGCTCACATTTCTAAGATCTGTCACAATTCAAGGTGTCCCTTGGGGATAGAGATTGTGACCCCTGGATGCTACTGATGTGTAGATGTGGCCCTTTTGACACCAGTTCTCAGCAGCGTCTGTAGGGAGGAAAGAAGGCGGGGGTTGTCTTTCCTGGTGTCAGCTTCTCGGGAGCACTGACACCAGGGTGCTCCTCGCCGAGCGCCTTGATTGAGATCAAAGTGTGTGTGTGCATCATGTTATCCAGGCCTGTTTTCCTCTGCCACTTTGAATGAGATTCTGGGCTGTTCCAGGCACCTTCAGAGGAAGCAGCCCTCTCGCTCTGGCTGCCTCATTTGCAGCAGCTCAAAGAGAAATTACTTAGAAAGGCTTCTTGCCTGTGCATTGCTTCTGTGAGTGCATCTTGCCCTCCTGGGCTCTGGCCTGTAACTCTGATGCGTCTCCTTCCCAAGCCCTTTGTGGAGAGTTCCATCAGCTGGCTCGAATGGGAGCAATTAGCTTCAGCAGGTAATTAGCCTTGTTTGCTTGCACTCGGCTTGGGCTCTGGGGCACAACTCGTTTTTATTTCAAGTCCTTTGCATTGTCCCTCCAAGTCTGAGGGCAGATGAGATGGTGAGATGTTTAGAAAACCCAATTACATTCTACCAGCTTCCAAAATGTTCATGGTATGTTCCTATGTGGCTTATTGTCATTTACTTTAAAAATGAATCTCTTGGGGCACCTGGGTGGCTCAGTCGTTAAGCAGCTGCCTTTGGCTCAGGTCATGATCCCAGGGTCCTGGGATGGAGTCCCACATTGGGCTCCCTGCTCCGCGGGAAGCCTGCTTCTCCCTCTCCCACTCCCCTGCTTGTGTTCCCTCTCTCGCTGTGTCTCTCTCTGTCCAATAAATAAATAAAACTTAAAAAAAAATGAATCTCTTTCCCATCTTTGCTATTCTCATTTGCCTGGTTGTAAGAAAAAGACATCTCTGGACCTACCTGTCTCCCAGCACAGATTGGCTGGAAGGTGATGCGATTGGCCTAGGAGCTCGGCTTTAGTACATCACGCTGTACACTTCCACAGTGGAATGGAGAAAGTGAGGAAAATTATTCCAGAAAGTCTGCTCCACCAGTGGTCACTGGGACTGCACTGCAAGCGGTCCTGGGGGTCAAGGAGGAGGGGCTCAGAAGGATGACATCGTGCTAAGATTCTGCTTCCTACAGAGGTCACAGCTGCTCCCTACGGAAACATCAGGCGGTCCAGGTCCCCTGGGGGCGCATCCAGAGACAGAGGCCCTATTAATTTTAGAGAAGGGACTTTGCAGAGGGCTTGAATTCTGCCCCATATCTGTCTCCCGGACATTTCCACTCATTGCTCCTAACTCTGGTCTCTACAACACTCCGGTTATGAATAAACTATCTACCAGAGCCAGTGTTTGAGTTTGTTACCTTCATTTGATGTTGACCTTCCATGACCTTGGGAAGACTTCTTGTTACCAGTCACATATCTCTCGGGCCTCCAAAAGATTCTGTTCACACCTGTATGCCCAGCCTGGCCAGGGCTGTCACTGGTTGATGCCATAGCCTTGGTTGCAAAGTAGAGAAAAATATCCTTCTGGATGAATGGGGGCAGGTTCTTCTTCTGGGTAAGCACAGACCCATGAGTACAACACTGAGCTAACAGATGACATTTTTGTACAAAGAAAGGAGGTAAGCCAGAGAGTGTGGATATCTTTCAACTACCATTCTCCCCACTGGTCTGGGTCTTTGGACCGTCCCTGAACTTGCCAGTAATAGGCACTCATGTTTTGGAAATTAGCAAATGGATGAGCAGGTTCTCACATCAGGGTTTTACCTACTGGGCAAACAGGCAAGCACTGTGGGAATGGTTTGAGAGAATAACCTCACATGGACATTTTCACCTTGCAGTCCGTGTTTGTAGAAACTGGAGGCTTTAAGTGTGACCTAATTCAGCAAGTCACAAGAACAATCAATCATAGGAAATGCCATCATTCGGAAGAAAGGACTAACACTGGTGCTGAGTCTGGATGGAGTCCTGGCTCCGCTTCTCCTGACGCTGGCCAGCATGTGCACCGCCTCCGGGTGTCGGTTTCCTCATCTCTAACATGGGGCGGGTCGGTGGAGAGTCCATCTGCCTCAGGGAGCTGTTGTGAGGTGCGAAGAAGTTATTTCTCTAGCACAGCTCAGTAAACTACAAGGGGCTCTATATGTACTTGAGGCAGGATTATGTCGTCTAATTCATGTTTGGCCAAGATTCAACGTATCTTGAATTCACATGGAGTAAAAGCATTCAGGGACATGGTAAGAAAGTTGAAGGGCTCCCTTCCCTTTCCAGGAAATAATCCAGATGCCAGGTGGATCTGTTAGGGCTCAGTGCAGGAAGCAGAAACGCCTCAGGTGGTGAAAGCAGAAAGTGACCTAATATGGGGAATTGGGTCTCATGCAAGTTCTGGACGGGTGGGGGATGTGGGCGTTAGAGATTCGCAGAAAGTGACCTAATATGGGGAACGGGTCTTGTGCAAGTTCTGGACGGGTGGGGGACGTGGGCGCTAGAGATTCGCAGAACTGCCAGCATGCACAGATAGCAGAGCAGGCTCAGCAGAAATGAGCTGCCACGCAGCTCCCACTTCTTCTACCACCAAGAAGGTGGGAAATCAGGAGATCACCACAGAACTATCGATCCCAACAACACATGGGAACTGTAATCTCTTGGTTGGGCATCGGGGCTCAGGAATCTGCTGACACTGTCCGAAACAGGAGGATTCTCAGACATGTCCTGACACCAGCATCACTGTGTGGCAAACCAGTGACCTGGCAGATGCACCGGCTGAAGCCAGCCAAAGGAAGCCAGAAGACGGCCTCCCTTCCGTCTTCCACATCTCGATGAGAGTGTCCGATCGGCAGAACAAAATCTCATCTGCAACTCTGGATGTGAGGTGAATTCCTTCTCTGTTGCTGCTTAACAAAGTACCACACAGTTCCTGTAGGTTAGGGGTCCATCCGAGGGGGCTTGGTTTGGTTCCCGGCCAGGGCCTGGGTCTCATCTGCAAGCTCACCTGGGGAAGGACCTGCTTCCAAGCTTCATTGTTGGAGGAATTCATTCCTCTAGGCCATTGCGCCCTCAAGGGATCCTTGGAGACCCCCTTAGCATCAGCTCCCTGCACCATGGATTCTGAGAAACGTAGTTTTCAGCTTGTCAACCTTGGCAGGAAAGGAGGTGCTCAAGAAGGAGGAGCAAACAGATGCTAAGTGCCAATTGACCATATGCAGCCGGCAAGAGGAAATGAAAAAACATGCAGTGGAATAAGGAAGATCCTGGATATAATGAAGCAAGCAGCAGTCCCTCTATGCATGCCTGGTGGCAGGCAGCCCTTTGTGGGCTGTGTACTTTCTACAAATGCCACTGAAGAGGAGCCATCTACAGTGAGCGAGTTGTAAAATGACAAATTGTCAACCACAGAGTCATAGCAGCCTACCGCTGGAAGGAGTCTTCTGCTTTTGGAGGGAGGCAGAATTGTGGAGTCATGAACAATCCTTTTGGACCTGGGGTCTCCACTTGTTCATTACATAGTTCATTTCTCTGTCCCCAGTGTCCTCATCTGATAAATGGGGTAATGGTAGTCCCCACCTTCTAGTGTAGTAAAATTGCTGAGAATTGCTTCTATCCATGAAACGCTTTTTAAATAACCAAGCACTTGGCACATTGCGCTAAACACGGTAAATACTCAAAGATGTGGGCTGTTCACAGCCCAATGCCCTCTTTCCCCAGCTGAGGAACTGGGTCAGATGGCTAATGTGACATGGATTTTCAGTGGCCAAATGGTCCTAGAGGAAGTTCGTGGCAAAGGTGGGCCTAGGAGCTGGGTCCCTTGGCACCCAACCGAAGACGATATTTCCAGTGAAACAAACAATCCTTTCTCCTGTTTAGGCAGAAACATAGGAAATTGCTGTTGTAGTAATTTAACGTGGCTGCTTGTTGGCTGGTTCACATGGTGTGGGAAACAAGCCGCAGATTGCCTGGGCACAGGTGGGGTCGGCCACCCAGTGTCTGCAGATGTCTCCGGCCTCTTGGTTGGGGACACAGCCACGCATCTACCTCTGATTTGATGTGAGTGGCCCCGAGGCTCAGGCCAAGTGTCCACTGATGTCCTATTATGAGTCTGTGCTAGAGAAAGCCTCCAATTCTTGTTCCCTGATTTACATGACATTCATGCATCCAAGCAGGGTCTGGCTTGGCCTCTCTACCCTGCTTCCTGCTGTTTATCTGACAGATGAAAGCCGGCGTGACACGGATGCTTCATTAACTGGGCTGAAACGTTCACAATCTGCGTGCTGTCAGGGGTGGGTACGTCCCACCGGCTGGGGCTCTGCTCGGACACTCATGGTCCTGCAAGCTTGCTGAGGCCAGCTGGGCACGGTCGGCGGCCCTTGTGCTGGGGAGTCCACAAGCCAGCACCTCGAGGTGTGCTTCGGGGCTGGTGAGAAGCCGCGTCAAGCGCCATGTGACCCGCGGGGGAACAGTGCTGAGAGGTGGGTTGGGAAGCCTCTTCCTCACACCATGCTTAAGTGATTCCAGCTCACATGTCACCTGAGAGTCCTTACCCCTGTGAAGAGCTGCAGGGAAAGCAAGATATCCCTCAGCCGTTGGTAGGGTGGAAGGGCATTTACTTTGACTCCCAGGAAATTTTGCTGGACCCTCTTGTGGAGACACCATACAAGACCTCCCTGGGGAGATGGCATCACATTCCAGGTGTCAGGAAAGAGCTGACTAAAGCCCCCTGTTTAATCTGAAATCGTGGGGGATGGGGGGGCCAACGCTGGCTACACATTCAGTTCACTCAGACATCACCCAGAGCCTCTGCTTAATTGGTCCAGGATGGAGCCTGGTCTTTTGTATGTTTCTGAACACCCCCGATGATTCCAATATGCAGCTGAAGTGGAAAGCACTGATAAACACAAATTAGTGTGAGCTTGAAAATCTCCCTGCATGCACATGTTTTTATTCATTCATCAGCAGGTATTTACTTACCATATTTATTACCATGCCCGATACGGTAGCAGAGAAGACTGTTGAGCTGCCGGCCCTGGCATGGCTTCCCCGCCATCCGCACGTCGGCAAACACGGCAGAAGTAGCCACCTTCCTGCTCAGCTCCGTGGCCGGCCTCTGCCTGGGAAGCTACTTAGAACAAAAGGAATTGGATGAATCTGATCCATCACAGGCAGATTTTGTGCATGCCACAAGGCGAGGGGTTTCAGCTTGGAGACTTGCAATGGAAGGTGACAGCCACTCCCCGCCAGTCAGAGATCCTGTAATCCCGAAGGATGAGTGGGGAGATTTGGTAGCTGATGCGTGGGGTTGTTTGGAGAGATCCCATTACATGGTATAATGGGAGGATGAGCCACGATGATAAAACATGGGCGGGCAACTACAGCTAGCCTGGCCCGCATGTCTGCTTTTAGACGCTCAAGGTGCATTTCGTTCATAGAGCATTCCCAGGGAACGTTTCCAGGGCATGACGCGGCAATGATTCAGAGGCATGGTTCAGAGCCTGTGCAGTTGAAGGGATGGAGACTGGACGACCCATTTATACTTGGGAGCGCCTGGCTGTGTGGAGGCTGGTGGCTTGCGGGGAGAGACTTTAGGGAAAGGATGCTCTGGGTTCAAACCTAGCTTCTCCTGTTCACAAGCTCTACTTGTGTAAGGCATACACCCTTACCTATGAAAATAGGAGTAATGGCACCTGCATCTTGCATCACCTTCAGACCGGAGCTGAGCCAGTAAAGAACCAGGCACCATGGCTGACACACAACAGGTGCCTAGTGACTGGTCAATGTCTTATATTTGTATCAGCTACCTGCAGCCTTGACACCGTGTAACAAACCACCCAACACCTAAGGGCTGGAGGGAACTAATGTGTGTTGTGAGTGTGCGGGTTGTTGGGCTGTGAGGCTGATCTGAGGCAGGCTCAGCTATCTCAGCTGGGGGGCTCCTGTCTGCAGTCAGCCCCCCATGGGGGGCCTGGGGGCTGCAAGGAGTGTCTGCTGGCCGGCCTCCATGCTCCCTAGGTGTTGCTCACATGTTTTCCTTGGTAGGCAACCTTGAATATCTGCTCAAGGTGGTGGCAAGGGTCAAAGAATGAAGGGAAATGCTTGAAACTTTTCCAGTTTTGGCTTGAGTCCCAGTTGCTAACATCTCACTGGCCAAAGCAAGTCACCAAGCCACGAGTGAGTTGGTAGGAACAGCAAGTTGTGGGGCGGAGGGTGGGAAGGGGCTCAAGGAGACCACCACGCAGGCTGTGAAGACAACCGTGTTACCATGCATTCTTGGTGAAAAGGACTCCGGATTGGAAGGTATTCTACAAATTCCATTTGTCATTTCTCCTCATCCTCATCTGAGGTGTTTTGCTACCTAATTTGGGGACAGTGTTGGTGAGACATTGCAATGTTGATTCTAAAAAACTGCCCAGACCAGACAGCCAGGACCGATGGGGGGTGGGATGTGTGTATCTGCAGCAACAGAAACAAAAATCTAATATTGCATCCGGGGGGTTGCAGCGATTCACAGACAAGATGATAGGACGTGCCTTCGAAATAGTGGAAAAGCCTCATTTTTGTAAGACCTTTCAGTGTGTGTCTGCTGAGTGCACATTTTCTTTCGCAGTTTTTGCAACAGTAAACATTGAAATAATTGAATGTTTGCTGTTCAGAGATGCCCTTTGTGTGAACTAATAAATGTCTTTCGGTCTTGCATTTGGGGGAGAAATTAAATAAAAATGGCCATGCATGGTTGATTCTGCCCATGGCCAAGATGTTAATTGCTTCTCTTTCCCACATTTCAGAGTCTGAACAATGGGTTTTTCTGGACAGCCTGCCCCTCCCTTGCAGTGAGTGCCCGCAGAGGGGACGCAGCTGAGGGACCGACGCTTGGAGGTGGAAGTTAGGTGGAGTGGGACCCGAAGAGGGGGCTCTCCCTCCATCTGTCCTCTCTCCTCCCCACTCCCAGGCATGCATCTCTAACCTGCAGGCCATTTTGGGGGGACAATGTGTTGGCTTTGGCCCATAAGTCAGCCCTACAGATCCCTTCGGGAAGCATTAGGCTTTACTGTGACACGTTGCTGCCTTTGAGGAAATAATTGCCTGGTTTGGCCAACTTGGGACCTGCTTTCTTCATCTTAATTTCCTCTCTGGGGATACCCTAATTAGTATTTACTTTCACTTAAAAGAGAGACATTTCTTCTGATGAAATCAACAGTTTCCTCTGCATGCCAAGCTTTTTTTATGATATTAAGCATTTAAATAAAAAATTATAAACATACTGTGAAATGCTGATGGGGGTGATTAATTTATTTTTATTTTGCATGTTTTAAGGCTGTGGGGATTACTGTTTTGAAGCAGACCCAATTATTGTCCTTGGGTTCTGCGCAGACTGGGAGAAGTAGTCCCCCAGAGTGGCTGTGAGTGGGTGGCGATGCAAGGCCTCCCATGCAGGCAGCCCACAATCTTGGCTGCTGGGGCCCCTAGAAACAGGGACACTGGGGGCAGAAGGGGATCTTCAGTGCAACCAGGGTGGTGAGCAGAAAGGAATCACCTTCCTGATGCCTTCCTTCCAGGATGGGCCACATCTTGCCCCTGCCTAGCAACACTGTCTGTCAGGGTCAGCTGATGCTCGGGCCAGAGTGCGGGGTGCGGGGTGCAGGGCACAGGGCTTGAGTCGGGAGGCCTGGGTCTGAGCCCTTACCCTGCTGCTTCTAGCTGAGGGATCTGGAGCTTCATGGAAACTCTTTAAGCCTTCTGTGAAATCTGTGAATTTCAGCATCTGTGAAATGGGCAGTTGCCCCGCCTACCCTGCTGGAGATGCCTGGAAGACCCAGATAGGGAGCCTGAGAACATGAGGGTGTCTGTGGCCTTCATGAGCACTTATGCCCATCGAGTTGGCCGACACCACCCTCCCTGCCTGGGGTTCCCTTTGCTGGCCTCCAGAATACGCTGAATGGATCAGTTGGAATAAAAAAGCAATCATGTACAATCTTTCCTTTACAGGCCAAAATTGAGGCTCTAGTCAGTTAAATAACGTATCCAAGGTCAACAGCAGAAGTTGAGACCCAGCTGGTCAGATGCCAGAGTTAGGGCTCTCATGCAGACTCTTACCCCACACCGTGGTTGGCCGAGCCTGGCCTGGCAATGCTGTTTCCCTTACCCCAGGGGCAGGCCAGTTGGTCCATCTGCTCTTCCCAGCTTTGGACAGATCACCAACCCAGCCTGCCAGTCACCTGAGAAATGCTCATCTGTGTTTTAAAATATCGCCTCTTGTGAGGTGAGGGTGGGGCAGGACAGCACAGCAAAACACCACTAAACAAAACCAAAAAGCAGTCCATTTTGTGCATATGCATGTGCGGGATGCTATGGAGCAACATCCGGTTCGGGTTTTACCGTCACGTTTCCCGACTCCTCGTTCTTGGCCTGGGAGCCCATCACACAGCTCTCCGGCATCTCTCTGATGCTACATAGTGGGACCCACAGAGGCACTGGGGCTCGAGGAGTGGGTGAAAGATGCAAATCCGGGTCCTGGAAGTCATTCTCCCACTTGTGGCATCGTCTCTGGTTTCTGTATCAGAGTTGTTATCACTGCCTGTGAAGAATGGACCCAGAGACCAACCCATCCTCAAAGAAACAGAAGACCTTGTTCATGAACAATCGTTCTGAAAAATTAAGGCAAAACATCAGAAGTAACACATGAGCCGACAAATGTGTGACACTACAAATTCTTTTGTTCCAAATAGCACGGTTTTCAGGTTTTTAAGTTCAAAGCTTGTGTTTAGGAGGGAAAAAAGTCAGCCATTGTAACAGAAGCACAAAAAGGGGAAATTTAATGAGAAACATGACAGAAGAGCAGAGAGAATACAAAAGTTGAAATAGAGCAGGATAACAGAGGAGGAAAACATTTCATTGCTCTTAATGAAAGGATTACCCTGGAAAAATACAACTGGAAGTGCAGAGGATATTTTAATGATTGTATTACAAGGAGAAAGCAGATTAGCTGTCACCCCTAAACAAAATCAATCCACACATTAAACTAGATTTGGAAAAGAAGTTTTCAGTGGGGACCGCCTGGGGCAGAAACGCTGTGTGTGCGAGCTGATTTGCAGGAAAGTTGAGTATTCTTCATTGACCGTATCTGATTATTAAGTGATGTGAACAATCCAACCTCAGTTAAGTATTAGGCGTAAGCAAAAGCCTTTTTAAAAGTTACGTAAAGTCAAGAGTAAGGGTATTTGTGTTCACCCTTGTGTCATGCGCCGTACAGAAGACCCTGTTCCGGGAGATGAACCATGAGAGACGATGGACTCTGAAAAACAAACTGAGGGTTCTAGAGGGGAGGGGGGTGGGGGATGGGTTAGCCTGGTGATGGGTATTAAAGAGGGCACGTTCTGCGTGGAGCACTGGGTGTTATGCACAAACAATGAATCATGGAACACTACATCAGAAACTAATGATGTAATGTATGGTGATTAACATAACAATAAAAAATTAAAAAAAAAAAGAAAGAAGACGCTGTTCCATCTTCAGCACGATCTCAAATTCTAGTTTCTCTGTAAACTGTGAAGAGCTGGCTTGAGTACTGATTTCCAGTTGGCATGGAGCCATCTATTTGGGATTTCCTGTTGTGCTCTCTTTCCAGATCAGACAACGTTCCGTTCACGTTATTCTTGAGGTAGATCCATACTCGTTAACCATGCAAGTCGAGACCTGTCTGGGTCAGTCAGTGGCTCTGCTATAATGATGCCGAGTAACAAACATCCCCCAAACCCAGAGATTCAGAGCAAGAAGTGTTTCTTTCCCACTTGAGTCAACAGATGGAGCATCGCTTCTTGGTGGGGTGAAGCTGACCTCATCTGCCAGCCCCTGGCGCCATGTTCCAGGCTACAGCTCGGTTGAGTTCTGCTCTCTGGCCCCTTGCCATCCTTGAACTAGGGGTCATCAGGGCACCAGGCCATGAGGAAGTGCCAGATGCCTCCAAGGCTTGGATGCCACATTGCCTCTGCTTATGTCCCTTCAGCCTAAACAAGCCACATGCCCAAGCTCTACCTAAGTGGGGCCAGGCACTACGCAGGTCCCAACGGAAAGGGGGGATGTTTGCAGAATGGCAACCACTATTTGGTGCCACCTGACCCCATGGTTGCTCAGCAGCTTGGAGCCCCTCAGGAGGCAGCCGCTCAGAAGAGCCTGGATGGGAAGTAATGGGATTTAAGCTCTGTGTCTGCCACCAGCCTCAGTCCCTTTATTTGCAGAAGCAGCTGTGGTGGGGTTCTCGGGAACTTGGCCCGGGGAGCCACCCAGACTGGGGTCTGGGATTGTCATTCACCAAACATGTACATTACTTATTCAGATAAAAACAACAAAAAGAGCCCCATTTAAAAGACATCTGGAAGAACTCCCCCTTCCCAATTTTGTCAGCAATTTTCCCTTGCTACTTCAAGAAAGAAGGGGCTAGGTTGAAAGTGACCTTTGCTTGTCCTTGGGCCAGGTGATGCATATACATATAAAGTCCCATTTTGTTCTGACCACGGCAGGCCATGCCGTGGCTATTCTCACCCTTGTGTTACTGGTGCCAGAATGGAGGCTCCAAGAGGCTCTGCACCTCAACAGAGTTTACAAGATTAGAAGGTATTGCTCAGAGAAAATCCCGGCCTTTCCAGGCAGGTGTTGTGAACTCGGGCCGGTACAGTGTGAGGTACGGCCCAAGAAACACTCAGCTGGTGGCACTGGGTCCCCATGGCCAGTGGCAGGGTGATTAGGGGACCTCACTTTGAGAAACCCAAGCTGGCATCTTGCTGATCAACCAGCAGCCTGGTCACTGCCAATGGTCACCCATGAGTGCCGAACAGAAAGAAAGGATGTGGTTATACAGTGCCTGCCAGCTCCTGGTAGTGGCTCACCTGTGCTTCACCTGTGGCTCACCTTGCTCCCCTGTGCTCACCTGTGGTCTCAAGAGTTTTCAGTTGGAAATTGTGTCATATGAAGTTGCAAGTACAGAGCGTTCTTTTATTTCTTCAAGTTTTTATGTCTCAAAATGTAATTTCTTTTTTTAAAATTTTTTATTGTTATGTTAATCACCATACATTACATCATTAGTTCTTGATGTAGTGTTCCATAATTCATTGTTTGTGCATAACACCCAGTGCTCCACGCAGAACGTGCCCTCTTTAATACCCATCACCAGGCTAACCCATCCCCCCACGCCCCTCCCCTCTAGAACCCTCAGTTTGTTTTTCAGAGTCCATTGTCTCTCATGATTCATCTCCCCGTCCGACTTACTCCCCTTCATTCTTCCCCTCCTGCTATCTTCTTCTTTTTCTTTTTTCTTAACATATCTTGCATTATTTGTTTCAGAAGTACAGATCCGTGATTCAACAGTCTTGTACAATTCACAGCGCTCACCATAGCACATACCCTCCCCAATGTCTATCACCCAGCCACCCCATCCCTCCCACCCCCCAACCACTCCAGCAACCCTCAGTTTGTTTCCTGAGGTTAAGAATTCCTCATATCAGTGAGGTCATATGATACATATCTTTCTCTGAATGACTTATTTCACTCAGCATAACCCCCTACACTTCCATCCACGTCGTTGCAAATGGCAAGATCTCATTCCTTTTGATGGCTGCATAATATTCCATTGTGTATATATACCACCTCTTCTTTATCCATTCATCTGTCGATGGACATCTTGGCTCTTTCCACAGTTTGGCTACTGTGGACATTGCTGCTATAAACATTGGGGTGCACGTACCCCTTCGGATCCCTGCATTTGTATCTTTGGGGTAAATACCCAGTAGTGCAATTGCTGGATCGTATGGTAGGCAAGTACAGAGCCGTCTTTACTAGGGTGCCCCCCACCTCCAGCCCAGCATCCCTCAGCCACAACTTCACACCCAGACATAGCCAGATGTCAATAGGACTTGCCATTCAAGCCACAGAATGTCACTGTGTTCACTTTGTGAGGCCACCTGTGGAGGCAGGCTCATATCCCAGAGCCAAATTGTTGAGGACATCACAGTTTCAAAGGGATATTGGAAAAGCAGATTAGTCAGTCCGTCTGGGTCCCACAGACTGGGGGGCTTATAAACAACATTTATTTCTCACACTCGAGGCTGGAAGTCCAAGGTCAGGGTCCCTACACTTCTGGGCTCCGGTGATATGTGATCCCATCTGCGACGGTCACATGGTCAGCGGTCTGGGGCCTGCCATGGGCTCACCTTGGCCAAGGCCCGCCCCAGAGCTCAGCGTGTGGCCAGTCACAGCCACCACAGGTGACAGGCTGGTTTCCCAGGGAGGTGTGGGTGGTGTGGCTGGAGGGCCAGAGACAAGGGCGTGAGGGCACAGGGAGCAGGCTCAGAGCAGACGGGCTCTTACTGTCTTCCCAACGTTACAGTGACCTCGGCGGCCACATTTATACGGCATGCCTGTAGTGCGGGACAGGGACAGGTGTGCGAGCCTTTTGGCACAAACCACTCTGCGCTGTGAGCGCTGTTCCCATTGCTGCATTTCCAGAGGAGCCCGTGGAATCCCAGAGCGATTTAAGAGCTTGCCCCAGGTCACACAGCAAAGAGAGCAGGAGACCTAGGAACTGAACCCTGGTCTTTCTGATGCTCTTAACCACCGTCCCATGCCTTGGGGGTAGGGGGGCAGACAGAGAGGAACAGGCTGTCCTGTGGCCCCCAGTGGTGGTCGGAATGACGGCTCCCCAAAGACGCACACATCCCAGGGCTGGAACCCGTGAGCATGCTCCGTGACATGGCAAAAGGGAAGGCTTTGATGGAGAGGGGGTCCTGGATTTTCCGGGTGGGCCCAATGGCATCCTGAATGCCCCTAGAAGGGAGCAGGGAGGCCAGAGGGTCAGTTGAGAGGAAGCCAGGGAGATGTGTCCATGGAGAAAGGCACCACGAGACCAAGCAACGCTGCGGCTCTGATGAGGGAGGAGACCTCTGAGCTGAAAAGGGAATGGAACTTCCCCCACCCGCAGCCCAGAGTCTCCGGAGGGACAGCCCTGCCCACACCTGACTTCCACCCAGAGGCCATGTCAGACTTCTGACCCCCGACCCTGCGGGATAATCTGCGTGGCTGGAGCCTCCTGCGGGGCTAATTTGTTACCACAACCACAAGGAACGGATACAATCCCTGCCTCTGTCCCCAGTGGGCTCAGTCCTGCAGGCAAGGGCAACAAGTGTGGCACCGCCGAGCTTCAGGAGGCTGGGGCCATCACACAACCTTCCCCTCGGGGTGCCTGACCAGAAACATGACAAACTCAGACGCAAACCCCGTGTATCTTTCTCTCTGAACCTCCAGGCCCCCTTTCCTGCGGTTCCCCTGCCGCGTCTGCAGGCGCCCTGTTTCCAATCCCAGCGGCCCGCGATCACAGAGGGGCCAGGCATGAGTGTGCCGCAGGGCACCCCCCCCGCTCCCCCAAGGCTGTGAAAACACAGGTTCTGAGCCTGCTGTGGGGTTTCTGAACCCGCTGTCCTGGAGTGGGGCCTGGGAATCTGCATTTCTAGCTGTTGGTCGCCCTTGAGAGCCGTGTTATCAGAGGCTCTCTTCACGGCTTGAGTGCATGCCTACTCTGTGCAGTGGTCGCTTGTAAACCCCATCCTCTCTAGTTAACTTCGGTACCCAGCACTGATGGAGCACCTACTATGGGCAGGGGCCTGGGTTTTTTATGTGTGAGATGGTCCCATGGAGTCCACCCAACCATGACAGGCGCAGAACGGCTCTACCCCCATCTCTCAGATGAGCAAACTGAGGCTTGACGGCCCTGCCCAGATACAAGGATAGTGAGTTGCATTCCAGACTGTTCTGTATCCACTGTCCTGTCAATTGAACATGTCCCCTGGGTCCTTCCTCATCCCCAGCCCCTGTGGCCCCTCCCATAGCTCTGTGCGTACAGTAGGTGCTCAGTAAGCGCTTACTGAAAGAATAAATCCTAATGAGGTTTCAATGGATTTCCCCATTTTGTTTCAAAGGAAGATTCCTAGGACATATGATGGAGCTCCATGGAGACATAACCCAGGATACACAACTGAACAAAAATGATGTGGGAAGATCTGGTGCCTTGAAACTCAGGCCTCCCTTGCCCTCTGCCTTCCCAGCCGTTGAGAGTTTGACCCTGGTCCTTCCTCCAGGGCCTGGGAAACCCCGTCCCAAGAACAGGGAGCCCACTATAAGAGGTTTCCTTCTTTGCCAAGGCCAAGCGGGCTCGGGACGCACCATCTAGAAACCAGAGTCGGACGGCACCATGAGGGAGCTCTCCCTCCATGCGTCGGATTCCTAGAGGAAAGTTGCATGGCGGCTCCTGGTTCCTCTTTTACCCTGAGGTCTTCGCAGCAGAAGCGAAAGCTTGCAGCCAACCTGCTGTGATTTTGCAGGGAAACAGCTCCCCCTGAGAGGAGATCTACTCAGGTATCCTGGGAAAGTCATTTTGTTCATCGTCTAATCGACTGTAATTAATTGAGGACAAAAAAAACGGGCCCCGAGAAAGCAGAAACACAAGGGACAGGAAGACAGATTGTTAAACCGAGCGCTGTGGGAGGCCACGGAGGCCTCATGGTTCCCTTTTCTAAGAACCATAGTTAGTATGCAATGATCCATCATGCCATCACGGGCGTTTTTAGCTCACTGGCTTATCGATACTGGGTGGTTTCGTGTCGATGGGCTGATGTGTTCCCGATACAGCCTCCCGATACAGGCATTCATCTCTGAGTGTCTGGGACCGTGATGGCAGATCAATGGGCGTCAGAATACCCATATCCTTTGTGAAACCACACTCTGATGACAGTAATTAAGTTGTGAGAGCTGGTCTGGCTGAACCCAGCACTCTCCTGCCGCAAACACACTCCTCATTGACCAAGCATATTCTATTTTTAATATTCATGGGTTAGCCACACTCGCAAAACACCGCATTACTATGTGCATGCAAAATGAGCCCTTCACCATTTCGCATGCACAAAAGATGCACGAGATCCAAGGACTGTGCTTCCCCGAACCCACCACTGGACCAGGAGGGCCTGCCTTGGTACAGAAAAGACTGTGGGCTCCAGGGTCGTGGCACATCTGGAGCCACAACCCCAAGGCCGACAACGGGGCTGGGCTGCCTGGAGTAAATGCCCGGGAGTTGGTTGGCGGCTCCTGGTTATGGTCCTGACCCTGGCCTCTCCTGTGACCATGGCCGCAGGTGACCGGCACAGCCCCTGGACACTGCAACTGGTCAGGGTGATTAGGTGAGCTCACCTGAGCCAGCTGCACAGAGATGCCGAGTTTTGCTTGGAGCCCAGAACGAGTTGTACTTGCTTTTGTGTTTTGTTGGTTTCCATAGGTGGATTTACCTGGGGCGAGTGGGCCACCGGGTGTGCCCGAGGAGGAAGCCCACCTGTGCGGGGGTGGGACGGCCAGGCCCGTTGGCACCTCTGAGCCGAGACCAGCCACGGGGAGCTGAGCTGCCAGGCGGACCCTCAGAATCCCTCTGTGACTGGAGCCAACAGTCCCCACCTGCCCCCTCGTTTTTAACGTAAGCCCGCTGGTGTGAGTTTTCTTGTCGCCGGCAATGGGACCATTCCTGATGCAGCCAAGTCTACTAAGCCCTGAGCTGAGCCGGAGAGACTTGGAGGCTGTCCAGGCCCGGAGGTCTGGATTTTCATGCGTGATGAGTGAGAATCGACACTGATGTTTCAGGCGAGGCCCGTGGGGTTCAAGCCCATGGAGCCTGGTGTCAGGGTGTGTGCTTGTGCAGCCTGAGGAGCTGGACCCTTGGGGTCCCAGGGAGTGTCTGCAACCTATGAGCTTGGGGTCTCACTGGATGTGTGAAAATACGTCACCGCTTTCTGGGCTTCAGGATTTGGGGTCTGAGATAGGGATTTTGGCAATCTAGTACCATCATTCCCTAGGAACACTACTGTGTGCTTCTTGCCATTTTCTGAGACATTTGTGCTCTGAGGTGTGATGTCCCATGTCACTGTGATAGCATCACGGTTACTACCAGCAGCCCTCACTCTTTGGGGGCATCTGGTCGACCCAGGAGCATCTTCTGAGGCTGGGGTGCCAACTCTCTGTTCAGTAAGGTCTGCAGGTCCTTGCAGGATGGTGACAAAAGTCCCCTCCAGGGGCTGGGGAGAGGGGAGGGAAGGTGTGCCGGCAATGAAGGGAGCTGAACCCAGGGCCCCAGGGCCCCAGGAGCCTGGACGCTGGACATCCAAGAACAGGGCAGGCATGACCAACGGCAGACTCGGAGTGACAGGCTGTCCTTCCCTGCACACATGTGAACAACAGCAGGCTTGCTGGGCTCTGAGAGGTCCACCCTGCATGGGCCTGGAAGACAGGAGATCTGGGGGTAACCAGGAGGGCTCCCCGATGTCTGATTTGCGTCAGATCTCTGGGACCATTGCACAGCCAGGGTGTGGGTGCGGGGAGCCCGACAAAGCCCCTCCTGTGTGGAGCGGCCTGTGCCCGGGGTGCTGCTTCTGGGGGAAAGTCCTCTTTATTTCAGATGCTCCTCTCCTCCTGTGGAGCTCACCGCCTCACCACCGCCTGCAGACTGACGGTGGGCTCCCGTCAATCCCGCTTATCTGAACACGAGGCAGGACACTTACGGCTCACAGCCGCCCAGGAGCCTCGGGCAGAGTCTTCGCAGCCCGGCCTTGTCCTCATGAACATTGGACAGTGGCTCTGAGGCCGTCTGTCCCCAGGGGCCCCAGTCCCAGCCCCGATCACCAGATCAACCCCGTGGTGCGTGATGCGGTCCCTTATCAACACGTCTGCTTTCCGAAAACTAGCACGTGGGGTGCTGCCCTCTTGGGAGATTTCAAATTGCATTCTTGTCTTCGGATATCAGAAACGTGTACGCTTTATATATCTTACTTGCTGAGAACTGCCTGGTCACCTAACTAAGATTGATTTCCAAAAGCTCAGTTGGGAAAATTAGAGAGATTATTTCTGAGGGAAATAACACAAATTCCAATGCAAGAGCATTTTATTTCAAAGAAATGCTTCTTTCCCATTTGATCTGCCTCTAAAGTGCACCCCACAACATATCTGGAATGATTTCTGACAATTCCCTCATCAGTTCAGTTTCCTCCAGCGATGCATGCAGATGTTGTGCTGGCACGTGCCATACATCATGCCGGGTCTGCAAGGCTGTGCACAGCTGCAGACAGACGCAGCCCCCGCCCCGTGCAGATGGAAGCGTGGTGCTGGGGTGTGGCCATGTGTGTGTGTGCAGTCGTGTGTGCGTGTCTTCATGTGTGTGCATGTGTGCAGACGTCTGTGTCTCCATGTGTGTTCATGTGTGCACGTCTCCATGTGTGCATGTGCAGATGTGTGTGTCTTCATGTGTGTGCATGTGTGCATGTCTCCATGTGTGCGCATGTGTGCAGACGTGTGTCTTCATGTGTGGGCATGTGTGCAGATGTGTGTCTTCATGTGCGTGCATGTGTATGTCTCCGTGTGTGCATGTGTGCAGATGTGTGTGTCTTCGTGTGTGTGCATGTGTCTCCATGTGTGTGCATGTGTGCAGACGTGTGTGTCTTCATGTGTGTTCGGGTATATGTGCGTGTCTTCGTGTGTGTGTGTGTGTGCACACACATGTGTGAGGCTGTGTGTGCACCTATGTGTGTTGGGGGTGACACTGTGGTCAGTGCATGCAAATACAAAATGTATTTGGGCTCCAGGACAGATCCATGAGCTCTTGGTCCCCCAGCTCCTCCCCTGGGCCCGGGGGCCCTCTCCACTGTCCCAGCCAGTGTCCTCCTGGCACCATGAAGAGAACAAGGAACGTGGAGCCAGGCCACCTCACCGGGCACCCTGGTGTGGCCCATCTGGTCTGTGAGGTGAACAAGGGCCTGACCTCCCTGCCCCTTGCTTGTCACATGTGATGTGGCGCTCAGGGCCCTGCGGCTGCCCAGGGGCGTGCGAAGGTTTCAGGAAAGGCTGCAGGCAAGTGTCTTTAGTGGTGGGGCGAGGGCCGCACTGCCCAGGAAAGGAGGTGCTTTCTGGAGTGGGCCTGGGTTGTGCGTCATTATTCGTTCACATGAGAGGCCTGTTCGGGAAAAGCCAGTGTCTCCCGGAGGGGCCTGGGGCCGTGGAGAGGACAGGCTGGTTCAAGGATTCGTAGGGGATACCACGGGGTACGGTGCCCACGTGGTGATGCACCCGAGCCCCTGCCCTCTGCAGCCGCCCTCTGCTTTAATGCCCAGAACACACTCCAGCCCCCTTCCTGCCCCTTACCTGCGCCCTTCCTGCCCCCTTCCTGCGCCCTACCTGCCAGGCAGTCCAGCATTGTGCAGAATTCTAACCAAGGCTGGCTAGTAGTCATGCTCCCGATCTCTGCTCATGTCTAGACCCCCTTCCCACCTGCACTCCTGCACTGAGCCACCACACTTCTACCCAAGCTCGTGCACAGGCCCTTCACATCCGTTCTTGAAACTCCATAAGCAGAAGTGGGCCATTGCGGTCAGCTTGGGAGCTTGGGAGCCTGTAGCCCGCAACATGGCTCATGGCCCACGCACACCGTGTTCCTGCTGCCACACTCCCTGGGCCTTGACTCCAGCCCAGCGCACTCCCACCTGCTCCCCCTCCAGCCTCCTCTGGCCCGTGTTGCTGGGCCTCTGCGCATCAAGGCCTTCCTCCCGCCTTCGCTTTCTCTGGGGTTCCAGGACACACATGCTCCTTGTCAGTAGCCAAGCGGCCCTGACCCTCGACAGCCCTTTAGGAACAGCATGACGCCCATTTGTCTCAGCCTCTCCGCTGAGAGAGTCCTGGGCCTTTTCCTTTCACCCCTAAAAGGTTCATTTACGACATTTCCTAAATTAAAAACACCTACAGTGGAGAGGAATTCATCCGCTTTCTAAAATGAATAAGCAGATGTAATCAGTTTTATTTATTTTTTTTGAAATTGCATTTTTCCCCATCGTGCAGGGAACAAGTTTTGCTCAAGCCAAAGCGATTTGCCAAAAGCCTTCTAAGGTTGGAAAAGAAGGAAACAACACCAACAGAACTTCTCCCACGGCAGCCCTTTCACAGTGGCCTCTCGGGGCAGGTCTTCCTGTTGCTATGACAGCCTCGATCCCAGCAGTGGGCACGTGGTCAGGAGGGCGAGGCCGCTCGCAGAGCCTTCCCCCCAAACGTGGGGTGTTCGACGCAGCGGGTGTCCAGCATCATCGTAACCCTGTCCTCCCCTGTGTTCTCTGAGATCTTCCTATTTACAGCACCTAACGTGGCAATGCAGAAATTTCCAGAAATAACCAAAGTTTGTCATTAAGATTGACCTGTGTCACCTCTACCACCCGACCATCGAAAAGATGATTGGAAAATTTACAGAAGTCCTCCATGAGCATTTGACAAAACCTGAGGCTCAGCTCTGGGATCAAAGAGAATTCAGATCACCAGCAGGGACTTCAGTTCCAGGCGAGGTCGTGAGGGGTGCGCGAGGATGGCAAGAGGGTCCGAGTTTCTGCGGGACATTTGAACAGATGTGCCAGCAGAGATCTACAGAAGATGAAAGCATATGACAAGACACTTGGTATCATGAGCCGGGAGGGGAAAACAAAGCAAAGCCAGGATAGGACACCGTTAAAAACATCTATTAGAATGGAGAAAATGAAAAATACTGACAATACCAAGTGTTGGCGAGGCTGTGGAGCACGAGGAACACTCATTTGGCAGTTTCATAAAAAAGTGACATGGACAATGACCAGATAATCCAGGATTCCTACTTCTTGGAATTGCCCTAGACAAATAAAAACTATAGTTTGTGTAAAATCTGCCATGAATGTTTATAGCAGTATTCGTCATGATCACCCCAAACTAGGAACCTAGAAACAGCCCAAATATTCTTCAACGAGCACCTCATATATAGGAACGAAATGTAGACCAGTGGTTGCTGTAGACGGATGCACACGGGAACTCCCAGTGGAGAGGCTTGGGATTTCCTGGTGATCAGACTATGAGGGCGGCTGTCGAAGCCATGCATGTGGAGAAGCCGTTGAATTATACGCCTAAAAATGTGAATTTTACTGTACGTAAATTAAAAAAAAATTGAACTAGAGAACAATGGGGAAAGAACTATTTCTTGTGGTTTGTTAGATTTCCAACCCCTTCCGTTTAAGCAGAGTGACCCGTATAGACTTCCATACCTGGGTAGAAGCCTCCTCGTGCATGGGGGTAATCATCCCGTTAGGCTGTCTAGCAGGCCCTGAGATTGTTCCGATGTTTACATTTAGCAAGGAGTCACCACTCATGATGAAAGCAGAAGTCCGGGCGGATGCATGTGCTTATAAGGGTGTAGGGGTGAGGTTCTACAACGAGCCTTTCAGCGTGGAGTTTCTTGGGATGACAAGAACAGGCTGAGACAGGTGCCCAAGGCAGTGTGGGTGGGTTTCTGCAGGTTAGAAACCAGGATTGCAAAATTCCCCTGTAAAATAAAAAGAAAATGTTAAAAATATAAAATGAAATTATGATTAACCAGAATCGGGCCATTTAGAATTTCTAATTAGCCAGACTGTTTTTCTCTTTATTTTCCACTGTCTTTTACTAGGGGACTAGAAAGGGGTAAGAGTTTCGCAAATCAGGGAAGATTTGCAAAAGAAAAGAAAGACTGACTTAGTAACCTGAAACAAAATGGAACATTCTGGAGATTTGAGGATGGCTGATCTAGGGATCAACCATGTGTTTACAGACAAGGCTTTCTTGCATCATTCTTTTCCACCGTCCTGTTGGCTTTAGTTCCCAGATCTGCCCCTCATGGTCACAAGGTTGTCGCTACAGCATCAAACATTTCATTCTTCAACATCACCCCAGGGCAGAGAGAGAGAACAGTCTTGTGCCTCCTTTTAAGAGGTAAGAAACCTTCTCTAGGAGCCCCTCAGCTGACTGCCCTTCATGCTTCAATCCTGATTGCTATGGTGGCATGCCAATTGTTGTAGGAACACCTAAACTGATCATTGTTAAGAGGACCGGCGTGACTGATCAAGATTTACTGCCCTCCTGGGGCTGGAGAGTGGCCCCAGCTCTTCTAAATCACGTGGTCACCTGATGCATGAACAAAATAGGTGGAGGAAGAGATGGGGGCCTGTTTCGGTCCACACTACCAGCCAGCTTCTTTGGGGGGTTTTTACAAAGTAAATTTCATAGACTTTTTTTGGTTCTTAATTTGACAGATTTTCATAGAGCTTCAGATTAAAGTGGGCAAGTGACTGTTGACTTACATAAGAAGTGCCTGACGGCCATACAGTCTTCAGAGGAAGGCGTTTGCAAGGAGGTGGGCACCGATGACACGGGGTGGGGAGGCGGGCCCGCCTGGAGAGCCACCTGTCACCAGAAATAAAGATCACAGATCGATCTTTAGCCAACGTGGAGAAGTTCAGTTATGTTTATTATGTGACTGTTTCTAAGACAGATGGGCACTTCTATATTTAGAAATATGTTCAACAATGGGGGGGGATTTTCATAGCAACCAGAAAAATGTTTGCTGATTACTCTTCAGCTAAATCATTCATTCATTTACTTAACTGGAACATCTTACTCAAGCCTGGCAGTTAATTGAGACTTCCTGTTGTGGTTCTTGCAAAGCAAGTAAAGAAAACGAGAGGGGATGGGAAAGAAGGAGACCACACAGCCCTAGGGACTCAGACTGAACAGATGACTGGGTCCCCACCAGGTGCCCATGCCGGGTGGGACAGGCACTCAAGGGCACTGATTCATCCTTTCAACAAGTGGTTTTGTTTGGTTTTGTTTTTAAAGATTTTATTTATTTATTTATTTGACAGAGAGAGAGAGACACAGCGAGAGAGGGAACACAAGCAGGGGGAGCGGGAGAGGGAGAAGCAGGCTTCCCGCGGAGCAGGGAGCCCGATGCGGGGCTCGATCCCAGGACCCTGGGACCATGACCCGAGCGGAAGGCAGACGCTTAACGACGGAGCCCCCCAGGCGCCCCTCAACAAGTAGTTTTGAGTTTCTCCTTCACTGAAGGCTGTGCGCTGGGTCCTTCTGGGAGATAGAAAGAAGGAACTAGCCCCTGGTTAAAAATCTAATCTAGCCAGGAGGGATAATACAAGCACACAGAGAATTGTAACACTCAGTATTTGTGACAGGTGGCTGAAAAGGTTGGGAAACCAGGGCCAGCATGTTCAAAGAACTGAGAGCACATCTCTGCTGGGCTGGGGGCGCGGGGGTGCTCCGGGTGCACATAGTTGTTCTGACTAATGCCCCGTGGCTGATGTGTGAGGGTTTCTGGACGTTTCCTGGATGGAAGGAATTGAGAGTCAGATCTACTGCAAGAAGGCATAAGTGAACCGTTGATGACCTTTTATAACTCAGGCTGAGTTCTATCATGAAATAGGTCATTCACAAATTTGCTTGCCAGCCAGCTACCAGTGGGTCTTCATGGGAAGCACCCACCCCCGCCGCCCCCCACAAACACACACACCTCTACCTCACCTGCGCTCGCCATGCCACAGGGAATACAGGTGTCATAACACTATTGTAATGACGTGTGTGGGCTTTGCCATCAGGACAAGGAAAGATCTCTGAGGGGTAGCCTGAAGGTGGAGGGGCGTCATCCAGAGGAAGCACTTTCAGTTTTTCTGGAAAATTCTTTAGCTATCAGGGCATCCCACACCGAACTATCACTTGAGCCCACACCTGGGAACGAGCCGGGCCAGATCCACCCAGAACCAGCTGGCAGGGGGAAGAGCCCACTTCTTCACCTTGTCCTATCTTATGTGCTCCTGATTGCTTTTGACTAGCTGGCCACATAAAACTCACATTCTTGAGTTTCACTTTGGATTTAATTAAAAACACCAAGGTCATTCACTGACTATTCCAGCAAGTTTTGTGTTCTGTTCAATTTTTATGGAATCCCATTAACGTTCACTGCAGATATGTTAAAAAACTTTAACCGTTCTACAGAAAGTTTTCAACCACTTTATATGACTTTTGCCTGTGGAGCAAGGGCATTGGGACCTTCCCATGTGACCCAAACTGAAATGGAGCCAAGAGAGTCTGGTGGTGGGATTCCCACAGACTTCCAGGAGGTTGGCGATTCCTATGGGAGACCCCGGATCCTGGGCCCCCACTGCCCCAGCTCCACCCTCAGCCCTTGTGTCTTACCTGCAGGCAGGCAGGACCCTGGGTTCTGCATCCACCTGTGCTGCTCCATAAACCTGCTCACAGGTGACCACGGGACCCTTGAGGTCTGGCTCGTCTGGATGGAGAGATGCTCTAAGTGTAAAGCATACTCCATATTTTGAAGACTTCGTGCAGAAAAGAGCATGTGAAATATCTCATTAATATTTTTGTATTGATTAGATGTTGAAGTGATAGCCTTTTGGATATATTGGGTTAGATACATTATTAAAATTGATACTCTCTCTTCCTTTTTCTGCTTTAATGTGGCCGCTGGAAAGTTAATCTCACATTGCGTTGCAGTTCTGGGGGAGAGCGGGCTCGCACCTTCTCCCACGTTCCCTGCTTCCCCATCCCTCTCCAGCCCAAGACGTGTCTGGTTGGAGTGGGCGGAGGTCTGCTCTCCCTGAGGACACTTCTCTGGGATTCCTCCCAGTCCCTATGCGGGGGCTCTGGGGAAACAATGGGACAGCCGTCCCCACCCCGACCCGTGTGTTTTTATACCACCAACAGCGCCCTTGGCCTCTTGAAGCAGGGAGTAGACCTGGCCTTTCCAAAAACGGAAGGGGTCAGCTCCGACCCACCACGCTGTTCAGTCAGCATCATTACGTCCGCCGCCCAGATGAGACCCCGAACCCACCTCTCAGCGTCTGACCCCAGGCCCCATCTCTTGATTTTTAGGGAGATGATATTTGAGACTGCCCCATTGACAAGAACCTAGTTTATTTGCATTTTTCTTGCATCCCCCTCTAATCCCCAGCTCCCCGGCAACAGGTCCCACGCCGGCTCGTCCCTTCCGAAAGCCATGCCCCTTGGGCAAATGACAACAGCCGCTTGTGAATGTCCCGTGCTGGCCTTCACCCCTCCTTTCCTTTTATGTCTTTTTCAAGATGGCAAGCAAGGGCTGCCACATCAGTGCCCCCAAATCTTTTGGGGTTCACGTCTCCCAGGCCCTCTCAAGCTGTCTTCGGTCTCTGCCCGGCTTCTGAGAGCAGGCTCGGGACAGCAGTGCTCAGCCTGGAGGCCTGGGCTCCCTCTGAGGAGCGAGCACCTGCTGACCCAGCAGCACTACGCAGAGGCTTCCCACGCACTTTCCTGCTGGAGCTGCATGGCCAGCTCACGCCGTGCCACTCCTCACGGCCAGGGATCGGTGACCCCTCCAGGCGGGTGGAGGAGGAGGCCAGCACCGGAGGGAAGCAGAGACAATCAGGTGAGGGACAGATGACAGACCAGTCGTGTGGGGACTCAGAGTCCCGATCCCGGGGTCTGGCTCCCTGGGCCTGAGCTATAGCCACAGGCAGCAGAGGTTGGCTGCATAACTTGAGGTCCTACGTGGCCCTTGGCTGATCCAGCAACACCCCCCCGCCCCTGCTGCCACCGGGGTCTTGTGTCCAATGCGCTCTGGTGGTTCCTAGTTCCTTCTTCTGCAGAGTCAAGGCTTCTATGTGTTGTTGCTGATCGTCCTGCTGCCGAAGCTGCTGTGTCTGGACCAACCACTGGGCCCTGGGCGGTGATCCTTGCTGGGATATCCCCAAGGCCAGGCCTGCCAGGGCCTCCTCCCGTTCTAGTAAGGTGGCTGTCCGGCAGACCCGCAAGGGTCCGGAGTGCGAAGCATCTCCCCCCGGCTCTGCGGGCCCAGGGTCTGTCCTGCAGGCTGGCTGCACTGCAGGCGAGCTCGGCTGGGGCAGAGTCCTTGTGTGGGCTCAGCGCCTGTCCCCACTGTCTTGTCCCTAGCTCTAAAACCACTCAGCCGTGCTGGCCAATGACTAACGCTCTCAGTTCCAGCCACACTAGGTATTTTTGGAGATGTTTCCTAGTGGGCGTCTGAGAGCATGAGAAGCTGGGGTGGGGGGGCGTTGGCCTTTGGTTGGGACGATGGTTTAGCCCTGCACTTGTCTCTTCATCTGAGATGCTGAGGGACCAGTTACTTTCAGGTTCGCTCAGCGTGCTGGGAATGGACGTACGCTGAGTGTGCAGAAAGTTGCATTGTGGAGCAGCTGACCCCACGGGCTTCCGATGCACACAGAGGGTCAAATCCCAGGTGCGCAGCCCTGAGCATCTGCCTGCTCCCGGACAAGCCGGGGGGCCTCGCTAGGCCTCAGTTTCCACTGTGGGGTGGGGGTGGCGACTGTCCTCACCCCACGGGATGTCGAGAGGAGTCTGCACCAGGCCCTCGGTGGGTGCAGAGCATCTCTGCTGAGCTTATGGCAGAGCACGTGGACGTGTCACACCCCTATAACAGCTATATGCAGGGGGGTTCCCCAGAGCAGTTAACTATGTTCTTGATTGCTTCCTGTGTTCTGGAGCAGAGCTCCCCAAACTCTTCCACACGATGGTATGGATAGCCCATCATAACACTTGTTGGGCTCAGTAAATTGAGAGGCTGAGTCTGCTGGGAGTTCCACCCTCCCAGCCCTGTCTGGCCGCCCAGGGGCCCAGGAGCTCCACGTGACAGCCACAGGCCACCAGTTGGGGGCCCTGATCTTCACTGCACTCTCCAGGGCACGTTCCCCACCTTGGCACATTTGATGCGGGGCTGTCCTGCCTGTGCATAGGGTAAGACTTGTAGCAGCATCCCTGGCCTCTGCCCAGCTATGGCGACCAGAGGTCTCTGGATGATGCTACGTGTCCCCTGGGAGTAAAATCCCCTCCCACCCTGAGAAGCACCAGTCTGGCTTGTTCAAAGGCATCACCCTTTCTCACTCCTGCAACAACCAACAGCAGGGCTGGGGGGCCCTTCTCTCTCTACTTTACCAACTGGGTCCAAGCAAGGCCACCAGGGACCCTGAGCTCAGCCACACCTGTGGATCTGCGGTCTCACTCGACCCCATGCCGCCCTCCCGGGTGAACACGGAGGTGTTAGGCAAGACCTCTGGCACCTCTTCTGCCCCTAGGCCACCGTCCTGGATCCCACGGCAGGAGACAAAGCTCATCGTCTCGTGATGAGTGACCCGTGCTGTGATTGACGTGGCCGAGGGCCTGCCCAGGCTGCCCTGTGTTAGCTGTGGCCGTGGGTCAGGGATCCTGGGAGCCAGGCAGGAGCAGGGGGAGACGCCAGCCAGCTCCATGCACAGCCCCGAGTCTCCATTCTCATCCCATCTGCATTTGCTTTCAATTCCATCTCAGTCTGGGGGGCCAAAGTAAAAACAATTTGCTTCCCTAAAAATAACGAAGGCTTGGTTGTACTGAAAAGAGCCATTTGCGTGTTTACTGTTGAGACCACATGGAAATTAAAGTTCTATCAATTATAACATAGAAACTCTCCTTCAATGTAAACACCCACATGCAATTTACTCTGTCTGGGAATGTGTACACACACGGATACCAAACAGTATTAAATGATCATTAGTGACAGACCGCTGAGGCTCTCAGGCTGGGGCCTCTTCAGGCTGAAGATGCAGCCGAACTGTCAAAATACCTGGCACCGTTTTCCTCGCTCACTCGCTCGCGCTGTTTCCAGATTGGCACGGCAGTGCTGGAGTCCCTGCTGGCTGGAGCCGGAGTCGGGGGTCGGCAGGGGGGCCCTCCCCAGCCTCACCTGACCAGCCCTGGCCAAAGAGGCCGGAGACCCCGGTTCTTATCTCTGCAGATCAGACCAGAAGCTTCTGCCCCCCGCAGTGCCGGCCTCCCGCCCCCAGCCTCCCCTCTGCTGTTTCTCCAAACCCGCTCCGGCACGCCCGGCCCCCCAGGCTGGCTTTCTCCGGCCTCGGTCCCTGCGTTCTCTGTCAGATCTTGACGTTCCCCTTTGTCACGTACACTGTAATTACAGGCTTGAATGTTTTCCTTCCAGCCACGTCCCCAGCACGGGGTCTGACACAGGGCATGCATTCATTCATTCATTTATTCATTCATTCAACAAGTGCTGTTAATACACCTGTTATTGATCTGCTAGCTTCCTTCACTCATTAATAATGAACCTGAGTGGGGATGGTCGACATGGAACAGTGGGAGATAAAGGTATTTGTGGACAGCTCCAGGAAATGGAAGAATGGGGTCCTGGTGTGGGTGACGGCTAAGGGATGGGGCCAGGCTACTTCATCAGGGTGGTCAGCGAAGGCCAGTCTGAGCAGTGGCCTTGGATGGGCTGCAGTGGGGCTCGGAGAGCACTCGAGGATGTGCTGAGAGCCGGAGGGTGCCTGGGACCGCTCAGTAAGGGCCAGGTGCCTGCAGAGTCTGAGCCTGAGGTTCTGCACCTGCCTCCTTCACCCCTTTCTGCAGACTGGGGAGCAGGGCTGAGGGGAGGCGAGCACCCGAGCAGGATGACCTGGTTCTGCCTTCCGTGCTGGGGGTGGCCCTGGTTTCTTCATCAAAATTGCTCTGTCCCTCAATATCCTGGGTGAAGAGATGTTGTCCCCTCTGGTGCTCACAGCGAGGGGTGAGGAGGTTTTCCCAGGGGGGACATGTGGTCTCAGTGTTCTTTGTCGGATGGGTGTCATGCTATCACCCCAAGGAATTTCTATGAAGATTTGTTGAAATGATGATGTGAAGCCTCCGGGAACTGAGCCAAGGAAGGACCCAGGCTGATGGTTTAGAAAAACGCATGTCTTTCTGGTTTTTGGAACCTGGGGAGGGTGTGGGCTCCCAGGCTGCGGGAGGTACACAGGCTGACACACCCCCTCCGCACAGGTGCACCCACATCCCCCCTCCGTGGCGGCCGGCACCCACGCGGAACCAGAGACGGCCCCTCCCGCTCCTGCTTTCTCCCTGTAGGCTGGTGGGGTGGGAGTGGGGGGCACGCTATTTTTTATTTTTTAATTTGAGCGAGTCATACCCACTCCCTGACCTGCCTTCTAGGGGGTCATCATTCTTTTTTGAGCATTATTTTGATAAACAAATGAAAACAATCAAAAAGGCCATTCCAGACAAGCAATTCCCTGTTTATTGATTTGCCCTGTCAGGTTCTTTTATGCAAACATACATTTTATGATAAAACTTCAGTTTTGCCTTTTACGACAATGAACAATGCGTTGCACGTTTTGAGGGTCCCTGTGTCCACGTGCGGTCCCAGCGGGCCCAGCCCCTTCACGTCACCTGCTCCCAGAGTGACGGCAGCGAGGTGACCAGAGGGACCATCCCTAATCGCCAGTTAAATTCCACCGTGTGCCTTTTGTATCACGTCCTCTCTGGCCTGAGGCAAAGAGCGGCACCTTGACCAGAAGTTCTCATGCACTTTGCAGCCCGGACCCCCCTTCTGCCCATCCCTGCCATATCCCCTCAGCCTGGAGACTCTGGTGGCTGCAAGGGCAGGACGTGCCCCCCGAGCTTCCCAGAGAGATACATGACGACAGAGCAGAGGATGGACATGCACATGGCACACCGCGTCCGTGTCCCCGTGAGGCGCCCGTGTTCTGGAACGGGGGCTTCTTTTCCCGCCGAGCTGAGCAGCACCCTGTCCAGCAGAGCCCACGATTCCTGCTTTCTGAGGCCTTGCGTTTCTCCCACTGCTGAGGTGTGGGGAAGCTACGCGTGGACCCCTTGTGAAGGACGAAGTCAAAGCTCCTGAGGTCCGGGGAGGGGCTCTCTGGGAGCCTGGCTTGCCCCCCGAAAGATGTAGGATCCACGAGCAGGCAGGCAGGACAGGGACCAGGGGCAGACACGCAAAACTGGATGGGCCCCTGCCTCCCTCTCGAACTCATTCACAGCAACCACGAGGGATAACAAAGCCCAAACCCATCCAGGCCAGTGGACCAGTGACCCTATTCAAGCTAACGGAGGACACCCTGGCGAAGCCAGCCGCCCACCCTCAGGCCAGGGAAGACATGCTTGGGTCTTGACCTCCCCAAGGACTAGGCTCGGGGCTCGGGGTCACCGCTGTGCCAGTGGTTGAGCAGCCCCCTGAGAACTCTCTTGGCCGAGAGCAAGCCCTTTGTCACTTGTCACAGAATGAGTGGTTCCCCGGACGGACGGATCGCTTGCTGTGGTTGTAAAATGAACAATTCACTGTAGATTATTTGAAGGCAAATTACTTTAAGTGTAAGAAATAAAAAGACAAATTGGCCATTGGACTTTGTGTGAGAACTTAAGTGGATAATTTGCATTGGCGAGAGTGTTAGGAAGACAGTGTCCTGGGGGGGAAAATGATGAAGAGGGGTTGGGCGCACACACTGTCATTTCGGGGCCTCTAAGCTGAACTCCAGAAGAGGATCGTGGGCCAGGGGTCTGGGTTCCTTTTCGCAAAGCTCCTTTGCCAATCGGTTCGCCAGAGAGAATAACCAGGTTTCACAACTGGATTAGCCGGGGGAGGGCCTGAAGAGCATTGTCAACAACGTAACTGATTTTCACACCACCCTTTTTAATGGGACAAATATTGATGTTGTCCGGAATAAGTCTCTCTTGGATTGTATCCAGTTCCCCCGAGCTCCCTCGACGGAGACCGTGGCTCTATTAGTTCCAGTTTTGCAGGGTGAGCCCAAGAAGCAATTGCCTCTTTAAATTGCCAAGTTCTCCTGGGACAGAATGCACACGCCAGAGCTCTGTTGAAAAACATTCCCGGATAGCCAGCCCCCTCCATGGCTTAAGACTCTCCTCTAGGATAACCTGCTGGATGGGAAAGAGGCTCTGGAAACCTCGGATGGAATTCCCACCTCTCTTGCTGGTGATGAGAAGCATCACTGGAACAATGATGTGCAGCCTCTTGAGGACGTGGCACAGCTCTGTCCCTCCTGCCCCCTATTTTCTCCATTCTTTCTTAAATGGATATTTTTTCCTTTTACACTCAGCTTGGTGCTGGAGGGTTTGCTGTGCTCGCCAGCCTTGTGCAGTTTATGGTTGAGCAGGAGAGATGCACTTACCGGACGTGCGTGTCTGGAGGAGGGCCGAGATGCCCCCATCCCGGCAGCTGGGCCTGTGCGTGGGGCGGCGTTGGACTGCAGGATGGCCTCCTGCTGGTCACCTCCGAGCCCCAATGTCACGCCTGGTCCCTGCACGCTCTGCATTCCGAAAGAATACTGCAATCACCAGTGGTTTGAGACAGAGAGTTTCCAACTTTTTATTTTTTTAAGATTTTTTATTTATTCATTTGATAGAGAGAGAGAAAGAGAGAGCGCAAGCAGGGGAGAGGAAGAAGGAGAAGCAGACTCCCTGCTGAGCAGGGAGCCCAACGTGCGGCTCGATCCCAGGACCGCTTAACCGACTGAGCCACCCAGGAGCCCCAGTTTCCATCTTTCCAAAAAAGTGTTTTGGTCGGGGCGCCTGGGTGGCTTAGTCCGTTAAACGTCCGACTCTCGATTTTGGCTCAGGTCGTGGACTCGGGGCCATGGGATCGAGCCCCGAGTTGGGCTCCGTGCTCAGCGTGGAGTCTGCAGGCTGCTTGTTCCTCTCCCTCTGCTCCTCCTTCCTCTCCTCCCCCCGCTTGCATTCCCTCTTTCCCTCTCTCTCAAAAAATAAAATCTTTTAAAAAAGTGTTTTGGTCACATGTATTTGGGAGTGTAAACGGAGGAAGGCAGGCGTGTCAGTTGCAGGACTTCCCAGAGCCTTTCTCAAGCTGACGTGTGCAGCGCGAATCTTCCAGGGAGGGCACAGGAGGGAGCATTTCCCAGGGGAGGTCATTCACCAAGAAGCCCATTTCTCACGCACGTTCGCAAACTCACTCACTCTGATGTTCGGTCTAGGGGACAAACAGCTCTCTTCTGGTGCTGCCTGGTGGCCCCCCAGCTCTGGATGAACGCCTCTAATGACAGGAATGCTCTGCCTGCCAATATCCCCGAGGGCCAAATTCGTTCTAAGGTTCTTTTCCCCTACATCGACCTAAACATCATTTCCTTGAAGCATCCTGCACCAGCCCCCTTCTGCCTCCTAAAGAGCTGTCCTAACTTTTTTCGCAGAGACTTTTTTTGCAGAGCACATCCCCTTCCTCCTACTGCTCCTCATAACATGACCCAAATCCCCTCGCTACCCTGGTCATGCCACATAGGACACTGGCCAGTTTGTGGCACCATGATGATCGACTTGCGGGGACATTTGTGGAGTGTTTTTGGGAAACTTAGCAAGCACTCCATCCCAATGGCCCATCATCTCCAGCTTCTCCAAGCTTATGCTTCTGTTAATGCAGCCTAGCATCCATTGAATAATTTTCTGGCGGCTGTATCATATTGGTGACTTGAATAAAGCTCTGAGGATGCTTCTCCAACACTGATCGTCTGCCACAAATTCTTTTCTCCTCTTGGCTGGATGGGAATACTTAGGCTTAGACTCAGACCCTCCCACCCATTTCTGCTCCGCCCGGGCTGGCCCCACCCCTGCCCACGACAGAGCCCAGCTTCGGTGCCACGGTCCATCCTTCCCTCCACCCTCCCACCCCCACCGGCTGAAGCCCGGCAACTCTCTGTGTGCTCACCCGTGAAGCCTTTTCCAGCTGCACGTGCAGATGCCCCCCCCCCCCCGGTGTGTCTGCAGGACTCTGTCCCCAACACCTCATAGCATGTGCTCTAGAAAAGATATCCCGGTCAATTGTCACATAGTGTCGTGATCTCACGGTGGCAGCTGGGTCCGACACCTGGAAATGTCTGGAGACATTTCTAGTTGTCACAACGGAGGGGTGTTGCTGGGATCTCGTCGAGGCCAGGGACGCTGCTAAACATTGTGTAGCGCCCAGGACAGCCCTGCACAAAGAGCTACCTTCCCCTAAATGCCGGGAGGGTTGAGGTGAAGGAAGTCTGCCGCAGTGGCCTATGGGTGGGTCTTACGTCCGCACTACCCTGGGAGCCCACAAGGAGCTCTGTGTGGCTGGACTGCAGGGGGTTGGGGCAGTGTGGCAGGGGAAGGAGGCTGCAGGGGACCAGGGCAAGGGCAGCACGGGGTGGGGGGGGGGCATGGCCCATCCACAGATGAAGCTCTAGGGCAGGCGCAAGATGCTGCAAGAGCCTCGGCCGGTGCTAACCTCTGGGTCTAGGAGCGTGGGACGGTCCAGGGAGGCCGGGCTGCTGGAGGGGTCCTGGGGGTTTGGACAGTGGCTTTGCCCCCTTGTATGATGGTGCACGTCAGCCCAGGCAGCAGCCGGAGGGCACAGGGCCCCCTCCACCTGCCATGATCACCTCCTGGCAGTTCGGGCTGCCTTCCACCTCCCCGAGATGCCCATGAATCCGGGGCTGAGCAGCGGAGCCCCTCAGGTCAGCGAGGGCTTTTTCCAGTCATGCCATGGGATTTGAAGGAGCAGAGAAGCGGTCTTCCCGCGAGGCGGGGGCAACCTGTGCTGCAGCGGGTGGGGGGCTTCTCCTGCGTCCCCCCGGCTGCTTTTCCTTCCTGCAGGCGCTACGGGCTTGGATGGGTCTGGGCTCCTCGCCACCGTCCCAGCCTCTGCCTCGCCGCCCACCGCTTCACACACCACTCAGGAGCAAGTTTCTGATCAGATCTTGAGCAAGCGTCATATGGAAGCGAGAAGGAGCCCCGCTGGGCCCCCAGACCTTGGCGTGCTAGTGCCAGGGACGGAGCAGGCAGTCTGCTTTTGGTGTGATCTCCGTGATCTGTGGCCAGGGAGGACGACTTTGAATCTCTGCCGGTCTCAGGAGACCCTGCAGCAAAAGCCCAAAAAAGAAGTGAAAAGCAATGTCCTGGGCACCCTGCCACGATGGGGGATCTAGCATGCAGGCTCCCCAGCAAACATCTGCAGGCCCTCTCCTGCACAACCAGCTTCTTATCACAGCTGTACCGTCAAGGTCAAACCTGCACGCGTCCTCCATCCCTGGAGTCTGGCGGGGCCTTGCTTTCTCCAGGTGCCGTCTCCCGATCCCCGGAAATGGTACAGGGGCCCCTCCTGTGCGCACAGCCCTCACCGTGCCCTGTTGTGACCCCCTCCATCCTCCATCTGCACTGAGCTCTAGGACGGTGGCTGGCCAGGGTCTGTCCTGATGACACAGCATTTCCTCCTTCACGTCTGGCCCGTTGCAGGAACCCGATCCACACAAGAGAAGTGAATTCCTACAACCAACATGTGAACAGTGCTGGTGGCCGATGCCTCTCCTCTCTGCAAGCTGGGCCACCCTGCAAGGCCTCGTGTTGTGGTCGCTTTGTACGATGGGTGCTCACCTGCACCCTGGGCGCAGCTGCAAAGGCCATGGGTGTGATTCACCTGCAATTCACACGCCCCATCAGCTCCCACAAGGCCTGGAATGCATGATAACTTAACCCAGCGCCCGAAGAGAGGAGATGGGTCAGAGCGGAGGGAGGGAGGCCGTGTGGCTGCAGGTGGCCCCTGAGCTGAGTGGAGGACCATGGGGGAGCCCAGGCTGCCAAGTGTCCGGCAGCTACGGTACATTGTTTTTGTTCTTAGACAAGAGAAAGCATTCATGGAGACCAAGTATTCCTAGGACTCAACTCAAACAAGAGGGGCCCCTCCCGTTTGCGTGGGACTGGGGCCCTGGAGGAAAGCCAGCACCCTGGCAGGTGGGTGTTTGGCTGCAGAGCCGCATCAGAAATAACCCTTTCAGCCCCGTGCGGCTGCATGGATTGCGGCCACCTGGGCTTGTCCTTTCTGGACGCTGTCTGCTGGTTTGCAATCGGGGCCTGGAGCACGCTTGGCACTTGCTAGGTGCTCAGTAACCATTTCCTGAATGAATGGAAGTCATTCTGGAAAGTCTCCTGACTTGGAGAACCGACCAAGTGACTTTGTCCACGAGGACGGTCAGTACGTATGGAAGGACAACACTGCCGTGGCTGGGTGACCATGAGGACAGGCAGGAGTCCTTCCAGGATGTGTAAAGGCACTGTGGCTGGTCGGCTCGGGGAGCCGTGACACGGAGCACAGACCAGGCAGCCTCAGCGACAGACGTTTGTCTCTCACAGTCTGGAGGCTGGAGGTCCATGATCAAGGTGTCAGTCAGGTTGTTTCTCCCTGGCTTGTAGACAGCTGTCTGTCCCTCTCTCCTCTGTGGTCGTCCCTCTGTGCGTGTCTATGTCCTGATCTCCTCTTCTTGTAAAGGACACCAGTCATATTAGGGCCCACACTATTGACCTGATCGAACTCCATCACCTCTTTGAACACCCCAACTCCACATACGGCAAAAGCCTGTGGTGCTGGGGCCAAGGATTTCCATGCATGGCATTGGGGGCACCAATCAGCTCATGGCTGTGCTCCAGGTGAACCATCACATTAGACCCTCTGAACACACTCTGTGGCAGGTCCTGCTATGGCTGACGGAGTTGATGTGTGTGGTGCACCTGGGGTGAGGTATCTCAGTGCCAGAGTGAGGCTCAGACTCATATGCGCACAGCTCAGTTGGACTAGATGTGCAATGAATGCATGCCCAATGGCCCAGCCCGCGTGCCAGAAATAGGACCACTCCCCCCCCCCCTTGTGTCCCTGCATCCTGACCTTCCGGACGGGTGGTGTGCTGAGGCAGGGGTGGGCTGTGTACCTTGGGAGGGTGGCCGCCCCTCCTCAGACTCTAGCCGACTGGGCCTGCTGCCAAATTGTGGGTCTGGTCTTCTGGCAGTTTCTGCAGGAGAGGTCCTCTAGGACACCCTGGCTGGGCGACTGTGAGGACAGACAGGATTCCTTTCAGGATGTATAAAGATAGTGTCCCCACCCAGCCCCGAGATGGACGTCGAAGGACATCTGAATGCCGAGACCCGGGGGCCCACTCATTCTGCCTGAGTGGGGTGGGCTGGACTGAGCTGAGCAGAAGCAGATGTTGTCCCCTCCTCCGTATTAGCCTGTATGTAGACGTTTTTTCTTTTCAGACTCCGGTGTGCTTTATTGACCTGGAGCCTGCCCAGCTGGGAGGAATATGTGCATATAAATGTGCTGGCTCGACGCAGTCTCTTCTTGTTGAGGAATAAATCAACTCTGATTTGGCTTTTTTCCCGACCAGGTTTAAACAAACAACCTTGCAGTTCAACCTCGGTGTTTTCGACAGATGACTCCAAACTGTTGCTGGGGGATGCTGGCTCACCAGGGCGTCATGCTGTCCGGAAGAGCCCAGGTCCCCACTGGAGCATGGACACGCAGGAGCAGGCTTGTCCTGTCACTGCTGGGAAGGGTGGTGGGCCCACGGCACCCCAGGGACGTGCAGGTGCCTCCCTCGAGGCAGTCTGGGCAAGTGCCAGGTGCTGGAAAAGGAGGGGGGTTGGAAATCAGTCATCGAGGCTTCCATCTTAAGAAACAAGACAAAAAGAGCAAGTTCAGCTCAGAGCAGGCAGGAGAAGATAAATAACACGTAGTAGGGCAGATATTAATAAAATTTAAAACGGAAAACCAATAGAGAAAATCCACAAAATGCAAAGCTGTTTCTTTGGAGAGGTGACTGAAACAGATGACTCTCTAGCCAGGCTGCCACGGTGAACATAGAGTCATAGTCACAAGTGACACACGTCAGAAAGAACGGTGGGGCCGCCACTACTGAGCCCAGCGTCAGTAAAAGGATAGTATGAACAACTCTGTCCACAAATTTAATAAATCAGATGAAATCGGCCGCTCGCTCGAGACACACAACTACCGAAACTCACGCAAGGATGGAGAGATAATATGAATCTTGTATTTATAAAAGAAATTGCACCAATAATTAACTTTCCCAAAAAGCCCCAGACCAAGATGGATTCATTAGTGAATGCTACCAAATACTTAAGGAAGAAACGGTACCAATTCTCCACGATCTCTTGTAGAAGCAGAGGGAACGCCTCCTAACTCTTTCCATGTGGCCAGCATGATCCCAATACCAAAACCAGGTAAAGATATTGCAGGAAAAGAAAACTATAGGCCAGCATCTGTCATGATCACGGACACAACAGTTCTCAGCAAAGTTCTAGCAAATTGAATCCAACAATGTTTAAAAAGAATTATACACCATGACCAAGTGGGATTTATCTCAGGTATGCAATGGTTCAGCATTCAAAATCAATTAATGGAACCCATTGCAACAACAGGCTAAAGAAGAAAAATGCAGGAAAAGCATTTGACAAAATCCCACAGCTGTGTGTGCAAACAAAGCCTGGCCTAGAGTACTCGCCCAATTGTCATTTAAGGTGGTGATTTTAAGTGGCATGTCCATGGCCTTCTATTTTAAAATTCCACTGAGAATCTACCTAGTTCATATTCCAGTGGCTTTAAAACTCTGCTGGGTGAGGAGTAGACTGCTTTTCATTGAATCACAAAACTTGCTTCCCTCCAGCACGTGGAGGCAATGGTCAGGATGCTCACTCCGGGGCCCCACCTCTGCAGACTCTGACAGGGTGGGTCGGGGTGCACCAGAGAGTGAGTGCATTTAACTCTGGGCACAGGTGAGTCTCATGCTCAGTCGCAATTGGGAAGCACGTGAGCACGGAGGGAATTAAGTCCGGAACAAAAACACTTCAAGTTGGGAATAAAGATGCGAAGAGACATCGGAATAAAGGTTTATGGGTGTGAAACAGAAAATCAAAATCAAAAGCAGTTTCTCAAAACTCATCCACTGCAACCTACAATGATGGGTCTCGGGCACATTTGTGTTTTAACTGTCACATGGATGAAGCAACAGAGTAAAACCATAGGTGAACATGTGGTCCTAAAACTTAAAATCTTTCCTAAACAGTGTCATTCTGATCCTTCCACTCCTCGAACGTCCACTGAATGCGGGTGGTGCCCACGGTCCCCAGAATGCAGGTGCCAACCTGGGTGGACTAAATTGTTACCATAGTAACTATATATTATCACACGGATTGCAACAGTTATCACTCGCCATCCCCGCGGTGGAAATATGACAGGACACGGATCTAATTAGATATACACGCACGGGTCTGGTTTGGAACCGCCCTGAGCCTCTTTGACTTTGTTTCCTCCTGAGTTAGAAGGGGTGCCCTGGGTGCAAGTCTTCTGTAGACCCCCGTGCTCGCCTGGCTCAACCTGTCTCTGTGGTCGGTCCTGGCCTGCCAGGAGGGCCTATAGGCACATCGCTGGTTCTGATTATAGATCTCCCTTCTCTTCCAATGGCAGCTCTACCGATCGGAGGTCGGAGGAAGCTTCCGCCCGCGGACTCACCTCTAGTTGATCTAGTTGATGACAACGACTCTCTCTTTCCTAGTCTCTCTGTCCCTACCCCCCTCTTTTTCCTTCCCCTGCCCCTCCTGCCTGTATTTGTGCTTCTAGATCTATACATTGTCTCTCCGTTTTTCTCAGCCCTTACTGGCATTTTCAACAGAAAAGTCCAGAGAGAGAGAGTCAGGCCGAGGTGGCCGGCACAGGTCCCTGGCTCCTGGCTGGTCTTCCTCCCCACGGTCGCTGCTGCAGGACGACACGGCCCGGGGTCCCTGACATCCCAGACTGAAGGTGATGGTGGCCGTGTAGGAGCTGGGGTTCTGCCTGGGCCCACGCTCACCCTGTGGGGGTGAGCGACTGTCCGAGGCTGCGGGGAACAGGCAGACCCGGGACTCACTGCTCTCAGGCTCCCTGGAGCCTTGCCCTTTACAGCCAAGGAGCTTTCCTGCTCTCGAACGTTCTGCTACATGAAAACAAGAATGGGGACTTCAGGGGACAGTCACTTGTCTTCGACATAGGAAGTGGTTAATAGAGTAGATGCGGCAGGAATGCTCAACGAGATGTTAATGTGCATTTTAGTTTTTGAAATTTTCCCTTCTTGCATCTGAAAAAGGAAAATAGCAGCTGCCGAGGTCCTGGCACCGAGCTGACCTCAATGTCATGACAAACTGCTGTGATGCTTCCAGCGAAGCTGCGGTGCTCTCCAGTCTAATGTGAGCATAAGCAACCTCGGGCCGGGTCCCCCACCCACGTGCACGCTGCGCCCCCGCAACCAGCCCGTCGGCTGCTCCCCGCCCCCACAGGCGGGGCTTCGTCCTCACCCTGATCTGACCTGTAGGCACGGCGGCCTGCTGTCCCCAGCCAGAGATCGCCCCCCTTTCTGACCACACGCCGCTCAGAAGGGAGACCCCTTCCTTCGGCCCCCCTCGAGCCCCCAGCTGCCCAGCAGCCCCTTTCTACCACCTGCTCACTGCAGTGTCCCTCGGAAGATGCTCCCAGTGGGTGTGCCTGGCTCTTTGGCCAGTTGGACGCTGATGTCACATGGACGTGGCATTGACAAGCACCAGGACAAGGTCAGGCCCATGTGTCTCCTCCCCCAGCGACACCTGCAGGGCTGCAAGCAGAAATAGTCTGAGGATGATTTTGTTTCTGATTCTGCATGAAAGTCTGAGCAGCTTCTCAGGTTCTGCGGGCTTGGCCCCGAGAGGAGGGGGCAGGAAGAGCATGTGGGGGGAGAGGGAGGGGCAAGGAGGTGGGAGAGAGAGACGCAGAGGGAGCGAGGGAGGGCCGCAGGCCTGGGCCAGAGCCTGGGGACGCTAGTGGCAGCTGAGCCTTGGGGGCATGCGGGAGGTCCCTGGCTTGGCGGCTCCCCACCTGGGCCAGTGCCCCCGTGCGTCCGTGCGGACAGAGGCCGTGGTGCCCAGGATTTCATTCACTCCCTTAGACAGAGAGCAGGTCAGCCATGGCTAGCCAAGACTGAAGGCCAGGGAGGGGAGGTCTCTCCAATTTCTTTGCTTTTCCTAAGATCCCTGTGTTCTTTGTGGGACCCTGGGGATTGGAGAGAGGCCCGGAAGCGGCGGAGCTTTAATTGGATTAGACTCGTGCACTTCCAAGTTTGCGAGTGCTCGGTGTTGCTGCTGCCTGCAGGTGGGCCTCGCCGAGCAGCTTCGGCGGGAGATGGACCGCGTCACCCAGACCGTTGCCATCTTGCAGAACAGAAACCCAGGCTTTCTTCTGCAGCACGAGGAGGATTGGACTCTTCTTAACTTGTTGAAGCTGTTTTGACTCAATCATTAAATCTCACACTTAATCCATCTTCTTCCGAGCAAACATTTTGTACCAGATGCAAATGTCTGTGGTGCTGGGAGCGAGAATCATACGTCTGTGGCGTGGTTAGCTGTGTTGCTCTTCATATGGAAGGAAACAGTCCATCACGGGCTGCTCAACAAGCCTTCCCTGTCAACGAGAGACTTGCCTTGTTACAAAGAGGCACCCAGCTGTCTCTCATACCCCCAAACCCTCTGAAAGCTGCAAATCCATAAATAAAGCCCAAAATAGAATTTGAACATGAACTGCCTTACCCTAGGTGTGAAACACTTAGCACTAAACAAATCCTCTCTCTCATAACTGTTGCGTAAACAATGGGATTAAATACAAGCCGGGATACGTGAAGCCCTGGGAGACTGTGCAGGAGGAACTCGGATTTGTTAATACAAAGCACTTACCGTTTCTGCTCAGCCACTTATGTCCACGGACAATCAACTTCATATTTTGAGTATGCGTTTTCTCCTCTTTGCTTGAATTCAAAAAGCAGAGATGGCAAACATATTTTGATGGGTGGATTTAGTAGGATCCAGTCTAGGCTCGCTTTGCCTTCAGTGTGAGCACGAAGAAGGGCAGCAAAATCCCAGCGTGGCATTTGATAGATGCCCCACGGGCCGCGCATAACCCACAGAGGCAAAAGACACGGAAGGTTTCTATCGCAGATGCTTTGGAACACCAGCAAAACAAACCACAAAAGACTTCATAAATCATTCCACTATTCAGTTTTATGTAGAATTAAATCCCATGCCTGAAAAGCACATGCATGTTTATTATTTGGGGTGGGGGTGGAGAGAGAGAGAGGGAGGGGGAGAGAGAGAGAGAGAGAGAGAGAGAGAGAGAGAGAGAGAGAGAGAGACGGAGTCAGTTAAGACCCAAACGCCTAAGTTAGATTAGAATTTCCTTATTTCCCCATAAATAACTTACATGCAAGTTAAATTTTTTTTTATAGCAAAGGAATAAATTTACACTTCTGCTTTTTGGTTCTCTCTGAAAATTCATCTCCATAAAAAGAGTAAGCATGTGTATAATATTAAACATGCCATTAAAAGGTATTTAGAATTGCCATTTTGATTCCAAAGCCTTGCCAGAACATCTTGCCCGCGCTCACCCTCACCCATAGCTGAAAAAACACGCTTCCCTTCATCTGCACCGTCCCTCCCGCGGCTGCACGCCAGGCCCATTGAGAATTTTATCACTTGCCAAGTTAGAAAGCACAATTTGCTAACATTCAGTTCTTTTGTGTTGTATCCAACTTTGCACCTCAGAAAGCATTATTGGGTTTATGTGTCTGGAAGTATTTTTCATTATTCATATTTAAATTATGTTCCTTTGAGAAGGAGATAAAGGCTGGAAATTTTTATCAAGAGACAAATGATGTAGGTAGTGAAAAATCTCAGCCTTTTATTATTGACAGTATAAAGCATTCTAACAGTAACCAAAATAAATAACTTCAGGTCTGAGTATAACACAGTTAATGATGGAAGTCATTGGAGGGTTAGAGATAATAAGCCAATTCTTTTAAAACTTTCTTACTTAATCAGGTTGACCAGATGGCTGGCTCTGAGTCTAAAGGTGTGTTGGCCCATTTTTCTCCGGGCCTTTTGGAGAAACCCTCAGGTGTGTCTCTATCAGGCACAGGGTGGGCCTCACCTGCCTGAAGGTCGCCCAAGCCCAGAACACACATATCGGGGAGAGTGTGATTTTCTTCATGGAAAAGGTTTCCCCTGGGGAAGAGAAGCTAGCGCCAGACAATGCATCCATTACTGAAGAGATACTTTCAATTCAGAAAAGTATTTAATAAGAAATAAAAGCAAATAAATCCATCTTTTTAGTCCTTATAAAAGTAGTAACTCAGACTAAGTTCTTCTTTAAGAGACTTTTTAAAAGTAGTTGAGTTTGTTCCCACAAAAATAGATGACAGAAGAATCTGTTCTGGTAGCTTCTTTTTGGGATGGTGGATATGTCGATTTGCTTTGTTAAGTGGAGAATCTCCAGGATGCCTAGAATCCTTTGTGGAACGGTCATAGGGCAGACGCCACTGATTTGAGTGCCCACCAGGTGCCCGGCTTGCTGTTCCCACACGTTGGGGTGCAGAGGAGCCTGGCACCTTGTCAGGAGGGAGGCTCTGACTGGGCGCGTCTGGGGCTGGTTGAAGGGCTGTCTTCCTAACAAGCTCCCAGGTGACGCAGAACCTCCTTGTCCTCCAACCACACTTTGGAGAAAGATGTTCTAAATCTTTACAAGCAGGATCTCTTAGAGACTTTGGTAGACTCCGTGAGAAGAGCACCATTATTCCTTCCGCTTTCGAAATACAGAAACCAAGGGTTCCAGAGGTGAGGCAGCTCTCTGTCGGGGTTGACGGTGCCCCCTCCCCCAGAAAGATATGAGCAGATGTGATCACATTAAAGATCTCATGAGGAGATCATCTGGGTTAATCGGGTGGACCCTAGATGCAATAACTGGTGTCTTTATGAAAAAGAGAAGAGGAGAGATGCGTGGGGAGAAGCCACGTGGAGACAGAGGCAGAGGTGGGAGGTGGTGAACCCCAAGCCAAGGGACATCTACAGTCACCAGAAGCTGGAAGAGGCAGGAAGGACCCTCCCCGAAGCCACTGGAGGGAAATGGCTCTGTGATGCCCTGACCTCAGGCTTCCTGCTCTCCAGACTCTGAGACAATCCGTTTCTATTCCTTTAAGCCACCCCCTTTGTGGTACTTTGGTTTGGTGGCTCCTGGAGACTAACATACCCCCAGAGGTGCCAGGTTAGCACATGATGTCCTGGGTCCCGCCCTCCTTCTTGCGTAGGAGGGGCTCCCTTGGCCACCACGGGTCCAGCCGGGGCCCTTCCCCGTGCTTCATGGGCAGCCATGTCGTCACTGTCCCTTCTGCAGGCGGGCCCCAGGCCGGGGGCCCTTGAGTACACAAGGACTGCCAAGCCCTCCCAGGCCCCCTCCTGCGAGCCTGGTGAACCTGTGCCTGGGCGGGGAGGGGGATGGGGCGGCTCATCTCCGCACTCGTAGTGAGATTATTGCCTCCTCTGATCACTGAGATCTTGCTGTCTTCATTCTAAAAGGCGACGCGCCTTGGATTTGAATCATCTGGGATATCAGATAGGTGGAAATGGGGAAAAGTACAAAAGTAACGTTTTGCCAACTCCACGCCTCATCTGGCAGTCCCAGCCGAGGCTGTGGCAGCGTGGGGTGGGGACAGAGGAAGCTCAGCGCGCGTCCCTTCTCAGAAGCCTGCCTGTGCCACTGGGCTCAAAGCCTCCTCAGTCACCGCGGGCTTCCAGCCTGGAGCCTGCGGAGGCACCCAGAATTTCAGAGTCTCCTCTGAAGTCTTCTCTTTGCCCGCTGGAGGGCTTTGTTCTGTGCGTGGATGCCACCGCACACTGTAAAGCATTCAGGGGGTTCGCAGGACTCCACGAGTCTGAACTTCCTTATTTTCCAATCCCATCTGTGCGGCAAAGCTGTGCAAACAGCACCTGGCCCACGCCAACAGCCGTGCTGATCAAGGGCCCAGTGGTTCCTGCCTCCTGTCCGTCGCAATGCCACAAGGCAGGCACTGAGACAATCCGTTTCTATTCCTTTAAGCCACCCCCTTCATGGACGCAGAGACTGAGGCGCAGGGAGGTGAAGTCAGCCCTCGAAGTATTTTGCAGCTGGTCAGCGGAGGCCTCACAATACAAACCCACCAAGCCCTGAGCCCATGCTCCAAGAGCACACCCAGAGGCCTCCCGGAGTCTGTGTCCGTGTGGGTGAGGTTTGTTTATGTCAGGCTCTCCCAGCTCTCTGGGAGAGAGAGACTCTCTCCAAACAGGCACTCAGGGGTCGTTTACCCGAGATAGTTCAGTAACAGCAGGCGAAGGAAGAATTCCTCAGTGACCTAAATGGAGCAGACCTGTGCCTGTCAGAGGGGTGTAGACCAGAGCCACTGGGAGGGATTCGCTGATGCATAACCCCTGCTTCATCAGCTCCACCGGACGCTCAGAGTGGGCTAACAATGCCGCTTCTGGCTCCACCGCAGACTTGCTGGAGCGATGCACCCCAACTGAGGGTGGGACCCAGGAACTGCCATGTGCCAAGGTCCCAGGACACTAAGACCCCACTGCCTTACCTTCTTCCTCGCCCGCAGGTAGGGGCTGGCCCTGCTTGCCGCTAGGAAAGAAATGACATCCTGTGCCTTCCAAAGTTGGAGGACAGAGGGTACCAGAAGCCCAGAAGATGAGTAATCTCTCTGGAAATAAAATGTGAAACGCTAACATTTTTATGAAATAGTATTTAGCTGCAGCTTGAAAGATAAAGAAAATGCAAATTGTTCGGGGTGGGGGCGTGGGGTGGGAGCCAGGCTCCTTCCAGAAGGTACAGGCAGTTCAGGTCAGCCTCCTTGGACCGGCCTCTCTTGGAGAAGCCTACGGTGGAGGATAAATAACCCCTCCAAGGTAACAGATCAAAAGCACTTAAGTGCAGATAAAAGAACAGAATACAGCTGCAATTCTTTGTTACGGGATTTTGCAGGGAGACTAAGAACACAAGGTTAAATTCTTTTAAAAAAAGGAAATGGAGAGAAAAAGAAATAGATGGTGTGGCATTCACCAATAAATAAAACCACAGCCTCAGAGAATAGGCGCTGTCATGTGATGTGCTATTTTCCTGGTTTTTAAAACAAAGCCAGGAGCAGCATTCAGCAGGGATTCAACTTCTCCATCAGCTGAGGGTATGAAAGTTCATGGAATTCCTCCCAAGGCTCCCCACGTGAGAGCAGGTGCCATCAGAGAGCGATGCCCAGGATGGCCCGCAATGGAGGGGATGTCGGGGCCGAGGCACGAGCGTGCCCAGCAAGAGAGGCCACGTGGAACCCTGGTCCTTGTCGGTAGATTAGCAACTTCACCTTGATATCTGTCGCCCACCAGCCACGTGGCTCAGCGTCCACCAGGAGAGCCATAAAATGAGTGTGTCCTATAGCTCTGCGTTTGAGCCTCTCCTCCCCTGGGCCTTGCTTGCTGGTTCTGTTGTATGCTTGCTGCATACCCAGGATCCTGTCCGAGTCCCAGACGGCATCTTGGCTGCTCTCAGAGAATCAGACTGAGTGGGAGCATCATGTCAGCCTCTGGCTCCTGCATATTTGGCCCGCCACAAGAACAGAGGAAATTCTCATTCAACCAGTCCTCGGTGAAAACCCGGGCTCCTCCTCTCTGTTGGGGAGCGCCTGATTTTGTCGCTTTACTTCCTCCCCGTTATTTCCCCCTGGCTGACCTGATTCCACAGGTGCGCTTGCACGATCCAGAAAAGCTGTCCCCAAGGAAGTCGATGACCCAGGCTGTCCACTCTCCCCCAGGTGAACTGTTTTACTTGTCGCTAATCTTTCCTCCGAGTCATTTTTCTGTTTCTGTCTATAAATAGGGGTGGTGATGGAACCTTAGAGCCCTGTTGTGGGAATCAAATGGGATCGAGTTAAGGTTAAGGGATAAGACACAGGCCCCGCAAGTCTGACGGTAGAGGAGATTGTCTGTGTGTGTGTGTGTGTGTGTGTGTGTGTGTGTTTTCAGCCGTCTGGACCTAGATGCCTCGTTGATAATGCCCCAGACAGATCGTAGAATTAGGTAATCAGTTGCTTGCAAAAACATCCTAGTTTAATTTTAATTTCATTAAAAATCAGTTCACTCTAGTAAAGCCTGAAATGAGGATTATGTGAATGAGCAAAGCGGGTTTTAAATTATTAAACATTTTATATTTTCTAGGGGAACCATCGTGAGACAACTTAGAAGTTCCACAGGGTTGTGTCCCTTTGTCCTTCCGAGACCCTTCCCACCTTCCCTTCCCTTCCATCCTCGCCCTCGGTCACTTGGTGCTCACAGGGCGCGGGAAAGACACCCTGGCCCCTGGGTGGCCGTCTCCCTTCAGCCAGTGTGTCTTCTCATGGAGCAGAACGAGAAAGGGCATCAAGCCATTTCCCTGTCCCCTGGGCCTGGAGGTGCAGCCAAATGCTCCATCATTTCGTTCTTTATGAACTATAAATTTCGTGCTAATTCTCTGTTTTGTTTTCTCCTGTGTCTAGCTCTCCAAAGCTTCCAAATAGATACTGGAAATTGGACAAACATGGCACCCACTTGAGGCCCATCCATCAGAGCAGTCACCGGCCAATGAGCATATCGATAAAACTTCTTTGTGAGTGCTAGCGACACTTATGTAACTAAAAATCACTTGTCTCCCATCTAAAAGGAAGCAGCCCAGACATCCCACAGAGCAGTTCATCCTCAAACCTCCACCTTTGTGTCATGTTCCTTATTTTATAAATTTGCTTCTTTAGAACGCAGTACTCACTGAGAACAAGCAACTGGTAGGAAGTAAACCAGTCGCTTCATCTGAAGGGAGGCATCGTGAATGTGCTGGCAGGCGGCTCCACCTGGGGTATTTGTCCCAGCACCGCTTGTGATGGAGACAAACAGGAAACAGTGTAGATAGGGTAAAGGAAGGATGCTCTGACTCCATGATTTCACAATAGTGTGTGCAATGTTTCATTTCATTGAAAAAATATTCATCCTTCTATCCGAGAGAGGGGAAGGGACCAGGCAAGATGCTAACAATGATAATCTTCTGGGTGATAGCTCATGTTTTCACTTAACTTAATTTAGAAGTAATTATAGATTCAGATGCAGTTGTAAGACATCCCATGAGCCCTTCACCCAGTTTCCCCAATGGGAACGTCTTGCAAAATTAGGTCATGCCAGGATATTGGCGTTGATGGATCCTTATTCAGATGTCTTCAGTTTTACATGCGCCGGTGTGTATGTGGGCATGTGTGTGCTTACTTTTCTGCAGTTTTATCACGTGTGAATCCCTTTGACCACAGTTAAGAAACAGAGTCCATCGCAGGGACCCCCGGTGCTACTTTTTTGTAGCCCTACCTCCCTCCCTCCCAGCCTCTTCCAGAATCTCTAGCAACCACTACTCCGTTCTCCATCCCTATAACTTGTCATTTCAAGAAAGGTTTAAAAATAGAATCAGACAGTAGGTAGCCTTTTGGTTACCTAAGTGACATTTTTTTCACTTAGCAAAATTCCCTTGAGATCCATCCAGGTTATTGACTGTGACAATTTTCCACTCCTTTTTATCGCTGAGCAGTATCCCACGGATCTATGTACTCTCAGTTTGCTCGACCATTCACATATGAAGGACCTTGAGGTTGTTTCAATTTCGGGGTATTATGTCTCAAGCTCCTTTGAAAATTGATGTGTGGGTTTTTGGGTGAGCTTCAAGTTTCATTGCTCTGGGATAAATGCCTAAGTGTGCCAATTATTGGGTTATATGTTAGAGCACATGGTTAGTTCTGTATTAAACAAAAACCAAACAACCCACAGTGTTTTCCAGAGAGGCTATGCCATTTTGCATTTCCACCAGCAACGGAGGGGAGATCCAGCTTCACCACATCCTCACCAGCATTTGGTATTAGCATCATTACTTTTTTTTTTAAATTAGCCCTTCTGATAGCTATGCAGTCAGATCTCACTGTGGCTGTAATCAGCATCTCCTTGATGGCCTGTGATGCTGGACACTGTCCCGTGCTCCCACCTCCATCTGAATGTCCCCCTTGGCGACAGCTCCTTTGTGTCTTCTGCCCCTTGTCTAGTTGGTGTGCGTGTGTGTTTGCATGTGTGCGTGTGCGCGCGTGCGTGCGTGTGCGCGTGTGTGCACGTGTGCATGTGTGTGCGTGTTACTCTTGAATTTTGAGTTGCTTGTACTTTCTGGATGGAAGTCTTCTTCCAGTCTGTAGCCTGTCACTCTGTCCTCTTTATGAGGACTTTCTTGGAGCCAATTTTAATTTTGTAGAGATCCAACTTAGCAATTTATGCTTTTGTGGAATGTGCCTCTGGTGTCAAGTCTAGAAACACTTCACCTAACCTGAGGTCCCCAGGGTTTTCCCCACATGGTTGTTTTCTTCAAAGCTTCCTACTCTGATGTTCTGCACTGACGTCCACAATCCACTGGAGTTGATCTGTGCGCAAGGCGTGGGCTCAGGTGGAGCCTCAGTGTCCGCCCGAGGCATCCAGTTGCCGCAGCACCATTTGCTGGAACGGTCATCCTTCCTCCACCGAGTTGTGTTTGTACCTTTCTCAGAACCCTGCTTGGGGATTTTCTGTGGGTCTACAACAGGGTTCCCTGTTCTGTTCCGTTGATCCGGGCGTGTCTGCTCTGCTGCCAAACCCGCAGAGTCTGGATCACTACCGCTTTGTAGTGAGCTCGATAGTGAGTAGCGATCCCTCCCACTTTCGGCTTCTTTTGCAAGATTGTTTTAGCTTTTCCAGATTCTGCATTTCATGTTTTTTAAGTGATGAAAAGATTTGCTAGCATGAAAAAGGTGTTATGAAAAAAAAAACAAAGAAAGTATTCTATATCCAAAAAACCTCTTCAGTGCGCAGTGGTGTTAGCGGGGGAATTAGGGAAATCCATGGTTGCTGGAAAACACAACAACAAAGTAATCCTGAGAGGTGAGTGAACCCTGAGCCGGGGTTCCTCTCGGACTACACCTGCCCCTGCGGCCCAGAGCCCAATGATGGAGGGGGGCAAAGGAAACATGCACCCGTCTTACGCCCCCGAATGGACATGGCAGCCTAAAGTCTGACTCTGGAAGACAACATCCTCACAGAGGAGACCAGACAAGGACTCCCTTCGTCCAGGGAGACGCCTGTCCCGGCCTTGGTTCCACGCAGAGGGAATGCAAGAAAAAGACTATCCCTGGGCGCTTTTGGGGCTCCACTGCGTCTATGTGGGGTCACTGCACTACTTTTCTTATTATCTTTTCAACTTACATTGTACTTCTAGCTCAGTCTCCTATTTAATTAATTTACATTAATATTGTTAACAATCTCACTGGGGTCCTTTATTCTTCATCGATCTTGCTGTCTTTCAAGGAGCAAAATTTTATCTTTTTGAAATTTTAAAAATTGGGAAAATGCCTGGGAAGGGATCTACTCCTGAAAAATAAATCAAAAAGAAATGCAAAGTAAGACTACAGTGAAATCTAATTTCACATCCTGTTCCCCGACTGCCTGTGAAAGTGATGGATCATTTTGGCCAGACTGTGTGACAACCGGTGTTCTCATGTCCGGCTGGCAGGAATGTAAGTGGGGACGACCCCTTTGGAAACGTCTTAGTACTACCTGGTGAAGTCGAAACACCCACCTGTGACTCCGAATTTCCCCTCCTAGGGGAACTCCTGGAGAAACGCTTACTTACACAGAGCAGGAGAGGTACAACCCTCTGGGTAACCGTGTTGCTGGTAATAGCAGAAATCTTTGGATGACCCAAACGTTCGCCCCCATCATCATGGGGCTTCCAATGCAAATGAGTGACCCACGGCTGTCCCAGCAGCTTGGCTGACTACCAGAAAGACATTGTTGAGGGCAACAATTTACAGAAGAAATGACAATATGTTTTCTCAGCAGGAAGTTCAATGACACGCAAGGCTGAGTTAACACGGACAGATCCACACTGATGTCGTCAAGTTAAAAACTGGAAGAGGAGAAGGAAAAACACAGAGATTAGACTGGTGGCTTCTTCTCGGAGGAGGGGCTGAGAGCAGAGTTTTATGGGTATTATTACCACTATTTTTTGCACACACCTTTAGACAATAAGAAGAAGGAAAGCCTTCCCTGTCTTGGGCGGCAGCACTGGGAGGGGGGTGAGGCAGGGGTGGCTCTCATGGATGCTCTAAATTTGCACGAAGATCCCTGGGCCTGGGCTCTGGTAGGGCTGCAAATGGAACACACTGTCCCTGGAAAAGTCTTTGTTGTCCACCTGATATTCAGATTTAACCAGGCGTCTGTATTTTAATGTGCTCATCTGGCAGGCTTAGCTCCAAGGTGGTTTAAAGGTGCCCCCAACAAGCAGCTGTCTGGGTGGGGAGGCACCTTTACTGCTTTCTCCAAAAGATGGACCTGCCTCCTACCCAGCATTCCCACAGAGTGCAGGAGACTGCCGGCAAGGTGGAAGATCCAGCTGTAAACGGGTTATAACCTCAGAGAAAATCGGGCTGACGTGGGACTGCTTGGGCCCACTTGGCGGCCGCCCGGTGGCCAATAAGCAATCTCCTCTGACTGAGTTCTGTCTCACAACAAATCTTTTAGGGGCAGCGTCTGCCAGCGAACTGTAGGCACAGGGGCCAGCAGAAAGGTCTGCGGGGATCTGACAGGGCGGCTGTCAGGACCGTAAAATATTTAAAAGGCAGATGTGATTCAAGGTTATCTCTCTGATAAGGAACATAGCTCACGGAAGACACAAATCACTAAACCCTCATAAAAAGGACTCAGCTGGCGGACCCTCTTTGCATTCCCGCTGAGCTGACCCGAGGGGTGGGGGCACGGAGCAGCGGGCATCCTGGAGGCACCGCGGACAAGCAGAGCTGGACCGCACAGAGCTGGGAAGCCATCACTGGGCCTGCCAGGAACTTTCGGCTGGTTACCAAGAGGGGAGAAATCCAGGGCAGGTGTGGCTCTCCTGGGGATCCCCCTTCCTTGGAAGACTGCACTTGCTGTCCTCAAGAAGGTGCTCACGACAGGGAGCTCCTGGGGCCTCTGGGGATCAGCTTCAAAGGCTGTGCCAGCTGGTGGGCAAAGGCCCCCACATGGGAGACCTTGGTGTGCATCACATTGGAACATAAGCACGTTCTCTGGCAGTATTTGCGGAACCTTCTTCCTTGCTGCCTGCCCTACGTTGTTACCTGATTCTGCACAGAAGGTGATTAACACCCAGCTGCTAGGTGACCTGGATTGGCATTTGCATTGTTTTCCAAGTCTGGCCTATGAGATTGAGTGTCCTTCCCGGAGAACACAGCTGGTGCTCAAGCACATTTCAGGGGCAAGCAAGTGGACTCGCCACATGATTTGAAAGCTGGCTTATCATATTTCCAGAGCGTACATAAAATAATTGGTCAGTTAGCACCTTAAAAGACAAAAGACAAGATTGAGAAGAAATGGCATAGTAAAGATGAGGAATATCTGTCAAAAAGAAAAACACGTTTGCCCTCAGCAGCGACCATCCTGGGGGCAGCACTCACTCACTGGAGGGTGTTTGCAAGTATATTCGGGGTGGCTTGGGCAGGTGCATCCTCTGACGGCACGGATGCTCAGCATTCTGCACTGTGCCTGAGGGAGAATTACCCCACCCCGAACGCCCACCGCAGAGTTTGGAGGGCAGAGCAGAGACCCGCACATACACTCCGTGGCTTTGCTGACCTACCATCAGCCCAGCAAGTCTCTAAGCAAACGCTGTAGCTCTGACCCTAGGCAGCCAGTCAGTTAAAATCTATTTGTGTTTCTGATGTGTATTTTCCATTCGTTGATCCCATTTTTTGCAATCAGGAAGCAGACTCTCTAGAGAGGGCAGGAAATTTCATGCAAATAGTAATAAGAAAGAAACTCCAGGTGTAAAGAAGAAGGACATTTGCTAAGGAGACTTTCTTCCCAGGCTGACAGGGGACAAGGCAGAATCCAAGCTCTGGACTTGGGGACAGTTCCCTAGTTCTTAGCCCAGTGGATTTGAATGACTCCTCCCCGGGTGAATCAGGTGGCCACCTGGGCTGTGGATCATAGAAGCTATTCAGGGGAAATCAGATAAGGAACGTGGAACACCATAAACAATTCAAGGGGAGTCATAAACATGAGGGGGAGTAATAGTGCAGACAAAGATTCCCAAGCAGACCACCCATCTCTCCTAATCAAGGAGATTTTAGAAGGAGAAGGAAAAAATATAATCCTAGTAAGGGATGCCAGTATCTACCTGGTAGTCACTCACAATAATAATGACAATAAGAGCACAAACTACCCTTTATCAAGTACCTGCTATGTGTGCAATGTGATTTTTTTTTTTTTAAAGAAGGCAACATCATTTAATCCCTACAAAAATCCACTCAAGTCAGAGTAATTTTCCTCATTTGAGGATAAAGAAATGAAGGCTCAAGTTTGGGTAATGGCAGGTTCTTATAGTTCTGAGGCTTTCATCCTAGTGGAGTTAATTATTAATCAGACAGTCACACAAATGAACATTGAATACTGGAAGTCCTAGCCAGTGTAATAAGGCAAGAAAAAGAAATACAAGCACACAGAATGAAAACAAGGAAGTAAAACTATTGCTATAAGGAAGAAAGGTTTCTTTCTTACTACTATTTGCATGAAATTTCCTGCCTTCTCTAGAGAGTCTGCTTCCTGATTGCAAAAAATGGGATCAACGAATGGAAAATACACATCAGAAACACAAACAGATTTTAACTGACTGGCTGCCTAGGGTCAGAGCTACAGCATTTGCTTAGAGTGAGTAAGTAAGAGGTCCATGCACTTACACAAGGTCACAAACTACAAAGTGTCAAAGCAGGGATTCAAGCTCAGAACCTCAGGAAAGCATAGCTCATGCTCCCACCCACATTCTTCATTGCCCCCCTCCAGCTGTGCCTCGGAAGAGAAAGCCCAGGCCCAGAGGCCCAAGGCTGCCAGGGTCAGAGTGTCCTGTGTCCACTTTATAGGAATCTCAGGGTCTACAACCTGGCTTACCATTTTCATATTGCCAACCATCAATGCATCAAAAAAAAAAAAATGTGATCAGAAGAAAGCACAGTACTCCATCATCCTTCAAAAGCTCATTTGGTTTGGCTTCTGAGCTAGAGGGAACCTGGTGTGAGCTACGCTTCTGGCTGATGAATGGGGAAGTCTTGTTTCCTGTAATGCCTACCTATGAAGCCAAGCGTCTGTCTCCACATGGTGGCAGGCATAAAGACATTTATCTTCACAGTAGAAGGAACTCCACTGTGGCTGGTGTTTAGACATAGTAGAACTGGGAGGTACCGTTTATTCTCCTTGGCAGGAGGTCATACCGTGGGAAAAAGTCATAGATGGCTCCTTTCAAGTGGAAAAAAAACAAAGCGTTTGGAGTATGTGCAATATTTCCTTTTCATTTTTGTGCTATGGAAACAAGCTACCAAAGCTCCTAGTTTATAGATAACAAACACAAAATTGAGGGTATTAACTGAGAGTTAAATAACTTGACTGGCATTTAATATTAGACCAAGATAACATTCTGGTCATTTATTCAGCACATATATTTTGAGTGTTTACTCTAGCTAGACTTTGATCTAGGTTCTGGAGATATAAAGAGGAGCCAAAATTGGCATGGTTCTTATAGTTCTGAGGCTTTCATCCTAGTGGCGTCAATTATTAATCAGACATTCACACAAATGAACATTGAATACTTTCCCTCTGTGACTGGAAGAAAGCTATGGTGTTCCCCCCTCACCATTTCTATTGGACATTGTGCTGGAAGTCCTAGCCAGTGTAATAAGGCAAGAGAAAAGAAATACAAGCACACAGAATGAAAACGAGGAAGTAAAACTATTGCTATTTGCAGTTGACATGATTGTGTACATCTAAAATAGTATGACATCTGCAAAAATAGCTACTAAAGCTAATATGTGGATTAATACAGCCCAGGATACACGGACAATGTGGGGACTTGTTCTTATTTGGAGATGTGGCCACTAACAATATCTTTCCTCCCCAGTTGGCCCTGCTGAGAGGTAAAGTCTATTTCTCCCCATCCTTGAATCTAGCTTGGCCTTAGTGGTTTGCTTGGTCAATTAAATAAAGTGGAAGTGATATCCTGGGGCTAGGTCATAAGGGGAGCACTCTCTCTGCGGGTGGGGGGAGGACGGGGGGTGTCCAGCCATCATAAAAAGGTCTCACATGAGACCACCATGTGAGAAGACCATACCATATGCAAAAGGCTATGCTATGGAGCCAGAGAAAGAGTGAAGGGATGTCAGGAAACCCCCAAATGTCATACAACTGGGAGACCCAAGCTGTTACCATGTAGATCAGAAATGAATCACCCAGTCAAGTCCTTCTTGAATTTGTGGTATACAAAACCAAGAGCAAAATGCAATGGTTGTATTAAGCCACTAAATTTGGGACACTAGTGCTGAATAGTCCACATGTGGTTAGTGGCTGCCATGTTGGATGGCACAGTTCTAGAAAAAACATGGGAGAAATTCTTCAGGACATAGGTAGGCAAAGATTCTTTAAGCAGGACACAAAAAAAAGCATTGACCATAAAAGAAAAACTTGATTTTTAAAAATTTCATCGAAGTGAAAAAATGCCTATCAAAAGATCTTGTTAATATAATAAATAGGGAGGTCACACACAGAGAAAAACATTTGCAATATATACACTTGACAAAAGTCTAATATCCAGAGTATATATGGAACTTTTATAAATCAACAATCACAAGAAAAACAACCCAATAAAAATGGGCAAAACATTTTAACAGCAACTTCTTGGAAGGAGTTGTATACATGGCCAAGAAGCACAGAAAAGGTGTTCACTATCTTTAGTTATCAGGGAAATGCAGATTAAAACCACAACGAGATGCAATTTCACATTCATCAGGATGCTTAAAGTTAAAGAAACAAAAAATCCTGGTCTGGTGAGGATGTGGAGCCAATGGGAAGTCTCATTCACTGCTGGTAGGCGTGCAAATTAACCCAGCCCCTTGGAGAATAGTTCGGCAGTTTCTTGTAAAGTCAAATGTATGTCAACCCTATGACCCAACGATTTCACTTTTAGATATTTACCCAAGAGGAATGAAAACATATGTCCACAAAATGACTAGTACAGCAATTTCCAGAGCAGTGTTGTTCCTGGTAGCCAGGAGTGCAGAAGAACGTGATGCCACGGTTGGAAGGCATGCTTCTGGCCCTGGGGGGGGGGGGGGGGCTGTGGCCAGATTTCTATTTTTAAAAAAGATTGTCCTGGCTGCTGAGAGCAGACTGGGCTTGTGGGGGGCCCAGTGGAAGCAGGAGACATGTCCAGGGTGGAGGGAGAGAAGCAGAAGTGGGCGTGCGGTAGGGATGTACAGGAGAGACAGGGGGAGGAAGGACTGATTCGGGATTTGTAATGGGGATTGAGCGAGGGAGGGAGGGAGGTGACCTCGGGGATGACCTTGCATTTCTGGCTTGTAGAAAGGAGGACGATGCTTTCCAGAAAGAGGAAGTCAGCACAGAGGACGAGATTTGGAAGACAGGTACGAGAACTGAATCCACACAGTCGAGGATGGCGGGAGATTAAAGGGGAGTCTTTAGAATGTGTGGCCATCTAATTTAGTTAATTTGAAGGAAACAGGTTTGCATTTCCCCCCAATTTTTAGAATTGTTATTAGTTTTAGCTTATCAAAGAGTTGATATTTTCCCAAAGAATGTGCACTGCTTTGTATTCTTTTTCTTTTTTTTTTAAATGTATTCATGTGCAGGGTAAGAAGTAACACCAAGAGATTCCATATACCCTTCACCCGGTTTCCCCCATGGTACCATTTTGCACAATCATAGTACAAGATCACAAGCAAGATATCAGTGTGCACACGATCCACCCATCTTTCCGCATTTCCCAGGGCTTACTTGTCTCACACATTTGTATGTCTGTGTGTGTGTGTGTGTGTGTGTGTATTTATACAATTTTATTCTTTATATTTTTAAATGTCCTATCTCTATTTGAATTTTACTTTTTTTCCTAATAATTTTATAAATTAAAGGAGAAGGATCACATAAACCATCCCATTAAATTAATGGTGTGGTACTCACCCATTGATCTATTATAAAACTTGAAATTTCTTAATTGAAATGGGGACTAGGGGGGAAATTATAAAAATCCACCATAAAAGCTAATGGTATAAATGGATTTCTAACGTCCAAGTTATTTACAGCTCTGATTAAATGAACTCTGGAACTAGGAACTTTCTGTCCTGAATACAGAGCCACCATGGAAATGGGTTCCTTTCACAGTGAGGATCGGGGCCCAAATTTGTTGTTTTAGCAAAGCCATTAATGTCAGCAATGTCTCGGGGGCTGGGGGTGATGGAGCAGGGGACATTCACTTCCTATTATTTCAAGAACAGTGTTTTTCCTCTGGAGACATAATCCTAAATATAGGGTGTTTTCTCAGGAGTAAAAATTCAACAATGTTGGGGATGAGAATGATCATCTGTCTTTCCCTTTCTGGGGGTGCCCACCACGCCCTGAGTGCTCACATAAGGAATCTCCTATCACATCCACACAACCTCACAATGAAGGAAACGGGGCCAGTGAGGTTGGGAAAAGGCTGTGTCACATTTTAACCCCAAGTCCACTGAACCCTTGGGTCTTAGTTTTTAATTAATCCAGCATTTGCCTCTATTCGGTTTGGTCATTGACCATGTGGCTAACTGATGTTATAGTATCCTAAATCTGAAGGTGGGTAAGTTCACTTGCCTGAATAAAATTTCCCCAGGAAAATGGAAATCTAGAGGTGTTCTTTCTCCCATACTGACTTTTTTTTTTTTTTAGATTTTATTTATTTATTTGAGAGAGAAGAGAAAGAGTAGAAGCAGGGGGTTGGAGAGAGAGGCTGGTCCTGGAGGGGTCCAGACGCTTTTTCTTTCCACCTGATGGCACCGCCCGGTGGCTTTCAAGAGTCGGGTTCCGTGAGGCAAGCTCGGTTGTCCGAGGTGGTGTGGGCGTCCATGCTGCCCTCAGCTGCTGGCTGTGCGGGCTTCACACAGAGCCCACAGACCAGCTTGGAGAAGCGGGTGAGCAAGTTGATTCACTATCCCCTCCAGGACCAGCCTCACCCCCTCTCTCCAATTTCTCAATATCTATTGACTGCTATCTCAGCCGGAAACCATGTTCCTGTGCTTGCATGCATGGGTGTGTATGTGTGCACGTGTTGTGTGTGTGTGCATGTGTGTGTGGCCAGGCATTGAAGCTGGTTCAATGTCCCTAATTCTTTTTTTTTTTTTTGAAAAACAGAGTGAGCATGGTGGGGGAGGGGTGGGCAGAGGGAGAGAGAGAGAATCCCAAGCAGATTCCCCTGCTGAGCATGGAGCCTGATGCGGGGCTGGATCCCACGACCCCGTGACCATGACTTGAGCTGAAATCAAGAGTCAGGCGCCCAACTGATGAGCCTCCCAGGTGCCCCTCCACATCCCTAATTCTTAACCCATCTGCTGGATTGCTCGAGTCTCTTAAAAAGATTAGCTCTGCCTCCAGTTCCATCCTGCACAAAACCATTCCCCAGGAAACCACCACCATGATTTCCCCTAAGTCCTAAGATGACTGGATACGTGTTTAAAACTGTCTGACTCTCCACGTAGCACAGAGCGCCGGTCCCAACGCTCCTGTCTCAGGACCCACGTACACGCCTAGGAATTACCGAAGACCCAGAGAGACCTTGTTTAGTAGGTAGGTTATCGCTTTGTCTCAGTTTACCTGGATTATCTATTTTGATAGTTATCATAGTATAAGTTAAAACTCTGACATTTCAAAGTATTTATTTAAAAATAAAATAAAACAGTACAGTTTAACATTTTTGTCTGTTTTTCACAAGGAAATAAGCCTAATTTTGTACTCAGGGGTTCAGGTTTAATAAGAGTAATATATTTTTCCGCTGCATCCAGGACGTTGAGAAGTGAGATTGGCATTTCTTCCCAAGCGGCGTGGGTGTGTGCTTGCAGGGCCTCGTGGGTGTGTGCTTGCAGAGCCTCGCGGGTGCATGCTTGCAGAGCCTCACAGGTGTGCATTTGCAGAGCCTCACCAGTGTGTGTTTGCAGAACCTCACGGGCGTGTGCTTGCAGAGACGCGCTAGCTAGCTGGTGGCTTTCCTCACCACTGCTTCCACACCCTCCGCGCAAATACCACAGAGTTCTGGAAGGCAAATAAATAATGTTGTAACTGCAAATAGTCTTGACTTTGGGGTCCAGGCTTCACATCTTGGGAACCGTACTTGGGGACTGCTGACCCAGAATGATAACATCTAAGCTACCCCGTGGCACTCACGGTATTTCGGGCCTGCTGCTGCACCCCCAGTGCAGGCAGGGCAATATGGTCCTGCGGTCTTAGCATTTGCTGCCGCCATGTCTTTGTGCATGTGGCCGTTCCTACCCCAGGAGCTTCCCAACCGTGCCCCATGCCCGGTTACCACTCCTCAACTTCCGGGGTCTTGTTCAGCATCTGCCAGTTACCCACTGCTGTGCAGCAAACTCCCTGATCCTAGGGGCTTTAGACAATGCCTGTCATTTATTTTGTTCATGCACTTTCTCTTTGGGAAGGACTTGAGGGGACTGTTCATCTCGGCTGCACACGGCATCAGTGGAGGTGGCTTGGCCCCGGGCAGGAGGACTCATTCTAAGACAGCTCATTATGTCTCAGGGGAGCTGGGCTGACTGCTGCCTCCTGACCCCCGGGGTCTCTGCAGGGTGACTTGAGCCCCCTCCCAGCATGGCGGCCGGCCTCACTTTCTGTGGCCTAGCCTCGAGAGTCACAAAGTCTCCCTTCCCCGTTGTCACCCATCCGCCCAGATTCAGAGGGAAGAAACACAGACCCTCCTAATCGTTGGAAGGAGCCTCCAAGTCACCTCATAAGACGAGCGTGCAGAGATATGACGGCAGCCGGTTTTGGAAAGAACCATCTGCCACCCACCTCCACGAAGCCTCACCCACCTCCAGAGCCAGATGACTGAGTCTTCTCGGGGTTCCCGGGAGACCCAGCACCCTCGCTGTAGGACACCCCCCACATGCTGACAAGAGCCTCCCCATAGGTCAGCTTCTACCCCCTGGCCTGCCAGGCCCCCACCTGCAAGCTGCTTCCTGGCAGGACAGGTAAGCAACACATTTTTTAACCAGTGAGGGCGGACTTGAGAAAATGACGGGAACACAGCTTCTTTGTCTTTTTTTCTAATCGCCTGACTTTGAGCAGTTTGTTCAGTGGCTTAGATTGGCAGTTTCCTCATCTGTACAAGGGGAATGACCATGTCCAAATCCCAGGTTTGGTGAAGCGTCAGCACCGTGACCTATGGGGAGGCAGGTGGGACAGAGCATGCACTCAGTGGGTGTGGTCTGAACTCGAGGAGACAGTGATGGGGGGGAAGAGGTTCAAAGTTCTCGACGAGCATGGAAGGAGCCCCGTGGGGTTTCCTGGGGGAGATACTTGGCCTTGCACCTTGGCCAAAAGAAAGGATGAAGCTCTTCAGACAAGAATCGTTTAGAAAGAGCAGGAGCTGCTTTATTTGAGATATGAATATGCTTCCCATAATTAGTTCTCCATGTAGCTCAATAAATTCCCCTGTAAGCCTATAATTCATTATAAATAAATATTACCATGGAGATGCAATGATTATAATAATTTTAGAGTGTTTACTCTATATGAATGCTTTGTAACCATATGCACTTACCATTGTGTGGTAGAGCCCTAAGCCTTCCAATGAGCAAGTCTTTTAATGTTTGTGTTCTGATCACTATGCGCATAAGCAAAACCACACAGACCAAGTTGGAGAGCAGCGTGGGATCCTGCGGACATCTGTGACAATGGTCTAGGTCACAGGTGCTCAGGATCTTACTTACAAACTTACTTTCATAACAGCACCAAAGGTCATCTGCCTGTCTCTCATTCTGCCGAGTGCAGAGTGGAGTTTTCTGGGGCCTCATCAGCTCAGATGACACCATCACTCTGATGGTTAAGGGCATGTGTGCTTGCATTTTCTCAGGTTTTAAACTTTCCTCAGCTTTAACGTCTAATATGGTAAATACTGATAGACACGAGCAGAAGCTCTTTGGAGTTCTCACTAATTTTAAGGGTGAAAACAGACTCTAGGACTATAAGGTTTGCAAATGTGATCTAAGTGCCCAGATATCATGTACTCTTTCCCTGGAGGTGAGTAGCCGACCAGGGGCTCCTTGGCTTTAGGACACTGTGTGGAGAGATGGAGATAGGGTTAGAGAGAGATACAGGTGAGGACAAGTGCAGTGGAGACGGAGACGTGATAGAGAGACAGAGATGAGGCAGAGAGAGATTGGGGGTGATTATGGGGTCCGACCTAGTTAACGCTTCCTGTACGATAAATCATTCTGACACTTGATAACTTAAAACAACTGCCTCAGACAATTGAAAAATGGGCAGAAGACATGAACAGACATTTTCTCAAAGAAAACGTTCAGATGGCCAACTGACACATGAAAACACGCTCAGCATCACTCATCATCAGGGAAATGCAAATCAAAACCACAATGAGATAGCACCTCACCCCTGTCAGAATGGCTAAAAGCAACAACACAGAAAACAACAAGTGTTGGCAAGCATGTGGAGAAAAAGGAACTCCCTTGTACTGTTAGAGGGAATGCAAACTGGTGCAGCCACTCTGGAAAACAGTATGGAGGTTCCTCAAAGAATTAAAAATAGAACTACCCTCTGATCCAGTAATCGCACTACTGGGTATTTACCTAAAGGATATGGAAACACTAATTCAAAAATATATATGCACCCCGATGTCTATAGCAGCATTATCTACAATAGCCAAATTATGGAAGCAGCCCGAGTGTCCGCCGACTGATGAATGGGTATAGAAGATGTGGTCTATAGCTACATAATGGAGTATTACTCGGCCATAAAAAAGAATGAAATATTGCCATTCACAACACGGATGAATCTAGAGGGTTTAATGCTAAATGAAATAAATCAAAGACAAATGCCATATGATTTCACACACGTGTGGAATATAAGAAACAGAACAAATGAACAAAGAAAAAAAGAGACAAACAAACAAAAACCCGGACCCTTAAATACAGAGAACAAACTGGTGGTTGCCAGAGAGGAGGTGGATAGGGGTTGAGTTAAAGTGTTTATTTTTCTTAAAGAAAAAAAAAACCCAGTTGCTTCAGAGGCTTCACACTATTTACCTAATTCTGGATTCTGAGGCTTCATGGTTGGACTGGCTTAGCTGGGAGATTGTATGGTATCAGCTGGGCTGTCCTCCCTCTGAGGTCCACTGTGGGCACCTCGGCAGCTCTGCCCCCAGGGGTTGGCTGGTATTGGCTGCACACCTCGGCTCTCCTCCTCCAGCAGGCCAGCCAGGCTTGCTCTCATGACCAGGGCAGGGTTCCAGGAGAGCAAGCAGAGACTCTCGAGGCTTCTAAGTCTTCAGAAGGGCTGCGGTTGGCCCCAGCCAGCCACCAGTCCAGTCCACCGCCCGGGGCTGAGGATGTAGATTCCACCTGACATTGGCGGGGCTGCAAAGTCACACACCAGAGTGTCCTCACAGCACCATCTTTGTGAACTGTCCAACCCTAGGCTTCACTCTGAGCCACTGTCACACTGGCCCCTCCATTGTTCACTCAGCTCTCAACCCTGCTCTCCTCCCAACAGGTGCAGACTGGCGATCATCCTCTCGGATGGCTGTTTTCTGTGCAGGGCAATTGCTTTAGGCAAACGTCAGACTTCATCTTCAGAACATGAACTCTGTGCTTCTCGCTTAAGTGGTGCTACTTGTTAAGAAGCAGATGTTTGGAATTATAACCTATTTTTCTCAGAATCAAGGGCAATTCAGGTTCCTTGGATTGCTCCCCAAAACGTGCATTGTGTTGACAGAATTTGAACGTGACCCGGCGATGTGCTCCCGTAGGTTCCGATTCACAGCACGCGGCAGGGGCAGTCCGCAGAGCGGTAGCAGCGGTATGGGTGACTGGCACTGGTCGGTTTCAGAATATTTTTAACACACGAGTACCCCTGTACAAGTGGTTAGGGAAACATCAAACCTTTGAGGAGGAGGATGGTTCTTTTCTCCCTGACAAAGTGGGCACTCAAAGGTAATGTCCATGTAGCGGGCAGCATTTGTCCTAAAGTCGATGATAAAACCCAAAGTGCCCCGGTGAGCCTGTAGAAGAATACAGAATCTTGAGGGAAGACAAAGAAAAGGATTTAATTGTCATCTTTTCTGTGTGTTCTTTCCCGAAATCAGAATGCTTGAGTTGAAAATAAATGTTAGCCTCTGTAAAGGTACCATACTGTGACTCTCATCAAACCACGTTCTCCAATTCCAGAATTTCTGAGAGTCTAAACCTCAGAGCAGTTCTGTGCATTCAGTCAGCTCTGATAAGCACCCAAAGTGCCGATGATAGCAACCCAGATGCCGATTGTTGGAGCATCGTTAAGAGAGTCCATAAAAATATCCTGGAAATGAACCACTCCTCAAATTCCCCACAGGATATTAGTGCACAGAAATTATGAGCCTGTTCAAAAAGAGCATCATACATGCACTTTCCAGAAGGATCTCCTGGACTCGTGAGTTATGCTGAGGTTAAGACTGATTAGCGGCATCAAGCTGTAAGTGGAATGAAATATGCTTTTGCATCTTCAGGAGCCATCCGTTTGACTTACCACTTGTCCGATCTATGGCTATGGGTGAATTTATCACACCAGCATGAAATCCAGCAGTAGCTTGTTTCCCACTGCCTGACTTGTAATCAACAACCCACTCTGGGAAATTTTTGGCTGCCTCACCTGGTTATGCCAATAAATCTGAGTGAATGGCTGCTTGATTTGTTATTTATTTCCCCACGGACGAATTTGAGGCTGCATTTTCAGTGATGGGTCTTTAGGCTGGGAAGGCAGTGCAAAGGAACCAATTTGCCAATATTGGGAAACTCGCGGTCACTCTTTGTGATAGAAGTTCACTATCAGAGCTGATCGAATATTGTTGGTGCAACTGATTGGCACTAAGGGAGGGACAGCAGGGAGCTGGGTGGGCAACCACAAGGTCATGCTTGACCATGATGTTAGGAGTCTTTGGACACCAATGAAAAATGGCCTCCATAAAGCATTTTCTGTATTTTTTTAAAAGATTTTATTTATTTATTTGACAGAGAGAGACACAGTGAGAGAGGGAACACAAGCAGGGGGAGGGGGAGAGGGAGAAGCAGGCTTCCCGTGGAGCAGGGAGCCGGATGTGGGGCTCGATCCCAGGACTCTGGGATCATGACCTGAGCCGAAGGCAGACACTTAACGACTGAGCCACCCAGGCGCCCCAGCATTTTCTGTATTACTCAGGATTCTTACTGATTTCACTCAAAATTATCCCACTGCATACCAAAGACCCGTTAGTGAAAAATTCCGACATGTAAACATTCCATACCATGTGGATTGGGTGCTGGGAAAAACAGGAAAAGTCCCAGGGCATCTAAAGGATCAATTCAGCTTTTCTGGGATTCTGGCCCTGAGAAATGCTCTGGTTGGAATTCTTAGACTGTTGTTAGGGAATATTAGTCTTTAGATCTTGTTTGGAAATGGGTTGTGTTGTGAAGTTGGAGGAGAATGAAACAGGTCTGCCAACGATGACAGAGACTCACCGTCCTGCTAACAGGTGCATGGGTACAACAGGTGAACCCCCCCCCCCCCCGGCCTTTACAGGGTAAAACCAACCTGGGACTCTAGCAGGCTTGGCTCTGCAAACTCTTCCACTCCCAATCCTTGGTGTTTACTAGACTTGCCTTGGCTTCCAACACATTTTTCTCTGTCTCCTACATTTTTATTAAACAGATTCTCATGCCATTTTCTCGTTTCTGCTTATAAAAGTTAATGTTTTTTGGGAGAATTTTGAAAATGCGAGCTAAGGACTGAAGAATTGTTTTCTAAACAATCTTTTGAGCAAGGAGATTTTGGAATTTTGCGTCTGGTTTCTGAGGTCGCCTTAGACTCCATATTTGTGGGATCCACACGGCATGTTTCAGATTTCTGAGATTCCTAAGGATATGTGTGCTCCTCCTTGGTACCCACGTCTTTCCTCCTGCTTCTTCTGCCCATAGGTCCAACTGGAAGACCCCCTTTATGGGTGATCCCGCCCAGTGCACTCTCAGAGCCCATGAGATCTAAGAGGAAACATTCAGATATCTGGAGTTTTTCCTATCTACTATTAAATACCCACACGATATTCTGGAAACATATATTTTAAAAATGCATTCATCAGGCATCAGGGTTTCAGACCTGAACTCCTGAGTTCTGGCAATGTGGAAGAAATGGAATTTTGAAGCTCAGGAGAGCTCTTGGTTCATAAAGACGAAGGGAGCCTGTAAACCCTTCTCAGAGCTACTGAGCTTTTTATCAGCCCGCAAGGGCTTCTGGAGGAACTGCTCTACAAATCTCTCTCTGCAAAGTAACCTTGCCTGAAAGAAATTGCAGGAAGGAAGAGCCCTTTAAAACCTTAATTCACCTGGTGGCAATTTCCCTGATTTCCCTGTATTCTCCAGTCCATGCTCTTTTGAAGGAGTAAAGGGGGAGAGAAGCGGAAACATGCATTTGCATATCAAAGGAACCCCGGAGAGCGAGGTCATTTTTGCAAATCACTTATTAGATGTTCCATTTGTAAATAGTGAGGCTGGTCCTGTCTTTGATTTTGGTTGTTCCAGGAGTCTGAAAACCCCCATACTTTTGAAGATAAAACCTGGAGTTTTATTTACTTATGTACTAGAACAGTTTCTGCCAGGCACAGAAAATACCACTCCCTACCCCTCAGGGTAGAATCCTCATGGTTCCCTTTGCCAGTACTCTTTCTTTCCCAGAAATAACCAAGCTTCGTCAAAATGTGTTGAAAGTCAATATAAAAGGTGCTTTTAAAATGTAAAGAAAAAAGTTTTAGGATCTTCTCCCTTCACTCGGACACAGTGGCAGAAGGAGCGTGGTTTTGAGGTGAAGGCAAATCTCACGTTTAAAGCCAATGACTCTGTGACCATCGCAGGTGCTTCGAGCCCTGTGAGCAACTGGAGCCTTGGTTTTCTCCTTGGTTGGTTCTCTAGCTGGAGAGGGCTGTAATTACGGTAGGGTTGTGATTATGGCAGGGCCATCTCAGGGTTACAATGAGACCTGTCCTCCCAGCTGGTGATACAGATAAAAAGGCATGGACTTCTCTCGAGTAAAAAATGCTCAAGTAACATAGCAACCAAATATGATTTGTGGTGCATGTTGTCTGAGTTTGATTTGAACAGACCCATGATAAGAAGACCTTTTGGTGGGGGTCAGGGAAATTTGAACATGCGTGTGCTTTGGGTGAGATGAAGGAAGGATGCTTACTTATTTTGGTAAGTCTCATAATGGCGTTGGGGTTTATATAAGCAAATGCCTGTGTCTTTAAGGGATGTGCACAGATGGATTAAAGTAGAGGTGAGATGTCATACTGTCTGTAATTCATTTTTAAGACGCTTAAGCAGAAAGCAGTTGAGCAAACATGGCTAAATAGTAATAATCATTAAATTGAAGTGGTCTATGGAGGTTTATCACGCTATCCTCTCTTCTTTAGTGTTTGTTAAAATTTTCACAGTGAATGTTAGCAGGACTCTATCCCAAAGCCCCCAGCGCAGGCCTAGAACATTGCAGTTGTAGTGTTCCGGGCACAGCATCCGCCTGTTCTCCTGCCAATCAGGAGGTGTTTATTGCTCTCTTCTCCTTACTGAAGAAAGGAAAATGAACAGGATGGGCACGGTCTGCACCCTCCAGGACTTAGCTCTTGTGTAGAAGGCAGATGTTTGCGTTATCGTTAACAAAAGGAACGAGGAGGGAGTTCCCATAGCTAAATTCCCTGCAGTTTTCCAAAAAGCAAAGTATATGTTGGTCTAATCAGCCAAGATACAGATTTGAATTCAGTATAGGTTTGACTGAGTGCCGGCTGCACACCAGGGTGGAGGACAGGGTGGACCCCCAATCCTGGTCCCTGCCGTGGCCTGGCTCCCCACCTTGGACCGGTCACTTTGCAGCGCCCAGCCCGGACTCAGTTCCTGAGACTCGCCGGCCAGAGAGTGAGGCCAAAGCCTGCTGAAGCCGGGAAGTGCGTGGAGTATGGGGTGGATTTGCTGAGGTGCCCCTGCCCCCGAGAGGGACCTGCTGGGTGGGCCAGGCCGAAGGAGGCCACTGCTGGCAGGTACCCATCTCCGACCCACGCCTGAGTTTCTGGGCAGGTTGTTCACAGCAGATCATGGGGCCTGCGAGGCTGTGAGCTTTGTTTCTTCCTATGAGTAATGCAACTATCTTCATAACACATAGATTAAGGTACTAAAGATAAAGAAACTCACAATCAAACAGAAAGATGATGATGTTACAGGTCAGCGGGGCCTCTGGGGACTCTCTACATGGTCTCTCCTGCTTTGGGCAGGATGCTTTGAAGGCGCCAGCCTCCGCTCAGAGGCAGCTCTGTTTTCCCTCCGGGAGCCTGGGCGAACAGTTCTTACAACCTGCACAGAACGCCTGCACAGGGCATGTCTGTCCCACTGGAGCAAATGAGTGGTTTGGGTGATCTTCAAGGATGGTTTTGCCTGCACAGGATTTTTGGCCTTCCTTGCAACTGCCATAAGTAAGATTCTACCTCCCTAGGGTGCATGTGTGGGAGGGGAGGCTGAGTCCCTTCCAAGCAGAATGTGACCTGCAGGAAATGGCCAGAGAGCAGGGGTCCCCTCCCCGCTGCACGGCTGCGTCCTGGGGCTTCTACCTGAGCTGGTCTACGTGTGCTTAGGTATCTCCTTCCTGAAAGCAGAGGCCTCACTCGGTGGGAAATGGCCATGCTCCTAGAAGACGACGTTCTCCAAGTTTTTGCACACCCCTGGCACACCAGTCCTCGCGGGCGGCTTGCCGAAGTGGGTGCTTTGGGGTGGAAATACGTTGTGAGGGCCGTTCTAGCAGCTCCCGTCCTGTCATTTTGGCCACAACGCCCGCCCCCGTTCTCTATATCTGTCGGAAGGGGACAGGTCCGAGCCCTGACCCCACAGTTGTCACAGCACAGGGATGGGTGTGGAATGGGGACATGACCCCAGTTGGGCTGACTACAGCCCGGGAAGACTCCTGCTGGCCTTTAGGGGGGAAGCTGAGCTGCTAAGGGTGACCTCTGTCAGTAGCCACTTCCTCAAGCCAGGTAATCAGGTGGCTGAAAATGGAGGTGCCGTCTGCGCCCCAGCAATGGGGACGTCCCACGCCAAGGGGGTCGCCCGGCAGCCTGTGTAGGTGGGAGGAAGGTCCCGTATATGCTGGGTGGAACTGCAATTTCACTGCCCGTGTCCCTTAGGAGAAGCCACTTTCCTCCTTTCAAATCCTCCCTTGGGGGATGGGAACCACAGCTAATAGAAAGAGAAGGAGGAAAAGACCCTCAGAATCCCCAGCCACAAAATCACGGGGGGCACGTGAGGCTGGGCCGCATCCACCACGTCGGATTATGAGGCCCCCGACCCCGGGCAGGAATGCGCCCTGGTGTGGCAGCGGGAGGGAGGAGAAGGAAAAACAAGTGCCCCCATGGCTACTCAGGATCGGAGAAGTAAGACTTCCTAGAAACAGAACTTTCTTCACGTATCGAAGAAGGTGAACACTGATATTTGAACACTCGGAGTTTCTGGCTGGAGTTGAAGACGGGAAGGGCCAGGGGGATTTCCAAGGGTCTCAGATCTTGAGCTTCTAATAGCATTTTTATCACAAAATGTTCCAAACATACAGACGAGTGGAGAAAATCGTATGGCGACCTGCCGCAGATAGGCCCGCAAACGACCACCCCTTGTCCCGCGCTCCCTTGGCCTCCCCGCTTTGGGATCTGAAGGTATGCCACGGACACCGCGGCATTCTCTCCTTAAGTCCTTCAAAAATACAGGGCACTTTCTAAAATAAGGGTAACGACGGAGCGGCTCTCCAGACGTACAGCAGCATCTCCCTTGGTGTCTGGTAGGACAGCTGGGTGGATGCTGACCCTACTGAATGGGCATTTCTGGACTATGCATTGAACACGGGTCCCCGGAGTCTGTGCACCCTGTAGTGCAAGATCCCTGGGAGCCCTTGCTCTCGGGCCCCTGGGAGCAGCCCTTAGCCCTGTCCCCTCGGCTGGCAGAGGCGTGTGGCTCTAAGCTGTGCGTCCTTTTTGAGCCCGAGGGATGGAAGTCTCAGCCACCAGGTGGGACACGAGGTACAGGCAGTCCTCCCAAGCCCTCCAGGGATAGAACTGTTCCTGTCATTAATACGTTTCCAAGCATTTCCCGGGCCTGGGCTGCTCTCCTGGGAGTGAGGACCACGGCACGTGTCTCCTGTGGCCCGGTGTTCAGCAGGTGTTATCAAAGGGGAGCTGGACCAAGCCGTGGGGTTGGGGGGGTTGGAAAGAAGCAGCCCGGGGGGCACCCGGGGAGATGGTCTTGCCTTGGTGTCCCCCCAGTAGCAGCCGAGCACCTGCGTGGAGCACCACAGTGAAGGGGATGTGCAGGAGGGGTGGAGAACCAGCTCGCAACAGCCACGGGGAGTCACAGACTTCAGTCTCAGACTTGTACCGTCCTCTGTTGTCAGTTGTCACCACTAATGAGGGAAGAGGCCAGTGTGAGGCGAGCACTAGTTAGTGTTTACTTAGCACCTAATGAATGCCAGGCGCAGAGCTCAGATCTTTCCATGCGTTCTGTCTTTTAATCCTTCCCACAGCCCTGTGGGGTAGAACATTATAATTTCCAATTTACAGTCGAAGAAGCTGCGGTTCAGAAAGCTTCAATAAACCACCCAGGATGTCCCAGCCAGGAGCCGGGAGGGTGTGGGGAAGGACACCGGCGCCGTATCTGCAGCCATTAGCGGGGAATGTCTGCCAATGGGGCAGAGGGGGGTGATTTTCAGCCTGAGATTATTTTTCTTTTCTAAAAAATTGTACATCATGGGCACAGCAGAGCCACTGACTTCAGAAAGCATGGCATTCACTTCTGCTGCACAAGAAGAAATTTAAATCAGATTAGGAAGTACGGTTGCTATGGTACCAGGAAAGTACACTTTCATGCAAAGCAATTTAATAGATGTGAAAATGTGTACCTTCTAACAGGAACACTGTATTTTAGAGATAAAATCCTCCATCAGGCAGTGGGCTGATAGGCCTCTCCTGTCTGGAGCCTGGGCCTCACCTGCCATCCCTGCCCACCTCCTGCCAGGGAGGGGCTGGGGTCCGTGGGAACGCCTTCCCAGGGCAGCCTCTGTCTGCTTCCCAATAGGAGTGAAGCCACCCTGCCCGTCTGCGTCGTGTGCTTAGACTGGTGTCAGCCCAGCTCTCGGGGCCCAGAGAACGCGCCATTCAACCACGGAAGCTTGGCCAAACCCCATGGCCCTTCTCTGCCTTACTCTGCCTGCACAGTTGTCCTGGGGCCCGTGAGAAGGAGCATCACCTACCTCTCCGTCCCTTTGTTGCATCCCATGCCTGGGGGCATGGGGACTGGCAAATCCCTTGGGGCACCCAGTCTGGGACGGGGACCCTCCCGTGCATCCGGAGTCGGCGATGTTTCATCTGTGAAAACTTGAACAGGACACTTCACCTGGCCTTCAGTTCCCTCATGTCTAAAATGAGTCCAATAGTTAATCTACTTCCCCCCCTAGTTTTGTTGAGATGTGATTGACATATAACAGTGTAATAGTTTCAGGTGTACAACATGGTGGTTGGATATGCGTATCTATTTCAAAATGATTGCTGCAATATGTTAAGATGGATCACCTCACATGGTAATTGTGTATGTACATATATATATATATATATATGGCAAAGATCACAGAAGGCATGGGAAGAGCATAACTACAGGTGTATATATATTTATATGAGAATTTTGCATTTTATAGAAATATTAAAATACTTTTTAAAAAGATAGATTATAACAGCTTAAGGATGTATACTTTAATCTCATGATACTAATAAAAGAATAATAGAAGAGGGGCACCTGGGTGGCTCGGTCTAAGCGTCTGCCTTCCACTCAGGCCCGGGGTCCTGGGATCGAGCCC